>NC_090930.1:130031534-130671547 GCF_040938575.1 Ambystoma mexicanum
AGAATATCAGTTCCTCAAGTTTCTTTTATGGGGTTAACCTTATGTGCACCCGCTCGGTTGAAATCATGCAACAATCTCTTCTGACGCGTCCAGCACGGAGGGTAATATAATAATTTGCTGAAACTGTGAAGATTCGTAATTCAGGTACTTGCTTATCTTTTTTACACCAGAATATGAATTTGACACATTAAACCAAAGTCGGTGGGTTGTCATTGTCCATAAAACCTGTTGTATACGTTAGTGTACTAATCATAGTATCTTTTCTTACAGCAGTCTTACAACTTATCTGATATGACCGCGTCAGTAGCTTCTCAGTCATAAGGTACTTTACCCACAATATAACATCAGCTAACTTACTATTGCTCGCACCTAACTTAGGCACCAAAATCAACTCCAAATGGAGGACTTATCAAAGTGTCACCGTTTTGTCTCTTCCCTCCCTCTCTCTCTCCTATGACTATCCTGCTTCACCAATATTTTGCAACATAAACTGTTTGACGGTCCTTTTTGCATCTGCAAATACATCTAAATCACGGTATTTATAATAACTTTTTTCACATAATTGATGATTATTTGTGAATCCATGATCACCTGTACCCTACTCAAAAATGTTTCATGCTTTGTTGTCTGCAAAATTGCAAAATGTGGGTTTGGTAACTCACAACTTTTTTGGCCTAATTCATATCAACTGGAAACCATCTTTTGAACTTTGGGTTGTTACACCACCCACCCCCTTTTCTCATTAACTGATCATGTGACATTGTACACATGGAATTCGTGTGTCACACTGCATCACTACTTTTTAATATGTTGAACTTTTTACGTTAAATACAAATTCCTTTGATTTTGTTTGTTTTGGATTGCAAAAATTTGGGATTATCTTGAATATAATCAATATGTTTTGTACCAGCCTCAGAGGAAGAGCAAGGACTGCTCCAAACAAGTGTCAGGCTGTTCATTGGCTCTTGCAATAAATCTGCAACTCAAGCAGTAACATACTGGTAAAGCCTCTCCTCATGTTATGGGGAGCTACATCAGACATGCATACGGGGGTCAAGGTAGGTACAGATTAACATACTGGTAAAGCCTCTCCTCATGTTATGGGGAGCTACATCAGACATGCATACGTGGGTCAAGGTAGGTACAGGTTAACATCCTGGTAAAGCCTCTCCTCATGTTATAGAGAGCTACATCAGACATGCATACGTGGGTCAAGGTTGGTACAAGTTAACATACTAGTAAAGCCTCTTCACATGTTACCGGGAGCTACATCAGACATGCATACATAGGTCAAGGTAGGTAAAGGTTAACATACTGGTAAAGCCTCTCCTCATGTTACAGGAAGATACATCAGACATTCATGCGTGGGTCATTTTAGGTATAGGTTAACCTACTGGTAAAGCCTCTCCTCACGTTACACAGAGCTACATCAGACATGCATACGCAGGTCAATATATGTACAGGTGAACATACTGGTAAAGTATCTTCTTGTGTTGCAGGGAGATACATCAGACATGCATGTACAGGGGGGAAGGGGAGGGGGAAAAGATAGTAAGGGGAGGAGAGGAGGCGAGACAGGACAGGAATGAAAAGGTGGCAAGTGAGCACATCTAGATTCGGTTTTGAGGCAGTAAAGGTATAAACACTGGCAGCAAGTGAGCACCTTTAAATGAGGGAGTGTCCAGGTGGAGGGGACGAGGATAGACTGAGTTTGTAGGGGGAACCGACCTTGGAATAACATAGAGGCTCGTAAACCAATATGTTCAGATAGTGTAGAGGTCTTCTCAGCCTCTGCCAGTCAGTGGACTGGGAGTAGATAGGGCCTTAAAGCATGGGCCTTAGGGTAGTGGGCCGGCTTCAGACCTGCTGGTGTCTCGTTGGATGATAAGAGCAGTAATGGGCCAATCTGAAGCCATGTTGACATAGCTCGATGGCAACCCTCTGAGGCACTCCTTTGCTGAGGGAGAGGGCGGCCATTGCTAGCAGGAAGCAAATTGTCCCTGAGAACGGCTCAGAGCACTGAAATGTGAAGGTGGAGCACGTACAGATGCCGTGCACCACGTGCCTATGATGCATTCCACTCACCAGTGAAAATCAAGCAGCAGTAGCGCTGTGTGTATATATTACACATTGTTCAACTCGATGCCTGGTATGTTTTCCTGGCAGGACGTTCTCACATGTATTTGCTTTCAACTTGCATCTGCCAGGTGTACTCTCCTGCCAGGACTTTGTTATATTTACATGCTTTTCAACTTGCTTCTGCCTGGTATACTCTCCCATAGCTAGTATTGCACCTTTGGTATGCCTGGTATACTTTCCTGCCAGGGGTTTTCACATGTGGGCTCTACACACATATACAACCTTATCATATATGTTTCTTGCACTTTTAATCTGCCTGTTATACTCTCCTGACAGGGATTTTCTCATGTAGGCTCTGTGCACAGCTACAACCTTATCATATATCTTCTTGCACTTTTTAATCTGCCTGGTGTACTCTCCTGCCAGGGCAATGGGCATTTCTCATAAGTGTACTACTTATACTTGCAAAATACACAGGGCTTCATTACGCAGTAGGCGGTAAGGGATTATCGGCACCGGTAAGGGCACCGGTGCCGGTAATGCCTTACCACCCTATTCCAAGGTCCCTTACGGGTCCCTTCCTTAACGCCTGGTTTTACAAATCAACCCAGACTCTTCCTATATGCTCAAACCCTCAACAGTTCCAAAGTATCGGACCATGTGCCCCCTGGTTTTTCCAGGCGTTATGGAAGGGACCCGTTATAGGACTTCAGAGCTAATAACGGTACAGCAAATTGCGGTACTGTTATTAGCTCCATCCCCATTCCCATTGAGCCCTATGGGGGCTTGAATGGGAATGGGGAATGGTTCCCAGAATGGGGACTTACCGGGTCCTCCAAGGTTGGAATGACCCGGTAAGTTCCTATTTCAGGAATCCGGACCCGAAATGCAGTAAGGGGGTAGCCATGGCGCTAATAGCGCCATGGCTACCGCCTACCGCGTAATGAGGCCCACAGTTTATTATTCCTAATCTGCTTTGCCGATTTAGGGAAGGCGTCTTTAACAAATGTTCATTTGTTCGATCTTTATAATACACTTCGTTCCCTTTTGTTAGGTTTTGGCAGGGCTGTCAATAGACACTGGTGTCCTCTCTTCCCTCGGGCAGACTCACTGGTTCTTCCTGGCGTACGTTCTTGATCTTGCAGCAACCCGGCGGTGGACTCATGGTTTCATTTCCTCTCATCTCCTAAGATCCCAGCTTCTCTGGTGGAGTCTGTGCTTCCGCTTCGCATCTCTCTGGGCTTCGGTGGCATGGAGGCTGCCTTAGAATACCTGCGAATGCCCAGAAGCCTTCTGCAAGATTCTGGCATTCTTGTGGTGTGCTTCCTCATATATTTCCACTCCCTCGTTCCTCGTCGGCGAGCCGGTTGGCTCCATGGACACCGTTCAGCTTCAGGGTCTCTCGGTCCGTACCGAGAGAAGCAGTGTTCTTCAGCAAGCATCTTTCCAAGTTGGTCAGCTGGTCTGCTGGTTTAAATCTCCCAGTTTCGTACTTGTTCCTGTAACAACTAGACAGCAGTGTGCATTCCTGGCCTCCATTAATTTTCATTGCTCCTCTCATCTCCTTAGTCTCAGTGGGCCTCATTACGACCCAGGCGGTAAGTTACCGCCTGGGCCGTGACTTTACCACCATGGCGTAAACTACGTTTACGCCATGGTGGTTGGCGGACTTACCGCCCCATTCCGACCTTGGCGGGGCGGTAAGTCCCCAATCCCCATTTACCCTTCCCCATTCCCATTTTTGCCCCATAGGGTATAATGGGAGTGGGGAAGGCGTTAATTACGCCACCGTAAATTACGGTGGCGTAATTAACTCCATGGTCCCTTAGCGCCATGGATTTTAACACCTGCTAAAAGCAGGTGTTAAAAGCGCCATGGCGCTAAGGGACCTCGTAATTGGCGGTAAGGGGTCGGCGCAGCTAACGCTGGCGTAAACCCCTTACCGCCAGGGTCGTAATGAGGCCCAGTATGTTTGTTTTTAGGGCAATGATATTTGGTTTTTGACGTCTTGTATTCAAAGTTTGAAAAGATATTTTTAGATATCTTAAAAGGAAAGTTAGTTTTTGAAGATTTGTAGGCAGAGTTTGAAAAGACCATTTCTGGAGTCATGAAAGGTAAATGAGATTTTAAGGATTTGTAGCTAGGGTTTGAAAAGGCATTTTAAAGAGCCTTGAAAGGCAAGTCAGACTTTTAGGACTTGTGTTTAGAGTCTGCGAAAATGTTTCTAGTACTTTTCTTAGGTGGGTGAGGGGAAGTGTGACAATATGCCACTAAGGCATGGGAAATGACGCGGGTATCCTCAAAATAAAACGGGGATACCATGTCTTGTTCGGTGATGCCATAACACCCTGCAGGGGGTCTCCTCCCCTATGTGATCCTCCCTCATATAGCCACCCCCATGATCAGGATAAGGTAGCGCCTGCTTTCCCCTGGACACGTGAGGAGGGATCACCGCCGGGAAAGGAGTGATGACACCATGGGATTCAGCACATTGTCCATGTACTCAAATCAACCCAGACTCTTCCTATATGCTGAAACCCTCCGCAGTTCCAAAGTATCGGCCCATGTGCCTCCACCAATTTCATGAATAACAGTGCCTTCATGAAACATCACAGTGCAGAAACTGGGAATGCAGAAACCTTGTCGATCGGCCAGTGTACAGTTTGTGCATTTCACAGAAAGAAGCCTGTGCACTACACAGTTGAAAGTAGCTTATGTATCTCACTGTGGTGTGCATTTCACTGAGTGAAGCTTTGCATCATTCTGAGGGATGCGTGTGCCTTTCACGGGAGTGTGCACAACCTGCAGGCAACAGATTCATATATTTGCCTCCAAAGCCAGGAACGCATGACCCTCCAACCCCCCGTAGTAATTGCTTCCAAATATACGAATGCAAGCAAAGGAGGTGCCCATGAATGCTTAATGCTGAGGCTAGAAAGCAGACACACTGCTCACTCCAAATGTGCTATTGTGCATACATCTATCCCTGGTGTCAGCTATGTATTGCTCCACACAAGGAGGACAGACAGGCCTCTTACTAAAAGAGCACCTTCCCGCTCTTTAGCAAGTCCAGATATTTGGTGTAGATAAGGGAGATAAGTGTAGCAGGGAGTGTTGTAAAGCATATACAACACATATATTTAAACAAGCATTCACAAAGCAAATACTTTTGGCTGTTGTATGGTGAAAACATTTTATGAGGCATTTCCATTGTTAATCAATTTGATGATGATGCACCCACAATATATTGCAACATTCCTACTGGAACCACATTCTTGATTCCACAATTATGCAAACTTTAGCTCTCTGTAAGCATTGCTAGTGTAAATCACTTTCATGATGATGTGCCCAAAATATATGGCAGCATCCATACTGTAAATCACTTTCATGATGATGCATGCACAATATACGTAGGCATTGTCAAAGTAAATCATTTTGATGATGCTGACGAACGGCATCCCAATGTCAACTGTTGTGTAAATTACCATTGTTAGATTGTATAATGCTGAGATTCTAGTCAGTGTTCCGTAGATGCACCTGTGACCACCGGCCCTTCAGGTGTTCCAGTTGTGCGCGAGCGGCGTGGACCGTTCAGACGGTTCCTCTTAAAGGGTATGACAAGCACTTTAATGGCGATGCACTTTACTCTTATACAAATAAGCCAATATTTAGTATGGGCTCATGCAGATTTAATATGTATTTTTTATTCATTGTTGTAATAATAATAAAATGACTAACGTTTTTTTTTTAAAAAAAGAATGTTTTTCTTGGGTTGTCTGTTTTGGGTTTCCTTTTTTCCATTATTGTCTGTTTGTCCTCATGCATTAAGTTGTATTGTTCAACTTGACATGACCACTGTGTGATTATTGCACGAACAATATATGGCATCACGCAAACTGTAAATCTCTCATGTGTGGTGCAGTGCCCCCACTGCTCACACATTCCACTTGCACACATGGACAGACTGAGACAGTCACACTCAGAAACACACACACAAACTAATAAACACATTCAAGCATGCACATATTCCTTCAAACATTTGATATAGTCATTCAAAATCTTTATACACACAGCCTCACAGATACTCACAGAAGCATACACGCACATAGACCCTCACTCAAAGGCATGGACACACATAAACACACAACAAGCATCCCGGCATGCGTAGAAACAAATGCAACCTCGCATTCTGTAGGATCCAGGGGGTAGTGAGCATCTGGGATCACCATGTAAGAAGTGGGCGTCCCGTGGAGTATTGGGCATTGGGATGCAATATGGAGTGGGGGCTGGTCAGTGATAGGAATGACTGGAGAAAGACATAGGACTCACTCAGTGAGGCAGGGGGGACAGGGAATCACCTTTGAAGCATGTGTCATCTGGCAACAAACCTCACTGGCTGCAGCGAATGGCACTGACATGCTATCGCACCACTCAGCAGCTCCCACACAGACATTTCTTTTTAAAAATGTTAATGATGAAAGCCAGCACAGCATGGGGAACAATTACTGGAGAGAAAAGAGAGGAGAGAGGGAGTTGTTATATTGCAGGGAACACTTTGCTTCTAAGGCAATGCTAGATTTTAATGACCCATCGGGGTGTGCCTGATACTGGGCCTCATTACGACCCTGGCGGTAATCGCCCGTCATTACCGCCATGGCGTTATGAGCGTTTACGCCATGGGACGATGGCGTAAAGAGCGCCACATCACGACCCATCGCGCACAAGCATTACGCCATGGCGGTAATGCAATTAACGCCATGGCGGAAAAGGCCCCTACCGGCATCGCTAAGCGAGCAAGGTGCCCTTCCGCCAGCGTAAGTAGCGGCCACCGTAATTTACGGCCACCGTAATTAGCGGCGGCCGTAAAAGGCCAAACCGGAAATAGCGTCATCGCGCCGGAACGGGAAGCAGCCCGTCGGCCATCTTTAAAAACACAATCCATCGCCATCCTACCAAACAACACCAGACCCAACCCTGACACCTGTCCCAACCAAACACCCACCCATCCAAGTTCCCGAAAATGCCAAAATCCGTGAAAAAGGCATGTGACCGCCAGCGCCAGGAGCGATTCAGCCGGGAGGAACTCTGCATGCTAGCGGAGACCCTGCAGGACAACGCAGGTGTTGTTTTCTCCCCTGAAATGACCAGGACAGCAATCGGGAAGAAGAAGGCCATCTGGGCCCTGGTGGCTGAGCGCGTCAGCGCGGTGGGGACCGTACCCCGCACCCCACAGCAGTGCCGGAAGCGCTGGGATGACCTGCGCATACGGGTCAGAGCCGTCATCTCAGCAAACCGCAACCTTGCCCAGGGAACCGGTGGAGGGTCGGAATCCCCCCTGAAACTCCAACCGTGGGAGGAGATCTGTGCAACCACCATCGGCATGGAATCCATCGAAGGCGTTGGAGGGATGGAAAGGGGAGCCCCGACATCAGGCGATGAAGGTAGGTGCCTCATACAAGACATGCCATAGTCACAGCAGTCCAATCATGTGTAGCACAAGGTTGCCCTAGAGTGTAAATGCAACACAAATCAATACTGCCCATAGCCACATGCGAGCACCACCCTGCATACACTGCTGGCACCCGCATACCTGCATCCACATACCACACTAAAAGGAGACAACCTGCATGGCACTGCCTGAAATCTGCCTCATCCACTGGCCAAAATAATGTCAACCATTGTCATTCCAAAGTCCGTAGACCCATCAATAACGCCCTCCCACCTTTGCTCCACCACAGGCACAGAATCACACCCAGAGGACCAGGACACCCCTGCGCCGAAGAGAGCGAAGTCCAACAACAACGTCCCTGCACCCTCAACCTCAGCTGCAGTGAGGCAGACCCCACGACAAGCAGGTCCCACTGCAGGCATACCGGAGGTCCCACCGGCAAGCACCCCTGTTGGCAGCAGGCCAGCAGCAGCTGCTCCACCTCCACCGACATTGCCTGCCACAGAAGGCAGGGGGTCAGCGGCCAGCAGCAACATCGGGGAGACAGCTGCAACAGCTGCATGTTCTGACTCGGACATGGAGCAGGAGGTCAGAAGCCCCACTGATCAACTACATTCCCCCTGTTTCTCAGACGCCAGCCCCCATGAGGGTGACACACAGGGGCACACTGAGGCAGAGGAGTGGCCTTCCACCCCATGCCCTGTCCACACTCCACAGGAGGGGAGCAGCCCCTCCATCACTCCACCTGCACTGGCCATGGGCCAGCACGGCCAGCAGTCCCTCGAGGACATCACTCAACGGCAGCATCAACTGTCCGCAATGCTGGATGAGCATGCCGCGGAATGTGTGGGGGCTAGGTTTAGCATTGAACAGGCCACGGAGACACTAAGGGCCGAAGTGGCGCAGAGCACTGCCACCCTGAGGGATGCCATGCAGGCCATGTCCAGGGACATCTGTGCCAAACTTGCGGGCTTGCGTCGTGCGGTCACTGAACTCACCCACACAGTACAGGAGCTGCATGTACAGGGGCAGCCAGGGACATCCTCCACTGCCAGTTCTGCGCAGAGCAGCCCCGTGCGACGTTCCGGACGCAACCTGCGCTCCACAGCCAGGGGTGCCCCGGGGGCCGGGAGAGGGGGCTTGTGACGGCCTGTGGACACTGTCACAGGCATCTGTTGACACCTACATGGGGTGTGTTGGGGTGTGCAGGGGGGAGGTGGGAGGTGGGAGGGGGTGTGTTGGGGTGTGCAGGGGGGAGGTGGGAGGTGGGAGGGGGTGTGTTGGGGTGTGCAGGGGGGAGGTGGGAGGTGGGAGGGGGTGTGTTGGGGTGTGCAGGGGGGAGGTGGGAGGTGGGAGGGGGTGTGTTGGGGTGTGCAGGTGGGAGGTGGGAGGGGGTGTGTTGGGGTGTGCAGGGGGGAGGTGGGAGGGGGTGTGACACGACAGTTCATAGTTCCAATACACTTTTTTCTTTCAAAAAAAGAAATGTGTGGACATTTTCATTGCGTATGTGTGCTTTATTGGTGTACAGTCCACAGTGTGCATGTCCCAGAGACACACAGTGCCCCAAGTGCAGTCTCCATGCGATAAACACCAGCCGTGTGTGCTAGAAGCAGTGGTCGATGATACTTTGGCGCATGGCACGCCCCTCCTGTGCATCGCCTCCTCCGTGTGGTGGCGCCCCATCTGCACCCTCCTCATCCTCATCGTCAGGTGGTTGCAGTTCTGCGTCAGGGGGCAGGGGCACATTCCGTCTGACGCACATATTGTGCAGCATGACACATGCCATGACGATCTTTGCCACCTTCTCATGGCCATACAGGAGTGCCCCACCAGACCTGCTGAGGCTTCGGAACCGTGCCTTCAGGAGGCCGAATGTCTGCTCTATGACCACACGAGTACGTGTATGTGCACGGTTGAAGTCCTCCTCGTGCTGGTTCTGCGGGTTCCGGACTGGTGTGAGGAGCCACCTCTTCAGGGGATAGGCTGCATCACCTGTATGTAGGCGAGAATGTATGTGTCAGTCATGTTGTCTGATCAGGAACATGATGTTCCACCATGGCTGGCATGGAACTGTTACCTTGGCTCACTTCTACATGCACTAATTGATTCACACAATGCAACCAGTATATGCTCATTGCTGCCATGGCCTGTTTTGCATGCCATCACCCTATGTATGCAGAGGGGTTGTGTGCATTGTGAGTGCCCTTCCTCTGTCTCCGTTCTCTGTGTTACTCACAGCCAGGTGGAGTATGCATCATCCCCCCACCCTTTCTGCCAGGTGGAGTATGCATCATCCCCCCCCCTTTCTGCCAGGTGGAGTATGCACTGGTACGTCATTCCCATGCCCACTTCCATGACATTGCACTCACCGAGTAGCCAGGATCTTGGGCCTGCATGTCGCTCCATGTAGCGTGGTATTGTGGAGTTCCTCAGGACCAGTGCATCATGGGTTGATCCGGGGAATCGGGCACAACAATGTGTGATGATCTTGTTGGAGTCACAGACCATTTGCACGTTGATAGAGTGGAACTGTTTCCGGTTGCGGTACGGTACCTCCATGGCACGTGGAACCACCAATTCCACATGGGTGCAGTCGATGGCACCAATGCAACCGGGTATGCTGGCTAGTGCATGGAAACCCACTTTGGTGTTTGCAATCTCCTGGGCAGTCCGTGGTAATGAGATGTGGTCGTCTGTGTGCTTGAGGAGGGCATCGAGCACTTGGATGAGTGTTCGTGTGAATAATGGTTGTGAAATGCCATGCAGGTGCCCCACTGTGTGCTGGTAGGTGCCTGTGGCCAGGAAGTGGAGTACAGCCACTACCTTCAGCAGGGGGGGGATGGCGGTTGGACTTTCTATCATGCTGACGATGTCGTTGTGTGTCATGTCTACGATGGCGGTGATGGTGTCCCGGTCCAAACGGTACAGGGTGTGGATCTGCTCAGCAGTGAGGTTGTTTGGATTGGCTCTGATGCGTGGGATTGGGGGCTGCCTGCGTGGTGGCACTGGCTGTGCTGGTGTGGCTTGCTGGGCCTGCCTTGCCCTCCTTCTCCTCCTGCGTCTCCTCTGTGCTGCCTGTTGTTGTTGTTGCTGTTGTAGTAGCACATGCATTGCTATCAGGTCCTCCAGCCCCAACATTGCTAGTCGTATTGGCATCATTGTGGAGTGTGACTGGGTGTGGGTAGGGGTGGGGTGTGCTCTTTTTGTACTCCCCTGAGTCTGTATTGCCTTCACCTGTGCTGTTTCTGTGCACCTGTGGCAGCTGCATTCACTTGACATGGCCCTTTACGGTTGGTTCGCGATGGTGTTATTTGCACCATGGCGGTAAGGTACTTAGCGGCCTCGGTGATGGCGTTAGGTGCATGTCCGCTTGGGTCGGCATTTGCGTACCTTTCCGCCATGGCGCTAAGTACGGTGTGGGCGGTCGCGTGCGCGCACCCTTAGCGCAGTTAGCGGCAGCGTTAACTACGATGCCGCTATTGGCATCGTAGTTTACGGTCACGAGTCATGATCGGACCTGGCGGAAAACGATGGCGGTAACCATTTACCGCCATCGTTTTTCACTTAGCGCCAGGGTCGTAATGAGGCCCACTGTCTTGCAAGGGTCAGCTAGGTTAGATGAATGCTGTAAAGGAATGAAACAACAACTACTATGTATCCTTCCATTAAACCATAAAAAGTCCATATATATATATAGCCAAAACTAAAAAGGAGAGAAAATAAAGGATGCAAAAAAAAGTGAGACAAAATTTTAAAAAACAGAGCGACACAAATAAGTGGAACTAAATGTAAAAAATTGAACATGATGGTAATAAAAGAACAAATTACTTATCCCTGATAATGTTCTTTCTGATGGATGTTCCTCCCACGTATTCCTCATCTTTGATATTCTCAGCTTGCAGCTTTGGACGTTTTTACTCAGCAAAGGGCGCAGTGCATCATCAAATATATGTCCCTTTGAGACTTCCATCATTCTCCCGACTATGACGACAACACTGCTATAAGTAGCATGAACCACGTCCATTGCCTCAGTTCTGTTTCCCCCACCCCCTCTATATGCACACCCATCTCGAAGGTTATTAACAACCCTACGTTAAAAGAGAGGACGTTTGAAGCAAATGTAAAATATGCTCAAAGATATAGGGGTAGGATGGGAGGGCGATGAGGAGTATGAGGTACATACATCAGAAAGAACATTACCATAACAGTACAGAACAGTAAGTAATTTGTTCTTCTAATGGATTGTGTCCTCCCACATATTCCTCATCTTTGACAGACTCCCATAGCAGTTTGTTAGATGGAGGTGGGAATGGAGAATTTATTTTTGATTCATATTATGTAGAACAGCCTTTCCAAACTTCGCCTCCTGGCCCGACACGAAACCCAGGCAGTAATGCTTGTTAAAGGAATGACACGAAGACCAAGTTTAAACTGGAGGGAACTCAGCCTCAGACGGGCCTCTGGCACCAGGAAAATGTAGGATGCCTTGAGACCGAGCAACCGCACAAAACCAAAGGCCAGTAGACCTTGGGCACTCTGAAACTTCATGTCCATCTGCACAATGATTTGAGCCCTCACCTCGGGTGGGGAAGCTTTCTTCGAGGATGCATCCAGGACCGCTTCAATAAACAAAAGCTTTTGGGAAGGTATCATGTTGGATTTCTTGAACTAGATGGAGAAGCCCAGCTTGTGTAGGGAGTGGCAAGTGATGCTGAGATTTTCCAGACCCTGTTAGGGAGAAGAAGCTCTGATCGGCCAATCATCCAGGTAGGGGTAAATGTGGATCCCTCCCCTCCTCAGACTTGCTGCCAACATCGCCATCAACTTGGTGAAGACCCTCAGGGCAAACGTGAGCCTAAATGGCAGAACCAAATTGAAAATGAGAACTGCCAATGGCGTATCGCAAGGGTCTTTCTGTGCTTGGGATGTACAGGCACATGAAAGTAAGCATTCTAAAAATCGATTGAAACCAACTAATGCTGGAGGTGACTGTTCAGGAGGATCTGCAAGAGCGTAACCATCTGGAACGTGTCCTTCCTTAGGGATTTCTTCAAGCATCTCAAGTCCAAGATGGGTCACAGTGCTCCATCCTTTTTGAGAATTAGAAAGGAAGAGGAGTACCATATTTGGTTCCTTTCTGCTACAGGTACCCATTATATCGCACCTTTCTCCTGTAAGAAAAGCGGATCCGGATTCCAACAGGATTGACTACTTGGAGGGTGATCCAGAGGTCTTTTCATGAATGGTAGGCCATAAACCTGCACTACAGGTTTTACTGCTTAAGCATCGGAAGTAAGCTTTGCCATTCTTCCACATGCTGTGTTCATCTGCCCCCACTACTGTTCTGTGGACAAAGGCCTCAGAGAGGTGTTGGTGCTGCAGATGGATTGGATGGCAGAGAGGTTGTGGCTGTTAGAGTGAGCTTACTCCCATGTCCTCGTCCACCACAAGGACATTTCCTTTGGCCTCTTTGTGCTCTTTGGCCTCTTGCCCTCCCACAGAGGAATAGTATGAAAAGGACAATCTCTCGAACTGTGAGAGGTCTCTTGTTTCTTCTGCGGTTGTTGTATCACTGCACTCAGCAACTTAGCCGGTGCCTTAGAGGACTGAAGCTCTCCAAGCTCTCATCAGACTATGATCCAACTAGCTGGGAACCATCAAATGGCATATCTCGAAGTCTTCTTTGAACATCTGGCGCAAGTCCTGCTGCCATCACCTGATTGACACTATCTGCCAAGTCCAAACCAGACTGTGATGACTGACACATCGCATCCTTGTCATGCTTGATGATGTTCGGGAAATCGTCCCTTTCTTCACCTTCAGAAAGGTGATCTTCAGCCATTGCTGCCACCGCCCATAAGGTAAATGTGTACTTTGCTAAAGCACATGTGGAATTAATGTACTTCAATGCCATTCTGTTTGTTGAAAACACCCTCTTCTCTAAGGCATGAAATTCCTTGTAGTGACTATCTAGAGGGATCGTAGGGTAAGCCGCTGCCCTAGATGTAGAAGCTGCCTGAACCACTAGACTTTCAGGAGTAGGATGTTTTGATAAGAAATCAGGATCCACAGCAGAGGGCCTGTACTTTCTTGTAAAGTACGTATTAACCGTGGGAGTAGTGCCTGGTTCCTTCCAATTCTACAGCACCCTGTTCCTCAAGGCCATATGGAACATTAGGACAGGGTCCTTTGGAGGACATTAATGTAATATATATGTCAGGCCATCCAGTTCATATGCAGCAACAGATCTTCTCCAGCCCAAGTATTCTGTCACCTTAACCATCACAAAAATGTATGATGCATCTGCATGTGCAGAAGGGTCTGGGTTGACAAAATCAACTTCAGGTGAGGTATCAAGACCACTAGCATCCTTCAAGTAATTTACAAGGTTCTGTTATCTGGACTCTATAGAGATTAACTCCTCAGGCACATTGGGAGTTCCAAACTCTAGGCCAAATGGAGGACTAATGTTATCCTCCTCCTCGTCCTCAAAAAATTGAGCCAGTGGACTTAAAAAAGTCCTCTCTTGCAAGAGGGCTGTAATCCTTTGAAATATTCATCATAGACGTCGATGGCTTAGACCTCGACAGTCTTGGTGTCGAAGGAGTAATGTGATTGCCCTAGAAGGAGGGGAGGATGGAGGCTTAGGCTTTGGTATGTATAGCAACTTGGACACTATCAACGCTTCTCGAGGAAGCTTTGCTCTTTTCCCCGGGCTCGTAGGCACACAAGCAGAAGCTTCAACTGACTCCCTGATGGCCTCATGAAGCACAACAATGGGGTCCAAAGCCCTATTCGGCTCTTCTGAAGGGGCGGCAGGGGCCATCTTCTCAAAAACCTTAATCATTTGGAGGTTAAATTCCTCCCATTCGGCTTTTGATGCCGAT
The DNA here is from genome assembly GCF_040938575.1 of Ambystoma mexicanum. Classification (NCBI taxonomy): domain Eukaryota; kingdom Metazoa; phylum Chordata; class Amphibia; order Caudata; family Ambystomatidae; genus Ambystoma; species Ambystoma mexicanum. Next base: position 130,045,950 of record NC_090930.1, read on the forward strand.
TTACCAGGGGAAACGTACCTATTTTCTATCGGGTGAGGAGTCTGAAGAAGAGCAAGATCTATGACGCCTCTTCTTCGACCTTTTATGGGAGGATGACGAGTGATGAGAAACACTTATCGACCAAGAGCGTGTACTATGTTCTGAGCGCTTTTTCTCTCACATAGGAAAAATGCTCCTCAACCTACTCTCATCCGAAGACCTTTTTTTTGGATGGATTAGTAGAAGGCAAATTGGATGGGGCCCTACCTAGGGCAAGCTTCCGCTTCCTCGCCTTCAAGGCCTCAACGGTCAATGACTGACAGGAGCCCCAATCATCGATCCTGTGAATGGTTCGAAGACCCCAAAGACATATCCGATGCGGATCAGTAAAAGACATTTCCGACCTGCAATCGGTGCATCTTGTAAAACCAGTCTTTGGAGTAGAAATCTTTGATGGATAGTCAAAACGCAATACGAAAAAATCACTTAGGCAATTTTGGGCTGTTTTGAAGCGTGCTGTGCATGCAGACAAATGGAAATGAGGCAACAGGCACGGCGCATGCTATTTATAACAGTGTCGACGTCATAGTCGGGAACGCAATGGTAGCTGCTGAGGGACATTGAGTCAATGTTGCACTGCACACTCTGCTGGGAAAAAATGTCCAAAGTTGTAAGCAGGATACCAGAGAATATCAAAGATGAGGTATACGTGGAAGCAAACTTTCCATTAGAAATGATCAAATTTTCTGACTTCCAAAAATGAAAGTAAGACAAAAAAATAGAGAAGACAGGGCAAGCAACAAGAGTCAAAATGGTGCTCAGTCAAACAATAAACATCAAATAAAAAACTAAATACAATACCAAACTAATAACACTAAGAATGATAAATCAAAGAAATGAGTTTCAATAAAATTATGCCATGCACCTAATTAAAACTTGCAAAAAGGGTTCATTCCACAAGAGACTCGAAAACAAATAATTGTGTTAAGTCAAGGAAAAACATATTATCAGAAAAGAAACAAGCACTAAGGCGTCATGTGTAGACTAAAGCAAGTTCAAGAGGGAATTGAATAGTGAGACATATGTGCGAAGTCTTGCGTGGGAAGATGTTTGAGTGAGGGACACATACCAGAAGGTTGAAAGTAAAGTGAGTGACTGACACAGGTTGAGATCTGTGGGGACGCGTTGCAAGGTTGAGTTGAAAAATCAAAGTTGGAGTACATGTTGGAAAACTGGGAGGCAAGAGGAAGGTTGAGTGGGAAGTAAATGTTTGGATAAGATGTGAGCGAAGGCTGAAGGCATGATAGAAGGTTGAGATGAAATGAATGGCAGGGTACATGTTGAAAGGCTGAGTGGGAAGAGAATGGAGGGAAATGCTGAAAAGGCACTGGTCAGGGAATGGTCAGACATATGTTGAACGGTGAGTGTGAAGTGTATGTTGGGGCCACACGCCGGAAGATAATGGTAGATCACATGTTGGAAGGAGAGGGGAAGAGTATAAGAGGTCACCTGCTGGACACTGGCTGGCACAGAGGATTAGAGCAGCCATGCTGGAAGGAATGGGAGGGACACATGATGGAAATGGTCGGAGGCAAGTGATTGGTGGGACACCCGTTGGAAGGGTGAGAGGAGGTTGAGAGGAGGGACGTGTGCTGTAAGGCTTGAGGGACGTGTGCTGTAAGGCTTGAGGGACGTGTGCTGTAAGGCTTGAAGGGATGAACATGTGAGGGCTCACATTTGAAATGATGTGAGAAAGGGAAAACTGGGATATGTGAGAAGGTGTGAAAAAGCAACCACTGTGATACCGCATGTGAGAAGGAAAATGTGAGGCACAGTGTGAACTATGTGACATATGAAAGAGAGTGACACATGTTGGAAACTGTAAGAAAGGAGGCTGTTGAGACAGACGTCAGACCTGTCTAGATGTAAGGGAGTCAAGCTGAAAAGAGCATTAAGCATTTGAGGAAAGGGGTAATTGACCAAGATCCACATTATAAGTAAGAGAAGGAAGGAATACTAGGTGAAATTTAAAGGCATAAGAGGTAGGATGCAGAAATTAATTGTACAAAAGCAAGGGGGTGGGGCGGTTAGCCAGATTTAAGCATAACAACTGGTAACATCGCAATATGAGAGGTAATTCAAATGATGAGATGGCATAATAAAGAGACACACTTGGCCATAAGACACAAATACAGGCAAGAGTACATTTTCCCTCCAGGAATTATGGAGCGGTGATGATCCCCAATAGCAGCGTTCATGTAGCACAGTCGACCTATCACCACGTAAACTCCCAGGCTGCACCTGGCGCTTCTGTCCGACTCACGTACAGCAGAGCGACTTGATGGACATGGTGTGCTGACAGTTCTCTGTGACAATGAAGGACCGCATGCAGATGACGAAGAGGTTCCCGAAGCAGGTGACGCAGGCCATCACCCAGACAAAGACCCGCAGGAGGATGTTGGCCAGGAGGTCTTCGAAGGAGGAGATGCCGTCGGTATTGGGCTTGCAAGCCCTGACGTGCGGGGCATAGCTGCAGTACTGGAACTTCTTGAAGTATCTACAGTGAGAGTCAAGGGAAAGATATGCTTTCTCATCAAGAGTCATGATTGAATGCAAAATTCTATACTTAATTAAGCAGTCACACCTACACTAGGGTGCCTAAGGAAGTCCATGCTGTCCATCAAAAGTGAGTTAACAGTGCAGTGTCCATCAATGATGTCCAGATGTTTGCTGCGGTCTGCACTTCCACTTTCTCAATATCAATGCAGGAGGTCAACGTGCTTAGAAAATGTGTATGTTGAGGCAGGTGTACACAGGCGTAAAAAGATATCATGAAAGAAAATTGGGGATTGCATTTGTCCACCACTAATTAATTAATTTTTCAATTTCTTTTTGGATCGTGCTTGTTTTATTTCCCGTCTGATTCCTGAAACTGGAGATACATATGCTTTCACAGCACAGCTATCTAGTGGCCTTTAAGATATACCCAGGCTTTTGTCTTTCTATCCCTTTCCCAGTGCATTCTGTGCATTATGTGGTTACTCACATGTGAGAGAGGTTTGTAAGCTTCGTAAACATCTGGTTGTTGATGTTGGGGATCTCCAAACCCTCAAGGCTCCTGCCAAAAGACAAAAATACAAATCATTAGTCAGTGTGGTGGCCGCTTAGAAATCTATGAGAACTTTACAGCATAGTGCAAACCTCCCAACAACAGTGACCACAAAATGCACTATAGGTTGAAGTCGAAGTGGAGAGAGGACAGGCGGAAAAGTTCTGGTACAAGTTGAAGAAGAACAGTTGGGTGTTCAGTATGCATCTGAACTGCATGCGGTCAAGTGTGGCGGCAGTGAGGTCTGAAGGCAGGAGTGTGAACGATGAAGAGTCCATCAATATTTGACATGCTCTTAGGCCTGCAGTTTACGGGAAGCCACACTTGGTCAAAGACAAGACCCTGTAAGATCTGCGTGACTTGCCTATCTACCAATCGGCTATCTGGTCTATCGTGCTACGTGTCAGCCTGGTCGCAGTGTGCAAAGGTGGCAGCATGCATCTCTACAGCCAGTAGATGAAACAGGGAATCAAACTCCACCAGGATATCAGAAGAAGGAAGCATCCATGATTATAGTGATAAGTCTGGGTCAGACCTTTGAGTAGGCCATACGGGTTCTACTGTGCTGGATTCCATAAAAGGAGACTCAAGAAAGTCAATTGAAATATAATGCATTCAGTTTCTTGAGTCTTCCTCTGTGGAGTGGTCTTTGTTTGTCTTTCCAAGGTTCACTAGTATTCTGGAGCTGCCAAGACAACGGAGCTCTGCGTGGACCTGGTGATGGAACGTGAATCTGTCAGTCCGCCTGCATGTCTCTCTCTGTGAAACACAATCACACGCAGTCTCCTACACAGCTCCAGACCAGGCTCTCACTGGTACAAGAACTGATTCTTGAACCAATAATCTGCATCACTTGCTAGCACCATTCTGCACAACAGTGCCAATGTGATGGAATGTACACATAGTTTAGTACCTCTCCCCAATACATTCAGCATACTTTTACAGCTGATTTATTGATGGGCAGGAATACACACAAATGTGTACATGCATGTATAGAATTTATGACATGCAACCCTAGCTGGGCAACTGATGAGTGCACATAGGGGGTGGGGTGCGCACAGTTGTAGGAGAGTTTGCTGTGTGGGCAGGGGAAGCATTGTTGGGTGGTCCACTCAGAGGTGGTAGTAGCAAGGTAGAGTGAAGCACTTGGCGAGATGTTCTTAAGCGACTGATATCCTCTGGTCCTGTCTGAAGTGCATGCAGGTGACCGGTCTGATGGGTGTTAGAAATTCGTTCCAGACACAGTGCGCGCAGCAGGAAAAGACCTGTTTTCTAGATCTTCACCTCTGCCAGTTCTTTTTCCCCCCAATCTGGCAATGTTTTAGCATGACCATGGCTTGGAAAGCGGTTCTGAAACTTGGGGCAGGTGTAAAGGACTTGGCATTGCAGGGGATTGGCAGCTGGCTCCATGCTGTGTTGGTCATCCTGGCGATGTGTATTTTGAAGCAGTCGATAGCAAGGCCGAAAGATTGTGCTCTGCATGAAACGTTGATAATCAATCCATTGATCTTCATTTCTGTCAGCCAATTCTGGACTTGGACATGTCAGCTGGTGTTTCCCAGGAGACAGACCCATTGATTTATATTGACTATTTCGAGCTACTCGTATTTCCAGAAAGCACCCTTATTTATAACCCCTTTACCACCCTCTCTATTTTTCTGGCATTCGGGCTTTAGCAACCGTGAGGGGGGTGCTTGTTAACTGAAAAATAAGATTGAGAGGTACCACCCAACTAGATGTCTTTGCTCTTCTGCAATGGGGCTCCTTAAAGTACCTAAGTATCAACGAGCCCGAGCAGGGGGTCGATCCTTCTCGGTATTGGCCCCGACTCTTTGGAATCGACTTCCGCTCCCGCTGAGATTGATGGAGGAGTACCTTCCCTTTCGGAAGGAACTTAAAACCCTTCTGTTCTAATATGTCTTGCCTGCTTATGCTGCTTGGGTTTTTGTTTTTATGCTTCTTCCTTAGTTTCGCTGGCATGATATGATTGGTTATTTACCCAGAGGTTTCTAAGCGCGAACCTGTGTTGCTTCGTGTCGCCTTGCTTCCAAGGCGAGCACATTGCCCCTGAGCTATCCTCCCGTGATAGGTGGTTTTAGCACCTAGATGCCTAAGTGCCTTAGTTGCGCTTTACACATTTCAGAACATTACATTGCATGCCATGCAGGCGGCATCCCTAGAAGACTGTGCATGGCCAAGAAGACCACCTGTGTTTCTGAGGACTTGCACGCCTTCCCGTCTACGCACTAAGTATCACGCATCTGCAGTATGGCCGCAATAATGGCTTCCAAGTCATGTGGTATGACACTGATATAGCCTGTTGATTTTGCGTCATCATGCATGGAGCTTGACTAAACCCGGCCAGGTTCTTCACGCGTCCTGTAGTCTTGAAGTGCTTCTCTCGGTGGAGTGATCTGCGGTCAGAAGACCTGCATCCAATTCTTGAATGACTCTCCTTCCTCCTCAAAGGCATTCAAGTAGCTTTCTTGGATGGGGTGGGTGCCAGTAAGTGGTGCTCCTTGGTTGTTAATACTTCTCATTCCTGTAAGTTAAGAATAGACAGGTTTCCTGGTCTTCCACAATCTGGATACTGATAGCAAGATGGTTCTCTGCTTCCAGCCAGTTGGCTCTGGTATTTGATATCTTGCTGTCTGCTTTCCCATTTAAAACATTTGGACATCCTGTTTCAGGTGTCAAGTTGTACATCTTTGCTCTGATTTCGGATGAGATGAGTATTGAAGCGACAAGCATGGCAAGGATTTCCAGAATACATGGATTTGGGAATATGTTTTGTGCCTAGTAGATGTTCCTTAAATCCTTCTATGTAATCCCAGGCAGTAGCATTCGAAAGATTAAGCTATTCGACTAAAATGTAAACAGAAACTGAATGCCTCCATTTACACAATATTTGGCTACTATACCAGGCCTTTAGTGCTATATGTGTGCACATCAAAGAACAGACCACAACTGGCAATAACTGACTAAACCAAATCGAAACGGAGAATAAAAGGGCAGCCCTGAAGCGATCATAATAGGCCAGAACCCCATGACAGGCTGTACTAGAAAAAACAATCACAAAGAAAAAAATACCGTAACAGAACAGAACCCGCCAAACTCAAAACGGCCACACTAGAACAAACCAGACCAGGCCAGGGGCCACAGAAGACGAGATCAGACCAGAGTAGAACAAAGAAAAGCACGGGAAAATAGGACATAACAGGTGATAACAGGCCATAGCAGGACATAACAGGTGGTAACAGAATAGGTGACAGCAGGCTATAACAGGCGATAACAGGCCATAGCAGGACATAACAGGTGGTAACAGAATAGGTGACAGCAGGCTATAACAGGTGATAACAGGGCATACCCAGACATAACAGATGATAACAGGCCATACCAGGTGGTAACAGGCCATACCAGGACATAACTAACACGCCATACCAGGACATAACAGAAGATAACAGGCCATACCAGGACATAACAGAAGATAACAGGCCATATCAGGAGGTAACAGGCCATTCCAGGACATAACAGGTGGTAACAGGCCATACCAGGACATAACAGAGGATAACAGGCCATACCAGGACGTAACAGGTGGTAACAGAATAGGTCACAGCAGGCTGTAACAAGTGATAACAGGCAATACCAGGACATAACAGAGGATAACAGAATAGGACACAGCAGGCCAGGATTACAGCATATTAGAGCAGAACAGAGAAAAGCATACTATAACAGCCCATAACAGAATAGAGGAGTATTGGACAATCATTGAGCAAACCCGCAAGAGACAACACAAGGCCAGATTATACCGGTACAAGCAGATGGAACCGATTATACAAGCACACTGCAAATAACAAGGTCAGAACACAACACATCAGAACAGGCCAAAGTGGAGCGGATATAAGAGAACAATAAGTGAAGAACAACAAAAAATCAACAGTTGACTCCAGTCAAGACCATTTCATAAAACACCAGAGTAGAGTAACACAACATAGTGATCAGAACAGAACTGAAAACAACAGGCCATATACATTCGTCCTCGAATGAATTAAATAGAACAGAACAGATTGGACAGAACAAGCCATAAAATAACTTGAACAGAAAATTCGATAATAAGCCGGATCATTATGTAAAGCCCAGCTAACTGGCTGCCCATGACGGTAGACTCAATCCATTGACATCCCACCAGCCTTCCTGTGCCTCCACTCCTCCCTGCCCGGCTGCCCATGACTGTAGACTCAATCCACTAACACCCGACCAGCCTTCCCGAGCCTCCACTCCTCCCTGCCTGGCTGCCCGTGACCGTAGACTCAATCCACTAACACCCCATGCGGCTTCCTGAGCCTCCACTCCTTCCTGCCTGGCTGCCTATGACCGTAGACTCAATCCACTAACACCCCACCAGCCTTCCTTAGCCTCCACTCCTCCCTGCCTGGCTGCCCGTGACCATAGACTCAATCCACTAAAACCCCATCAGCCTTCCTGAGTCTACGCTCCTCCCTGCCCGGCTGCCCATGACCATACACTCAATCCGCTAACACCCCACCAGCCTTCCTCGGCCTCCACTCCTCTCTGCCCGGCTGCCCATGATTGCAGGCTCAATCCACTAACACCCAACAGCCTTCCTGATCCTCCACTCCTCCTTATCCAGCTGCCCATGACTGTAGACTCAATCCACTAACACCCCACCAGCCTTCCTGGGACTCCACTCCTGCCTGCCCGGCTGCCCATGACCGTAGACTCAATCCACTAAAACCCCAACAGGTTTCCTGAGCGTACACTCCTCCCTGCCCGGCTGCCCATGACTGTAGACTCAATCCACTAACACCCGACCAGCCTTCCTGAGCCTCCACTCCTCCCTGCCTGGCTGCCCGTGACCGTAGACTCAATCCACTAACACCCCATGCGGCTTCCTGAGCCTCCACTCCTCCCTGCCTGGCTGCCTATGACCGTAGACTCAATCCACTAACACCCCACCAGCCTTCCTTAGCCTCCACTCCTCCCTGCCTGGCTGCCCATGACCATAGACTCAATCCACTAAAACCCCTTCAGCCTTCCTGAGTCTACGCTCCTCCCTGCCTGGCTGCCCATGACCATACACTCAATCTGCTAACACCCCACCAGCTTTCCTCGGCCTCCACTCCTCTCTGCCCGGCTGCCCATGATTGCAGGCTCAATCCACTAACACCCAACAGCCTTCCTGAGCCTCCACTCCTCCTTGTCCAGCTGCCCATGACTGTAGACTCAATCCACTAACACCCCACCAGCCTTCCTGGGACTCCACTCCTCCCTGCCCGGCTGCCCATGACCATACACTCAATCCGCTAACACCCCACCAGCCTTCCTCGGCCTCCACTCCTCTCTGTCCGGCTGCCCATGATTGCAGGCTCAATCCACTAACACCCAACAGCCTTCCTGAGCCTCCACTCCTCCTTGTCCAGCTGCCCATGACTGTAGACTCAATCCACTAACACCCCACCAGCCTTCCTGGGACTCCACTCCTCCCTGCCCGGCTGCCCATGACCGTAGACTCAATCCACTAACACCCCAACAGGCTTCCTGAGCGTACACTCCTCCCTGCCCGGCTGCCCATGACTGTAGACTCAATCCACTAACACCCCAACAGGCTTCCTGAGCGTACACTCCTCCCTGCCCGGCTGCCCATGACTGTAGACTCAATCCACTAACACCCCACCAGTCTTCCTGAGCCTCCACTACTCCCTGCCCGCCTAACCATTGAGCCTTGTCTGGACCGGTCCCTCGTTGAGAGGCTGTGATTTGCTTGTATACTCACAACGAGTGCAGGTGCGTCAGGGTGTCGAATTGGTCTTTGGAGATCTCTCTCAACGGGTTGAAAGAAATATTTCTGTGAAGAGAAGAGCATTAACATGAAGTAAAAGAACCGAAGTTCCTATTTCTTTAATTTAATTTTGTATTGTTTTAATGATTTTACAAGGTTCTAAATTAGCATTTATGTAGCGCGATGGCATCCGCATTGCACGGGGCAGTGGCACTGCTCGTGGAAATACAGACTATTCCAAATTAAAGAAACTATATTGAGATATTGTGCACAAAACCGTACTTGGCACAGCCAATCCATTCTTGTCCTCGTCTCTTGCAAAACCGTGAACCTACTAAGGCTCCAGCTCAGTCTTAGCTTTCCTACTCCAAATGCTCCTCTGTGCCTATCCATGGCCTTTTGCTGATTCAGAGCCCCACTTCTATATGTGTGCCACCTTTACTGTAAATATGCTCCTTGTGTGAGTCCTGAGCCTCCCTGATGATTGGCATGCCATGTCCTTGCGCTGGGGCTTCACCTATACAGCATACGCACTCATCCTCTCTTTGGACTTCACATCCCATGGCACCTAGGCAGCAACGTCAATAGTGAAGGGTCATGGGAGTTGGAGTCCAAAACATCTGCAGGGCTACATATAGAGTATACATAAGATAGATCTAGCATGACTCACCTCCCTTATACGTCACTCCAGATCGTGGAGATTTAAGTACTTACATCCCTTGTAGCACAGTCCCTGCACCATCTTGGGATGTCTCCTTCTGCCCTTGAGTGAGAGCACAAGTGAGTGAACCGAGTCAGTTTGCATATTAAGTGCCTTTGTAAAATTAATGCCGTCCAAGCACTAGCCTAACCTATCTGAGGAGGTTAAGGAAGAGCTGTGCATGTGGTTGGATCGAGCCTTCAGAATTTAAGCTCTGGGAAGCACTTCTAAAATCATTTTTTTTTTTAGAAAATTCCTATATTGTTCGTGTTAGATGTAAAGTGTGGCTTCTTAAACGGACTTGGGTAATTTAATTTATGTGTTTAATTTAACACATACATGAAAAGGTAATCAAGGCCTCCGTGCCACACAGTATCCACCAGATGTGTACCTAATCTCTCAATATTATTTATCAAAAATGCATAATTGTATTATATTGTTCAATGTGGTGTACATATTTCAAAAGACAATACATTGACAACTGGGCGTATTGCATAGCTATAAATCTACTCAATTCAACAGACACAAAAAACATCAATATTCAACATAAGACCCAAACAAAAAATAGATCCAACAGATATGTATAAAGAGCAGAGAAGCCCCTGGCACCTTGAATCTTGCTAGTCCTTTTATCCTATGACCTATCCCTTGTTTGCAGTGTCTTGATTGCTTCTTAAAAAGTTAGCATGGTGTGTCTAAAAAGCATTAGGTGATGCTCCTGCCAATCGCGACCTTCAACAGGACATAACCAGTTCTTTTGACAACCAAATGTGTTCCGGTATCTTGTGGTAGTAGTCAGGCGACTAGTGGGCTCTAGTGTGGACCACTAGTTTCATTGGTGTTCTCCAACTTAAACCTGTTCCTGAAATTTGCAAGAAGCTGTCTCCAAAATAATGTTAATAACCATAATATCCAGGAGGCCAATTGATGCTTGATGAACCTCACAAAGGTATCCCGGGCAGGTGGAAAGTTCTCTGCACTTTATACATATATGTTGGATCTATTTTTTGTTTGTGTCTTATGTTGAATATTGATATTTTTTGTGTCTCTTGAATTGAGTAGATTTATAGCCCACCTGCCACGAATGTCAGAGTCAATAGGAGACTGTGTGGAAGGAAACTTAAAGGATAAGGGGAGAAGAGACGGCAGTGCTTCATTTGTAAGTAAACCCGTCTAAGGGCCCAATGCCACGCAGGGGCGGCAGCTTGCAGCCCACCGCTCCCTCTACCCACTGCCCCGTCCCACTGCTGCTCCCGACAGTTTCAATAGATTTGAGATTGCAGCTGCGACTCCCAATAGCTCTTTGGGCGTCATGTGTACACGACCCATGGCATATCTGCGACTATCAAATACCAATGAAAATAACATAATTGTTGGTTCTTGAAATGTGACACCAAATGTATAACTGGTTATCTAAACACATCATCCTAATTACCCATGTCCTGTATAAGGGGCAAGTGTAACATTTTGATTGTCTAGCCACACAAAAGAGAAGAAATGTGCTGTCTTTATATGGTAAAGTGATGGACAAATGCAGACAAAGCATTACTGAACTGATTAACTTGCCTGTTAAACACCTAAGCAGGGTCATCTTCCAAAGGTCAGTACTCTGCGCAGGCACTCCTCCCTTAGCAGTGGCCTTTTCCCAGGCCTTGTCACTCTGGTGGCCTTGTTGACTGGTGACTGTTTTGTTGTCCTGTCTGTGCCTGGTGCTCATCTTCCACCACTAATACTCCTAGTGACTGTGTCGGACCTATTGTTCTAATGGGCCAGTGTGTGTTTAACACTTAGTTGGTGGCCTGGCGCTTGCCTGTCTATTGGTGTACCCTATTCTGGCTGCATACCAGAAGAAAAAGGGAAAATACCCTGTTTTTCTAGGCCCTGCCTGTGCCTGCTGAATGCTGCCTGCCTGCAAAGTTGCAGCAAAGCCAGCATCAGACTGACACTGGCACATGAACATACCCATCTATCTGCTGAACTAGGGTGAGGTACCTAGTACCATGGCTGTCTGGCTTCTGACTGAGTCTCCCACACTGCTGTGAACGTGCTACCAGTTGATCTAGTAGTGAATTGGCACCAACGACATGCACACTGACTAGTGCAGTATGCTGGCTTAAAAAGCATGAACAACCAGCTCTGTCACCTTCCAGCTCATCACTGCGCATGAAACTGAATAACAGCAGGAGCAGCGCTGGCGTGGCTCACACTTTTGTTGCTCATATGTTAATAACTGACAGTTAACAAATAAAGCTGCCAAAACACCCATAATAATTGAACTGAGGCTGAGATAATAAGTGGCAGTGCCCAGAAATAGATCCCGGAGCCCAGCCCTGGCAAATACCCCCACAAAATAAGCACTGAGAGACGGATTTAATTCCGCCCCTCAATGTGCAATGCATGTTTGCCAAAACCTTGAACTGGTGCGGAACTGTCTGCCTTGTGCCACTCAATGCAATGCAGTATATTAGGACATGTCACAACCAACACACAGGTTCACCATGGCATTAGGAGTGAACAAATGTAGCAAAGTGTAAACGAAAGGAGAGCATAAGCAGAATAAGACAGAAACGCAGTGGCCCAATGAAATGTGATGGATCGGGAGAGAAGGCATGACTCACCCTGATGTCTAATCTAGAGCTGGTAAGATAGTTCAGCAGGTTGAGTGCTCCCTGCTCCGACATGTGTATGACCTGAAGGTCGCAGGTTTGAATCCCTGCAAGGCCAGCTCAGCCTTTCATCTTTCCAAGGTCAATAAATGCATATCAATTTCGGTTGGGTGATATTGTATGTAAATATGTTCTCTGTAAAGCATTTTGGCAAAAGCGCTATATAAGTAAAACATTATCATTATCTACATATTGTTCCAGCGAGGGTACAAGATTCCACTTGAAAATATGGTAATTTTACACAAACAGAGCAATTGTGGCCACTAAGTGACAAGCTGCCCATGCCTCTCATATTGTAAATCAGGCAAATCAGACAAACACCTGTAAAGGGAATAGGCACGCATCCTAAGCGTGTCTTGAGTGACACGGATGCAAACCGGTAAAAAGGTGGTACGTTCCCCAAGGTTAGGGTCTAGTCGGGCGATTTATCAGTCTGTTTCTGATTTGCTGAGCTGTGTCATGCATCTCAGACAGACCATCTCCGAAAGGTCCTGATAATGGCATATGAGATGGCAAGAGTGTTTCATTTATTAATATTATTATTATTATTATTATTATTATTATTTGTAATAAGAGCTTCATGCCCATGGGCCTTAGAGTGCCAACAAAAAACAAACAAAAACGAATGACAAAGCAAAGGAAGAAAAAGCAGACAACAGAGATCAGAGAGGAGACAAAGAAGCAAGAAAGAGACGAGAACTAAAACAAATAAGTCTTAAGATTCTTTGTTTTTTAAAAAAAGTAGACAGCAAGCTGCGAATATAGAAAGGCAGGCTGTATAACAGAGATGGTCCCGCAATGCCGGTCAATGTGCGACTTGTTAGCTTGAGTTTTGCACGACCCACTTCCAGGCGTAAGGTGTCCTGAGAGCGAAGGACTTGTCTGGATTCTTGACGCTTGATCCGAGCAGTTAGGTAGTGTAAGGAAGGCATAGCATCAAAGCAAGATAGACAATTGATCACAGTTGAACAGTGTTTATTAAAATGGGAGAGATAAATGCCTAATCCAAACCTAAATCTAAGATGGGAGCAAACTACGACCATCAAATAATAATAATACAGTCCTCGTAGAGTCCAGGTAAAAAAAAAGGGCATATACTAAAAAAAAAAATATTGCCAATCCTTACCGCTATGGTACAAAATAGTGTGGTGTTATGTTTCGCAAGAAAAGAAAGAAGTGTTCACCAAATGATAAATCAGGAAGTTATGGCCGGGGTCTCCCTTCCCCACGTTTTTAGCACGGGACAAGGCAGGACTGCTGAGCACAGCACACTACACTCCTGGGCTTCTCCGGCACGAGCGTACAGTTTCCTTTCTCTATATCAGGGCCTTCTGTGCCCAAGTCTCTTCTCATGCAAAGTCTATTGCTTCAGAGGGCCTGATATGCCAAAAAAACAACAAAACAAACAGTTCCTTCTAGTAACCTTCATGTCGGGTGATTACTCTTCACCCAGGATCCCCCTGCGCTGGGCTACGATCCTTCTTTCAGTGTTAGCCTCTCAAAGCACTTGCCAATTTAAACAGATGGTTCCAAAGGGCGATAATGTCTTCTGTGGCAAGTGTGTGCTTCACAATATCGCAGTTTGCACAGCGTGCCCCTCAGCTGGGCGCAAACGCCAATTTCACAATTTCTACAATGTGTCAAGGACGTTCCATTGTACAAGGGGTTTGACTTGACCCTTGTATGACCACCTAGACACCCACCTCACACTGGCCTTCTCTATGGCCTCTTGTTTCTTGTAGTTTCACTATATTTCAGTTGAATACTTTCTTTGTTCAGTAGAGGGTGTACCAGCCAGAGACCTTTGAATGAGCACCCACGTAGCGCCGTACCACTCTATCTCTGATACCAAGTTAGTTCACAAAAGACCTCTGTATCTTAATCTTGTTACTGTTGCCACTGCCACTTTGAGCCAAACACAGTCCGGCCTACTATCAGGTTCTTCTGACTCACCAGCTGTGCTGAACTCGTTGGTGTTTCTTTTGCCACTGGAATCGAGGATGGTACCACAATGGCAACCATGTCCCACCGCCCTGGCTATCAGTGCGGGAGGGTTCCATGTACCAGTGACATCCATCACACCATTTGCTAGCTGCAATTCCCAGTCTTATGTTTCTTTTGTTGGAGGCTTTGCGGTTCTGGGTTGAAAAGGGCATGGACGACTCCTTCCTTGATGTCCTTTCAGGTCTCGCCACCTTTCTCCTCCATTTGAACTGCCTTCCTGGAATAATTGCTTCCTCGTGCATTCAGCCTTGCTCAGAGCGTGCTCTTGTGCTCCGTCTTTTATCCCAGTGGGGAAGGGAAAGGGCAGTCATGTGTGTGTATTTGGCAGCAATTGCCTGGCGCTGCCTGACCCTTGTGTTGGGACATGTCAGGTAAACGGCTCTGGTCCATTGTCGTTCACGCCGTGAGAATGTGTTTGTGTTTGAAAAGGGGGTGGGAGGGAGTTTCTAAGTATCCTACTGGGCAGGATGGGGAAAAGGTGTCATAAGGAAGACCTTAAGAATGTTGTATGTTTCTAATTAGGAAGGTAAGGAGTGGTTCTCAGATTGGGCATTATTTCAATGCCATCTGTGTACTTCATTACTAAGAGAGGTTTAATTTGCCTTACAGGTACCATTGAGAGTGGTATTGAAGTGATCACGAATATAGATGTTGCCCTACATTTGGAGTGACATTTTGTGTCTGATCAATTGATCCAGACCTGAGCAGGTATTCTATTTGCAGTCTACGTTGCGCATCCTAGAGGATGAAGGATTATAGCTAGGTCAATTGAATTGACCGCCTAAGCGCATATATTTACATATGTTTCATGAATCCATTTTAACAGGGCTGTGTTGATCTGTGACATAAGGAATGACTGGAAGGAGTTCCATCTGCTACCTACAAGACTCAATTTGTGGTTACACTCGATGCCCCTGAGGAATGTCCAGCCAGTGTCACCTTTATGGGACAGAAACTTATATAAGTCAGGTTTATTTTGACATAACGAAAAATAGGTGTATTTTACTCTTACTATGTCATGTCCAGCCATTGTGACTGGTTTTATCTGAATGTTAAAATGTATTGATATGTAGCAATCAGTATGTGTCTATTTGTGTTTTGTTATATTTATGTGACTCAGCAAGTTTTGTATTCAGAATTTTGTTTTTTTGATTAATTTAATAGGTGGTTTCATTTGGAGTATGAATTCATAAAATTGACCTTTTACTTTCTATACATTATTTTACCCATTGATTGAATCTTCACCTCTTTGTTATTTGTTTCGAGGTAGATGTGTAGTCTTCCCTGTTATGTAGAATAGTTTTGGGTACACATGTGCTAAGCCACCCTATCATGATTTTCTTATTGTTTAACAACATATCATATCCCCACTTAGAAGGAAAACCATTCGCCCTTCAGTGGGACATACCCTATTAGAATACTGGACATGAATATATGCCACCCTATCAATGATCTTCAAGAGGAATGGAACACAGGTAATGGGCCTGTAGTTATTGTCCACTGTGGGGTCCAGAGTTTCTTTTTTAGGAGAGGTGTAAACCTTACAGTTTTTAAACAAATGGCAACAATGGAAGCTTCAAAGGAGGAATTTATGATTTTTGTGATACTAGAAATCAATGCCTCAGAACATTTCTGTATAATCGAGGTGGGGCATACATCGCCTTTGCAGGAGGTAGGTTTGATTGAAATTAAAACCTCTCTGATTGTCACCGTCATGCCGTGGTCAGTATTAAAATGCTGGTGTATCAGGTAATGAAGTGCCATCACGCTACACCGGTGTCTCTTTTACTGGTCTAGTCTTTTCCAAGATGGTATTCGTGTTTCTTCGTTCCATTTATTCCGTGGCGAACGCTGGCTCCATGCGTTGTAATCTTCCTTCGTCCTGGGTAAGACGCTGTTCCTTTCTCTCCGTTTGCCTTTCTACCTACGGACAACCTTTTCCTTCACTGTGGGTTGTTAGTTACACCAATTTACCCTTAGAGTTGAGACAGTCCAAAGCACAGCTCGAGTTAAAGTCCCCAGCTACAATTACATTGTTCTGGTGACCATTACCGAACCATTCATCCAATATCCCACATAATTCATCCAGTAGATGTTAGTACTGGAGGGATTTCAATAAACGTTGACAATCATCAATTACCATAATGCCCCAGGATTACCCTGTTCCATTTTTCGGCCAATAAGTTAGCACAAGAGGTATTACTCACTGAATGAGTTAACCCTAATTTAAAGTCGACTGCTATTGCAAGGCTTCCGCTAGGGCGTCCACTGTGGCCCCTAAATGCCATTTTCGAAAACACTTTAAAACCATTGATATGCCCAGGGGTCAACAGCATTGTTTCCTGTAAAAGAATAATATCGTTGTAGCCTGCTCTGAGGAGGGAATCGAATCAGTGTAACGTGCAATGTTTTTATATCCACAACTATTCCAAGATAACACGTTCAGATTGTCCAAGCTAAAGTGTGGGCAGTGATGTTTTCTTTCTACGGTCTCTATAGAGTGCTGAGACGAGCCATGACCCATCACCCCCATTTTCCTTCGAGACAAGGTCCCACCTCGTTACCACCAAATACCGTTCTCCTGCCTTTGGACTGCAGGTTACATTTAATCATTAGTGATGGAAAAGATACCTTAAAGTGTGCTGGAGAAAAGGATTTGTACTGGAGAGGGCGGGAGTAGAAAGGTTCAATGCCCATTGATGTAAATTTGTCCAAATGGTCCCAAACAAGGCCTGCCACAATAGAAGAGAAAACAATGAATGACACCTCTTTCACCCCCCTCTTTAAGTATATCTACCCAGTCAATGCCACTCGATTGGACCCTCCTGAGTGGGAAATCATTGAAAAGATTTACAGTATAATAGATCGATTTAGTAAGGCGTGCTTGTTGATTTGTCTAATGTTCTCAAAACCAATTTCTTTGCGAGTTAGATTTCCAACTGGGCTGTGAGGAATAGATCTCCTTACTCTTAACTTCTCTGTCCAGCAATGCGCTCGGAAGAGCAAGCTTAGTAATGATAACACAGAGTGAACTACCTTCTGCTTCCAAAGGTTGTAAAACCGCTAGCGTATTAGAGGTTGTAGGAGACATAGAATCCATCGTCTCATGCCTCGTTAAAGAATCAGTGCATTTTATGGGCTTTACTCTAGTTGGCTCCCTTTCTCGTTGATCCCGTAAGAAAAATGTTGTTATCTTCTTTTGTGATTCAAAATTTGACGGCTTCCAATTTTTTCTTTTTAGCATTCTGGGATTTTGTTGTCTCAACATGTATGGGTGAGTTATCATTCATTGGAGGTTGAGCATTTAGGTCGATCAACTCGTTTGTTGAAGATAAGGCTCTGAGAAACTTCCATAAAGAACAATTTGTATTGGTGTTGGTTCGGGGAACATTTCTAGTTTTATTTTCCCTCCGTTTCGTGTTAATTTGAATTTGCGTATTTGCCTGGATCTCGTCTTTGTCCGATAGGACCAAGTTAGTCTCCTCTATGCAAACGTTAGTTGGTAGCAAAGGATCTGAAGTTTTAAATAGGTCTGATAATAAGCTGAACCTCTCCTGATAGTTGGAAGCGGTACATTGGCTATTATATGGAGTAGGTGACTCAAAACATTGCACTGGTAGGAAGCCTGTGCCAATATCAATTCCAATAAATCATCAGGAAACCTTGCCCTAAATGACTAATAAATGTGTAGTTCTTTCCAAGCCTGACCTTTGCTCCATCACATGAGCAATCAATGCTCCAAAACTGGACAGCAATTCTATGTTGATGTAAGCAAACTATTCAATGATTGCATTCCTTCAATCTGAATTCTATAGAACTGCACCACCTTACTCCGATTAGACCTGGATCGCCGGGCAAGAATGCATATGTGGATTACTCTTCAGTCACTTAGTTTGCTATCACCATCAGGCATAGATGTCAATTGGAGCTACTGTTTCTCGCACGCAAGCAAATGATTGCCAAACTCTGAAAATAAATGCTCATCTTTTGGTGGTTACAGTTTTTCTGTGAAAGGGGCCTTGCTTTGAACTTTTTTCCACAACAACTCTGCAACCCCAGCAACGTATTACTGTCCCACAAACTCTTGAAAACCTGTCTGTTTAAACAATCCTTCCACTGGTTCTTCCTGGGTCTTCTCAATGAATGAAGGTTATGTGCAAAAGTCCTAACACATTTTCTGAGGAAAAGAGGATGATCTCTATAGCGAGGTATGCAAGTATAGTCCAAGGAGTAGAAAGGAAAAAAGTGATATATGTAAGTCATATTGCACTCCTGGGTTTTTGGGAGTGTATGCAGAGAAGTAGCACGACACCAGATAGAGGTGAGAGTACAGTGACAGGACCTTGGGTATTCTGGTTTTGGCTCAAGTCACGTATGCATCCTTCATGCTTGCCTTATCCACCCTCTTTACTGCTGGCATGTGTGGTGAGTGTGTGGTGAGTGTAGTGGTGTGACGAGGTCCAGTGTCCAGACCCTGTCCCAGTAACTGAGAAGAATTCTATGTACCAGGAAATACAGTCTAGCCGGTCCAAGGTCTAGTCTGGAATGCCCTCCTGCCATTTCATACTTTTAACCCCGTATTTGAGACTGGATAATTTCGGGCCAGCCTAAGGTTCCATTACCAATCTCCCCAATCCCAGGGACCCCACTTCCATGTGGGACGTGTGACAAAGCCATGGACCCATATACAGGTCAGAGTTCTAGCAATTACTGCGAGACTGAGTTCGCAGAGTTTCACTGCAACATAACCCAGATTCCATATAACAGTGTTTTCACAATGCAAGTATCTTAACCAGATTGCAGTTTGAATCTGCCCCATGCACTGTAACATTTAAGACCATCAGACTTACTGGAGACTCTGCCGTCTAGGGAATGTTGCATGGCACCCCTGCAAGGGGCCATGGTATCGTCCAGTGTGCTGTGGCATGGTCACATGGTTACCCATGTGACCATCTTAATAAAAGGTCCGAGCCGCTTCCGGCTCGGCAGTCGAGACCAGCGAGACTCCGTGGTGTGTGTGTTCTTTGTGTCAGCGCCATGGCGGCGCCCCACCACGTGTGCTGGGCCCAAGGAAGGGGCCCAGCTCCAGGACGGTGCCCCTGCCGGGCAACGCCGTCCGGACGGTGCCCCTGCCGGGCAACGCCGTCCATGTGTGTCTCCCTGGCCCTGTGAGTCGGGCCAGGGTGGCGACCCCGGCCTGGGTGCCCCCAGAGCCGGGGCCGCGGTAAGCCGGTTGCCAGCCGGCCATGTGGTGAGCTCCGGTGTCCCGGAGCGGGTGGGATGAACCCCCACCCTATATCCCGCGGCGTGATCGCCGCACGTCACCGTGTGGCGTCGGGTGCCACCCGACCCGAACACGGGGCTGCCCGGTGACCCGGAGCAGCCCCCAACAGGGAACAAATGCAGAGCTGGATCCAGGGGGCTGGACTTCAACCGGCTTCTAACATTTTTAACGAGCCCTTTAATACTTCGGAGGTGCACGTGAACCCACAGATGACCCAGATGACCTAATTAAACCTTTGAACCTAATAGGGAGACTAAAACATGACATCTAGACATAACCAATACCAAGCCTTGTTAGGAAACCTTACCACAAGGATGCCTACAGAACGCCAAACCAGATTAACTGCGGCAGAGCGAGGAGGTCACTTTACCCTAGAGCATGAAAAGTCAGAGACAGCGTGGGAAAGGTGCTATACCCATGGGTGCCCAAGCAAGCAGATGGCAGAGTAGGGGCTATATCTATGTGTGCAGGGGGGAGTCAAACACCAGAAGCAAAAAGAAGGAGGAAACCACAAAAGGAGTATCTGTTGAAAGGGCTGCCTTTGTAGGTGGGACTGGCTAATGCACTGGCAAGTGGTGATAGACATAATGGGCCATACAGAACTGAGATCCTGAGAGCGCTGAGAGACCCAAGCGAACAGAGAGATCCAGAGACATGCAAGGGACCCAGAGAAGCAGCAGAGACAGAGGAACCCAAGAACCCGGACCTCTTGAGAAAACGAGAGAGAAGGAGAGAGAGGGGGAGAGAGGGAGAGAAGAATAGAGGGAGAGAGGGAGAGGTGCTGGCTGCAAGAGCTGAATGTAAACATGTTTCCTACGAGGGCGACCCTACCAGAGGGTGAGAATATCTGTCATTAGCTACAAGATCTGAGTGGCGAAACCTTTCTTAGTATGGTGACCCAACCACTGGGTGGGAATATCTTGCACTTGCTACAAGAGCAGAGGGGAGAAACATTGCCCCAGAGAGTCACCAAACCCTAGGGTGAGAATGTTTGGGGCTGGCTGCAAGAGATGAGTACCTTTTATAGTATGCCGACCCAACCAGTGGGTTAGCATATCTGGCACTGGCTACAACAGCCTAGTGGGAAAGCATCACCCAGGAGGGTGACCCAACCAGAGGGTGAGCATGTCTGGGGCTGGCTGCAAGAGCTGAGTAGAGAAATAGTTCCCAGGAGGGTGATCCAATCAGAGGGTGAGCATATCTGGTGTGATCTTCCATAGTGTGTAGGCTGCTATATTTCTAGGAGCCTCCTGGGCAGGGCACTATATCCCTCAGAGTGGGGCAGAACACTGATGGTGCCATAGAACTTTGTTCATAGTGAGCTGGACACTACATCCCTGAGATTGTCGATGAGTGAGCTGGACACTACATCCCTGAGATTGTCGAAGAGTGAGCTGGACACTACATCCCTGAGATTGTCTAAGAGTGAGCTGGGCATTACATCCCTGGAAGCGTTAATGGCAGTGCTGGGTGCTATAGCTAAGAGAGTGTGTGAGAACAAAGAGGGGACATTAGAAAGAGAACAAGAGGGAGACCAGGATCCCTGCACTATAGACGGCAACTCCCATCAGCCCAAGCCAACATAGACAATGGCGAGGGATCATGGGAGACATAGTCGGAAATATTTGGAGAGCGGACGATCAGAGTGCCATGGGTAGAGCTATCCGATGCACAATCGGGTTTTGCTTCCAAAAACCTTTTGAACGGACTGTTCTCTTCAATGAGAGAAGAGCAACCGGTTTCCTTTATAGAACAGCACCACTATAACTCACAGGAGTTCATAGTATGACGCTCCAACATGATGCGTCAACAATTATAAAGCCTTTGAACAGATACCTTGGGCTTGGGTTCATGTTACAGTAACTACTGTTCTTATGGGTGCTCTTCTCATAGACCATTTCTCGCTTGCTGACTCCCCACTTTCTAAACGTATTTCCTGGTTCCCTTCATATGAGGGGTCCCTCTTGGCGCTAAACCACGCACTGGTCTCTCTGCCTCAAACCCTGCTTCCTGGTTTTCTGTCATCTGCTGCTTCTTTGTACTGTCTTTGTAGGGTGAGTTCACGACTGCACTCTCCTTCCTCCTCCCAAAACCTCATCTATATTAGCAGCCTTCCAGCCCCGTCTTTGGGGTACACCCCAACACCGGTCCACTATTATGCGCCGCAATAGGGTGCAAAAGAGCCATTTGTTTCATATAACGCATGTAGATGGGCACATATCCACAAAGGAGTTTGAAGAGCGCACTTGCAGGGTTTGAAATTGAGGGGACCTGTGAACTATTTAGCGCCTGCTTGTAGCGTAGAAGAGCCTGGTTAGCTTGAAACCTGGAGTTACTTTTGGCTCCTCATGCCAACTGATGCAGAACAAGCACACCTGTGTGAATATAACTGTGGGGCAATTAATAAATAAATATTAGGACACATCTACATGACATTTCAAGCCTAAGGGATCATAAATAATGTACAAAAGCATAAGTTTGCATCATATGGTGAAGTTAGATTAGCGGAACGCTATTTACTAGCTCCTCGTCCCCAATGGTTACTCCTGGTCATTGGTTGAAGCTGGATACCAAGGAGCTGTGTTTAGCTCCTGCTTATCAAATCTTAATTTTGAGCCCTGCATTGTACATAGCCACTTTTGCTATTTTATTTATTTTTTATTTATTTATTTATATCGCGCTGAAAACAAAATCAAGCCCGGGGACAATACAACACATAACAAAAACATAAAAAATTCCTGAAGGTCCAACAATACACCAGGAATCAAGATGGAACTGTAC
This sequence comes from Ambystoma mexicanum, assembly GCF_040938575.1. NCBI lineage: Eukaryota > Metazoa > Chordata > Amphibia > Caudata > Ambystomatidae > Ambystoma > Ambystoma mexicanum. Next base: position 130,068,273 of record NC_090930.1, read on the forward strand.
AGGAGGAAATCTTTACGTAAATAGGTATGTTTTCAGGTGACCTTTGAACCACTGTAGAGAGCGACAGCCCCTGAAATCAGGGGGAAGGGAGTTCCGCAGTTTCAGTATAGTGCTATGGAACAAGTTACTTACCTGTAACGGTTGTTCTCCAGCATGGGTCTGGCATGGATTTACATGCTCATGAATATTCCCTGTCATCAGGCCGGGAATCCTCGGTAAAGAAAAAATCAGTATCAGTTTTGTTTCTGATCTGTCTTTCTTAGTAGTAACCAATCACTGGTCTCTGGGTCATACTGCCCACAGCCAAAGACTGCCCTCTCCTTAAGCCCCTCCCCTGGCAGCCATCCTCAGATTTGGTAGCACGTAAAGTGGCAGTATGACCAAGTGAAGAGCCGCAGAGGGGTAGGAGGGAGGGTTTGCATGTGAATCCATGCCAGACCCATGCTGGAGAACAACAGTTACAGGTAAGTAACTTGTTTCATCTCCAGCATGGGGTCTGGCATGGATTCACATGCTCATGAATATAAGAATACATATCAGTACACACATGAACAACCATGGGAGATGGCAAAGGCTCAACATTAAGCATTACATAGACTCAACATTAAGCAACTCTTACCGCCTCACCAGGCCCACCTTCAGGCGAACAGGTTGCGCAGCATTGCTTGGCCGACCCTGGACTCCTCCCTGGAGTCCCGATCGACGCAGTAGAATCTTGTGAAGGTGTGCGGCGACCTCCAAGTAGCAGCCCTGCAGATGTCCAGCAGGGGCACACCAGACAAGAACGCCGTAGTAGCAGCGATCGCTCGGGTCGAATGGGCTCTCGGACAGCCGGGCAACTGTCGGTTAGCCAACCAGTGACAGTGCATGATGCAGCCAGAGAGCCATCTGGAAATGGAAGCCTTCGAGAGGGCCTTCCCTTGGTTCACAGGTCCAAAGTTCACAAAAAGCTGTGATGTCTTCCGAAAACTCTTTGTGCGGTCCACGTAGAACTTCAGCGCTCTAGCTACATCCAGCGAGTGCAAAATCCTCTCGGCCGGCGACGAAGGCGACGGGAAGAAAACTGGCAACACCAAGGGCTCGTTGAGGTGGAAGTCTGATGGCACCTTGGGCATGAAGGAGGGGAGCATACTCAGCACCACCCTCGTCTCGTGGAAAGTCAAGTATGGAGGCTTGCAGGATAGGGCCTGGATCTCTCCCACTCGCCGACGCTGTTTTCCACGACAGAAATTTCAACGGTGCTGAATGCAGAGGCTCGAATGGCAGCCCCATGAGCCTGGTCAGCACTACGTTGAGCTGCCACAACGGGGCCGGAGCCTTCACCGGCGGGAATGATCGGAACAGTCCCTTCATAAATTCCTTCACCAGGCAATGAGACCACAGGGATGACCATCCCGTAGTTCTGGTGTATCAGGAAATCATTGCCTGTTGTATCTTGATGGCAGCATGAGCTAGTCCAGCCTTGGCCAGTGACAGCAGGTACGGAAGCACTTGAGGGGTCGTAATCCGTAGCGGGTTAATCTTCTGTGCACGGCACCAGACAGAGAGCCTCTTCCACTTGTGTCCGTAGCACTTGAGAGTTGAGGACGCCCTGGCCTTTGCAAGCACCTCCTTGCAGTCTGCCGGTATATCATACCCTCCAAACTCTAGTGCTGCAGGAGCCAGGCCTGCAGATTCAGCGACTCCGGGTCATGATGAAGGATGGCTCCTCCGTCTCTGGAGAGAAGATCTGCGTCCGTCGACAGCTTGACTGGTGGGGACGCTGACATGTCCAGAAGGTCCGGGAACCAGATCTGTCTCGGTCATGCCGGTGCGACGAGGATCATCCTGCACCGGGACCTCTTGAGCTGGTTGACGAGTCGTAGTAGCAACGGCAACAGAGGGAATGCATACAGGAACTAGCCGTCCCAGGGGAACGAGAAAGCATCGCCCATGCTCCTCGGCTGGGGAAACCTGCTGGCGAACCTCTGGCACTTGGAGTTCGTCACCGTCGCAAACAGGTCTTTCTCGGGTTTGCCCCATTGTTGGAAAAGTCGATCCACCTGATCCTGATGCAGCTCCCACTCGTGGCATGAGCGCAGCTCCCTGCTGAGTGAGTCGCAATGACGTTCTTTATTCCTGCTAGATGGAAGGGCACCAGAAACATCCCCTGGGCGACGGCCCAGTGCCACAAATCCTGGTCCTCCTTGGACAGGGTTGGGGACCTGGTGCCTCCCTGCTTCTGGATGTAGAACATCGTGGTGGTGTTGTCGGTGAAGATCCTCACCACCTTGCCCTTGAGGGATGGGAGAAACAACCTGAGGGCCCAGAACACTGCTCGGAGTTCCAGGATGTTGATGCGGAGAGACCTCTCCTTCGGGAGCCAAAGGCCTCTCACGTACAGATCTCCAGTGTGCGCTCCCCACCCCTCCAGGGAAGCGTCCGTCGTCACCGTCTCCTGATGCACCGGGGTCTGAAAGTCCTTGCCCGCCGCGAGATGCGCGCAAGCGCCCCACCATCGAATCGCTCGGCGGAAAACCTTGTTGAGCGGGATCCTGTCCTCGAAGCTGCCCGTCGCTTGTATCCAACGGGCATCGAGGAACTCTTGTAGAGGACGCATCCGTAGCCTGCACAGGCGCACGAGGTAGATGCATGAAGACATCATTCCGAGCAGGGACTTGATGGATCTGACCCTGGCCACGTCCGTGGCCAGCAGGCGCTGCACCTTGCCCAAGATGGCCTTCGTCCACTGTATCGAGCTTGGCTCCCAGAAACAGTGCAACTATTATGCTCACCTGGAATCCACAGGGACGCTACCCAGCTGGATTGGACGCTGGTATCTTTCTCAACGGTTCCCAGATTTGGACTGCGGGGGAAGGTTCTGCCTGAAAATACAGGAGGCTATGTTCAAGACTGGCCAACTGAGGAAATAGCCTCCCACCACCCTGTATGACTTCAGCCCCTCTGGGCCCTCTCCTCAACTTATTGTTGAGTTAGGTGTGCTCTCCGTCCTGCCTTCTTGGCAGGGGCGCGTTGTCCTTCATGGGCAAATGCGATCTAGTTACTTCACCGACGCTGGCCCATTTGATGTCTTTCAGGTAGGTCTTATTGCTGTTGTCGTATTGTGTTGTTATTCCTGCATGCCTTTCTTGGTTTAATAATGTCTCTTTCTCTTCCTAGATATGCAGAGGTTCAGCGTGGCGCATTGGCTGGGTTGGGCCTCGCTAATAAATGGTGGCGCGTGATGAGCACTACGATGCGGTAAGTAAGCGCTATGCGCAGTGCTGTGATGTCTTGCCTTGTCTAACCTGTTTTCTCTTCTTTTCTCATAGGTCGCAGTGTTCTCCCAGCGAGTGGAATTCCAAGGCGATGCCGGCCGAGGGGCGACCTGCCAGGTAAGCCTTTCGGAACAGTTTGTTATATTATGATGTCTCTAATACCTTGCTTCTTTCCTTTTTTTTTCAGATCCTCCGGTCCGGAAGATATGCTGATCCAAAGAAGCTGTTCGCAAAAGTGGTGGGCGGTTAGAGGTGAAGATTGCAGGTAAGGTGCTGCTGCTAATGATGTTCCTTTTATCTCCATGCAGGTTCTGCTTCTCCGAGGTTCGCGGGTATCTCTGGACACGGTGAGCGTCACGTTGCAAGATTGCAAAGTAACGCAAAGCGTGTTATTCAAGTCGGGTGTGGTTTAAATAGTTTCAAGAAAGTAGTCCAGGTAAAGTAGTCCCTAGGCTACCACACCCAAAACACTATACCGCATAGCTTGGTTCCTAGGAGTCAAGCTATGTGGATGCCTCCATGTTGGCTGGCAGCTTCAAAATAAAGCAGTCCCCTAAGCACATGTCTTATTCACTGTGTATGAGCCTGGCACCATAGGCGCCAGGACTGGCTCCAAGAGGGCCTATGAACTGGATGCCCAGGCTTATTAGAGACCCGAGGCCTGACCTCTCCTGGCCCATGGGCTTGCCAGAGGGGTTTTTGGATGTGGGTCGTGACAGCACTCCCCCCACGGCCCTTCCCATGGTGTTTCTTCGGTCCGGTCTAGGTTTAGTTGGGAAGTTTTGATGATATTTTCTGATCAGACATGGTGCATAAATGTTCTCACAGGGTTCCCTGGATCTATATTGGGGTCCAAATCCCTTCCAATCGACTAGATAGTATAGCTTGCCCCTAGAATACTTAGAATCCAGGATACCTCTGACTTCAAATTCTAGTTCTCCATCAATAAGTACAGGCTTTGGTGGTGCCCCAATCCATGTACCGGGTTGCATTGGCTTTAAAAGGGACACATGAAATACCGGTTGGATTTCTAAGTTAGGTGGTAAATCTAGTTTGATGGCCGATGAGTTGATAATAGTCTTGATCGTATAAGGCCCTAAGTACCTGGGTTGAAAGGTCCGGGTTCCTTTGATGAGTACGAATTTAGCGGCCAACCAAACCTTGTCTCCTACCTGATAGTCAGGGGCTTTCTTCCGGTGTTGGTCGGCGAATTTCTTTTGCTTTTCCTTGGCGAGAATAAGATGTTCTTTGGCCTTTTTGAAAGCCTGAGTGATGGTGGTGTGAAGAGTTTTCACTGCTGGCATTCCAAGCTGGCTGGGAGATCTAGTTCAGAGGTACGTGGGTGTCTACCCTAAAGGGTATAAAAGGGTGTTTGTCCCGTACTCGAATGCAAGGAATTGTTATATGCATACTCGGCTATCCATAGTAAGTCTTTCCAGTTTCTTTGTTCATAGTGCAGCATGCACCGTAAATACTGCTCGAGAGTTTGATTGGTCCTTTCAGTTTGACCGTCCGTTTGGGGATGATGACTGGTAGATAGCCGGGCGTCAATCTGTGCCATCGCACAACACTTTCTCCAGAAGTTGGATACAAACTGGCTACCTCGATCGGGGACCAGCACTGATGGGAAGCCATGTAGTTTAACAATACCTTCCAAGAACACTTTGGCTAAAGTGGATGCGTCTTGGAGGCCTTTGAGCGGAATACAGTGTGCCATCTTTGAGAATAAGTCCACGACTACAAGAATGGTTTTAAACCCTTGACTGGAAGGTAAGTCAGTGATGAAGTCGAGGGAAAGAGTGTGCCATGGAGCAGGAGGAATGTCTAATGGTTGTAGGAGACCAGATGGTTTTTGTTTTTGTGACTTATTTTGTGCGCAGACTCCGCAGGACTGAATATATTGGATGATGTCTTTATGCCAGGCAGGCCACCAGAAGTTCTGTTTCACCTTAGCTAGAGTGTTGGCGATACCAGGATGCCCTTCGATCAGTGAATCGTGATAACCTGAAATAATATGTTGTTGTAACTCCTTCGTGGGTACATAAGACAATCCCTAAAAAAGGATAAGTGGTCTTTGATGGAATATTGTTCTCTTTGCGCTTGCCATGCCAGGAAAGTATCAGGAGTCATGGTCCGTTGAATCTCGTTTCTTAGTTCTGCTTGAGTTAAGGCTGCCGTGATACCCAAGAGTTTGTCTTCTGGTATAATGGGTACCGGGTCTGGAGTTGTATATACTATGTCATCAGTGCCCATACGAGACAATGCATCAGCTTTTCCATTTCTAACCCCTGGTAGAAACGTGATGACATAATCATATTCAGTGAAGAAAAGGGCCCACCGCAATTGGCGTGAGGACTGGGCTTTGGCTGTTTTAAGATATTGCAGATTTCGGTTGTCCGTGATAACTGTAGTAGTGTGTCTGGCCCCCCGAAGGTAGTGCCGCCAGGCCTTAGAGGCGGACTTGATAGCCAAGAGTTCTTTGTCAGTAATGGCGTAATAAATCTCTGGAGGTGAGAATCTTTTTGACCAGAAGGCCACTCGGTTTATCTGGCCGGTTTCTGGGTCTCTCTGTGAGAGGACAGCCCCTATTGCCATACTGGAAGCATCCGTTTCCACGATATAAGGGAGGTCTGGACGAGGATGTTGCAGGATTGGCGCAGAGGTAAACCTTTTCTTGAGTTCCTGAAAAGCTTTTTGTGCTTCTTCGGTCCAGGCAAACTTTTTATTGTTTTTTCGTAACAATATTGTGATCGGGTGTACAACCTGAGAGAAATCTGGTATGAACCGGCAATAGAAGTTCGCAAAGCCCAACATGCTTTGAACCCCTTTCAATGACGTTGGTGATGGCCATTTCAAAATGGCGTCTACTTTGTGCATGTCCATCCTGATGCCTCCTGGAGTAAGGATAAAACCAAGAAACTCAACTTCGGTGACGTGAAAAAAACATTTTTCAAGCTTTGCATATAAACGATGTTGGCGGAGCTTGGTGAGGACTGAACAAACGTGCTTGATATGATCTTGTTTCGAGGTTGAGTACACTAAGAGGTCATCTATGTACACTAGGGTGCAGACATCAATTAATTCTCTCAAGACGTCATTCATGAAATATTGAAATGCTGCAGGAGCGTTGCATAACTCAAAGGGCATGACTTGATATTCATACAAGCCGTATTTGGTACGGAAAGAAGTTTTCCATTCGTCTCCGCTTCTGACTCGAACCAGGTGGTACGCTCCTCGAAGGTCCAATTTGGTATAAATCTGGGCATCTTTGACCTGGTCTAGCATTTCAGAGATAAGTGGCAAGGGATAATGGTTTTTCACTGTGATCTGGTTTAATATGCGGTAGTCAATACAGGTCCTCAAGTCCCCTTCTTTTTTCGGTACGAAGAACAAAGGACTGGCTGCAGGGGACTTCAATGGATGGATGAATCCGTTTGCAAGGTACTGGTCTAAATAAGACTTCAGATGATGATTTTCTGGTTCCGTAAGAGCGTAGATTCTGCCGCAAGGGATTTGTGCACCTGGAACAAGGTCAATCTGACAGTCATAGGTCCTGTGCGGTGGCAGTGTGTTTGCTTGGTCCTTCTGGAATACGTCCTGGAAATCGTGGTATTCCTTTGGCAAGGTATTAGTTACTCCCAGGGTTGACGCTGTCGCTCCGGGAGTCGTAGAGATACTGAAGTCAGCTTTCTGTTCTTGATAATAACAGGCAGGGGAGCAGTCGCTGGGGAAGGTTAATTTCCGTGCCTGCCAGTCAATCAAAGGGTTGTGAGTGACTAACCATGGCATCCCTAGTATTAGCCGGAATTGAGGTGCCTTGATGAGATCGAACGAAATAGATTCCCGATATCCTTCCTGGCACAGCAAGGTTACCCCGACTGTGCACTGGGTCACGGGTCTGGAAGCGATTTCTGTCCCATCCACAGTGGTTACCTTATCCGTGGTCAGCTTGGAACATAAGGGAAGCCCCATCTCTGCTGCCAAGTCTTGATCTATATAATTTCCAACTGCTCCGCTGTCGATGTATGCTTCAACGGCATGCATTCTTGACGACTGTTGGTTGTTAATTAAGATCACTGGTATTGCAAAGTGCGAGGTCAGTGACTCTTTCCTCTCATTCGACAAACTGACCTCTACGTTTGCCGAGCTTGGTAGTTTTCCGATTCCGATTCCTTAACTTCAACTTTTTCTGTGGCCCTGACGATCCTACTTGGGGGTTTTACTGGGCAGTCCTTCAGGAAATGTCCTGTTTTTCCGCAATACAGACATAGCTGTTGTTGTCTTCTTTTGTCTCGCTCTTGTTTTGGTAATGGAGGTCCTATTCCTCCGATCTGCATGGGTTCCACAGTGTTTTCTTGCACTCGAGTTGTGTTGTCTCTTGGTCGAACATACACGGCCCGAGGGTCCGTTTTGGAACGGTCTGCTTTTCGGTCTTGCAACCGGTGTTCTAGCTGCACGACCAAACTTATGAATTCGGAACAGTCTCTGGGAGGATCAACCACCTGGACTAGAACGTCTTTTAACTCACCTCGCGAGCCCTGATGAAACAACGTGGTTCTTTTGTTTTCAGGCCACCTAGCTTCGGCAACCAGTCTATTGAAGGTAGCAATGTACGTTAACAAGTCCTGATTCCCCTGTCAGAGGGATAGGAGTTCATTGTCTACTGCTTGTTCTCGGGTATGGCGAGCAAAAAGTTTTTCCATTTCTCTCTGGAACCCCCCAAAGTCATGTAACAAAGGATCATCATGGGTCACCAACAGCACCGACCAATCCGCTGCACTACCACTCAGGTATGATAAAACAAAGGCTACCCGAGCTTGGTCATTTGGGAATGCTCCAGGCCTACAAAGAAAATGAAGGTGACACTGATTCATGAATGCTGCGTACTTCCGTGGGTTGCCTGCAAACCTCTCAGGTGGTGCCAGAGGAACTGTTCCTGGTAACATGATCCGTACCGGAGTGGAGGTAGTGGGTGGTATGGTGACATTTTGCATCATTGTATTGCTTCCAGGTAGAGGCGTCTGTCCTGCCTGTGATTGCAAGTATTGCCTGCTAATCTCTTCAGTGCACTCTTTGGTCACTATTAGGTCTCTCCGGAGGGCATTAGTCTCTTGCCGGGCAGAGTGAACCTCGGCACGAAGTTCCCCTAACAATTGGGCCAATTGGTCCATTTCTGATGTCTCCATGGCGCCCAGGTGGATTGGTTTTAGGAGTCTTCGCTTTCTGTTACGCTCACCTGGAATCCACCGGGACGCCACCCAGCCGGATTGGACGCTGGTATCCTTCTCAACGGTTCCCAGATGTGGACTGCGGGGGAGGTTGTGTCTGAAAATACAGGAGGCTATGTTCAAGACTGGCCAACTGAGGAAATAGCCTCCTACCACCCCGTAAGACTTCAGCCCCTCTGGGCCCTCTCCTCACCTTATTGTTGAGTTAGGTGTGCTCTCCGTCCTGCCTTCTTGGCAGGGGTGCGTTGTCCTTCGTGGGCAAATACTTCACTGACACCGACCCGTTTTATGTCTTTCAGGTAGGTCTTATTGCTGTTTTCGTATTGTGTTGTTATTCCTGCATGCCTTTCTTGGTTTAATAATGTCTCTTTCTCTTCCTAGATATGCGGAGGGTCAGCGTGGCGCATTGGCTGAGTTGGGCCTCGCCAATAAATGGTGGCGCGTGATGAGCGCTACGATGCGGTAAGTAAGCGCTATGCGCAGCGCTGTGATGTCTTGCCTTATCTAACCTGTTTTCTCTTCTTTTCTCATAGGTCACAGTGTTCTCCCAGCGAGTGGAATTCCAAGGCGATGCCGGCCGAGGGGCGACCTGCCAGGTAAGCCTTTCGGAACAGTTCGTAATATTATGATCTCTCTAATACCTTGCATCTTTCCTTTTTTTTCAGATCCTTCGGTCCGGAAGATGCGCTGATCCAAAGAAGCTGTTTGCAAAAGCGGTGGGCGGTTAGAGGTGAAGATTGCAGGTAAGGAGCTGCTGCTAATGATGTTCCTTTTATCTCCATGCAGGTTCTGCTTCTCCGAGGTTCACGGGTATCGCTGGACACGGTGAGCATCATGTTGCAAAATTGCAAAGTAGCGCGAAGCGTGTTATCCAAGTCGGGTGTGGTTTAAATAGTTTCAAGAAAGTAGTCCAGGTAAAGTAGTCCCTAGGCTACCACACCCAAAACACTATACCGCATAGCTTGGTTCCTAGGAGCCAAGCTATGTGGATGCCTCCATGTTGGCTGGCAGCTTCAAAATAAAGTAGTCCCCTAAGCACATGTTTATTCACTGTGTAAGAGCCTGGCGCCATAGGCGCCAGGACTGGCTCCAAGAGGGCCTATGAAGTGGATGCCAGGCTTATTAGAGATCCGAGCCCTGACCTCTCCTGGCCCATTGGCTTGTCAGAGGGGTTTATGGATGTGGGTCGTTACAGCGACCTGCGACGGGACCAGGTGGGATTTGGAGTAGTTGATGGCGAATCACAGATCCATGAGAAGTTGGACGGTCTCCGCTGTGTGTTCTACGGCGAGTTCTCTTGTCCTTGGACGGATGAGCCAATAGTCCAGGTAGGGGTAGACGTGGATACCCCGCAGGTGCAGCCGCGCCGCCACTGGTGCGAGGCACTTGGTAAACACTCTGGGTGCCGACTTCAGCCCGAATGGCAGGGCCTTGAATTGGTAGTGCCGCCCCTGGACTACGAATCTGAGAAACTTTCAGAGTCCTTTTAGAATGGGGATGTGGAAGTAAGCATCCTCCAAGTCCAGTGACGATAGGAAGTCGCCCTCCTCCAGCTGTCCCAACACGTGCTGGAGGGTGACCATCCTGAACTTTTGTGCCTTGATGTATTTGTTCAACCACCGCAGGTCCAGGATGGGGTGCCAACCGCCCGTCTTTTTTCTGATGAGGAAGTACCTTGAGTATACTCCGGAGCCCCAGAGCCTCTTCAGGACTAGCTCAATGGCACCCTTCTTGAGCATTGCCCTTACTTCTTTTTTTTTTTTAAACATCTTTTTATTGAAGTAGTGGCAGGTACACAACTCGCTCCAGCAACATAACAAGAAAAAATCATACAATGGCACATTGCATTTTCACAGGTGATACATATTTACATGGGGTCTTCATTGTCCGACGGCAGTTCACATAAGTATGTCCTGAACGGGCCCCAGATGTCCTTCGGGCGGCTCATTCTCGGCTGAGTCAGTACATATTGTTCCTCGTTCTCATTCACATATGTCAATTCTCGTAAAAAGGTGTTCATGCTCGGAGGTGTAGGGCTTTTCCAAGCCTGGAGGATGCATTTTTTAGCAACTGCGCAAGAATCATTAAAGAGTCTTCTAGTTCTCTCAGAGAACTTCCCAATATCACCAAACAGGTATTTTTGTGGAGACAGGAATGGGGATATTTGTGTGAGTTCCGTCAGCAACTCAGCCATCCCCCCCAGTACCGCTGTAGCTCAGGGCAGTCCCAATACATGTGGAAGGACCCTGCTTGTGGGGCGCCGCACTTAGGGCATTCGCCCGAGGAGTCTGGTACAAACCTCGCCACTGTGGCCGGTGTATAGTGCAGTCTATTAAGAATTTTAAATTGTATCTGGCGCAGTCCCGCATTGAGCGAAACCCTTTTAGTGAGTGAACAATACTTTACCCATTTCTCATCAGGAATGCCTATCTACAAATCTGCTTCCCATTTTATTTTCACATTGTTGGTCATGTGGGTGTGGGCCTGCACCGATGCATATAATTTGGAGACTCCCAGACCCCCCCCGAGTTGTGATCAGTTGTAAACATGGGTGTGAGAGTGGCTCATCAGGAAATAGGGGCAGCATCGCCCTTACTTCTAACAGCAGTTGAGGGATGTGATTTTCCTTCCTGGCCACGGGAGGAATGTGGGGGCACTTCTTTAGAAATTCAAGAGTGTGCCTGTGGGCCAGGGCATCCAGCACCCAACGGTCGGTGGAGAGGGACTCCCACACGCTGATGAACTTTGCCAGCCGGCCTTCCACCGGGGTGCTCAGGTGGAGGCCCAATGCTACATCCGGTTCAGTCCTGCTTGCCGCCTTGGCCTTCTTGGCGACGACGACAAGATCCTCCTGACTTGCCGCGTCCTCTGTAGGCCTCCTGTGACGAGGAGCGGGCCGCCTGGTGGAATGTGAGGAGCCGCTGTCGGATCCCTTGGAGGCAGCCTGTCTGCCTCCGGCGTTCCAAAAGGGCGGACGTCATTGCTGCAACACTCCCAAGGCCCGAGTCGTCTCATTGTCGGTCTTGATGGCCTTAAGTGACTCATCCACTGTTTTTCCAAACAGGTTGTTCCTGTAGAAGGGCATGTCCAAATCTCTAGTTTGCACGTCCTGGCAGAAATCAGTTGCCCTCAGCCATCCCCGCCATCGAAGGCAAACACCGTTGCCCAACTGGCGGAATCCGGTGTCAGCGCTGTCCGTGGCCACCGTTATGGCGTGGTCCGATGCCACCTCACCTTCCTGCAGGATCTCCAGGGCCTCCGACCTCTTGTCGTCCGGTAGGAAGTCCAGCAGGGGAGCGATCTTGTACCATAGCTTCCTGTCGTAGCGGGCCACAATCGCTAGGGCGTTGGCCACCTTAATTGTCGTCACCGCAGACGAGATGACTCGTCATCCCATGGCGTCCAGCTTCTTTCCCTCGCCGTCGGGTGGGGAGGTCGAAGTTGAGGATGACGTCCCTGCCGCCTTCTTCTTGGCTGCCGCTGAGACGACCGAATCCGGGGTCGGCTGTGCCCTAAGGCATAAAGGGGCGGAATTGGGGACCCGGTACTTCTTCTCATACCGAACCCTCTTGGCAGGTGTCGTGGACGGGTTCTTCAGGAGAGCAAGTCCCTCCTCCCAGATATTGCCAATCAATGGTACAGCGAGGACCGTCTTCCTCTTGGCCTTGCGCCGCTGAAAGAGGAAACCTTCCTTCTTCTGTTCCTCAGTGCAGAGCCGAAAAAGATTGGATGCCCTGGCAATCATGGTGTGGAAGGAGCCACTTTAGTCGGGTGGGGCGGCCCGAGGGAGTGGTGATGGAAGGCCCATCGTGTCATCACCACCGTCATCATCCGTCCCTGTCGTGGCTGTATCCGTTCCCGTGTCATCCCTAGGATCCGGGGAAGGAAATGAAGGCTGAGCAGGCCGCACGGGCTGGAAAGGCGGCGGGGATGAACTCTCCTCCGCTTGTTTGGAGGGCTTCCCGACGGGCCCGGTTCTGCTGGGTCGTCCGTTGGGGTTAGGGGCAATCTCGTCCTTAATGGCCACCAAGTTGTCCTGAGGCTTTGGCACTGGCTGTGACGAGCGTGATGGTTGCTCCTCCTCCACGGGAGCCTCATCGGCGCCACCGTCGCTCTCTTCGTCCGCCTCCTCGGGGTTCCCCCCGTGGGACCGGCCCTCCTCGAACCTCTTGTTGAGGCCCTTCACGACTTCAACCAGTTCCTCCTCAGAGGATGTATCTGTGTCCGTGACGGCCACCGCCCCCCCTCTTTTTCCACCGGGGTCTTCACGGGGGTCTTATTGATGGGCTGAAAAGAGGATTCCCTCTGTGGCGGCAGGGGAACTCTGGGCCCTGAGGTCGCTTCCACTGGGTTAGCCTCCACAGGCTTCGCCAGGGCTGCCGCAACTCCCTCGATAGAGGCCTTCACCGGGTGAATCAAGGCCTTCACCACCTTGGGCGCTTGAGGCCTTCACCTTGGGGGAGGGGTCACCGACTCACTCCTCCTTGGCTGATTCCTTCGAGATCGACCGGGGCCTCTCCAGAAGCTTAGCCGGGTTCTCGGATTTTCTCTTCCCCGGGACAGAGCGTTGGCTCGTGGTTGATGGCGTCGGTGAAAGTGCACCCTGTCTCGCAGCAGAGGAGCCCGACCCTTTGGCGCTCCCTGTGCCCGCAGACTTGCGGTGCTTTGCCTTCTGTTGGGCCCCCGTCGCCGGGGCACCCTCACAGGACTTAGAATACCGCTCGGACTTCTTCTTCTTCTCACCTGCTGGGCCCTTTTCCAGCCAGCTGGCAAGGCGAGTCTGACAATCCCTCATAGTCTGTTCTGACAGGTTCTTGCAAATTGCACAGTCCTTTTCCATGTGCGTCTTGTCTTCGTGAAGGCAGTAAAGACATCTCGAATGCTCATCCTCCTTGAAAACATTCTGTAATCCGAATCCAGGGCAGTTCTTGAACAGTTTGGATCCGGGTGTCGAGCTTCCCTTGTCCTGGGCCATGTCCACGAGGTAGGCCTCAGATATTCTGGAATCTTCCAAGAAGCGTAACTCGACGAAAACTTCGCCCTTGAGGGGGCGTAGAAAATTCCGAAATGGGTCCCCGTTGATAGGAAGTAGAAACGGTGGAGCTTGATTTTTTCTTTACTGAGGATTCCCAGTCTGACGACGGGGAATATTCATTAGCATGTGAATCCATGCCAGACCACATGCTGGAGAAGAAAAGCATACTGACTGACAACTGTATGTATGGTTCGAGGAGCCACCAACAGACCGAAGCATCCTGTGAGCAGGTAACCAGAACATGCTGTTGAACAGATAGCTGGAACCACAGCCGAACAGGCACTTATGTGCTATTGTCAGAGCTCCAAAGGAAATACGAGCTTCCATAGCTAGCCAAGGGAGCCCTCTTCTACCTTCAGAAACATGATCCCTTCTTCCAGGCCCTTCTAATATAAACACTGCGTGGTTTTGCTTGAGGTTTGTTAATCTCTCCCTGGCTGATTCCCAGAAAAAGACTACTACAGTAATCTAGCTTAGCCCCCATTATGGCTCTGGCCACCACCCAACAGGTCTTTTTCATCAGCAATCTCAGATGGTAGGAAGATGTGAAGACAGCATGGTTTATCTGCGCCTTCATAGTAAGTGCTGAATCCAGGACCATACCAAGGGTTTTAGCTTTCTTTTGGGTCACTATGGTGCAACCAGCCACAATATAATTACTGTATTTGGGGGTCAATTTTGCCAGCCTATGAGATGTTCCTGCAAGCATCAGATCCGTTTTGGCATCATTCAATGCCATCCCGTTCATCACCATCCACTGTTGGATGAGGGCATATACCTCACTAACAACCACAGTGTCCCTCTCAATGTCTCCTGTAATAGGAATGAGGCACTGTGTGTGATTGGGAATGCAGAACTGTATCTTTCACTGAGCCACCAGTCCTATGGACAGAACACAGCTGTATCATTCACTGAGCCACCCGTCCTATGGACAGAACACAGCTGTGCCACCAGTCATATGTACAAAACACAGCTGTAGATTTCACTGAGTGCTATGGACAGAACACAGCTGTATCTTTCACTGAGCCACCAGTGCTATGGACAGAACACAGCTGTAGATTTCACTGAGCCACCAGTCCTATGGACAGAACACAGCTGTATATTTTACTGAGCCACCAGTGCAATGGACAGAACACAGCAGTAGCGTTCACTGAGCCGCCAGTCCTATGGACAGAACACAGCTGTATCTTTCACTGAGCCACCAGTGCTATAGACAGAACACAGCGGTATCTTTCACCGAGCCACCAGTGCTATGGACAGAACACAGCTGAATCTTTCACTGAGCCACCAGTCCTATGGACAGAACACAGCTGTATATTTTACTGAGCCACCAGTGTAACGGACAGAACACAGCTGTATCTTTCACTGAGCCGCCAGTCCTATGGACAGAACACAGCTGTATATTTTACTGAGCCACCAGTGCAATGGACAGAACACAGCTGTAGCGTTCACTGAGCCGCCAGTCCTATGGACAGAACACAGCTGTATATTTTACTGAGGCACCAGTATCTTTCACTGAGCCACCAATCCAATGGACAGAACACAGCTGTATCTTTCACTGAGCCACCAGTGCTATAGACAGAACACAGCGGTATCTTTCACCGAGCCACCAGTGCTATGGACAGAACACAGCTGTATCTTTCACTGAGCCACCAGTCCTATGGACAGAACACAGCTGTATATTTTACTGAGCCACCAGTGTAACGGACAGAACACAGCTGTAGATTTCACTGAGCCACCAGTCCTATGGACAGAACACAGCTGTATATTTTACTGAGCCACCAGTGCAATGGACAGAACACAGCTGTAGCGTTCACTGAGCCGCCAGTCCTATGGACAGAACACAGCTGTATATTTTACTGAGGCACCAGTATCTTTCACTGAGCCACCAATCCAATGGACAGAACACAGCTGTATCTTTCACTGAGCCACCAGTGCTATAGACAGAACACAGCGGTATCTTTCACCGAGCCACCAGTGCTATGGACAGAACACAGCTGTATCTTTCATTGAGCCACCAGTCCTATGGACAGAACACAGCTGTATATTTTACTGAGCCACCAGTGTAACGGACAGAACACAGCTGTATCTTTCACTGAGCCGCCAGTCCTATGGACAGAACACAGCTGTATATTTTACTGAGGCACCAGTGCAATGGACAGAACACAGCTGTATCTTTCACTGAGCTACCAGTCCAATGGACAGAACACAGCTGTAGATTTCACTGGGCCACCAGTCCTATGGACAGAAAACAGCTGTATCTTTCACTGAGCCATCAGTGCTATGGACAGAACACAGCTGTATCTTTCACCGAGCCACCAGTGCTATGGACAGAACACAGCTGTATCTTTCACCGAGCCACCAGTCCTATAGACAGAACACAGCTGTATATTTTACTGAGGCACCAGTGCAATGGACAGAACACAGCTGTATCTTTCACTGAGCCACCAGTGCTACAGACAGAACACAGCTGTATCTTTCACCGAGCCACCAGTCCTATGGACAGAACACAGCTGTATATTTTACTGAGGCACCAGTGCAATGGACAGAACACAGCTGTATATTTCACTGAGCCACCAGTCCAATGGACAGGACACAGCTGTAGATTTCACTGGGCCACCAGTCCTATGGACAGAATACAGCTGTATCTTTCATTGAGCCACCAGTGCTATGGACAGAACACAGCTGTATCTTTCACTGAGCCACCAGTGCTATGGACAGAACACAGCTGTATCTTTCACCGAGCCACCAGTCCTATAGACAGAACACAGCTGTATATTTTACTGAGGCACCAGTGCAATGGACAGAACACAGCTGTATCTTTCACTGAGCCACCAGTGCTACAGACAGAACACAGCTGTATCTTTCACCGAGCCACCAGTCCTATGGACAGAACACAGCTGTATATTTTACTGAGGCACCAGTGCAATGGACAGAACACAGCTGTATATTTCACTGAGCCACCAGTCCAATGGACAGGACACAGCTGTAGATTTCACTGGGCCACCAGTCCTATGGACAGAATACAGCTGTATCTTTCATTGAGCCACCAGTGCTATGGACAGAACACAGCTGTATCTTTCACTGAGCCACCAGTGCTATGGACAGAACACAGCTGTATCTTTCACCGAGCCACCAGTCCTATGGACAGAACACAGCTGTACATTTTACTGAGGCACCAGTGCAATGGACAGAAACACAGCTGTAACTTTCACTGAGCCACCAGTGCTACAGACAGAACACAGCTGTATCTTTCACCGAGCCACCAGTGCTATGGACAGAACACAGCTGTATCTTTCACTGAGCCACCAGTGTTATGGACAGAACACAGCTGTATCTTTCACTGAGCCACCAGTGCTATGGACAGAACACAGCTGTATCTTTCACTGAGCCACCAGTGCTATGGACAGAGCACAGCTGTATCTTTCACCGAGCCACCAGTGCTATGGACAGAACACAGCTGTATCTTTCACTGAGCCACCAGTGCTATGGACAGAACACAGCTGTATATTTTACTGAGCCACCAGTGCAATGGACAGCACACAGCTGTATCTTTCACTGTGCCACCAGTCCTATGGACAAAACACAGCTGTATATGTCACTGAGCCACCAGTGCTTTGGACAGAACACAGCTGTATATTTTACTGAGCCACCAGTGTAATGGACAGAACACAGCTGTATCTTTCACTGAGCCGCCAGTCCTATGGACAGGACACAGCTGTATCTTTCACCGAGCCACCAGTCCTATGGACAGAACACAGCTGTATATGTCACTGAGCCACCAGTGCTTTTGACAGAACACAGCTGTATATTTTACTGAGCCACCAGTGTAATGGACAGAACACAGCTGTATCTTTCACTGAGCCGCCAGTCCTATGGACAGGACACAGTTGTATCTTTCACCGAGCCACCAGTCCTATGGACAGAGCACAACTGTATCTTTCACCGAGCCACCAGTGTTATAGACAGAACACAGCTGTATCTTTCACCGAGCCGCCAGTGCTATGGACAGAACACAGCTGTATCTTTCACTGAGCCACCAGTCCTATGGACAGAACACAGCTGTATCTTTCACCGAGCCACCAGTGCTATGGACAGAACACAGCTGTATCTTTCACTGAGCCACCAGTGCTATGGACAGAACACAGCTGTATATTTTACTGAGCCACCAGTGCAATGGACAGCACACAGCTGTATCTTTCACTGAGCCACCAGTCCTTTGGACAAAACACAGCTGTATATGTCACTGCGCCACTAGTGCTTTGGACAGAACACAGCTGTATATTTTACTGAGCCACCAGTGTAATGGATAGAACACAGCTGTATCTTTCACTGAGCCGCCAGTCCTATGGACAGGACACAGTTGTATCTTTCACCGAGCCACCAGTCCTATGGACAGAGCACAACTGTATCTTTCACTGAGCCACCAGTGTTATAGACAGAACACAGCTGTATCTTTCACCGAGCCGCCAGTGCTATGGACAGAACACAGCTGTATCTTTCACTGAGCCACCAGTCCTATGGACAGAACACAGCTGTATCTTTCACCGAGCCACCAGTGCTATGGACAGAACACAGCTGTATCTTTCACTGAGCCACCAGTGCTATGGACAGAACACAGCTGTATATTTTACTGAGCCACCAGTGCAATGGACAGCACACAGCTGTATCTTTCACTGAGCCACCAGTCCTTTGGGCAAAACACAGCTGTATATGTCACTGCGCCACTAGTGCTTTGGACAGAACACAGCTGTATATTTTACTGAGCCACCAGTGCAATGGACAGCACACAGCTGTATCTTTCACTGAGCCACCAGTCCTTTGGACAAAACACAGCTGTATATGTCACTGCGCCTCTAGTGCTTTGGAAAGAACACAGCTGTATATTTTACTGAGCCACCAGTGTAATGGACAGAACACAGCTGTATCTTTCACTGAGCCACCAGTCCTATGGACAGAACACAGCTGTATATCTTACTGAGGCACCAGTGCAATGGACAGAACACAGCTGTATGTTTCACTGAGCCACCAGTGCAATGGACAGGACACAGCTGTATCTTTCACTGAGCCGCCAGACCTATGGACAGAACACAGCTGTGGATTTCACCGAGCCACCAGTGCAATGGACAGAACACAGCTGTATCTTTCACTGAGCCACCAGTGCTATGGACAGGACACAGCTGTGGATTTCACCGAGCCACCAGTGCAATGGACAGAACACAGCTGTATCTTTCACTGAGCCACCATTGCAATGGACAGGACACAGCTGTATCTTTCACTGAGCCACCAGTGCTTTGGACAGAACACAGCTGTATCTTTCACTGAGCCACCAGAGCTATGGACAGAACACAGCTGTATCTTTCATTGAGCTGCCAGTGCTATGTACAGAACACAGCTGTATCTTTCACTGAGCCGCCAGTGCTATGGACAGAACAAAGCTGTGGATTTCACTGAGCCACCAGTGCAACGGACAGAACACAGCTGTATCTTTCACTGAGTTGCCAGTGCAATGGACAGGACACAGCTGTATCTTTCACTGAGCCGCCAGTGCTATGGACAGAACACAGCTGTGGATTTCACTGAGCCACCAGTGCAATGGACAGGACACAGCTGTATCTTTCACTGAGCCGCCAGTGCTATGGACAGAACACAGCTGTATCTTTCACTGAGCCGCCAGTGCTATGGACAGAACACAGCTGTATCTTTCACTGAGCTGCCAGTGCTATGGACAGAACACAGCTGTATCTTTCACTGAGCCGCCAGTGCAATGGACAGAACACAGCTGTATCTTTCACTGAGCCGCCAGTGCAATGGACAGGACACAGCTGTATCTTTCACTGAGCCGCCAGTGCTTTGGATAGAACACAGCTGTATCTTTCACTGAGCCGCCAGTGCTTTGGACAGAACACAGCTGTATCTTTCACTGAGCCGCCAGTGCTATGGACAGAACACAGCTGTATCTTTCACGGAGCTGCCAGTGCTATGGACAGAACACAGCTGTATCTTTCACTGAGCCGCCAGTGCTATGGACAGGACACAGCTGTATCTTTCACCGAGCCACCAGTGCTATGGACAGAACACAGCTGTGGATTTCACCGAGCCACCGGTGCTATGGTGGGTCTGGCGGAGGGGGCAGAATGCAGATCTGTATATTAGACTATGCTATCAGTGCAATCGGTGAGAGAATACACTGTGCTACTAGATCACACGACTTCACATGGCACCAGTTATGGTAAAAGAGCAGATACATATAAATATATATAAAACAACACAGCCCGGCAACGAGCTTCTGCAACTTTCAAATACACACATGACGAAGGACAGCCAGTGTGTTGAGCTGTCCTAAGCATGTCGCTATAGTCCATTCGGGATACACTAGTCCTGTTTTTAACTTTGCCTTCTGGGACTTGAAGGCCTAGATTTTACCATTATAAGCCCAGGACTACAAGTCCCAGAATACAAAGCTAAATCCAGGACTGGACTAATGTCTGCTGAATGGAGTGAATAATGTTTGCTGGGATAGGTGCAGTACTACAACAACACAGGAAGACAGGTAAGAATCTGAGGTTTTTGTTGGAGGTTGGATTCAGTTGTTTTATCTGATTTGTGTCTGAGACCTATGTGTAAGGGTGTATTCCTCTTACTCCGACATGGGACCCGATGGACCATGCACCGCCCCCCCATGCACCCGTGTGCGCCCCCCCCCCCATCACTTACAGCTGCTGGAGCTCCTGGAGATCCGCGAACAATGATGGCGGCAGGTCCTGAAGCTTATTTACAGATAAGTCTCTGCGTGGAGAGAAAAAGAAAAGGGGTTAAAAGACAGAATCCAACACTGCAAACAATTCTTAAACAGCCATATAGTTGTACGCATATTTCTCTAATTCCTTTGATGGTAGTTTTGTATGTGCCCCGAGGCAAAAGAGGTTTAGGAAGAAGGTGTTGTGGTAGATGGCAAGGGCAGCAGACATAGACATAGTAATGATTTCTCTGTAAGTCCCCATGGGACCATATGCATTTGCAAAGCTAGACCTGTTGGCTTTGGCAAAGCTTATTATTGCAGATTTGGCATTGAAGGAAATGCTCACTGCTTCCGCTTAATAATGTCTGCACGATTGCCAAGCTCCTTGGTTGCTCTGCAGTCTCATTTATGTTTTCATTTATTCAGCCAGAATCTTTCATGCTCCTTCTAGAAATTAGCCGGATGTGATCTCTAGAACCATGAATCTAGGTTTGGTTTAAACACCGGGTTCTCCATGTAGACCAGGCTCAATTTTTACATAGGGTGGATCAAAAACGGGTGAGTGGAGAGAGCTCGTTGGAAGGGCAGTGTTTCGAGGATAAACATGGTCACCATATTTAGAGATCTTTCAGAAAAAATACTCTTTCTACAAACCAATCCGTTCTACTTTAGGTCACCTTGTCGAGTATATTACATTCACGCCCTACTTATTTCACAACCGTCTTTAACAAGCGCCATGCACACCTCATACCCCACCGCTCCAGCTGCTTTGTATACCTTCCCAGAAACAATGACATCAGGGAAGAACAAGCAGTTTTGGTGGAGGGATGAACGTATTTTACAAGCCTTTTGCCGCAACAATTATTTATTAAAATGATTCATGTTGTGGAATGCTTATTAACATCATTTTATTTTGTTTAAAGCGTGGATATACTTCGAGAGCAGCAGTGCGCTGTACAGTTATTGTCTGTTTCTTACTCACCGCAGCCCGCAGGCATCAGGGCAAGGTGAGGGCAGATCGAAAGGAAGAGATTAGAAAGAGAAGGGAATAAACGGTGCATTAGGAGCCTCAAGAAAATAAAAGTGTTTTCAATGCTTTTTTGAGAGCGGGAAGATTTTCTTCGCAGCAGGTTTCTCAGTAATGTATTCCAAGCTACAGCAGCCCCCACAGGGTAGGACCTCTCTTTCTCTTTGGCACGTTTAGATCTAAGACAAATCGATCTCTTAGAGACTCTAGATCTGGTAGTCCTGACAGCATTCTGCACAGTGATGCGTGTTTTCAAGTATATAGGAGCATCGCCAAAGAAACACTTATGAGCCAATGTATTGCTTTGAACCTTACCTGGCTTCCATCGGAAGACAGTGCAATTCCCTTCTATAAGATGATATGTGCTCATGTTTGGGAACCTCGTTTACAACCCTAACTGCATCATTCTGCAGAATCTGCAGCTTTTTTTTTACAAATGATTTACTTGCACCACCAAATAAGGCGTTGCAATAGTCCAACCTTGGCAAAATTAAGGTTCGGACCAATGTAGTGCAATTATTGTGTGAAATGGAGGGCTTAATCAAGAGCAATAGCCTTAGGGAGTATTGTACACTTTTTTGCAACATTGGTAACTTGAGCATCAGCCTAAAGAGATGCCTCAATTATAACACCTAATGTTTTCACCTTACTAACTGTTTTTATGAGATGCTGCTCAATACAAATGTTGGCATAGGCGGTTCCTAGTTTTTCCCTCGCTTGAGGCGAGCCAAAAATAAAAAGCTCAGTCTTTTCACTGTTGAGGCACATCCCATTTCCAGCCATCCAAATGCATATTCTGTCATAACCAGACATAACAAGGTCACAGTCTTTTCTGTGGTCTCCACTCAGATCGAAGACGAGCTGAGTGTCGTCGGCATAGTTGGTGAATTATAGCCAAGTGGAATCCATGAGATCACATAGTGGACAACAAAAAATATTGAAAAGGGCCGGGGATAGGCATGCTCCCTGAGGAACTCCATATGTGATAGGTTCTGAGTGCGAAGAGGAATTTTCCCAAACAATCTTCGACGCATTATTACTAAGAAACGCCAGGAACCATTTCATTGTATTAGTGGAGCAATTGCCCATATCCTGGATTCACTGTAGAAGTTTAGAATGATATACAAGATTGAAGCTGCTGAAAGGTCCAAAAGCATCAGCACCCCTGATCTACTTTCGTCAATATTATTTAACATTGTAGGTCCAACATTGCAGTTTCTGTCCCATGAAAACTTCTAAAACCCGATTGACTGTGATGGAGTATATTTGACTCCTCCAAATGCTTTTGGAATTGAACAGCAGCATCTGTATCTACAAGTTTCAACAAGAGTGGAACGTTGGTTATAAGTCTAAGGTTGGAGTGTATTGTCAAATCCAGGTTAAGCTTTTTCAATAGAGGAGTAACTAACATTTTTTAGGGAGTTACTTTTTGTACATTATTAGTTCTAAGAGTCATCTTTTTATGGAGGAGGATGCTAAAAGTCACAGTGTAGTGGTGAGTACAAATACAAGACTTAATATGGAACAATTGTGAGTGCAGATTTCTGGTGGCCACCCAATCAGTTGCATTACCATGAATATGTGTTGGTTCTTTGCTTATGCCTGGGTCAGCGTTTTGGCTGGCATCTTTTAACAGTAGCACAGTGGTGTGGTCTGTTTGTCAGTCTGTGTTTCCATTGGTCAGATGATGTTGAAAAAGACAGGTTTGAGAGATTAGTGAAATAGTAGAATATTGGGGGTATTCCGAGCTGATACCAGGATCAAGGTACAGAGGATGGGTTTGTGGCAAGAGAAGGATTGTTTGCGGGTCCTCTATTTGCGTAAGAGTTGTCAGATGGTCAATTTGCTGCACGGGGAGGGTGTGCCACCAAATATGCTTAGCTTAGCTGGCAGGGGCCTTGGACTGATAACTGTGACTGCTGTGTAGATGATAGATACAGTGTTGAACAGTATCCTAGCATGGAGAGAAAGCCCATGTAATTTACATTGAACGGATTGATTTGGTGACATTTCCATGCACCCGTAACAAGATTTGCTACAGCGTGGTAGACTGCCTTTAGGGAAGCCAAGTGAGAGGCTGGGAGCCACATCACAAGACCTTTTCCCTCATCGATGTGCAAGACCACATGGGCCTGCTCTATCGTCCGGAAGTCCTGCAAAGGGTTTGATTTGCTGTCAGTGGTGATTCCTAATGACTTTGCTGAATCCCAGAATTGCAGATCATATCCTTCTAGGTGTATATCAATAAACCATTGCTGGACGAGTTGTTGTTTAGCGGGGGGACTGATCAGGACGAATTCAGTCTTCGAGGGGTTAAGTTTGAAGTAGACAGTCAAAATCAAAACTGAATTATTACTAGGTAATCATGGAGGCAACCGATGTCCTGTGGGCTTTTTACTCAAATGTACAACTTAGTATTACCCGTGTATTGGTAGATTGCTATTTTAGAATCTCTGAAGAGAGTGCACAGAGACTCCATGTAAAGTTTAAAAAGGATTAGTAAGAGGAGTGAGCTTTGGGGACTCTGCAGGAGACTGGGAGTCGCTTAGAACACAAAGTGTTCATCTGGATGGTCTGGTCTCTGCTTGAGAGGTAGGAGGTAAACCAATTCAGGACAGTGCCAGGGAATCCCATCCCATTAGAGAGGAGGGAGAGGAGGATGTGATGGTCAACTGTGCCTAATGCAGCCGAGAGGCCAAGTAGGATAAGGAGGCATGAGTCATCCTTATCCATGATTTTGAAGGCACCATCCACCACCTGGATTGTGGCTGTATCGATGCTGCACTTGAGGTAGAACCCTGAATGACAACCATTTAGGAGATGTAGCTGTTTGATTCTGACGAGTAGTTGTGTAGCAACCACATTTTCCAAGATTATGCTGATAAACTGAAGGTCCATAATGCGACAGTTGTCTCTCACAGATAAGGTATTTCTGAATTACCTAAACCAATGGTACTCACTTTATCAACCTTATAAGGGGGGCAGACTGAGGAGATCTAGTAATGAAAAGTGAGGTGCGGTCAGCACAGTAATATAAATCAAAGTAAACAAAGTTCAAAAAGCTTCAAGGCATCGTCCGGTAATTCCGTGACCAGCACTTTTTCAAATTCGGCAAATTACAGGTTTACAGGTGGACATTCACTGATTTACCTTCAGCCAAGAGCTGGAGGTAAATCAGGCCCCCACTGGCAAAAACAGCCAATATTTCCTGCACTGGTATTACCAGTGCCTTAAATACTAGCAATCCCCTCCATTGAGTCCTCTGGGGATCCATCGAATGGAGATTTACCACCCTTTACGCCGCCTTTAATATCCCGGTAATACCGGTAGATTAGGCGGCAGAAACGGTAGATCAGTTTGCCAGTATCCCACCAGAATTACTGGCGGGATACCGGCAAACATATATTGACCCCCCCATGTCTAGTTCTTGATGACGGATCACCCCATGATAGAGAATGGAGAAAATGTGGTTGCCAGAATGGAGAAGGACTTAAATAGAAAGCCCTATGAGAAGGAGCCCGAGAATACAAAACATTGATCCTTGAGGTAAGGGTGTTAGGACAGGTTTGAACGAGGCATCCAATTTCTTAAAGGCGACACTGTGGTTTTAATGAGAAGAGCGGATTGATGGTAGTCCAGACACGAAGTGGCTGTGAGCCTGTTGGTTAGGACATCCAAGTAGCTTTATTTTACCTATATACTGGTCCAGCTATGCTTCATAATATTCCAGGAGAGAGACCATCCACTGGCCACCCTCATGCACTCCAACTCAGGCCCCCATTTGGCACATTCAGAACACTCACACACCAAGCACTTGTGAACATTCTCCTGAGCTGTCAATCGTAGATTTTCCCCAACATCCTATCAGCTTTCATACATGGCCCCCTAGACAAGAGAACATTCAACCATCTCTATTTGTAAAGGGACCAAGCACTGTTCATGAGACACGCATTTTACTTTGGGGCGGGGGCTCATAATGGTACCCCCCCATACTGGTGTAGGAGAGTGAATGGACAAATATATTGCATACAGGGTAGCCATTTCTCAGGTCAACGTTCAGCATTAGTGATGGGGACACATAGACACTACATTTATTTTAAAATGCTAGGGAGAGAAACCGCAGATCTTAGTGCTGAGCAAAGAATGGGAAACATGCAGACCTGGATGGGCCTCTTAGTCCACATTTGCAATGGGAGAAGTGGGTTCAAATATCAACAACCTACTTATCTATTACAAAATATACCTGCCGTGATTTATTTTTGTAAAGTTGTATTAAATGTAGAATCATTAATTAGAAGTCAACACAATCTACCACTATACAGCTATTCCGATAGACACTAAATCAAATCAAAATACTCAGTACTGGTTTCAAATCCATGTAAGAAAGTATTGGTCCTGGGTGTCCTCACTCTCACCGAAACATGTCTCACGGCCAGCTCTGTCACAAGTTTTGACTCTCTCATCCCTGACAGTTACAAGATCCTCTCCAAACCCATAAACAACCGTCCAGGAGGTGGGGTAGCTTTGATGTTTCGTGAGTGGATCACTGATTCTGTCATTCCTACCCCGGCCTACTCCTCCTTTGAATGCCTTGTCTGTAGGCTTTCTATCTCTCCTGGCCTCTCTCTGACTGTGGCCACCATCTACAGGCCACCTCGCCAGGTCTCCCCCTTCCTGTCAAAGTGGGCTGCCCCTCATCTTGTTTCCTTGCCTCTACCTCTCAACATCTCCTCCTCAGAGACTTCAACATTGACCTGGATGCTTCAAATCCCTCCTTCTGCAATCTCTGTGACACACTCTTTCTTACTATTCTACCCTCTGTCCTGACACACTCTGCTGTGCACACCATGGATGTTCTCATTTCCTCAGACATCCCCCCTCTCTAATCCTCTCACCACTCCTCTCTCCTAAACTGACCACTTTCTGCTCTCCTCCGACATGAAGCTCTGTGTTCCCCAGGTGAAGCCGAGCCAAGCACTGCCACCTACCTTCAAGGTCATCTGGCCCATGGAGCGTGTGTCAGTGGAGGCTTTTACAGTTACTTTCTCTCCTCTGACGCCTATGGCTGAGTCACACTCTGACACAGCCCTCTCTAACCTGCATCATTCTATCTCTAACACTCTGGATGTCCTATCTGCCTGAAGCGTACCTCCAAGTGCAACTTTTGTTATGACTCCGGCTTCGCCACCATGAAACGTAAGTGTAGGGTGGCTGGGAGGGAGTGAAGGGCACCGGGCTCATCCTCTGACAAACTGGCCTACCGCCTGCTCCAAAGGCAACACAGACTCTCTGTCCTGTCCAAGAAGAGAGCCCACATCCAAGCCCGTGTCTTTGCGGCCTCTAACAACCCAGACAAACTCTTCAAAATCTTCAAAGGTTCAATCCTACAGCAGTCATCACCTCTCCTGTTCCCGCCCAGGCCCTCTGCACAGCTCTGGCTTCTCACTTCACCACTAAAATGCAGGACATCCTGTCCTCTCTCTCCTCTTCCTCTACCTCTCTCGGCCTCCATATGGCGCCTCTCCCTCTCCTGCTCCTTTCTCCTCTTCTCTCCGATCACACCTGACAATGTTTCTAGACAAGTCTTATTCTGAGCCATCAAGGACCACATTGTCACCCTTGCTCCAGCCTTGGCCGATTTCTGAAATCACTCTTTTGCCACTGATGGTTTCCCCTTCCCATTAAAGCACTCCCTTATGCACCCCCTCCTAAATAAACCTTCTGCCGATCCTTCCTGTCCAGCAAACTACTGCCGATCTCTATCACTCCTTTCCTGTGCAAACTCTTGGAAAAGCTTGCCATCTCGCAGTTTACTCTCCACACTGAATCTGTTGGTTGTCTGCATACCATCAGGCGTCTGGCTTCAGAGCAGCCAGAGGCATAGAAACTGCTCTCCTGAACACCTGTGTAGATCTGCTCACTAATCTCGACCTCTGTCTTCATCCTTTCGGTGTATTGCAGAGGACACTCAGCTCTCCTTCAGGCTCCCCTAACCCTCTTCTCCTCTCTCGCCAGAAGTGAACCCCATCCCTGTAGTTTCCATACTCTAAACACACACATTGTTGCTGCCGGGGCGCACTTCAGTGAATTATCTCAAACACATCAATACACTTTATCCTTCATCAACATCTTGGTTTATACTATGTAGGCCCAACAGTGGTAAACTAGCATTCTTTCTTCCTAAGCTACCCAGCTCCTCACCTGAAACACCATCGTCCACTCTACCTAGTATACACATCTATTGTTCCTTGTACATTATGTGTATACCATGAACTGAGAGTTTATGGGAAACAGAAATTAGCAGAACCATCGACTCTTCTCATCTAAAGGCCTGCTCCAACACCTTAGGCCCTGCCAAGTCTTCAGCTCATTTTTTGTCATTTGCCATTCAATCTAGCAAGTATTAATTTCTCAATAGTTTATATACAGGGGTAAGTCTGAACTTCCCCCTTTGACAGTTGCTACTATGCCAGTCAGCGTGGAATTACACGTTCTGTGCCAGCTGGATAAGGCCAGCTAACTTCTCTGCTACATGTTCCCAGGGTATACACGCATTTCGCTGACCTATTTTTGGTCGTGGTACTTTTCATCGCCGACCCTTTCATTGCCAACATTTTTTTTTTTTTTTTTTTTTTAGGGGGGGTGTTTGTGCGGGTTGGGGTACGATTATTTAAGTAAGGGGGGGTTGGGGAATGCAGACCCCCCCATAAATAAAAAAAATAAAATATATAAAAATGTTGACGATGAAAGGGTCGGCAATGAAAAGTACCACGACCAAAAATAGGTCGGCAAAATCACGTAGAACCGTTTCCAGTGGGGTTTATGGGGGCACATTTTTTGCCATTTGTGTACCTCAAATAGATAGCTGATTATATAAGACACCAGGCTGTATTAGGCCAACCGATCCATTGAGAAACAGTATTTGAACTGGGCCCAAGTGCACACATCTAAACGTTCCCCTATGAAAAATGGGCGCTAGTACTCGGTGATGGTGAAACACGGAGAAAAATAGAATAATATAGTAATAAGGGTATGACAGTAAGTTGCGCTGTGTTGGAAAAATTCGGCTATATGATAAAACTTATCGTTAAAAAGAAAATAGTAATTCACATCAGCCAAAAAGTCTGTAAATCCATCTAACAGTTAACACAATGTTTTGCCATCCACTATAATAACTAGGACATACGAGAAAACATCATGTAGTCACATAATAGCAACTCATGAAAGCCATCAAGTCTGAAAATCCATCCAACAGGTAACACAGTCTCTTGCTATTTGCCATTTCATAGCATACATTAAATGGCAACACCAGGACTCCTTTCGGGTAAATACATCAATCATAGCCATCAGTAGCGCAGGATGGGTACCTTCCCTCTAATTCAGCGGACAAGTGTATTGAGGTTTGTGCAACCATTTGTTTGACATATGCACTCTATGATGCTCCTCCATCAAGGCGCATTAATCACCTAAATAAAAACATAGCTCAGATCCTTTTACAGTAATTCCACTCCATTTAGAGATGGCCGCCCGCGTCTACCCAATCAGGAAGTATCTGTTTGGAAAGTAAAAAGGGACTAATAACATCCGCCCCCCATTACGAAAGAGTAACACATCTAGCGCGAGCGTCCTAATGGGTATCGAGCGTGGATGACATGAAGCTTTCGGCGTTTGAACAGCATGAAGATCAAGTAAGTTGCTGGCGAGTATGCACAAGACATACATTTTCAGTCGTATGTTGTGGGTAATGACAGCATTCCATCATGGCTGCCGTTGAGCAGGTGGACTGCGGCGTGCAAATAGTGGGCACCTTGTCCTATTCCTCGAATATGCAACTGCTGTATATACCTTTGCAGCACAGTATTGGTCGTGACACAACCGCAATATACGGGTGCTGGACGAGGTGAGCACATTTGAGCACAGCCATTGCTGTTGTATCGATAGCCCTCTTACCATCAAGTTTATACACTCAACTTTTGGGACATTTGAATTCAAAATGCCCCCAGCACGGATTAAAAAACTCTGTAGAATAATGCCAAACTGAATATCAGTAACACCCACGTGACACATGCTACATTTGCGTCTAAGCATGGTTTCATGAATCCATTTTGTTTTGTTTTTTCTACCTGTGATTAGGTCACACGTGCACATGGGATACAAAAGAGTCCCAGTTGCAGGACATCCGGATATGTAAAGGCGGCCTGCTGACCAATTTAACAATATGGTCAGTCCCAAATGTCATATAAAAAAAGAGTGTGTAGCAGTAAGCGCCACACAATATTATAGACATCAACAAACATACATGATCCTAATGAGATCACTATGCATCCCCCGCAGGTGTGACAGTAGCATCTCATGCCCGCCAGCTGAAGAAACCGTGATTGAACAGGTAGCTTTAATTAGCTCCGCAAGGAAAGGAATGTTAACCATCCCCGTGTGTGGATTAAGAACAGGTCAGTAGCCTAATATAGAAAAAGAATTTGAGGCAGTTTTGCACTCAAATCGACTACACTCATTAATTTGATGTTCATATTTGTATCCCCACAGTTTCAAAAGACAAGATGAAGGGGTAGCTGTATGATTGCTATACTGCTTTTCAATTCAATATATGTCCTGATGAAGGCTTGTGTATAAACCATCCAAAAAGAACACCTGGAAACGGCGGATCTTCGACAAAGGGCCGAAACACCCTGTGTCAACCAGATATTGTGTATAATATCCTTCCCCATTATGGAATATAAAAAAGACAATCTAAACCGCAGGAAAAGGTTCACATGCAGATGTCAATACAAGAACTGTGAGCAAAACATTTTGAATCATTAGATTAAGTACCATCAATTAGGAGGTCCAAACATGTTAGGCTAATCCACATGTCTATTTCCTACCTGTAAGAATAAAACACGTTTCAAAACATAGTTGTTATACTGCACATATAGCACTTTATTGCACTAACCCCTAGAAAACATGTTGTGTATTTTATATGTATAATAATGCTATTGTTGCACTGTAAGGAATAAGAACCATTGTTCTGCTCTGATTTTGCTGCTATTTGTTAAGATGGTGGGGGTCATTCAGAGGTTGGAGGCAAGGGATAAACGATGCCGGTAAAGGATTACCAGCATCGCTTACCACTCCCGGCTATTCCGACCAGCCAAACCGCTATTAGCGGCACCGTAAATAACGGTGCCGCTAATAGCGGCATGGGCGCGGGCACGCAGGCCATCATACTGGCAATAGCGGCATGCCGTAAACCGGAGGACATTACAAGTGAAGCGGACATGCAAATACTGGCATCATGAAGGCGCTAAAAGTGGATTCTGGCATGTTGTAAATACCGGCATCGCTGACCAACCGTAAAATGCCATGTGCAGTGTTCCCAACTGCCACAGGTGCACACCATCAGCACAGGTAGAGGCAATGGAGTCTGGGCCTGAACAAAAGGAGCACACCCACACACCACACCCCTTTCCACACCAAGATCAATCCAATGGTAGCATCAATACTTCAGCTGGAGGACATGCATGCATTGCAACACCAGCAACAACACCAACAGCAGGCACCACAGAGGAGACGCAGCAGGAGAAGGAGGGTAAGACAGGCCCAGCATCCCCCACCAGTGCAGCCAGTGTAACCACGCAAGCAGCCCACAATCCCAAACATCAGAGCCAGTCGTTCCAACCCAACCCTGGAGCACAACCACACCCTGTACCATCTGGACCGGGACACCATTGACACCATCGTGGACATGATACACAATTGTCAGCCTCATTGAAATACGCACCGCCATCCCCCCTCTACTGAAGGTAGTGTCAGTGCTCTACTTCCTTTCCACAGCCACCTACCAGGACACAGTGGGGCACATGCAGGGCATATCACCACCCTTATTCACTAGCATCCTGAAGCAAGTGCTGGATGCCCTCCTCAAGCACACAATGGAATACATATCCCTACCACGGACTCCCCAGGAGATTCTTGAATCAAAAGGTGGCCTCCATGCCATGGAGGTGGTTTACCGCAATCGCAAGCAATACCACTCCAACCAGGTGCAGATGGGAGCTGACGCAAGCAAGATCATCACACATTGTTGTGCCCGATATCCCGGATCAACCACAGGAATGCTGCATGTCACCATGGCACAAATCAGCGCAGAATGCCTAGCATTGCAGAACCTGCTGCCAAACTCCCCATCAGAAAATCCTACAGAACGCTACACAACACTAAATAGACATGGACACAGCTGTATGCGTACAAAATGCATGAACAACAACATGGCAGAGCACACCGTCTATCATCTGGAAGATGCAACCCACACTATTATTCCATGGCACAGGACACATGGAGGGCCAAAAAATGGCGTGCATACATCCAGGGACATGTGCATGTGGCCAACGATAATCTGGCAGCATGTGTATCCGACGCAATGCGCCCCTGCCCCCTGCAACCACCTGGTGATGATGAAGGGGACGAAGAAGTGGCTGCACATCATTGCGGTGCCGATGCACAGGAGGGACGTGCTGTGCGTCAGTCAGTGATTGCACAATATTACTGACACACATAGCTGCAGAGGGTGACATGATAGTTTGACAGAGGGTACTGGGTGTGGGGGTACATGCACACTATGCACTGTATATGAATAAATGACACATGCGCAATGATGAATGTCCACTCAAGTCTTGCTTTTGACACAACGGGTGTATTGAATTTAACAATGAAAACGATAGTGCAAGAACCCTCACCCCCCTCCTGCTCCCCCACAACTCCCCCACACACCCTCCTCCTCCACCCCCTCCCCCCACAACTCCCCCACACATGTCCCATCAAGTCTCTAATGCCTACATCAGGCTGCCCAGACTATTAATTAGCACTCCCTGGAGCTGGTGGCGGCATGTCTTGCCGGCGCAGGGTGCGGGATGACCTGCGGAGTGGGCTGGTCTGGGTAGAGCTTGACGAGGATGGTGTGGCCGCCTGCTCAAATTGGGTTGCCAGTCGCCCTGACTCCATGGCATCGGCTGAGTACCTGCCCCAGGGCGGATACCTCCTCGCACAGGTGGCTAGTGTTCTTCGCAAATATCTTGCACATAGAGGCGGTGTTGTCTGTTATTGTCCTGCCTAGAGAGGCGATGTTCTCCCGCCACTCCTGCCTTGCCTGGGCGTTTTCCTCCACTAACTGCCGCACAAGGGCAGTCAGCTGCTCAGCATGCTGCGGCCTTGCGGGTGCACCTGTGGCGGTGAACGGTTCCTGGGTGTCATGCTCGGCCTCACAACTCTCCACTATCGGACTAAAGGCCCCTTCAATTAACTCCCGCCTAGACTTTTCTGAGTGGTGGCGTGGTCTGACTCAAGGGATGAGATTTGGGGGGATGCCTGTGGACTGGGCGTGTGGGGCAGTTCTGAGGAATTGTCCTCCACGGGCACCCATACCTCATCCTGTGCCTCCTCCACAGCCTGGGGTGCTGTGGCTGCCACCTCCCCAGCCAAACTTGACTCCTCCGAGTGTGGTGCCTCGGCTGTTTCCCCTGGCTGTGCAATAGGTGTTGGCGCTTCCGCCTCTATGGCCCTTTGCAGCACCGGTGCACTGCCAACCTGGGGTGTTTTCACGGGTGGTGCACAGCGGCCCTTGGGTTGGCCCTTCGAGGTGGAAGGCCGGTTGGCCTCATCCCAGGCCCTCTTCCGGGGTGTGGTTTTCGCAGGGGTTGAGTCCTGGGCTTCGCTGTCATGGTCAGAGCCTGTGGGAGTTGAAGAGAGGGACGGCATGAGTGATGTTTTGGTAGGCATCATACATACATTTGGACAATTGATCATCCACACAATCGAGGGTAATAGGCATTTGAGTTTGGATGATCATGTTGTTTGATATGTGGGTGGGTTTTGCAGGCATACGTCGGGGTCACTCATGTTGGCCAAGACTATGCTATGTTACATGAATATTTGTTGGGGCCTGTGTGCTGAGTGACTTATGGTATTTACATTTTGTGTGGTATGTGTCAGGTACGGCATTGCCCTGCTGCAGGCATCTGCATGTGTCTGTGATGTGTCTGGCTACTTTGCTGGGAGTGTGTGTGTGTTGGGCCATGGCTTGCCTCTTTGGACGGACATATTGGTTGACTTTCATCAGACTCTGCATTACAGTGTTTTCTTTGGACACTCACCTCCAGCCGCCGATGTTGTGGCACCACACTCCATGTCACCGACACCTTCTACCCCCTCAATGGCAATCATGCTGGCGCAGATGTCCTCCCATGGGGTCAGCTTGATAGGGGAGCTGGCACCTCCGCCTGTTGCCATTGCCTGGCTCCTGTTGACGGAGAGTATGTTCCGTATTCGCAGCCGCAAGTCATCCCAACGCTTCCTGCAGTTTTTTATGGTGCGTGGGGTGTTCCCGCCTGCACTCAATTTCTGCGCCACAAGTGCCCAGATCTCTTTTTATAAATGATGGCCTCCCTCTTCATGCTGTTGGTGAACACAATCTCAGCATGTTCCTGCAGGGTCCCAGCTAGCATCTCCAACTCGTCTTTGTTGAAGCGCTCCTTGCGCTGGCGGGCAGCTCTCTTCTTAAAGGCCTTGGGCATTGTGGTGTGTTGGATGAAGGTTTCCAACAACAGAGTCCCACAGGTCCTGTGTGCTGAGGCTGGCAATGGATTGTGTTTTTAAAGATAGCTGCCATGCTCCTTCCCGTTCCTGTGCGATGACTCTACTTCCGGTTCCGCTTATTTATGGTGACCGTTATTAGCAGTGCCGCTAATGCCGCATTGGTTCATGCCGGTAATGCAATCTGCGCTATGCATGATGGCGCTTAGGGCATTTTTGTGCCTTTAACGGCATGGCGGTAATGCCCTTACCGGCATGGCGTCAAGCTCGTGCCCGCAAAGTTGTAATAGCCCTCTATTAGCAGGCTGTTGACTACAAGGACACGCTATTTGCGCCATGCCGGTAAGGACCGTTACTTACCTCCAACCTCGGAATGACCCCTGATCTGTGCTGGGTGCAGGGATAGGATCCTTTGGAATGTGCTAATGACCCATATGCTCAAGGTTGCCGGTCCGCACCTGATCTGGTCGGCAGCAAAAGCCCACTATGCCTCCCTCCGATTGGCTTGTAGAGCATCAGAATGTGAGAACAGAGAGTGCAGTGGTGGCACTGACATGCATTAGGGCAGCAAAAGCAGGAGACATTACAGACACCAGGGCCTCTATGAATAGAGTCCAGCCCAAGTTGGGAACGTGGCGGCAGCTGGTGCGGAATGCGGGCGAGAAACGTCCACTCTCCATGTTTGTGACGGAGTGCCGGATTCCAGACATTATGCCAGGGTTGGCCGATCATTTTAGAGTGGGGGTGCTGCATCTCTGCTAGAGCTATTCATCTATGCCAAACACGGGCATGCGGTACAAGAATTCTGTGACAACCTTCAATTGCAGCCCAAGAGATGTCTCCCTTCAGATAATCATCATCATCTTACATGCGTTTATTTCTGAAACACTTCCCTTAAACACATAACAAAAATATAACCATACACATCATTCCATAAAATTAATGATAAAAATAGAACAAATTATCATTGCATAGCGAAATAGCAGGTTAAAGAAAATACATGGGCCTCATTACGACCCAGGCGGTAAGGGGTTAACGGCAGCGTTAACAGCGCCGACCCTTACCGCCTGAGTACGAGGTCCCTTAGCGCCATGGCGCTTTTAACACCTGCTTTTAGCAGGTGTTAAAATCCATGGCGCTAAGGGACCATGGAGTTAATTACGCCACCGTAATTTACGGTGGCGTAATTAACGCCTTCCCCACTCCCATTATGCCCTATGGGGCAAAAATGGGAATGGGGAAGGGTAAATGGGGATTGGGGACTTACCGCCCCGCCAAGGTCGGAATGGGGCGGTAAGTCCGCCAACCACCATGGCGTAAACGTAGTTTACGCCATGGTGGTAAAGTCACGGCCCAGGCAGTAACTTACCGCCTGGGTCGTAATGAGGCCCATAGTACAAACTATTTGAGTTAACATTCGTAAACTTTTGTTAACAGTAAGCCCTCGAAGTAAACTTCTTAAAGTTAGTGTACAGAAGTGATAAGTGATTAGACTTCTAAAATTATCTGTTTTGACCGGCTAGGTACCGTGGTAGGTCAGAAGCAGGAGACAGACTCGTTTTTGTCATGTTCAGCAAGTGGTTTATTGAAATAATAAGCAAGTGGGCTAGCTATCCCTATTCCATGGGTTTCCCTACCTAACAAAACTAACTAGTGTGCTCGTCACCAGTATTGAAAAGACACAAAGTAAATAGTCTGTCTTCCGCCTCAAAATTAACCTCTTCTGGCCCTCCCACTAGGAGGAAACAACAAAAGGACTAGGAGAATGACTCCCTTCTCCTGGATAGGCTTTCCAGCCCTAATAGGTGATTCTTAAATAGTTTTGGGCTATTTTGTGGATTAATTCCATTAGTTCTTCTTGGAGACTTTTCCTTTCTTCTGTCAGCCTCTTTGATCTCATAAACAAACGTTTTCTCTTTGCTGTACTGAGAGGTTCAAACCTTTGGATGCGGTTATCTTGAAGTGTCTCTGTATAGATCCTCTTTCCCAATACGTTTGGGAAAGTCCAGTATCCCTTCTCTTGATCTAGATTCTCTCTTTCTCTGATTCCTGCTTTCTTTAAACCTGGTTTCCAACTTCTTTGTCTTTTAACCTGCTTCCCCCTTTGGTCTGAACCAGGTTTTCCCAATCAGTTTAGAGATTTTGGTATTCAGTTTCTTTCTCACAATCCTGCTTAAGGTATGTGTCATTATAATTTTCTTTCATAAGATTATTCTCGTTCCTTATGTTATTAGTCCATTTATTCTGATGAGTGGACTGAGTCTCGTAGATATTCTTTCTCTTAGAAACACTTTTACTTTCACAGGGACGAGTAGACTGATTTTCGTAGATACTCTCACTCTCACAAACACTTGTCCTTTCACAGGGACGAGTATGCTGAGTCTTGCAATTATTATCACTCCCATAAGTATTTGCCCTTTTCCTGGGATGAGCAGACTGATTCTCATAAATACTCTCACAAACACTGGTACTTTCACTGGGACGAGTAGACTGAATCTCATAGATGCTTTTACTCTCACAAACACTTGTCCTTTCACTGGGATGAGTTGGTTGCTTCTAGTAGTTATTATCACTCTTTATAAGTGCTTGTACTTTTACTGGGACGAGTGGGCTAATTCTCATAGGCACTCTCCCTCTCACAAACACTTGTCCTTTTTCTGGGATGAGAGGGCTAATTCACATAGGCACTTTCACACTTACAAACACTTGTCCTTTGATTGGGACAAGTAGGCTGATTGCATCCCTGCTCCATGTATCCCTTTCTGGGTTTCCTGCCTCTCTCGTTACTTTCTTGTTCACAGGCTAGCAACACTGGGTCTCTTTTTGGGTTTGGGATACTTCTAGGCTTTGTCATGGTCTCTGCGGTCATGCCACCTCTCCTTCGTTCTTTGGTGTGGCCTTGTGGAGCCACGACTGTAGCCGTCTCAGTGTTGATTATGGACTGGACAGCCCACCTTCCCCAGGCCACACCACTGCTTACTTTCTTCTCTTCTGCTCAGGGTTCTCTTCCTCTCTTCAGCACAGTTCTCAGCTAGCTTCATGCCTCTGTACTGCGTCCGCTGGTCAGGTCCGCCCAACAGAAGATCTCCCGGTACTTGGCAACTACCAGCACTTCCTGGGTTTGAACTTCCCGCGTCTCACTCTCTCTTCTGAGTTCTTCTTCCATTTTTATGTGAATTTGCTGGTTCATCTCCAGCAGAGCACAACAGTCATTTCTCTTTCTGATGAGTATTCCTGCTTACTCATCATTTTTTTCGTCTCAGTTTGAATAGGTTTTAACCATGGAGCGATCAGTGTTACTTGCTGTTAATATATTTACTCCATTCCAATACTTCAATGCAAGTTAAAATGAATTTGGAGGGATTGTTATCTGAGGTGATTCATACTAGATTGGCCTGAAACAGGGCTGCATACTTGCCTCTACACTATTTATAGGCCGATTCATGGAATTAATGTGCGCTGAAAAAACACGTGCGAAAACGTGCGATTCGCAGTGAAATAGCGAAAATCGCAGTGCAAGTGCGATTATCACACAGAAAACATCGCACATCAATTCATGGAAGTCCGTGCACGCGCAAAATGTGGGATGTGCGCTGAAAAAGTGTGCGGCGCACGCTGGCGCACAGGTCATCGAACGCCGTGCGATAAGGCCACAGCAAATTCGCACATAGCGCGGCGCACATAACAAAAGTAGGCGTAACACGGGGCGTCACACGCAGAATGGGGAACAACTCGTGAAAATGTGGGCGTCACGGGGGAAGTACAGGAGGCAAGTGCGCAGAACGCCCACACGCTCGCCTACAACACGTATTCATGGAATCGAATAGGGAAAAAACAGAGCACGGCCAAAGACGCGCACAGGCCCATACATGTCCGCCACACGAAAGCAGGCGGTAGCGTCCCTGCGCAGGAAAAAAATGTGCGCCAAAGTTCTACACGCGCGAGAAGGCCCACACGCGATCGGGCCTGGGGGAGTGTGTGCGTGTATCTCAGAGGTGCGCGAGAAGCTTCACACGCGTTCCCCAGGCCCGATCACGTGTGGAACTTCTCGCGCACCTCTGAAATACACGCGCCCAAGCCTATCGCGTGTGGAACTTCTCGCGCACGCCTGAAATACACGCACACGCTCCCCCAGGCCCGATCGCGTGTGGAACTTCTCACGCACCTCTGGAATACACGCGCCCAGGCCAATCGCGTGTGGAACTTCTCGCGCACCCCTGAAATACATGCACACGCTCCCCCAGGCCCGATCGCGTGTGGAACTTCTCACGCACCTCTGGAATACACGCGCCCAGGCCAATCGCGTGTGGAACTTCTCGCGCACCCCTGAAATACACGCACCCAGCCCGTTCGCGTGTGAAACTTCTAGCGCACCTCTGATATACACGCACACGCTCCCCCAGGCCAGATCGCGTGTGAGACTTCTCGGTAACGTGTGTTCCCGAAACCCGTAACACACGTTCCCCGCTTTGCCTTTGCTGTTTGCCAGTCCGGTAAACTGGTACAGGGTTGGCGCAGCCCTTTGCGATGGTTTTGCAATCTTGATGGCTTTTCCTTGCGCGAGGGCGTTCTTGGGGGCGTAACTGGCGCTGCTGCAGGGTCGCTGCGCCACTCTGCGCCACGTCTGCTTTTGGAGGCGAGAATCCATGAATACGCTGTGCGCGGAAATTGATTTTGTCGCACGCGGCTGGCGCAGACATTCGCACGGGCACGCTGTGCGCCAGCCGCGTGCGACACTTTTGTGAGGAATTCCATGAATCGGCCTGCAAATCTGTTCCTATTGGATCTAGGAATTGAATTCATGGAAGTAAGGAACGATGCACCAAGACTTGGAAATCAACCTATAGCATGGCTTCTCTATGCAGACGACTTGGTACTTATCTCACAGACGCCAAGTGGCTTACAAAACATGCTTAATAAATTAGATCAGTATGTCGGCAAAAACAACCTAACTCTAAACTTGGAGAAAACTCAAGTCATGTAGTTGGGGAGAAACAAAATGAGGCAAAAGAAACATTATGATTGGTTTTTGAAAGATCAAAAATTGACACTAGTAGATGAATATAAATATCTTGGTGTCGTATTTAGTAACTCTTCCATAAATAAACCACAGCAGAACCATCTAAATGGCAAATTGTTCACTTTAATCTCACAAGCTTAGATTCTTCAATATAAGTATGGGAAATTTTCATGTGCACATGTCCTTATATTTTATCAGCAAAAGGTAACTCCTATTATTACTTATGGGGCAGAGGCGTGGTCACCATCTAATCCTTGCTTCTGGAACAAAATTGAAGCAAAATTCTGGAAGAAAGTTTTGGATCTCCCCAACTCAGTCCCGTTGGCGTTGTTGCAGTTTGGATTAGGTATTCTATCTATGCATTTACAAGTATCGTGGAAGAGATGCTGTTTGTTTCGAAAATGTATTATGAGTTTGGCTAACAATAATTTGTTGACAGTACTAGCAAATTATCTAATGTGTTCTGAGCATCCTTTTGCATCTAAATGGAGAGCCGTTGTTCTATTTGATCTGTCTGAAGCAAATATTACATTAGATCTCCTAATTAACAACCCAAATAAAGCCAAACTATATCAATGGGACTGGCACTTAACGCAACAAAGTTGTCTAAAATTGAAGGATTTTGATAGAGCACTTTTTGGGCACAAAAAATTTCGACAAGCAGCAGATTATCTATTAAAATGTCCTTCATTCAATCTAAGAAAGCATATACTAAGATTTCGCTTAAATTTATGGCCCACAAATCAAATTCTATTAAGAAGAGGCCTTATTCCAGTGGAAAAAAATCCTATTGTCGATTTTGTAAAGTGATAGAAGTCCAAGAAACATTGAAACACATATTAATTGAGTGTGTTGCTTTGAGGAAACAAAGAGAAGGTATTATTAATAAACTGACACGGTCACATCACATAATACGATCAAATGATGAACTATGGCATGAGCTATTCGCGACACCTCAAATATCATTAAGAATAGCAACCATCCAATTTTTAAACACAGTATTATATACAAAGTGTTTGGGCTAGTAGGGTGATGAGTTACTGACTAAGCTAATTTAACTGTTTGGAAACTTTTAGATATGTTATCTTATTATGTATGCAAAATTGTGATGTTTAATGTTTAAATATGTTGCATTTTTTTTCTTTTCTTTGTATTGTAACTTCTGATTTGAAAGGTTAATTAATTGACCAACCAAAATAAATAAAATAAACATTTTTTAAAAAAGTTACTCGCTCATCACTCTTCTTTGTCTCCAAGTTTTTGCAGACCCTTCTTCAGGCTGGATGTTACATTAACACATAGTGGTTTGTTCTGATGGACTTCTCTGAAGCCAGGGTACGATTGAGGGTTTCATAAGAGTGGGGGTCAGGAAGTTCCTTGACATAACGGGAGTCCTTGTCCCAAGAGAGGAGTCTCTCCCTTTAAGGACCCGCTTACCGCCACCCGTAGGGGTATGTCGCGAAGCAGGCTTACCTCCCTAGCTTCACACGGAAGGGCTCCCTTGTGGGAAGAAGTGACAAAATCCTGTGATTAGTCACAGTTCATAATCATTATAAAACCCCTAATAACAGTTATCTAGGCCAGGGGGATAGCCTCCACTCTGATCTGGTAGCCACATGGGAGAACGCCTCATCAAGCACAAGGCATAGATGCGGGGAAGGATCTGGGTGTTAGCATCTCTGAAGAGCAGTGGGGTTTCATCCAGTGCCAGATGACGCTCCTGCCTATGATTTACAAGGTGCTACACCAGTTGTACCTCCACACAATATGCAAGATATTCCTATATCCTGCTAAATGTCGAAGGTGCAGATATAAATAGGCTTGATTTCTCCACTGGGATTGGGTATGTCAACCAATCAAAGGGTTCTAGCAGGGGGAAATGTGTGATGTGATTGGCACCGATACAGGCCAGTTGGCGTGTCACATGGGAACACTCTACTTCATCCAACAAAGAGAAGCTCTCTCTGCTAGTCGACACTCCTACTGCACCTATTGGAAAGGATCATCCCAGGCCTTGACAGGCAATACAAAAAACTAACATCCAGGCAACATTAACATGAAAACTGGATTTCTGCAACAACATGTACTTTGGCCGATCAGGCATAGAGATTACCAAATCAAGGGACATCCAAAATATAGCTGCATGCATTAACCTGGGCATAAATAATGAGACTGTATGACTGGCGCCCTTCCAAAACCGCATCCAATTGAAAGCTCTCTGCAGCACCAGGAAAGTCATACGGAACAGATGCTCCACCTAGATCACCAATCTCATCAAGGAATACACCCCATCCAGCATCATGCAGTCTAACACGGTAAAAGGACTCAACCAGCCAATCCGTCATCATAAAAAGCCAGAGACAAGACTGGTCACCAAGAGCCCGGAATATGGACAGTGCTTCCACTGGATCTCAGACTCGAGCTCAACCTTCCGAAGGTCAGGAAAGCCCTAAAAGCTATTCTGTTTCGGAAGGCGTTCCTGCAGTCTGGTTCTAGGACTATAAGGGGACTGTACACCCAATCTTTTTACTCATCTGTGCCAAACATGGTCGTCTGCACCAGTGATAATTTAAAACAAATGTTACATTTAACTTCAGAGGTTGCAATACACCATTCATGGTGGTGTTTTCAATGCACCTTATCAAAACTGAGCATTTCAAGGTATCAGGTAATAAAATTGCGGCAAAAGTGTCGCCAGTAAAAAAAATGCGTTAAAAATGACTTGGTTGACTCGGTAAAGGTGTACCCCATTATACCATTTAAGGGGGGCAGGGGTTGCAGGGGTGTCCCCCGCTCCCATGAAATGGTATAATGGGTCCCGGGGTTGCAGGGGTGTCTCCCACATCCTTTACATGATTGTGGTGCAAAAAACCACAGCATTTGTGCCGCAATATTTTGTATTCACAGCCATTTTTGCCGTGATTTTAAGACATGGAACCCATGTGAAGCCCGGCTGTATCACCTTCCTGCTCTGCCTCCCTCTTGATTTCAACCACCGCAATCGGTAGCATACTGTTTGCATGTGGTGTGATGCAAAACCCTAAATGAATGTAATTAGGAAATAAAATAATAAAATAATTAAGGGCCACACCTGGTGATGCAAGAATAGTCAAAAGAAAACAGCTGCTGCTATGTGCTGGTGGAGAATTATAAATG
The DNA here is from genome assembly GCF_040938575.1 of Ambystoma mexicanum. Lineage (NCBI taxonomy): Eukaryota > Metazoa > Chordata > Amphibia > Caudata > Ambystomatidae > Ambystoma > Ambystoma mexicanum. The sequence goes on from NC_090930.1 coordinate 130,110,323, forward strand.
ATGTCTTATCATTGCCGCGCACATCCAGCCCAAAGCATGTATGCGCAGAAGACAAGCCCTGTCTATAATGCCAACTGATCCCAATACTGATGACCCGAAGGTAGGATCATTTGTGCATTAAACATTGCAACGCCACATATCTAATGCTGAGCTCCGGCTACTGTCTAAGCTTCCAAATGGAAAACCCTGCATCCATGCTGTACCATGGATTCGTTTTGGATTGGAAAAACATGGATCCACGCTGTATCATGGATTGGTTTTGGATTGGATAAGTCGGGATCCATGCTGTATGGTGGATTGGTTTTGGATCGGAAAACTCTGGATACACAGTTTAAGGTGGATTAGTTTTGAATTGGAAAACCCTGGATCCGTGCTGTATCATGGATTGGTTTTGGATTGGAAAACCTTGGATCCACGCTGTATGGTGGATTCGTTTTGGTTTTGAAAACACAATATCCATGCTGTATCATGGATTGGTTTTGGATGGGAAACCCCTGGATCCACACTGTATGGTGGATTGGAACACCCTGGATCCACGTGGTATAATGGATTGGTTTTTGATAGGAAAACCCTGGAACCACGCTGTATGGTGGATTGGTTTTGGATTAGAAAACCCTGGATACATGCTGTATCATGGATTTGTTTTAGAGTGGAAAACCCTGGTTCAATGCTGTATCATGGATTGGTTTTAGAGTGGAAAACCCTGGTTCAATGCTGTATCATGGATTGGTTTTGGATAGAACAAACCTCGATCCACGCTGTATCATGGATTGGTTTTGGATTGGAAAACCCTGGATCAACGCTGTATCATGGATCGGTTTTGGATTGGACAACCCTGGATTCGCGCTGTATCACAGATCGGTTTTCGACTGGAAAACCCTGGATCAACGCTCTATCATGGATTGGTTTTAGATTGGAAAACATTGGATCCATGCTGATTTGTGGATTGGTTTTGGATTGGAAATCCCTGTATCCAAGATGATTTGTGGATTGGTTTTGGATTGGAAAATCCTGGATCCATGCTGTATCAGGGATTGGTTTTGGATAGTGCGCCTTTTTCATTTGAACAAATGTATAGTTCACATTCTATATGTTAAGCCTGTCATTGCTTTTTTCTTTGTCTCTGTGCACAACAATGATGTGTTAATTGCAATAAATGACAGTCTTTGGCTTTATTTTGTTATTATGCGTCAAAGGAATTGCTTAAGAAACAACAAAAACATATAGCTATTGATGCAGGTATGGGCCATGTCCATGAAAATGTTTAATTTCATGGGCTGTTGCAGAATTGGTGGCTTTCATTAGTTCCCAACTCTGCTACGATTCTTACATTGAGAATCTATACAATAGGCAAACTTCTAAGACCCTCTGCCCCCTTGTGGAACACACAGACGTGGTTTAATGACATGGGCCTACAAATTCCAAAGGCTTATTTCGAATTGTAGTTTTATTTGTGTGTCCACAGTTTATTAAAACTTTAACACATAGTACATACAACGTTACAAACAATACCCTTTTCCAAAATGTCATAAATTACTGTTCCTTCCCTCTTCCAGACATACTTTAAATAAAATCCTATCATTTCAAACATACACTACCCCCAGTGCATTATATTTTGTTACTAAAACCTAAATGAGAGCAATGAAGGTGTAGAATGCCCACGGATCAGCCCGGCCCATGAATTGCCATTATCCAAAGTTTCTTCCAATGAAACACATTTTCCAAAGGTGGATTTCCTTAGATTGACGTGTTTGGGGCAATGAATTAAACAATGTTTCAGTGTTTCTGAAGACCCTGTCTGTCCAGCTGTCCAACAATTCCTATCTTGCCTCTCAATCACTCTTATAGGAGCCCGTCTCTGCAGAGGTTCCAGCATATCGAACCTAAAGTATGGCTATGTCTGGGGTTTGGGAACCTTATGAGGTATAATACTGCTCTTTTATGGTGCCTGTGACTCGCGGCAAGTGCAAAGTAAAGTCTGCAAAGAGCTATTGGCGCGTCGTCCTTGCAGCCAATTTTGTAAATTGTAGTTTTCATCTGAGCTTTCTTATGAACCCCCATCCACACGCACTGAGGGCGCGTGACACACGATTCAGAAGACACACTTGTCCTATTTTAATTTTGAAACCGGCAACCTTCAGTGGCACTGAAAAGAATGATACACATGTAATGTTTGCATGATTAATGTACACTTGAATGCAGAAGGAATGGAGATGAGTGAGGGGCAATGTAGGGTGTTTGAGCTGTTTCTGATGGCCGCAGTCATACTGCGCATCTTGGGTGGTTACTGTTAATGTTAATTGGTTATTTATAACGCGCTTAATACCCAGCGATTTCTAAGCGCTGTCTTGCTTCCAAGGCGAGCACGTGGCCCCTGAGCTATCCTCCGGAGACAACTGACCCTTTCCAACCCCTACCGCCTTTCATCGATGACCCAACTTTTTGATGTTGTCTTTTCTGACATGGCTTACATATATCTCTATAGACTGGAATATGTGCAGTATACATACATTATCAATTCCCATGAAATTCCAGGGCAATGATTTTCTTCAACAACTTGTTGAAATACAGCTGTCTTTATCCAATTGGCACTCTGGAAGGGGGCGCTGGCCAAATGGGATGCTCGGAATGTGGGCTGTGTTCTAAGGTGCAAGCCTCCATTCCAAGCAGCCTGCGTGCTGCTAGCCAGCAACCCTCCGCTTGCTTCCTCCCCCTCAGCTTAATTTCCAACACGGGTGCTAGGGGTGTGTATATTTCTTTGTTTTAACAAAAGAAACGTACATTTGCTGTGCCGGGCCGGATCGCGCAGTGTTTTCCCGAGTCTGTTTTCAATGTTGATGATGTGACAGTCATCAACATTGAAGACGGACTTAGGAACTGTGGCACAGCACAGCAAATATAAGTTTCTATATTTAAAAAAGAAAGAGACCATTAGAGCCTGTGTGGCGACCTACACGGGTGATAATGGTGATATGCCCATCGGCGGTGGGCTGACCCTGTCGGTAACGGCACTGCTGGCCTTGTTAAGGGACCCTCACTTCGCTCTGGCCTTTAACTTGGACGGCGGGCCATTACAGACAAGGTCGGCCTGCTGCCTCGGGGCATATCGTCCCAGTAAAATAAACAGTAAATATGAAAAATAGAAAGAAAGCCACTTGAAGCGGAGTTTAAATCTCAGCTTCATATGCTGCTGAAAAGAAGGTTAATTACAAATAAAAGCTTCATAAATCTCACCTAACCACACCAATGGAAAGAGAAAAGCAAACTGCTGGAGCCCATGGAGAGGAAATGATCACCACCGCTACCAATATAAAAAGCAGAACATATGTCAGGAAGTGGCATTCCAGAGCTTCCCATACATCAGTATCCCAAGAGTGTGGAGAAGGAGGGCTTATAACCTGAACACTGCATGTATCTGCGATGCCCTGCTCTCCTCTCCACACTTCCCTCCATCAGCTCTGCAACTAGAACCTAAACAAGGAGAACTGCACGAAATCTCTATAATGCATCAGAGCCACGCAAAGGATCCTCCCATAGACGTCTGCACACCTCACCCACCCCCAGCACTTTATAATCCTACCGCTAGGGGGAGTCTGATGCCTGAAGAGGCAGGACACATACAGCAATCAACACCGTATAGGGCTTAGAAAGAACTCTTTGCCCATGGAGGCAACATCCTTTGCCATGCATCCTGTGTAGTGGTTGGTATAGGACAAAACATATTAATTTTTCCTGTTGGGTAGCTTAGTTAATATTTGTCCCATTTTCTTATCCGACCCAATGCGACAAAACAAAGTAACATGACCCTTGAATCGAAACTATGGGCCTCATTACGAGTGCGATGCTATCTCGGCAGTAAACCTACAGAGATACCACCAAACTGTAATACCGTTGCTTGGACCGGCGGATTAAAAGTGGTGGTGGCAGTGTTAGTGCCCATTGAATTGGAGTATAAAAGACTCCATGGGGGATTCTGGCAGAATTAGAGCTGCAGTAATTCCGCCAAAATTTGACAGAATGGTGACGGACTCACCTCCAGCTCCCTCAACTTTCCGCCAAAGTCATAGTGGAGCGGTGTGGTAATGCAGCAGTATACGGTATTACCGCCTCTTTTGACTTCACGGCACAATTTATGAGGCCATATGACCGATCCAGAATGCAATTAAGACATTTAATAGAGAGGCTCTAGTTTATCCTTAAGAGTACCTGGCAGGATCGGACTGGGACAAGAAATAGGCCCGGATACCTAAAAAAAAGTGGCCACCCCTCCACTCAAAAAAGTGGCCCACCCCTCGCCTTACGACCCTTGACCTCTGATGACATAACCGGAACTGATGTCATTTGACCCCACGCCAAAGTGACATCCTGGGAAGCAATGAAACACGACCTTTCACCCCTTGACAAAACAGGAAGTGGCATCAAATAGAATTGTTCCTAAGTACACTACGAAAAATATGGTTATGATTTAACTAATGTGAGATATACATTTCATACAAGAATGGATCACCATATGTATCATTAATATTTGTGTTTATAGATCCATATTGTCAAATTACTGTCAATACAAGCATACGTCCAAGGCCAAATTATATATTATTGTATACCACTTACGCTTAAGCTCTTTTTTATAGAACAAATATGCATACAATATCACCCAACCTGTGTTGGTACTCATTTATAGAACTAAGAAGGATGAAAGGCTGAGATGGCCTTGCTGGGATTCGAACTTGCAGCTCACACACTCATCGCAGCAGCGAGCGCTCAACCCACTGAGCTATCATATCAGCTATAGTAAAATGAGCAATTATTCTGTAGTGGATACCATTAAACTGGTAACTGAGATTTAACAGCAGACCAGTTAACTTAATATGCAGATCTGGTGCAAAGTTGGCCGCATGTCAAGCCTGCATGGATCTACTTTCAAGTTTCAGAGGTTGGTAAAATAGGGAAAGCAGTACACTCACAGGGCATCCCATCCTCTGAGCACTCGTTACCTCATACATGCAAACAACAATCCATGCCAGGGAGATGGGAAAGATAGATACATTTGAAGTCAATGGCCACTTGAAGTGATATGCTCAAATATTTCTACACTGTACAGAAGCTTTTAGGCACAAGGATTTTGTCAAGTGACCAAGGACACTGAGATGGAATGTCTTGTGATGATCGTAACAGAGACAACGGCAGAAGCACAGCCACTCCAGGAGGCAGTGAGCCCCCTGGAGTGGCAGCACGGTGACAGCCGCTGGCCCGTGGCGGCCCCAGCTCCTCAACTTTGCATGCTGCGGCAGCATGTGAATGATGCATGCATCATAATTTATGATACACACATCATGCATGCAAATCAATCATCAAAGCAAGGTAACATGATGAATTATGCCGTTGCAGGTTTTTATTTTCAAATGCATTTTTCCCCCAAAGCTTTTTTAAAAATGATTATTTTTTTCAAAACTGGCTCAGGCATGGGCAGAAACCTTCCCTCACTCCCCAGGGACTGTTTGGCCCCCCGAGAGGCAGAGGGGCCAAACCGACCTTGGTACCTGGGTCTCTTTAAAAGACGCCTGAACCTCAGCGTGTAGGGTCACACTGCTGTTTATAAGAACGCAGCGAGCAGTAAGCAGAGCAGCTGAAACAGCTCACGAAATAAATGGGCTGTGTGATGGGCGAGCGGCTTGAGAAAACCATTACTGTTGCTTCGGCGTGACTAATGAGCTGGAACATGACGCCAGGTGCTGCAGATTCGCCCCAACAGTAGGGGTGGGAGGTGTTCACCCCACCCATGCTTCCCTACACTCCCAACGTCGGCCTCGCATCCGAAGAACACTTAACGTTTGCGAATATAAACATTTTTTTTGTGTGAAGTGCTTAATGCTTGGGATAAACGGGTGTTTTTAGCACTCCAGAGTATGGCAGATAAGGGAAATGCGATCCGATCAGATAAAAACGGCTGTACCCCTCCTCTGGGCCCCTCTGTTTCCTAAACTCCCCCCAATCCCCCCACGCTGTATATCTGTGCTGTTGTACACCCCTGCAAAGCGCACCGTTGTGTATCTGTATTGTTGTATACCCCTGTAAAGTGCTCCATTGTGTAGCTATATTGTTGTATAGCCCTGTAAAGAGCTCTGTTATGTATCTGTATTGTTGTATACCCCTGTAAAGCGCTCCGTTGTGTATTTGTATTGTTGTATACCCCTGTAAAGTGCTCCGTTGTGTAGCTATATTGTTGTATAGCCCTGCAAAGAGCTCTGTTATGCATCTGTATTGTTGTATACCCCTGCAAAGCGCTCCGTTGTGTATCTGTGCTGTTGTATAGCCCTGTAAAGCACTCCGTTGTGTATCTGTGCTGTTGTATACCCCTGTAAAGCGCTCTGTTGTGTATCTCTATTGTTGTATACCCCTGTAAAGCTCTCTGCTGTATATCTGTATTGTTGTATAGCCCTGTAAAGCGCTCCGTTGTGTATCTGTATTGTTGTACACCTATGTATAGTTCTCTGTTGTGAATCTGTGCTGTTATATACCCCTGTAAAGCACTCCGTTTTGTATTTGTATTGTTGTATATCCCTGTATAGTGCTCCGTTGTGTAGCTATATTGTTGTATAGCCCTGTAAAGAGCTCTGTTATGTATCTGTATTATTGTATACCCCTGCAAAGCGCTCCGTTGTGTATCTGTGCTGTTGTATACCCCTGTAAAGCGCTCCGCTGTATATCTGTATTGTTGTATACCCTTGTAAAGCGCTCCGTTGTGTATCTGTATTGTTGTATACCCCTGTAATGCGCTCCATTGGGTATCTGTATTGTTGTATACCCCTGCAAAGTGCTCCGTTGTGTATCTGTGCTGTTGTATACCCCTTTAAAGCTCTCCGCTGCATATCTGTATTGTTGTATACCCCTGTAAAGCGCTCCGCTGTATATCTGTATTGTTGTATACCCCTGTAAAGCGCTCCGTTGTGTATCTGTATTGTTGTATACCCCTGTAAAGCGCTCCGTTGTGTATCTGTGCTGTTGTATACCCCTGTAAAGCGCTGCGCTGTATATCTGTATTGTTGTATACCCCTGTAAAGCGCTCCGTTGTGTATCTGTATTGTTGTATACCCCTGTAATGCGCTCCATTGGGTATCTGTATTGTTGTATACCCCTGCAAAGCGCTCTGTTGTGTATCTGTGCTGTTGTATACCCCTGTAAAGCTCTCCGCTGTATATCTGTATTGTTGTATACCCCTGTAAAGCGCTCCGCTGTATATCTGTATTGTTGTATACCCCTGTAAAGCGCTCCGTTGTGTATCTGTATTGTTGTATACCCCTGTAAAGCGCTCCATTGTGTATCTGTGCTGTTGTATACCCCTGTAAAGCGCTGCGCTGTATATCTGTATTGTTGTATACCCCTGTAAAGCGCTCCGTTGTGTATCTGTATTGTTGTATACCCCTGTAATGCGCTCCATTGGGTATCTGTATCTGTATTGTTGTATACCCCTGTAAAGCGCTCCGTTGTGTATCTGTATTGTTGTATACCCCTGTAATGCGCTCCATTGGGTATCTGTATTGTTGTATACCCCTGCAAAGCGCTCCGTTGTGTATCTGTGCTGTTGTATACCCCTGTAAAGCGCTCCGCTGTATATCTGTATTGTTGTATACCCCTGTAAAGCGCTCCGCTGTATATCTGTATTGTTGTATACCCCTGTAAAGCGCTCCGTTGTGTATCTGTATTGTTGTATACCCCTGTAAAGCTCTCCGTTGTGTATCTGTATTGTTGTACACCTATGTAAAGCACTCGGTTATGCATCTGTATTGTTGTACACCTATGTATAGTTCTCTGTTGTGAATCTGTAGTGTTGTATACCTCTCTAAAGGGCTCTGTTGCTTCTCGAAGCTTGGTCCGCACTCAATAAATACCGTAATAATAGCAATATTAATACTATTAAAGTGACTCCCCAGCCCAAAACCTCAATCTGATCGGGTTTAGAACTCCGGATTAAAACTGATTACATGCCTTTAGTTTCAAAACATGAAACACCACATTTTGAAAATGAATGCATAACGTATGTCTTTTTGTAAGCTTCGCTCAGCTATGTGTCTTTAATCTCTAAAATGTTCCCAGTACATTATATTGGCAACTCGGCTGTGCTCCTGATGGCACACAGCTGTGTCCTACCTCCTATGCCGTCCTTGCCCTCCTTCCACCCTGCTGAGCCACCTTCATCCTCATCCTTTCCCAGAACCTGGATTCCAAATTTAATCTTTTTAACCCAGAGTCTTGAAGTTTGCACCAGATTTCTTGCAACTCGGTCTTCGGTTTCAAGTGCCTGCAACTTAAACTCTACACAACTCTTAGCAAAGAGCCTTATTTTGTTCTGGGCTGCTTTGGAGAGAAATCGTCTCCCTCTTTTTTGATGCCACACTGGCAGCGCCTGCCTCAATAGCTCGCTCAAGACTGGCACAGTCAGAAGAAACCCCAACATAGGGTAAGAACCTCATGAAACCAGATGCCTTGAATCATCCATAGTGCCTTCCAGATGAGACCCAACCTGTTTTGCGGAGTAGGTTGCTAGGGAACCAGATGCCTTGAATCATCCATAGTGCCTTCCAGATGAGACCCAACCTGTTTTGCGGAGTAGGTTGCTAGGGAACCAGATGCCTTGAATCATCCATAGTGCCTTCCAGATGAGACCCAACCTGTTTTGCGGAGTAGGTTGCTAGGGAACCAGAAGGCTTGAGGAGGAACACCACACGCTGGACTTGTCTGACTTAAGGTTTTGATGGTGAAAGCGCTGAATGTGATGTCCTGTTTGGCTCAGGTGTTTCTTGTTTGAACACGGTGTGCGTAGGAAACCGCTCCTTAATTAGTGGTGGTTTCCAGTCAGGATTCCAGAGCAAAGACTCATCGAAGTCTGGTCTCATTTATCAGAGGAATTACTAGTTGCTGTAAAATCAAACAGTACGGCCGACGTGTTCAAACAGGCAAGTGCCGTGCCTGAACACGTCGGCGGTACTGTTTGATTTTATAGCAACTAGGACATCACATTCAGTGCTTTCACCATCAAATCCTTTCGTCTTGGTGAATGCCACCTAATTCTAAGCACGCTAGATCATTTGCCAGTGGCCGAAACACACCAGTGTCGACATCCCTTTGTTCAGTGTTTAATGCCAACACTGTTACTGTCTTCAGTTGTTTAAATCAACTGTTTTTTTCCCAATTTGACTGTATAACTCCACATGTCTGTGGAGGACTTTCCTTGTTCTATATGTGTTTGTCTTGCACTACATGTATTGAGAGCAATGCGTTTTTTCTAAGTTCATGCAACATTTGTATAGCTGCTATAACCTTTGTCCTGTACAATTCCAATTTGTCACTATTTCGTGTATCAAATCATTCATGTTTCTTGATCACTAAATATCCATTTGTGAAATATCATGAGTGATGTCTATCGTAAAATCATTTCAATGAATGGGTCTAGTGGCATTGTTTGGTCACCCTGATCAATTGTGTTTCTTTTTACCTGTCAAGAACATGACCATTTCAAAATGGTTAAAGAATATGTGGCAGAATAGTGGCCCAATAAGGTCCAGGAGGCAGTACTGAGAGAGTACAAGGGAGTACAAGAAGAAATGGCAATGGGGGGAGACTGTGTAGCCAGGCATCAGAGGCTGTTGGTTCCGGAAGTGTTGTTAAGTTAGGTCATGCAGGACGTATGTAGTGGGAAAGACCAGTACCACCCATATCGGCTCTGGTATTTCTAGGGCACTAGGGCACTTTGTTTGGTTCTTTCTTTTTCTGTTGTCCGCGCCTTCATGCCTGAGGGTCTATAGTGCGCTATATAAATACCTTGTAATGTAATGTAATGTAAGAGTGCGGTCGATTGTTGGGTGACATGGAATGGACAAGCTAATTATGGTTGGAGAGCGTGAGGAATGCATGAACAGTGACACGCCCATCCTCATCGCCAGAATGATGTCCTGCACAAATGCAAAATATAGTCAGAACACTGAATTTAGAAATTATGTTTCCTTTTTTTCTAATTCAGTTGGCTCTTATCTGACTCCTGTCTGCCCTCGCTGTCTTCGCTCTAACTGCCCTCGTCAGGATTACGAGTTTTCTCAGAGTCTTGCACACATTCTATCTGGAGGGCAGACATTACCCTAGTTCTTATCATATCTATGACCCTCTGTATTCATATGCTTAACTATTTACACGAATGAACAAACTGGTATCACCAAAAAAGTTCATACAGATAGAAGCTTTGATGTGCATGCAGCATGTATAGCACATAGAACTGACACACTGGATAAACAGGTTACATCATACACAACGACATATCCCTGACATGAAAAGGTCGAAAGGGAAGTAACTTAAAAGTAGAGGTTTTAAGGTGGTAAAAGTGGGTTTCCTTGATTTATGGAAAGGGGTCAGCGATGAGGTGGGTGCCTTCAGGCAGCTTGATACAAATACTCTTCGTGATGGGCTATATTTCAATCTGTACGACTTCTTTTAGGTGTTTTCTGGATGGTTTGGACTAAAACTCCCATAATCCCTAAATTGCATTGTTAATATTAATACCCGGTGAGGGTAGGTGTGGCGGTCTCCCAGCCAATCACGAGGCTCAGAACGGCAGCTTTACCACATGGTAAAACCCTCCTTCAAGCCTCCTTGGAGCTGGAGGCCGTCCTCTTTCCTCGCCGGGAATCGGGTAAGTGCGCCCCCCCGCGTCCGCTTACCCTTCTCCTTTCCACATCTCCAATCCCCCACACCCCATCCCACTTACCTGGCACTGCCTTGCTCCTCGCCAGTGCTGAGAACACAAGTGTTCCTGGTGCATCCCTATCTTGACAATGGCCACCATTGAAAGGGAGAAGGGACCACATGTAGTTTCCTTCTCCCCGATCCATGGCGACCATCTTGATTTGTAGTTTTTTCTTAAGTTGAGATATGGCAAACACACTGTTTCTCAACTTGAGAAAAACGCTACTAGTACCCCTATAAAACGTGAAGGGGTACTAATAGCAACATAACCCTCACAGGGGGGGGGGCACTACTGGTGAGGTAATGCCCCGGGGCTAATGTTAAACTTATGCCCCAGGTTAATTACCTGGCAGGTAACGCCCCCCTTTTCTAGTGGTATTGCTTAAGTGAAGGATCATGTGTTTTGTAGCACAAAGCAACGAGAGAGCCACATAATGACTGACAAAGTACTATAAAAACATGCTTTGTTACAATTAGCATGTTAACATTTTATATTCATTTGTGTCTTGCTCTCCCTGCTAAGCATACAAACACAAAAGTGAAGATCCATTGCCACCAAACAAGCACATGGAGCCTATTGCCATACCGGTCCAGAATTAATTCAAGGAAATATTGCAAAAAACGACTTTTACTTTCATAGAGGCCATGCTTTTAAATGGTTCATCTGCCAAACAAAGTATAGAGAAGGGATTTGAATTTTCCAGTTAATAGGTTGTGGACAGATTTACCTGGCACCGTTCATCGAAGCTACAGTAACACAGGTGTTCTTGTTCTCGCTGTCAATGCACACATACCTCTTCCAACCTCTACAATGTCAGGTGTGCATTCCAGCAAATTCGGATTGACCAAATGCAATATTTATTTGCATTTGTATTCATTTGAAGAACATGTCAATTTCAAACAGAAATGACTTACAATAATGGATTTAAAAATAGCGGAGGCATTCCCCTGAATGGTGCCTGTACAATAGCACAAAGAAGAGAAAATGGGGGGAGCCAGTTTATGAAGGTGCAAAAAAGGGTACATGGACCAGGGGCAAAACAAAACAAGCCAAAAATAAATATACATAAGAGACAGGTGACTTACAAAGACAGCATTACTCTAAAGGGGATGAGGAGATAGGCTTCAAACTAAAGAAGTGCACTGTATAAATATAAAAAATTACATTATTAAGCGTCACTGGACGGAGGGGTGGGGTTAGGTTCGGAGGATGGAGACAAGAGTGAGTATAGCTCTATCTTTAGCAAGCAAGTGCCGTTTAAGCCAAGCTTTGAAGAGATCCACAGTTGGGATGGCTTTGGTTGGGATGGGGTAAGGGGTTCCAGTGGAGCTGGGTAGTTTGGGAGAAAGAGAAGAAGTGAGAGGAGGCACTGAGACGGAATGGGAAAGTGAGGTTCCGTGCAGAAGAGGAGCTTTGGAGACTAGAAAAAAAAATTGAGAAGGGAGGTTTTGAGCATTGAGAGCCAGCCAGTCTGATGTTGGTAGATACAAGTGAGGGAGGATCTGCCTAGGTTATTGAGAGTGTGGTTAGTAAAGCTGAGGACTTTGTCTGAAGAGAGGAAGGAGTAGAGAGGAAGGGCAAGGAGTAGACTTGAGCAGAAGTCAAATTTGCTGAGTATGACAGTGGAGATTCGAGTTTTTGTGGAGTGGTTAGATTTGAAAAGGATGAATTTTCCAAATGTTGAGGAAGTTAATATGAGCAGCAGAGGCAGTGGTAATGTTGGGGTGGTCAGGAAGGGTCGCCGTGATTATGAGGGGTTCATGTTGAACGTGCCATATTGATGATTGGGGGTGGAAGCAAACTGGGAGTGATGTTGCAATGTCATATGTATCAAGCATAGTTAATTATGGATGGGATAAGCTACTTTTAGTGTTACTGTTTGTCTAGAGTTGACACATATTAGAGTTGCACGCACGTAGAAAGATACAATGTTAAAATCACAAATGCAACATGAACACAATCTACACATGGGGCGCTCTGAAGTACGTGGAAACTGGGAGACAACAAGGGTTTCAATGTGCATGCGGAGAAGACCCTGCCTTGAAATCCCACAGTAAAGAAGGAATAATATTTATAATACATGCACACAGGTGAACATATAAAAGAAGTTTAACAAAGAGTTTCAAATAAATCTGCATGCAGTGGGGTTTTGTGAGTTTATTCGGACTTTGCAGTTAGCAGTTACACAATGCATTTTAGGTAGCTGGGAGATTCTGGTTCTTTGGGCCTGGCGGGTTGACGGAGGAAGAATAAGCCATCCAGTAGAAGGTCAGCCTGTGAACAGGAAAAAGGTTTATGGTTTAACAGTTCTGCAAGGAACAGGTATAATCTTGCTCATTGCATTAAAGTCACGTAGACAGGATTGACCATTTGTTTTGGCCGAAATCAAGATAGGGGTGAGGCCAGGGTGTCCGGTGTTCAATTGTTCTCACAGCGTGAAATCAGAGGCTGTACGAGTTGAAGTAGTGGTTGCATACATTTGAATGTTTTAAGAGGAGCCAGGAGTCTGGGGTGGATGATATTGCAATCGGTAGTTCAAAGAGAACCTGTTTGCTTAGCCTCTCCTCGTATTGCTAAGATATCTGAGCAGACCATGTGCAATCACACTCTCCTTCCAGATATTAACGTTCCTCCTGCACCAACTCTCTGTGTGTTAAACACTTTGCTAAACAGCAAGCTGGTGGTAGATCTTTCCTAAGCAGGCTCCATCCTATGGAACAGCCTTCCCCTTCCTCCTCATCTTGAGCCAGATCTCCTCAAATTCCAGAAGCACCTCAAGACTTTCCTTTTCACCTCCTCCTTTCCTCCCTCCCCATGTCTGCTAAACCTCACAGCTGCTGAGATTGGTGACTTTGCCCTGGCATCCTCCGGTCTGTGCCACCACATGCTTGCACTTACCTATTTATTGGTGGCATTCCACTACACCTAGGCACTTACACCTGCTCACTCCCTAGCACTTCCCACCTGATATACCTAGCACTTATCCCCTACTCCACCACCCCGTCTCTCTCTCTGCACTTTCACGTTCTGAATGCTCACAGGTTCATCTCTGTTTTACAGGGTTATATCTAATTTTACTCCCATTTCCCTCCCTGTTGCCCTGTGGGCGCTTTGAAACACAATTTACTTGTTTCATAGGCGCCTTACAAATGCACAATAAAATACAATAAATAATAAAGGTTAAAAGGCTCTAGGCCAGTTGTTACTAAGTATTAGTAACCCGGCGAGAGACAATCAGAATGCAACAAGCATTCTGATTGGCTCTTGCCAGGTCCCTATCCGGCCGGGAATCCCTCCGTCGGGATTCCACGGCCTTTGTCCCCGGCGGGGGGCATGGCAGCCACTCAGCCAATGAGGAGTCTCGAAGCGGGGCCATCCCCGCTCCGAGCCTCCCCGCGGCTGAGAGGCTGCCTTCGCCCCCGCCGGGGACTCGGGTAAGTCTTTTATTTATTTTTTTTTTTTCCCTCCCCCCCCAACTTACCTTCTTGATCCTGCGTCCCCGGCGGGGGAGGAGGGAAGCCTCCAGCCGTGTGGAGACTCGGAGCGGGGCCATCCCCGCTCTGCGCCTCCACACGGCTGGGGGCTTCCCTCGTCCCCCGCCGGGGATGCAGGTACTTTTTTTTTTTTTTTCTCCCCCCGTCCCACTCCCGCCCTCCCAACCCCACTTACCTTTTTTTATCCTTTTTCGGGAGCGGACGCAGATTACCTAAGTCGGTAATGCCCCCGCCGCTCGGGTTCTATTGCTTAAATGAATCATGTTATATGTGAATGTGTCATTGTACCGTGATGTCACAACCCACCACAGACCAATCCCCAGCAAAGGCACACTTCTAACAAGATAAGATGATCTTAAAGATTGTCAATGACCAATGAGAAAGAATGAATTTGGAAAAGATGGAACTTCTTTGAAAATGTTTTGTCCAATCATGTTTGAGGAGTGGGTGGTAATAAAATATCTGGGAGTGTTTAAATGTTGTTAAAATGTATAAAAATGTATCAATTGATGAAGTTCATTGAGACTTGAGTTGGTTTGGTGCCACGGTACTATCCAAATGCTCCTCAGATAATTTGTACAATAAACCTTGCCTTACGTCCAAAACGTACACTTGTTCTACAGGTTGTGGACCTGGTTAGGGCTGAGGTAATTAGGGGTCTGCACCCACAGTAGTGATGAATTATTGCAGTCAGAGGTTGATATAAAAAAATCCCCCAAGTATGTGACCCTTAGGCGAGAGAGCAAGAAGGTCGGGGTGATGGAGATAGGAGAGGGGAGCGTATGTATGGCATTGGGAGCCATGATAAAGACGTCTTCCATTTTTGAAGAGTTCATCATGAGGCAGCGGAGAGCCATCCTGTGACAAATTACAATGAGATATCTCGCAATCCCTTCTGAGCTGGCTGGGGCGAAGGCAGGAAAGGAGAAAAGGAATTGTCTTTCATCAGGAAAGAGGTGATAGTGAAAGCTAAAAGACGAGATAAGTCTTCCTGAAGATGAAGAGTAGAGGTCCATGGACTGATCCTTGAGGAATGCTGAGAGGAGAGGGGTAGGGTCATACATTTGGAAGTTCTAGCAGATTTTATTTGATTGATGTTGCAGGTTGGGGGTGGTCAGTTGAGAACAGATTTGTAAAACCCAGTGGGCAATAGTTTTAGGGAATGTTTGGGTCGGCACAGGGTTTCTTCAATAGGGGGAGGACAGATACAGATTTGAAGGAGTCCGGAAATAGTCCAGCAGATAGAGAAAGCTTAAAGATCTCAATGGGTGGAGGGCAGTTGATTGGGACTAGGTCTTAGACTATTTGGGGAGCAAACGGGTTGATGGGAGCACAAGATGGCTTGGCACTGTGAAGCATGGGTGCTAATTTGGCAGGAGAGAAGTAGTTAACAGTAGAACGCATGGGAAAGAGAGGTAGTGGTCAGAAGGAGGGTGGCAAACGCTGTATAAATCCCTCATATAATAGCCTGGAAAATGCAGACTATTTTGACTTTGTCAAGACTTGGTAGGTGCTTTAATGTCATAATCTTCAAGAACTTCAACAGACACAAATGCGGGGTGGTAAGGATTTGGAGGTGGGCTGGTACCACCGCCACCAGTCAGAGGCTGTTCTAAATTTTATACTCAGCACAGCGAGGCAGCATCCATGATGTATATTTATTTTTCAAATTGGTTCATTTATACATAGTGAAGAAGAATGCTCCTTTGATCGCAAAAGAACGTGAAATAGATACGTTATTGGATTTGACGGGAAGTGGTGCGCTTCTTACAATGGGGTGAGTTCGAATGACATTCTGACCAGGTTGTGGTGGTGAGAAAATAAAACAGTCACCAGGGACAATACACAGGTGGCCTTGCATAGATTGAGGACAATTAACATTAGCCATGTTTAAGTGCAGGTAGGAGGTGCCGCCATCTATGTCATGGATGTGACCATGATGAAAGAAGTGTTAAAGTGGAGTCAGAGAAGGTTAGGGACAGAGGCAAGGGTAACATGTTAGTTCAAAGGCAGATGCGAGATAGGTTAATAGGATAACTCTGAGGAGGTCGGCTTTCAATTTCCCTTTGAACAAATCTGTGTGAAGTGTTTCTCGGATGTGCAGAGGAAGAGAATTCCATTCAAGTGGAGCAAGAATAGATAGAGCGGAAGCGAGAGGAAGCACATGGAGGGCAAGGTGCCACAAGGGTAGTCGAGGAGGCGGAACCGAGACTACAAGAAGGCTTGTGAAGTTGTCTAGAGGAGGATTGATAGGGTGGTGTCTCAACATGGATAGATTTGTGAACCAGGAAAATTGATTAAAATCTGTCCCTGTTCTGCATTGTCAGCCATCCAGCCCGGGGACGGAATGTTGATAGCGGGATCAGAGGAGAGCTCAATAAAAGAGAAGATGTGGGTGTCATTCGTGACGAATTGGTACGAGAAACCAAATGGTGAGATTTGTTTTGTTATGTTATTTTAGGAGAATTTCTTATGCACACGTTCACCTGAAGGCATCTTGGCGAGAACATAACAGGACCGCAGCCAAGAACGGTTAGCAGAAAAGAGTAGTATTAAGTAAGTGACGAAAGGCCAAAAGAGATATGTCCCAAGAGCAGAGGTGTGGAGTGTAAAGACGATTGGACACAAGACAGAGCCTTGTGGAATACCAACAGTTAAGAGGAGTGAGTTTTCAGGTGTTGTTCCAGGAGACAGAGAATTCGTGAGGTTCTAGGTAGGATTCAATCCAGGCAAGGGCACGATTGTGAATCCCGAGAAGAGGGAGAATATTAAGGAGATCAGAGTGATTGACACTGTCAAAGGTAGCGGACAGGTCAAGGAAAATTAGGAGAGAGGATAGACTGGAGTGCAAGTGGGAGATATGCAGAAACTGGTCAAGATCTTTAAATAATCACCCTGCTTGAAGAGGTAGCCAATGAAAATGCTGCCAACTAAAATGTAGACAGTGAATAATTTGTGGTGAAAATACATTTGGCTGTGTAAAAGTTTCCAATCAGAAATTATTTAAAAAATGCAACTGAAAGGTAGTAAAAAACGCTGTGCTTTTGAGGTAAAGACTAGGGGGGTCATTCCGAGTCGGACGGTATGGGATACCGGGCACCGGTAAGGAGACTGGTGCCGGTAATCCCCTATGCACGTTTGGTCAGACCACACGTCCCTTACGGGTCCCGTTAGGGGACCAGGCCGCTAATTACAGGCCTGCCATTAGCAGGCCCGTAAATAGCGCCTTCCCCATTCCCATTGAGCCCTACGGGGACTCAATGGGAATGGGGAATGGCATGTTCAATGGGGACTTACTGGTCCCCCCAGGGTCGGACTACACCGGTAAGTCCCCATTGAACTACACCGGTACCGGACCCGTTATTGGTGGAAGTCATGGTTCAAATAGCGCCATGACTACCACCAATCTCGGAATGAGCTTAGGATAGGGCCCCTAGTCTAATGTTAGGATTTACTAAATAGGGGTTTGGGGTAGAGTAAGGGAAAGGGGTAGGGAGGTTAGGGAGGGAGGGTGATCTTGGGATATGATAGAGCTTATGCTAAATCTATGCATTAGGTAAGAGTAGGGGTTAGGGTAAGACTTAGGTTAGCGTTAGAGCAAGGGTTAGGGTCAGGGCTATGGATGGTATTGATGGAGGGGGTTTGTCTGGGTACATTAGGGGCTTGGAACAGTGTTAGGGTTGCACCCCCAGGCTTTTTGGTATACCCCACTTTGTTTGATTTACAAACTGGTCGATTCACATTTTGCCCCATTTCATTTTCCATTTTTCCCTCAAAAAAGATATACATTGTGGGAAAAAATGTATACATGGTGGGTGGTGATTAAGAATATAGAAAGGGGAGGTAAGGGTGTAGGTGCGTTGGAGTGCGGTGGGTGCTACACATTGTTTCTGTTAAAACAAGTTGCACAATTGGGATTCGGCCTGTTAATTTTGAGAAAACATCATAGATGCGTGTTTTTTATGTTTTTGAAAATAGATTTCTCTAATTACCTTTTCGCTGACAACCTTTCCACACTTTACATTGCTTATAAAGAATTACGACATTTTGAAAACGACATTTTGCTGACTACCTTTTTACAAGTCTGCATTTTCTTGGTGACATTTACACACAGAATCGTGGAAGGAGCTCTTTTTTTATATACAAGTGAAGGCATGCCATGCACAATCAGTTTGAACCCTGGTCCGGCGCTTAGAAGCTGGAGGAGTTGGGCATTAATTGTGATGCAAATAAATAAATATGTCTTCTCTCTTCAGTGGGGCCCAACTGTATTCACAATAAAAGATGCAGCTACATCAAACTCAAATGGAAAGTGACACAACAATGAAGGGGTTATGGCTGCTGTATTCTGCATTTACCCCTGTTTCAAGGTTCTGATTTGCTGAAAGTTATTTATTTATCGAGGAAACAAAACATCCACCAGTGTTCGAGAAACACAGTCATAAAGAGGAGTACCCCATTGACTCTGGCTTGCCTGCCTTTTATTCTGATGAACAATATCAGTAAATATTTATATTTTGTTATTTCTTAGGCAACAAGATTACTCTGAATATGAATCTGTCTGATTCTATTGCTTCAGATGAGAAAACACGATACAAATAAAAGCACTTGGTATACTCTTATGATGCATACAATGATTGTTTGTTATCACGTTACGAGTCGAGTTTAGGATGTATTTTAGTTCATATAACAGACATTTAAAGCATTATGTGATGAATGCACTGACACAATTCGTGTTTCACACCAGTTTCCATGCTTTCTCAAGGTTTCAACATTTTCTTCATGTGGCATGCTAGTGTGTTTATATCATTAGTGACAAGTGGTCTGACTACTTAACTAATTTTTACTTGCAGGTTCTGCAAATGACCTGACCTCTTTTTGTATGTAAAAGGAACTTGGGGTTGGTCACCCTAAGTTACCTAGGGTTATCCAGCCGTGGACCGCTTGCTGACTGTGCTCAGAGAGGCACAGCTTCACCTCACTGACGAGGCCCAACAAGGCTGAAACACGTATCTGGGGTTGCTGTTGGTACTCTTGTTCAAAGGAGGATTATCATAGCATTTCTGTGCTGGACTGCCCTTGTGGGCGGGACAAAGACTGATATGCAAATGGATATTCCTCCTTTGTGAAAGGTACAGTGAACTAAAACTTGCGACTGTGGCCTCTGAGTGGGTACCTTCCCACAGAACAGGTTATCATGAAGTGTTATTTCTTGCAGAGAGGCGACCTGACCTCTTTTTGCATAGTGCCAGTATGACAAATATTGGGAATGTCTGCCTCCTTTACCCAAACGCCATTATCTAACTGTACTGGCCATTTCTACTGCACATCACACCTTCTATTAATCAACACTGTGTCCCAACAGTCCAGGTGTGTGTCCCATATTAAAGTATTTGCCAGAGTAAGATAACAGCAGGATGACCTATGGTTATCAATATCCAAGGCAATACCAAATATCGGCTCTGATTGGTGGAAAGGGGACATTTTGTGAAACACCTGAACTTCCCAATTGTGACAAAACATTTTGATTGATAGAAATAAGATTCAGATCAGCCATCCCTTCTCAGATGTGCCCAGAAAATGGATGAATGGTTAGTCCAAATCTGAGCGATCACTTTCCTAAAGTGCTTAGTGCCCTGTGAACCTTGTTAATACAGTACAAAAAAACAGGGTTGACTGCAAGCATTCCGCAATTAATTTGCTTGCTAAGTAAGTGCTTGCCACTTTAAAAAACAATATAAAGCTGGCACTGCAGTGTGAGAAGCTCAGGGCCCAAGCACAGGTCATTTGATGGGCTATTGTCCCGGTCAACCACCATCTACCGCGGTCAATGGGCAAATTCCATTTGTTTGTTAATGGCGACCAAGTCATGTGGCGATCACTCATGGTCGAGCAGGGTCTGGTGACCTTTATTCGGGACGCAACAGACATACAGCCATTCGGCTCATTCGTGGTTTTGAATTTGTCTGAACCATAGGCACCTACTGGATCGAGCCATTCAAATCGCACTCAGATCATATTCGAATTGATTCAAACGTCATAAAGTCTTATTTTTTTTTTTAAAGTCCTAAGTTAATTTTTTTAAAAGCATCAATGGAACAACCCAAAAAAAATGCCAATACCCAGTCGAGCCAACAAGAAGTCTTCTCTACTCCAGTAGCTCTATTGAGTGTTTGAATCTTCGAATCGTTTCGGGTTTTAACCCCAAGTGCTTTGAATCTTCGAACCATAGTCAACACCAATTGTTTGCATAGGTTTGAATCAGACTTGAACAGGGTTGCCCATCCCCAGACGAAACACTTACTAGAATTTTATGAGAGTCGAGAAGCAGTTTATATGAGTGCTTGAGAGTGCATATTTAGTGCTAATCGTTTTCAGCACGGGGTAGGTATTCATAGGTTTGAGTTGTCAAGGCACTGAGTGAGGCCAGTAGTCCTGCCTTAAATATCAGTCCTTCTCTGACTGAGTAGAAGTTGACCACTTCATCTCCTAGCATTGAATAATGGATTAAACATATAAGCCCCCTTAGACGTCACTGAAGCAATGGGGGACTCAGAGCGCTAAACTGGAGGGCTTCTCAGCAGGTCATGGAAAGAACCATGACTGTACATGTTTTTTGAGAAATAGTTTTTCCTCCGTGAGGCACAGCTGACATAAAATGCCAAGACTCAGAAGTATGAATGGAATATTCCAAACTGAAAAATGGATTCCTATGATAAACACAAGCAGAATCCTACCCCGACTATATGGAACATACCATTCCCAGTTCAACTGAAAGCAGCCGCCGAAAGAAACGGCAAACAGTACTCCGCTCCTCTCAAAGATCCAGGAAAACACGATGAGAATTGAAAACAGGGGGAGGAGCAACATTGACTCTTTGTGACTTAGTTTGGCGTGAAGGTTTTCTCCGTACACTTTGTTAGATACTTTGTTAAATGTTAAAGGTATTTATACCGCACACCGTCACCAACGGAGTTGGTCCCCAGGCGTTCAGGCGGATCTGTATACAAGAAGGTGGGTTAGGTAACTCAGGTGAAGAGGGAGTAGGAAAGTGAGAGAAGAGGTGTGCTATTGGCGGCTTCAGTTCGGTTTTCACCATGCGCTGAGCTTTGGTGTGAGTAACGGACCGATTTGAGACATTGTTTGCTGTTGGTGCGGTTTATGTGTTGTTCCTTCCCGGTGGAGGGGGCAGGTGGGTGACAGCCACTCATCCAATGAGGAGGCTCGGAACAGGCTAATCCATACTCTGAGCCACCACACGCATGGAGGCTGCCATCTCCCCCCGGCGATGATCGAGGTGAGTGTTTCCTCCCCCCACTTCAATCCAAAGAATTCCCTCCCTGCCCTCCCAACCCCACTTACCTTCTTTTCTGTCTATTTCGGGAGCGGACGAGCTGGGAATACTTCTGTCCCCAGCGTGTCCGCTCCCGATCCGTGACAGGAAGTCATGGAAAAGAAGAAGGGACTACATGTAGTCCCTTCTTCTTTTCCATGGTGGCCATTTTGTTGATTTTTTTTTTCTGTTCCGAAAACGCCAGAGTGTTTCGGAACAGAACAAAAATGTTCTTAGTACCCCGGTCTTATAGGCCGAGATATTAATAGTAATAGGCCCCTTGAAGGGGGGGGGCATTACCTCTTTAGGTAATGCCCCAGGGCCTTCGTTAAGGCCCTCACTTCGCTCAGGCCTGTAACCATGAGCCCCGGGGCATTACCTGAAGTGGTAATGCCCCCCTCCTGCTCGGGCCCATTGCTGAACTCCATCAGGAAATATGTATGCATGGGGGCATTATAATGGAACAGAGGATGATCTAGGTGGCATCAGCAGAGTGTAAGGTTCTGCTGAACTTGCTAAAGAGGACATTATACCTGCACGCTAAACATTTTCAACGTTTTATATTAGAACATGTTGTAGTGAAAGCCAAGCCAATCTAATGTATTGCTTTTTCTAAATATAATTAATCTATTTGATAACGTTCACTGATCAATGTTCGTATCAGGTTAGATCATCTGAAGTTCTGCAAACCCCTGAAGATGCATCTGCTCGAGGCCGTCTACAGAATATGGGTCACCCCACTTCCCTCCGCTGTTTCACTGTCATTTGCAATGGGCCTCTGCACTGTGAAGCAGCCTACTGGCCATCCTGTGTGCATTGTAACATGCCTTATAAAAGAATAACAAATAAAATACGTCTTACTTCTACGTCAGTCTAGCAACTTTATTGGGTATGCTGTAACTAAGTTGCGTGGGTCACTTTAACAATGGCTGGCTCAGCTTCTGACCCGAACTTCATTTCATCCTCTTTAGGGAAAACAGCACAACGGCCGGAAAACCAGCCCACTGAAATCATATCAGGTGAGCAACCAATCAGAAAGGAGAACCCACACAGCCCGTAGAGCTTTAATTATATTGCTGCACACATTGAAAGGAGAGCTGCTCGGAGAGACGCAGTGTCACACCAAGAGATCCGTAGTAGGAGAGTGCATCACAGTCCGGCAGGTGAGAAACTGGAGCCGTGGCGTGTGGCAACCCGAGTGAGAACGGAGTACGGAGGCAGAGCCCAGAGGAGGAACTGGCCGCAAACCAAAGAGGCAGGAAGATGGCCCAAGAAGAGGAACAGGAGCTGTATAAAGAAAAAGGTATTCAAAAAGAGGAGTGTAGGAGATAGGTGCCATGACAAATCCAAGGAGTTTGTCACCTCTCCCCAAAGGGGAATCACCCTCTTTGGGACTAGAGAGGTGAGCCCGATATGCTTAACTCCCCCTAAAGGACAGGGTAAGTAGGATCCCTCTAGATGCGACTCCCACTTAGGGGACAGGGAAACGCTAAAGAGAGACTTAAGTCACCATCCCTCACCTCCAGAGACTAACACCTTTATGAGTTGTGTGAGAACCTTTTAACAATTGCTGGCTCGGCTGCTGACTCATACTTCATTTCACCCTCTTTAGTGAAAGCAGCAGAACAACCAAATAAACAGCCTTCGATAGTCACATCAGGCGAGCGACCAATCAGGAAGGAGTATCCACGCAGCACACACACTTTAATTACATCGCAGGCCCCCATTGAGAGGAGCTCAGAGAGACATTTGATCACACCCAGAGGTCTGCACTAGGAGAGTGCAACACAGTCTGGCAGGTGAGAAACCAGAGCCGTGGGGTGTGGCAACCCAAGCGAGAAGTACCTCATTGGGCCGAGGCAGGGCCCAGAGGAGGAACTGGCCACAAGCTCCCACACTGAGCCGCCAGAGGGTACCAGGAAGAGACACCCACTGCTGTGGAATCCAGTTGAGGATTTGCGTGAGCAGATGAGAGGCAACAAGATGAGAGGCAACCTGTCTACATTTGCCTTCCAGAGAGCGCCCCTCATCAGATACAGGCATGCTGTGGCTTCTGAGGAATGGGAGATGGGTGTCAAGGCTAGAGGAAGGAGCCCCAGACTGAGGAGGAAGAAGGGCGAAAAGCCACACAGTAAAGAAAAACTGGGAAAACATCCAAGTCTGGAGAAAGTGGGAAATTAACCCAGAGTGGAGAAAGAGCAACCGAGCCCCAGAGAAGAATTGTGAGAACGTTAAAAGCCCTGGAACATAGAGAGACTGAGAACACCATAGAGTGGGGTATAAAAAGGGGAAGAGCCCTGGAGAGGGAAGAGACTGAGAACAAACAGGGACGCAAAGTGAGAAGGAGGGAAACAAACTGAAAAAAGTCCTCGTGTGGGGGAGAAACTCAGCAGCACAGAGTTGGGAGAGAAATGGCGGGAAGCCCCAGTGTAGGGAAATGAAGCTAAGAGAAACCCAGTGTGGGTGACAAAACGGAAGAGCCCAGACAGGGAAATGAGCAAGCGCCAGCCGCTCCGGAGTGGGAGAGAAAGAGACTGAAAGAACCCCAGACTGCGGGAAGGGGAACTGCAAAAGTCTCCTCAATAGTAGAAGGACCTTTAGACATACAAGCTTCAAGGAGAACAAGAGAGAACCGTCTAGAACCCTTGGACAGTATTCCAGTCGTATATGAACTATGCTTTTCAAGCTGTGAACATAGGCAACAGCCTATGGTAAAGAGATAAAAGGGTGGGGGCAGAGGCCAGCAGCCACCCCTTTTTCTTGGGCAGGTGCCCACAGTATGCCTTGGTTGTTTTATATTGTCTGTGCAGCAGCAAGGAGAGAAAGGAGGTTAGAGTAGGTTTTCTGGACAGATGACTTCATTTATATTGACACACTGACAAGCACCTCTTATTCAATGAGTTAGGGAAGGTTTAGGTCTTTTTGAATCTGAAGAGGAAATTAACCTTTTTTTTTTAAACATGCCTTTTTGTCCATCTCCTGATTCTGACCTTGCACAGAGCTCATGTGGAGATGGATGATAGAAGTGGCAGGAGTTGTAGCTCAGCGTGTACCAGGAGACTTGGAACTAGAGACTCAAGGAGGAGTCCTGGAGGATTGGAGGGACTGGAGACAAAAGCTGCTATAGAGACCCTGGAGACTGGAGAGATGGATCAGGAGGCAAGGAATCAGAGAGTGTTGGCC
This sequence comes from Ambystoma mexicanum, assembly GCF_040938575.1. NCBI lineage: Eukaryota > Metazoa > Chordata > Amphibia > Caudata > Ambystomatidae > Ambystoma > Ambystoma mexicanum. The sequence continues at coordinate 130,135,068 of NC_090930.1, forward strand.
AAGGAAATTGAAGGTAGTCTAAAGGGGTGATGGAGGGGCCTGAGATTGGAGAGGATTCTATGTGTAGTAAAGGAGGTGAGGAGGTTGCCAGAAGAGCAAAACAGAAATAACAGATGCAACAGACAAGGGGGATGAAGGAGATCCAGAGATGGAATCAAGAACAAATCGGAGGAGGAAGTAGAGGAACGAATCCCATAGGGATCAAGTCAAGGGATGGAACATCCTTTTTTGGTAGAGATGTGCCCTAATGTCTGTAGAAGAGGAGAGGAACATCATGGAGTGGTGACAGGAAGATACACAAAGTGATGAAAATGAATGGAGATGCACAAGACATGTGGAAGAAGGGAGCGGGACATCATTTGATGAAAGGAAGTTAAGTTACAAGACCGAGTTGGTTGAAAGAGACAAGAGGCCTCATTACAAGCTTGCCGGTATCCCACCGGTAATTCCGGTGATATTACCGGGGTAATACAGGTGCCAGCAATGGTGGTCATTCCCCTCCCCATTGCATGGAGTCCCATAGGACTCCAAGAGGGGAATTGCTGGTAATGCCAGCTGTTTTTTACTGGTGGGGGCCACTTTATCTCCAACTCTTGGCTGGAGATAAATCAATCAACCCTCACTGGCAAACTTGTAATTTGGCAGTGCAGGAAAATTGGTGGTAATGGAATTACCACCACTTTTTTACGACAGCTTTTCCTGCACTGCCAAATTTATAATGAGGCCCAAGGAGTTTGCGGACGAGTTAATGAGAAATGTGGGAGAATGGAGTGACGGTGTACGATTAGGAGAACTGGAAGTACGGATTGGGAACAAGGAAGTAGTCAAGCAGAAGAAAGAGGTCTTTGAAAGTGGCTAAAGAATATGAAGGTGCTAAGTTCAAGAAGAGAGACCAGTAAGCACAAGTGTGACAAGTGAGGAGCAGACCGAATCTGTGAAAGATCTATATTGAGTTTAAGGTGGAGAAGGATGTTGAGGCTGGTCTTGGGATTTATCAGGAGAAGGCAACGAGTGAAGAAATTGGGGAAAGTGATCCGTAGTGAGAACTGAGAGACTGACTTAGATGTAGAGGAAGGTGAGGCAATGGTGGAATGAGACAGATCGTAAGACCAGTGATAGTATTTAGGTCAAACTTGACTTGATGAGAGGTGAACAGAGGGACGAAGGGGGTGAACATACTGTAAATGCTCAGGAAGGAAATTAGTTGGGACCCGATAGTTGAAAGTTATAGTCAGAGTACCTGGCCACCTCTCAATCTGCTGCTCATAGCCCACATGTGGGACATTGGGAGTTGCCACAGCCTCTACCCAGGGCCCTGATCGATTTGTTTGCCGGGGTCACCGAATCCATTAGCAGAGAATAAAATCTATGAGGAGGAAATCATTGCGGTTTGCAAAAGATACAAACGACAAAGAATACACAATGACCAAGGGACTTATTACGAGTACGGTGGTGCAGAAGAAAACATAAGTAACGTGGTGGTAATTATTTTACTGCTGCTTTGCTGCACCACTGTAATAAAGGTTTGGTGGTTTGGTGGAGGAAAAACCTGCAGCAAAAAGATGGAGGTAAACCCGCCACCTCACCACCAAAATCAGCAAAATCGTCTGCATTTCCACCAGCGGAATTACTGCAGACAGTAATTTTTCCAAAATTCCCATGGAGTGCTAAAGACTCCAAAAAGGGGCCTTTCACCACCCTACCACCACTTGCAATTCTGCACTAAATACATGGATATCTATCTAACTACCGGCAAACTCGTAATGAGGCCCCGAGTCCCAAAGAAGTGGGACATCCACTTGAGACTTCTATTGGGTTGCCTTATCCAAAGAGACCCCAGATAGAGGCGAGAACCGGGGACTTTCTATATAGACCTTGTTGCAAGATATTTCCCAGGAAGGAAACCCTGTGAAAACCTGTTGCTGAAGAATAACCTTCTTGACTTTTAAGTAATCCCTGATCTTTTAGATTTTCCTGAGCAACAAATCAACCCTGGCAATTTAATTGAGATTTACTCTGTCTCCATGTGTTGTTCTGTTCCAAAATAAAAAGAAACCTTATTTAATCACACAAAATGTATGCTGTGTGTACATTAGATCCCAGTGACAGTGGTATTACTTCAGGTTGCGTAACCTCCACAACACAAACAAAAGCAACATTTATGCATGGTACAGCCAACAAATCTGTGCATAGTGCATGCATGTTCAAAGGATTACATATGTTATTGGGGATTCAACATGCAGGACATGCATGCTTTCCTGTGTACTTATTACATAGACACCAATGAAGATCAAATATGTATTGAACACATCAAAGATCAGTCTTCAAAATAAGAGGAGATCTCTTGCATGCTGAATCTCATCATTAAGCAAAATTCTCCAAGACCACCTGTCTGGGCTGTGGCACTCTTCAACTGTTGTTCTGTCAGCGTTGACACCAGTTTCCCTAACAAGCCCTTAAGCAATCCGACGTCTGCAGGCGGAGGACACTGGATTCTTCAGGTCAAAAGGCTGGATTCAAAGATACTAATCTGGCCAAGTCTTAACCTATCTTGCTCTGCATTTGTACTAGGATTTCCTCCTTGGCATGATTGCGTGTTTATCCATCCACGTTATGTTCTAATCCTTCTGATCATGGTCTCACTACTAGCCCTGGAACCCATGTCCCTGTTTCCTTATTCGATGCACCACGTCCACTCCTCCCCTTGATTCTGCCTCATCCCTTTGACTATTGTTCTTTAATCCCTTCTTCCTTAACCTGTCTCCTTCCTACACCTCACCTCTGTCCATCTTTAGGGATCACTCTACCAACTCCTTTGTGACTCTGGCTCCTTCCTTCCTCCCTTAACCACTATTTGTTCATCCACATGATGCTGTTCGACCACCTCCTCCTGAACTCTGCCTCCTTCCTTCTAATCGTTCCCACCATCAACCGACTCTCCAACCTCCTCCAACAAAGCTCATCCTACAAACACTCTCCATCCTCTGCTCCATAAACCAGCACACTGACTGGAGATGCGAGTCTTTCTATAGTACACAGGGCCCTTCTGTCAGCTAGTTTTATTGCTAGTGGCTTTACCATGGGTGTAGGTAGCACGGGGCCGTGACTGGCCACTCCTTGGTGGCTCCTCCAGGGGTATGATTAAAACAGAGGCTATGACAGGTGCAACGGATGTCCTGGATATCTCAATCCTAAACTGCATAGCTTTGTCGGTCTTCTCCCTGGGACTTCTGGTTTGTTACTGAGTGAGTGAGTTTGATTTAAAAGATGTAGCGGTTGTGGTCACTGTGCTATGAAACCATCTGCTGTGCGGCCATGAGACTATGGCTGTGCTGAGTTTGCAGCTTTCTCAGTTTTTGGCATTTCGTAGCTTCAAAATTTGGGGGTTGGACTTAAAGTTACTTGTACACATTTCAAACAGGGAGAGTTGAATTCTGGTTGTAGTTTACTTCCCTCTGTCAACTTACTGAGGGATGTTTAATCAACGTGTTTGCTTCTAGGGGTCTCCCTGGTTTGATGATGGCATAAAGGTCTTCTGGGAGTTGTAGTTTGCATATGACTGTCTCCTGCTAAGCAAGTGGGTCACAGGTACCACCCTGAAGCATAGCTAGCTCTCCAGCCCTTAAACCATCGCCATCTACCAGCACTGGAGACCAAGCGGGGCACTTTGATAGATTATCTCATGTTTCTGAGAATGATAAAATAGACCAAACATCCCTCTGGAGAAGTATCGGGGGGTAAAATGAGGCCACATTGGAAGATGCGAATGCTCAAAACTGCACATATGAGGATTGATTTTTGAGAAGGAACTATCTTTCAAAAAGCAAATCTGGAAAATGACTAAGTGCGTATTTTCACCCAGTGTACAGGAGCCAATCCACTCCCTCCAACCCCATCTTTGAATGCACAATTAAAGTTCATGTTTAGCTGGAGCTGCTGGGTCCCCTGTGCTACAGGTGCCATTTTCCTGCACGGCTCATCCATTCCCTATCTCCCACCCCCTTTCCAGGCATCTTTCCATCCCTCTTCCCCACCTCCCAGTCCTAACTGCACTTGTCTGATCCACCGGTAGCCCCATCTTCCTCCGGTTACACAGGGACCATAAAACAAGGGGTTCACTACCAAGTCCATATATATTGTGTGTATGGGGCTCATCTTACACACGGGAAACTTGACTTTCATGAAATGGCATACAAATGCACACACCCCCTCATGAAAGGAACGACTTACTTTTTTCTTTTAATAAAATCTATACGCTATCAGTAATCCTGGCACCAGGCCGGGATGTTAACAGCGTTAACACCCACGTTTGGAAGCAGTGATGGGCTTGGACTGGCATGCCATTAATGGCCATCACCATCTCTGAATGTGGGTGATAACTCTGCAGTAGAGGTCAACTGAGAAGAACGGAATCTTCAGAATAGAGCATCAGAGAAGGATCAAACAGTCTTAAAATAAGAAGAAAACATTTGGAAGAGCACACCAGGGAAGGATTGACTGTTCAGGCGAGAACATCCTGTAAGGATCAAATACCTGAATTACCCACTCCGAGAAAAGTATTAAATGTTCATATGAGCCCATCTTAGAATGAACAGACCTTCAGAAGGCCTCCCTTGAACAGTCTTTAATTATTAGGAGAGAAAATATCAGAAGACCACATCAGAGATAAACAGAATTTATAGAGGAGCACATCCTAAATGAATTGAATATGAAGGTGAAAATATATGAGATGGTTCAAGCATGCAGAAGAGCACATCAGTGTAAGATTGAACAATAAGACTACACCAAGTAACAACCAAATGTGTTAAAGAACACAGGAGAAACTACAGAAAAACACACCTGTGAGTGATTGGATCTTCAGAAGAGAATATATGTGAATGGCCAGAGGTTCAAGAGAGAACCTTTGAGAAGAACCACACATTCAGAAGAATCCATGCATGAAGGGATGAATGTTTGGAATAGCCAAACTGAGAATACTTAAATAGTTGAAAGAGTACATGTGCCAAGGTAGACATGCTCAGAAGAGCAGACATTAGAAATATGTAATGCTCATAATAGCACGCCTTAAAAGAGTGAAAATTGAGGAAAGCACATCTGAGAAGGAGCAAATGTTTGGGAGAGCACGTCTTATAATGATCAAATATTCAAAAGAGCACACCTGATAAGGACTGGATGTTTTGTAGAGTATGTCGAAGAAGGCTTTCATGTTCATTAAAGCAGATCTGAGGATGGGATGCTTTGTAGAGTAGGTCCAAGAAAGCTTTTGAGTTCAGTAGAGCTGATCTGAGATGGACTAAATGTTTAGTAGAGTAGATCTGTGAAGGGTTTCGTGTTCAGAAGAGCAGATCAGAGAAGGACTGGATGTTTAGTAGCGTAGGTCCGAGAAGATTTTCATGTTCATAAGAGCAGACCTGAGAAGGACTGGATGTTTAGTAGAGTAGGTCCCAGAAGATTTTCATGTTCAGAAGAGCAGATCTGAGAAGGACTGGATGTTTAGAAGAGTAGGTCCGAGAAGATGTTCCTGTTCAGAAGAGCAGATCTGAGAAGGACTGGATGTTTAGTAGAGTAGGTCCGAGAAGATTTTCATGTTCAGTAGAACAGATCTGAGATGGTTTAAGGCAGGCCCACATGAAGGAATAGAAAGAAATGATAGAGTAGGAAGGAGGACAAGACCAATGAGCAATGTGTAGTTATGAAACACGTGGTTGGAAGGTTATTCTGATTCACTCTGCAAACACAGGCAGTGTGGGATCAAGCCCTACTGACAGCTGAGATTGAAGAACTGGGATCTATGTTGTACACTAATGGTGGAGAATGAGGAGAAACGGGGATGGCCTGCAACAGAAGAGAAGCAATGAGTAATGTCTCACAGAACAACAAAAAACCTATTTTACAAATTAAGGACTCACAAAAGTAGAAAGACATTTAGCACTTTAGTGATACAGCATTTAGCACTTTAGTGATACGTAGAGGACAATATAAATGTTCCACAATGAGGGTGTGGGAACTGTTTGCCTCCAACGTAGCACCATGGTATTTTTCACTATGGTGCTACGTTATGGTTTGTGGCACTTTTTTGCACATTTTTTGATAAAACCCTTTTATTGGATTTGTTAAAACCAGATTGATTTTAGCGCACCATGTGTTTGTGTAAATGATAGAATGAACATTGGTCTTTTTTTTATGATTCTATGTTAATAAAAATATGGAATGAACTGATCATTATGACTCCTGACCTATCACACTCCTTTCTACTTTTGTGAGTCCTTAATTTACAAATAAGGGTTTTTGTTGTTCTGTGAGGCATTTCTCATTGCTTCTGCTTACATTTCTCCCCAATGTCCACGATGAAGGGGACACCCATCTGTTTGGTATATTGGTATATTGGTAACAGAAGAGAACCAGGTGAAAAGGGCAAGTCAAGACACATAGCCCTGAACCTGTCCATGTTGTAATGAGGGTACTCTTTCAATGGACACAGATTCAACTTGAAATATACTGTTTATCACTGTTCATTCCTACAATTAGAAACATTGTAAAAAAAAAGCCAATATCAACCTCTGGTGTAAAGGAAACAAGTGAATACAAACTGTAATCAGTGATTGCAGTGACATCTTGGAAAACAGACTAGGCTTGCCAGTGTAATAACACATCAAGTATAGCAGGTGAAGTGTCCAAAAACAAGCCAGTAGCAATCAAGCCAACAACTTTGAATTGAGATTGTACATATTTTAGCAAAATTCCAAATAATTCTACCAAACTAACAGTGGGAACTGAATCAAACTGTGTGGTGCAGGCTTGTCTTGAATAAATATCCATGTAGGGCCTGACTTAAAGATGGCCACCACACCAGGTGATTTAGCCAGATACAGGATTAATATGTTATTTAGAGGTCTTAGCTTGTAGAACAGTGACCCCGACATATGGAGGCGTATGTCCCAACCTGGTGAGTTTGGTGAGGAGGCCATGTTCAGGTTTGAAGAAGCAAAGTATGTGGCTTCCGCCTTTGAGGCATTATGTGAGTTGTCGGGCATTCTCAGCATCCAAGAGACTGAGGATAGGCAAAGGCTTGAGAAGAGCCAGCCTGAAATATAGTTATTTTTGTCTGACCAGTAGGGATTGCTGGGTTGGAATCATCAGCATTTAGCGGGGGCTATCACCTGCCTTATCATTGTTATATGAGCAATTGTCCGCTTGAAAAGTGTAGATGCCAAGAGCTCCACAACTGGAGAAGCGTTCCAGGAGCAGCCGTTCACTGATAGGACACCACCCCTGCGGGATCCAATGAGTTGCCACTGCAAAGGTAATGCAGAAGAAGGCCCACCTGCAGTGCCCCCACTGCAGACTTAAAGGAGTCCGGGCCGGTCCTCCGCAGCATTACATTTCCCGTCGTGCACTGAAACAACATCTCGAATGCAAGGGGCATGATAAACAAAAAGCATATGAATACACTGTACATAGCCTGAGATTATGGGCCTGCAAAGGCAAAAGCAACCTTCTGAGGGAGTTGGGGGAGGGGGAGTTGGCAGGCGGTACAGAAAGCACTGGGCTCCCGGAACAAGCCTGCAACATTCACAGAAGGAAGGCTACAAAAATAATTTAAAAATAAATAAATATAATAATAAAAATAATAAAATAAGAGGGAGACCACCAGGGGGCGCAGACAGGATAGCAGCTTGAACCATCATATCCCTCTTTGGGCATCAACACGCAATGGATATGTCCATAAATATGAACCACCCGCACTAGAGACTTAACGTTCTGCATCCAGAAATATATCTGCACTGGTGAGTGAAAATTGTGCAAGAAACCACTGAGAAATTGGGAGCGTAAAGCTGGCACGATCTCCGCAATTGAGAAACAAAGATAGCGCCCGCGAGATGTGTTCTCAGTTGTGAGGAACCCGGTAAGACACACCAAGACTGAGACAATCCACTTGCGGCGAAGGCACAGATCAGGACGATCGTAAGTGGGAGCGGCATCAGGAGAGGGAACTGCGCTAAAGATCCCGCTGGAGAAAGGTACGTTATCCTCCCATCCCCCACTGCCGACGCTCAAGACAAAGGGCACCAGCACCGGTGAGCCGAGCACACAGTGCGCCATTACAGAAACATAAGAACGATCCTCTCCAAATCCCAAACGGAAAATGTGAGGAATTGAAAGACACACACAGTGCAAGTGAAGTGGAGTAAAGAGGCGACCGCACTCATATCTCCCATCCCTAAACTCCGGCATGGGAAGCGAGCGAGGTACGGACCTACAGGAGATCCCCCTCACCCCCATCGCCGTCAGCCCCAAAAAAGGAAAAGAACAAAAAAAGATAATAAAACAAGACAAGGGGCAGAAAGAGATGAAATAAACGGAGCACAATAAAAAAACGAAAGGGAGGAACAGTATCCCGGGGGAAAAAATAAAAGAAAAAATATCACATTGAGAGGGGTCACCTCCCAGTAACGCAGCCAAGGGCACTCACGAACGCCCAATACCGGATCAGGATCACGTTATTGTACCTTTTTACCCAGCGAGGATAACTGCACCGACTAACGTTATATGATAAATATCACTGCACTAGCACCCGCCGACTGCACAAGAAGTGCCTGGGATAGTCAGCAAACCGCACCCACAACGAAAAACAACAGTTAGTTCTCAGCATCCAGGGCTCTGTTAAATTACTTCGACCAAAAATCACTTCGACCGTCAGCCCTCACAGAAATCTGCGTGGAGGAAGCCGGGACCCTCAGACCTGTGGCCTACACCGCTTATACCTTAAAAGTGCATTTCGAAGTGGGAGGTGAAAAAGTCATATAGCCTGAACTGGATCCACAGGAAAGGATACAGATTTAATGAGCAAAACTTTCTTGGTACGCAGAGTGAACTTTAAACGAGACATTAGCCCAAGCAGTGAGAAGTGTTGGAAAAAAAGAAGTGGCATAACACCTATGCTTGCTGGAACGAAGCTGGACCCCAAAACTTTGATCCTACTCCAAACATTTCGCCGATCACAGCCATTGAGTCAACCGGAACCCAAAGCTCGACAGATATCCCGGGCAATGACCTGGACAGCACCACCAAAGTGGACATTAGGCTTCTGCTAGGGGAAATAAGATCGATGAAGTCGAGCCTCACAGAAACGGTTGCTGACCTACGAACAAGAGTAGCAAAGACAGAGGACCGTCTCGAAGCGGTAGAAAACAATCAGCAATCAGGTGCTATAGCCACGATGCAATATGAAGCTAAACTTCAAGATCTTGAACAAAAGGAAAGGGACATGGAGGCAAAGCTTGATGACCTTGAAAACAGAGAGCGGAGAACGAACATTCGGATATTAGGTTTGGCAGAAGAACAGGGGGAATCCCCGGCAAGCCTGGAGAAGAAAGTAAGGGCCCTAATCCACACCCTCTATGTCGACACAGACACTACAAAGTTGGAATTTGACAGAATTCACAGGGCAGGGGGGCCCTCGCGAGTTCCCCGCTCGGTCCTGGTAAAGTGCCATTATTACACCAAAAGGCAAGACATACTATCAAAAGCGAGAGAAAAGGGCATGATCGAATTCGGAGGCGCAAGCGTGATGCTTTACCAAGATCTCTTGGCCATGACCTTAGCAAAAAGAAGAGGGTGCCGCCCACTCACGATCTGGTTGCAAGAGCAAGGCACTCGCTACCGATGGGGCCCTCCCTTCTCGTTGTCTTTTGAATATGGGGGAGATGACTTTAGGATCACCACGATAGACAAAGGCAGAAGGAGCCCTGCGCCACCTTCGAGGTCCAGCAGAAGATAAGGACACTGATCCGCACAGGAAGCCAGAAGGACTCACATTTCACTCAACGCCAAAGCCACCCAGGAGAGGGAAGGTGCAAACGAAGTGGAAGTATAAACGCCTGAATACTCTGTGAAATTGAACACAGACTACTGAAATTATGTACCCAGCTCACTACTACATTTTTGGTTGTTACTGGCTTGCAGGTTGATAGAAAGTGCGAGCCCCCTCCTTTTTCTTGGATGTGAGCTCGCCAGATTTAAAGAGGGAAAGTTCTAATTTTCTTAGGTTATGTAACACTGCATCCATTGCGTATTTTCAAATATGACGAATGAATGGAAACACAATGCCCAAAGAGGGGTCCCAACAGAGTGGCCCTTAGTTTATGGCGTCTCCTTAATCAGCAGAGAATGCTAAAGTTAGCTTTTCTCAGGGTTAGGGGGGGAGAAGGGAAACACTCATTCGGAAAACAAGGGGATTCGGAACTATAATTGTGAACCACATATAGAAATATTGCAAACAATACGGCAATATGGAGTCGATGCAGAGAGGTGGCTACAAACATCACTTAGACTACGGTACTTGGGGGCCACTTGTGCAAATCTTACACACTACAATGGCAAGGATTGATGGTATAACTTTGTGGTCCCTCAATGTAAGGGGGTTAAACTCTTCCCAGAAAAGATCCATGCTGTCACGACAGTTCAAACAATCCGGAATCGATATACTATTTGTGCAAGAGACGAAATATACTCAAGGACGGGAATGCAGAATTGTGGGAAGAGACATTGGGGATGTAATATGGGTCTCGGACCCTCATAAAAGGGGGGAGTGGGCATTATGTTCTGGAAATCCCTGTCATTTCGCTTAGAGCACACACATAGGATCCACAGGAGAGAAATGTAGTGTTAAAAGGAGAGTTACAATCCCGGAAAATAACCCTATGCTCATCTTATGCACCTAATCAAAATCAATCAAACTTCATAGAACCTTTGTTCGCCTTTCTGAATGAATGGGAGAAAGGCACCCTAATTTGTGGAGGTGATTTTAATGTGGTTGCGCAGAGAGAATTTGACTGGAATTCAGTGAGGCAGGTTACACAGGTACCGAGTAGTCAGAAAGGTGCCCGATTCCTTAGTCTACTGAAAGAACATCAATTAATTGACACATGGCGCGCCACTCATCCCAAAGTCACAGGCTTCTCTTTTTTCTCCCACCACGCACCAAAGCTTTTCCAGAATAGACTTTCTTCTGCTGGGGGCAGAATGTGTAGGAGAGATCCTCGAGGCAACCATAGAAGTGGTCACCTGGACAGATCACAAATTATGTAAACTCTTATTAGACGTAGGCCCTCCCTTAAAAGCAGACAGGCGATGGGTCTGTAATGATTTTTTGTGTAGAGATCCAGTTTTCAAAGACGCTCTGACAGAGGCCATCACAAAGTACTTCAAAGTGAATGACGTGGATGGAATTTATTAAATAGGAAATGGGAAGCAGCAAAGGCCACGATAAGGGGGATACTAATGTCAGAAGGGGCATCAAAGAAGAGGCTAAGGTTACTTAGGGAAACAAAACTCAAAGCAGCCATAACCCGCCTAGAGCGAGACCTCCGACTGCGTCCAGACCAAGCAGAAGACAAGCTGTCACAGATAGTAGGGCTAAGAGAAGAGCTGAAAGACATTTGGAACCGAAAGGCTCTTACACAACTCAAATAACTTCAACAAAAATTCTTTGAGAAAGGGGATAAAGCCCATACGATGCTAGCGAATTGCTTGAGGAAACAAAGAGCCGACAGGGCTGGGTATAAGATAAACGACGAAGGGGGAACCGTCCTTACAGACCCACATGACATAGTGAACCGTTTCTCCAGGTTCTATTCACAGCTGTCCTCGGCTGAAGGGGAATGTACACCAGCAGCCATGGAAGAATTTTTAAAAGTCCTCCCCCCCCATTAGAAACACAGAACACGCAGAACAACTAAACACTCCTATAACCATCATAGAAGTCCCAAGGGCGATCTCCAATTTAAAAGCAGATTCGGCCCCTGGGCGTCAACTGCAAGAGTTCCTCGACGCACGCTGGATCCAGGCGACGGGCAGCTTCAAGGACAGGATACCGCTCAACGAGACCTTCTGACGAATTGGCAATTATAGTTCTCCCTAAAGAAAGAAAGAACCCCCAGGAATGGGCGTCATACCACCCCATATCCCTAATTAACGTGGATGCGAAAATCTATGCAGGCATCCTAGCATCCCGTCTTGCCCTTGTTCTCCCACAGCAGGTGCATACAGACCAGGTGGGTTATGTAAGGGGAAGACAAGGAGCGGATAACATAAGGAAAACCCTAAATTTAATAATAGGCCTCATGGAAACTGAATGCAATCCTATGCTACTATCACTTGAGGCCGAGAAGGCGTTCGACTGCGCGGAATGGCCCTTCTTGAAAGCAGTATTGAAGTGGGTGAAAGTGGGAATGGCATGGACACAAGGGGCGAGCGCACTATAACACACAGCTCAAGCAAAGGTATCCATTAACGGCGTCTCTTCGATCCTATTGTTATCTCACAAGGAACCAGACAGGGATGTCCCCTGTCCCCACTCCACTCACTTATGCACTAGTTATCGAGCCCTTTACCCAAATGTTATGGTCAAACCATAAAATACACGGCATCACCCGGGGGAAATAAGGAATACAAGCTAGTTCTGTTTGCCGATTTCTCCTATACCTCACCGATCCAGCAGAATCAATCCCAGCCCTATTCCAAGAAATACACGGATACGGAGCCCTATCTGGCTTTCGCGCAAACCTCCAAAAGACTGTAGCAGTTCCACTCAGAGAGGGTGGAATCCTCCCCCACTCACTAGAGGAGAGTTGGGGCCTTAAAATAGAACCCCAATCAGTGAGGTATTTGGGCGTAAACATTACTGTGTCCGTTGCAGACCTCTTCCAGGCAAACTATGTCCCCTTGTGGAAAGCCGTAAGAGAAGACGTGAACAGGTGGTCAAAACTGACCCTGTCGTGGGCCGCCAGATTTACCCACATCAAGATGAATATACTGCCCTGTCTTCTTTTTCGTTTTAAATCACTCCCAAATGTAATTCCTGATTCCTTTCTTGCCGAGATTAAACGGGTGTTACTGGAATATCTATGGGCGGGCAAAAGGCCTATTCTACTCTAGTACTACCTAAAGAATCAGGGGGCATGGTGTTACCAGATATCCCGGAATACCACAGGGCCTCCCAACTGAGGGTATTAGTCGACCATCTATGGGAGAACCCTGAGAAACAATGGGTCGCAATAGAGAATAATGTCTTTGCACCAGTCATTCTGGGGGAATGGTTGTGGGTCCCTCAGTCAGCAATGACACAAATAATTCGTGAACATCCTATTTTAAAGGTATTGTGGTCACTTTGGCACCCCTCTCGAGTCACACGAGGCATCACTACCTGGCCCTCCCCGTTAAGTTGCATTTGGTGCACCCATACAGAAGCTAATCTGCAACGTCCATCGATTTCAGAATTGGTATGATTCTGGAGTGGTAAGGGCAGCACAAATGTGAAGAGAAGGGGTATATATCTCTTTAGGGGACCTACGAGAAGTCTTGCCGAAGGAGACTTTTACCTCAATACAATACTTGCTATTACGAAGTGTCTTAACAGATCACCGCTGGGGAAACACCCTGCAACATCCTCTTACGGCATTTGAACTAATTTTAAGTACCCCCCAGACCACGAAAGGGCTTATTGCACGACTATACAAAGCCCTGATTACCAGAGGCCATTTGAGCCGCCCCTCATCGGAGGTTAAATGGGAAGCAGAATTAAACCTGGGAGATCAACCCGGGATTTGGAAGGCCATAAGAAAAGCAGTCTGGGGGTCATCCATATCTATACAATACAAGATGCACAATGCACGCATGCTAGTTAGATGGCATTACACTCCTAAAAGGCTGTCTAAGATGTTTCCAGGCACACCCCCTCACTGTTGGAGAGGCTGTGGGGAAATCAGCGATTATTGGCATCAGTGGTGGGGCTGTGACAAGGTGAAAATGTACTGGAAAGAGGTTTTAGGATGGATCCAAGACATTGACGGGATCCCCAGAGTACTCACACCAACTTTGGTACTTTTTGGGGTGGAATCGGACGATGAAGATTCCCATGAGTCCCTAACACATATGCCATAAAACCTATAATTAGCTGCCAGAGTATGTTTGACTATCAAATGGAAGTCAGCAGTTCTCCCCTCCAAAGGGAATGGCTCAGTAAAGCGCATGCAATATACGAAATGGAAAGCCTGACAGCTGCAGCTATGTAATCCCATAGGAACATGGACTTTATCTGGTTACCCTTTAAGGAGTATTATAGGGAATGCTGGGCCCCTCACTGCTGCGCGAAGTAGAGCTCATAACCAATATCCGCCCCCAAGGTATCAATAAGGCTGACGAAGGTATACACGTGCACAATGTAGTAAGTCATGGAGCAATTAGGCCTGAACAATAATTTAGTGTGGTCCCCCTGTATGACTTTATTGGTTCTCCGTATGTACAATGTAGCTCACTTTCAAATTTGCCAGAGTGGTGAAAGAGCAACCGAGCCCCAGAGAAGAATTGTGAGAACGTTAAAAGCCCTGGAACATAGAGAGACTGAGAACACCATAGAGTGGGGTATAAAAAGGGGAAGAGCCCTGGAGAGGGAAGAGACTGAGAACAAACAGGGACACAAAGTGAGAAGGAGGGAGACAAACTGAAAAAAGTCCTCGTGTGGGGGAGAAACACAGCAGCACAGAGTTGGGAGAGAAATGGCGGGAAGCCCCAGTGTAGGGAAATGAAGCTAAGAGAAACCCAGTGTCGGTGACAAAACGGAAGAGCCCAGAGAGGGAAATGAGCAAGCGCCAGCCGCTCCGGAGTGGGAGAAAAAGAGACTGAAAGAACCCCAGACTGCGGGAAGGGGAACTACAAAAGTCTCCTCAATAGTAGAAGGACCTTTAGACATACAAGCTTCAAGGAGAACAAGAGAGAACCGTCTAGAACCCTTGGACAGTATTCCAGTCGTATATGAACTATGCTTTTCAAGCTGTGAACATAGGCAACAGCCTATGGTAAAGAGATAAAAGGGTGGGGGCAGAGGCCAGCAGCCACCCCTTTTTCTTGGGCAGGTGCCCACAGTATGCCTTGGTTGTTTTATATTGTCTGTGCAGCAGCAGGGAGAGAAAGGAGGTTAGAGTAGGTTTTCTGGACAGATGACTTCATTTATATTGACACACTGACAAGCACCTCTTATTCAATGAGTTAGGGAAGGTTTAGGTCTTTTTGAATCAGAAGAGGAAATTAACCTTTTTTTTTAAACATGCCTTTTTGTCCATCTCCTGATTCTGACCTTGCACAGAGCTCATGTGGAGATGGATGATAGAAGTGGCAGGAGTTGTAGCTCAGCGTGTACCAGGAGACTTGGAACTAGAGACTCAAGGAGGAGTCCTGGAGGATTGGAGGGACTGGAGACAAAAGCTGCTATAGAGACCCTGGAGACTGGAGAGATGGAGCAGGAGGCAAGGAATCAGAGAGTGTTGGCCAAGAAAATTGAAGGTAGTCTAAAGGGGTGATGGAGGGGCCTGAGATTGGAGAGGATTATATGTGTAGTAAAGGAGGTGAGGCGGTTGCCAGAAGAGCAAAACGGAAATAACAGATGCAACAGACAAGGGGGATGAAGGAGATCCAGAGATGGAATCAAGAACAAATCGGAGGAGGAAGTAGAGGAAAGAATCCCATAGGGATCAAGTCAAGGGATGGAACATCCTTTTTTGGTAGAGATGTGCCCTAATGTCTGTATTAGAGAAGACGAACATCATTGAGTGGTCACAGGAAGATGCACAAAGTGATGAAAATGAATGGAGATGCACAAGACATGTGGAAGAAGGGAACGGGACATCATTTGATGAAAGGAAGTTAAGTTACAAGACCGAGTTGGTTGAAAGAGACAAGAGGCCTCATTACAAGCTTGCCGGTATCCCACCGGTAATTCCGGTGATATTACCGGGGTAATACAGGTGCCAGCAATGGTGGTCATTCCCCTCCCCATTGCATGGAGTCCCATAGGACTCCAAGAGGGGAATTGCTGGTAATGCCAGCTGTTTTTTACTGGTGGGGGCCACTTTATCTCCAACTCTTGGCTGGAGATAAATCAATCAACCCTCACTGGCAAACTTGTAATTTGGCAGTGCAGGAAAATTGGTGGTAATGGAATTACCACCACTTTTTTACGATAGCTTTTCCTGCACTGCCAAATTTATAATGAGGCCCAAGGAGTTTGCGGACGAGTTAATGAGAAATGTGGGAGAGTGGAGTGACGGTGTACGATTAGGAGAACTGGAAGTACGGATTGGGAACAAGGAAGTAGTCAAGCAGAAGAAAGAGGTCTTTGAAAGTGGCTAAAGAATATGAAGGTGCTAAGTTCAAGAAGAGAGACCAGTAAGCACAAGTGTGACAAGTGAGGAGCAGACCGAATCTGTGAAAGATCTATATTGAGTTTAAGGTGGAGAAGGATGTTGAGGCTGGTCTTGGGATTTATCAGGAGAAGGCAACGAGTGAAGAAATTGGGGAAATTGATCCGTAGTGAGAACTGAGAGACTGACTTAGATGTAGAGGAAGGTGAGGCAATGGTGGAATGAGACAGATCGTAAGACCAGTGATAGTATTTAGGTCAAACTTGACTTGATGAGAGGTGAACAGAGGGACGAAGGGGGTGAACATACTGTAAATGCTCAGGAAGGAAATTAGTTGGGACCCGATAGTTGAAAGTTATAGTCAGAGTACTTGGCCACCTCTCAATCTGCTGCTCCTAGCCCACATGTGGGACATTGGGAGTTGCCACAGCCTCTACCCAGGGCCCTGATCGATTTGTTTGCCGGGGTCACCGAATCCATTAGCAGAGAATAAAATCTATGAGGAGGAAATCATTGCGGTTTGCAAAAGATACAAACGACAAAGAATACACAATGACCAAGGGACTTATTACGAGTACGGTGGTGCAGAAGAAAACATAAGTAACGTGGTGGTAATTATTTTACTGATGCTTTGCTGCACCACTGTAATAAAGGTTTGGTGGTTTGGTGGAGGAAAAACCTGCAGCAAAAAGATGGAGGTAAACCCGCTACCTCATCACCAAAATCAGCAAAATCGTCTGCATTTCCACCAGCGGAATTACTGCAGACAGTAATTTTTCCAAAATTCCCATGGAGTGCTAAAGACTCCAAAAAGGGGCCTTTCACCACCCTACCACCACTTGCAATTCTGCACTAAATACATGGATATCTATCTAACTACCGGCAAACTCGTAATGAGGCCCCGAGTCCCAAAGAAGTGGGACATCCACTTGAGACTTCTATTGGGTTGCCTTATCCAAAGAGACCCCAGATAAAGGCGAGAACCGGGGACTTTCTATATAGACCTTGTTGCAAGATATTTCCCAGGAAGGAAACCCTGTGAAAACCTGTTGCTGAAGAATAACCTTCTTGACTTTTAAGTAATCCCTGATCTTTTAGATTTTTCTGAGCAACAAATCAACCCTGGCAATTTAATTGAGATTTACTCTGTCTCCATTTGTTGTTCTGTTCCAAAATAAAAAGAAACCTTATTTAATCACACAAAATGTATGCTGTGTGTACATTAGATCCCAGTGACAGTGGTATTACTTCAGGTTGCGTAACCTCCACAACACAAACAAAAGCAACATTTATGCATGGTACAGCCAACAAATCTGTGCATAGTGCATGCATGTTCAAAGGATTACATATGTTATTGGGGATTCAACATGCAGGACATGCATGCTTTCCTGTGTACTTATTACATAGACACCAATGAAGATCAAATATGTATTGAACACATCAAAGATCAGTCTTCAAAATAAGAGGAGATCTCTTGCATGCTGAATCTCATCATTAAGCAAAATTCTCCAAGACCACCTGTCTGGGCTGTGGCACTCTTCAACTGTTGTTCTGTCAGCGTTGACACCAGTTTCCCTTACAAGCCCTTAAGCAATCCGACGTCTGCAGGCGGAGGACACTGAATTCTTCAGGTCAAAAGGCTGGATTCAAAGATACTAATCTGGCCAAGTCTTAACCTATCTTGCTCTGCATTTGTACTAGGATTTCCTCCTTGCCATGATTGCGTGTTTATCCATCCACGTTATGTTCTAATCCTTCTGATCATGGTCTCACTACTAGCCCTGGAACCCATGTCCCTGTTTCCTTATTTGCTGCACCACGTCCACTCCTCCCCTTGATTCTGCCTCATCCCTTTGACTATTGTTCTTTAATCCCTTCTTCCTTAACCTGTCTCCTTCCTACACCTCACCTCTGTCCATCTTTAGGGATCACTCTACCAACTCCTTTGTGACTCTGGCTCCTTCCTTCCTCCCTTAACCACTATTTGTTCATCCACATGATGCTGTTCGACCACCTCCTCCTGAACTCTGCCTCCTTCCTTCTAATCGTTCCCACCATCAACCGACTCTCCAACCTCATCCAACAAAGCTCATCCTACAAACACTCTCCATCCTCTGCTCCATAAACCAGCACACTGACTGGAGATGCGAGTCTTTCTATAGTACACAGGGCCCTTCTGTCAGCTAGTTTTATTGCTAGTGGCTTTACCATGGGTGTAGGTAGCACTGGGCCGTGACTGGCCACTCCTTGGTGGCTCCTCCAGGGGTATGATTAAAACAGAGGCTATGACAGGTGCAACGGATGTCCTGGATATCTCAATCCTACACTGCATAGCTTTGTCGGTCTTCTCCCTGGGACTTCTGGTTTGTTACTGAGTGAGTGAGTTTGATTTAAAAGATGTAGCGGTTGTGGTCACTGTGCTATGAAACCATCTGCTGTGCGGCCATGAGACTAGGGCTGTGCTGAGTTTGCAGATTTCTCAGTTTTTGCCATTTCGTAGCTTCAAAATTTGGGGGTTGGACTTAAAGTGACTTGTACACATTTCAAACAGGGAGAGTTGAATTCTGGTTGTAGTTTACTTCCCTCTGTCAACTTACTTAGGGATGTTTAATCAACGTGTATGCTTCTAGGGGTCTCCCTGGTTTGATGATGGCATAAAGGTCTTCTGGGAGTTGTAGTTTGCATATGACTGTCTCTTGCTAAGCAAGTGGGCCACAGGTACCACCCTGAAGCATAGCTAGCTCTCCAGCCCTTAAAGCCATCGCCATCTACCAGCACTGGAGGCCAAGCGGGGCACTTTGATAGATTATCTCATGTTTCTGAGAATGATAAAATAGACCAAACATCCCTCTGGAGAAGTATCGGGGGTAAAA
Organism: Ambystoma mexicanum; assembly: GCF_040938575.1. Classification (NCBI taxonomy): domain Eukaryota; kingdom Metazoa; phylum Chordata; class Amphibia; order Caudata; family Ambystomatidae; genus Ambystoma; species Ambystoma mexicanum. The sequence continues at coordinate 130,154,140 of NC_090930.1, forward strand.
TGAGGCCACATTGGAAGATGCGAATGCTCAAAACTGCACATATGAGGATTGATTTTTGAGAAGGAACTATTTTTCAAAAAGCAAATCTGGAAAATGACTAAGTACGTATTTTCACCCAGTGTACAGGAGCCAATCCACTCCCTCCAACCCCATCTTTGAATGCACAATTAAAGTTCATGTTTAGCTGGAGCTGCTGGGTCCCCTGTGCTACAGGTGCCATTTTCCTGCACGGCTCATCCATTCCCTACCTCCCACCCCCTTTCCAGGCATCTTTCCATCCCTCTTCCCCACCTCCCACTCCTAACTGCACTTGTCTGATCCACCGGTAGCCCCATCTTCCTCCGGTTACACAGGGACCATAGAACAAGGGGTTCACTACCAAGTCCATATATATTGTGTGTATGGGGCTCATCTTACACAGGGGAAACTTGACCTTCATGAAATGGCATACAAATGCACACACCCCCTCATGAAAGGAACAACTTACTTTTTTCTTTTAATAAAATCTATACGCTATCAGTAATCCTGGCACCAGGCCGGGATGTTAACAGCGTTAACACCCACGTTTGGAAGCAGTGATGGGCTTGGACTGGCATGCCATTAATGGCCATCACCATCTGTGAATGTGGGTGATAACTCTGCAGTAGAGGTCAACTGAGAAGAACGGAATCTTCAGAATAGAGCATCAGAGAAGGATCAAACAGTCTTAAGATAAGAAGAAAACATTTGGAAGAGCACACCAGGGAAGGATTGACTGTTCAGGCGAGAACATCCTGTAAGGATCAAATACCTGAATTACCCACTCCGAGAAAAGTATTAAATGTTCATATGAGCCAATCTAAGAATGAACAGACCTTCAGAAGGCCTCCCTTGAACAGTCTTTAATTATTAGGAGAGCAAATATCAGAAGACCACATCAGAGATAAACAGAATTTATAGAGGAGCACATCCTAAATGAATTGAATATGAAGGTGAAAATATATGAGATGGTTCAAGCATGCAGAAGAGCACATCAGTGTAAGATTGAACAATAAGACTACACCAAGTAACAACCAAATGTGTTAAAGAACACAGGAGAAACTACAGAAAAACACACCTGTGAGTGATTGGATCTTCAGAAGAGAATATCTGTGAATGGCCAAAGGTTCAAGAGAGAACCTTTGAGAAGAACCACACATTCAGAAGAACCCATGCATGAAGGGATGAATGTTTGGAATAGCCAAACTGAGAATACTTAAATAGTTGAAAGAGTACATGTGCCAAGGTAGACATGCTCAGAAGAGCAGACATTAGAAATATGTAATGCTCATAATAGCACGCCTTAAAAGAGTGAAAATTGAGGAAAGCACATCTGAGAAGGAGCAAATGTTTGGGAGAGCATGTCTTATAATGATCAAATATTCAAAAGAGCACACCTGATAAGGACTGGATGTTTTGTAGAGTATGTCGAAGAAGGCTTTCATGTTCATTAAAGCAGATCTGAGGATGGGATGCTTTGTAGAGTAGGTCCAAGAAAGTTTTTGAGTTCAGTAGAGCTGATCTGAGATGGCCTAAATGTTTAGTAGAGTAGATCTGTGAAGGGTTTCGTGTTCAGAAGAGCAGATCAGAGAAGGACTGGATGTTTAGTAGCGTAGGTCCGAGAAGATTTTCATGTTCATAAGAGCAGACCTGAGAAGGACTGGATGTTTAGTAGAGTAGGTCCCAGAAGATTTTCATGTTCAGAAGAGCAGATCTAAGAAGGACTGGATGTTTAGAAGAGTAGGTCCGCGAAGATGTTCCTGTTCAGAAGAGCAGATCTGAGAAGGACTGGATGTTTAGTAGAGTAGGTCCGAGAAGATTTTCATGTTCAGTAGAACAGATCTGAGATGGTTTAAGGCAGGCCCACATGAAGGAATAGAAAGAAATGATAGAGTAGGAAGAAGGACAAGACCAATGAGCAATGTGTAGTTATGAAACACGTGGTTGGAAGGTTATTCTGATTCACTCTGCAAACACAGGCAGTGTGGGATCAAGCCCTACTGACAGCTGAGATTGAAGAACTGGGATCTACGTTGTACACTAATGGTGGAGAATGAGGAGAAACGGGGATGGCCTGCAACACAAGAGAAGCAATGAGTAATGTCTCACGGAACAACAAAAAACCTATTTTACAAATTAAGGACTCACAAAAGTAGAAAGACATTTAGCACTTTAGTGATACAGCATTTAGCACTTTAGTGATACGTAGAGGACAATATGTTCCACAATGAGGGTGTGGGAACTGTTTGCCTCTAACGTAGCACCATAGTATTTTTCACTATGGTGCTAGGTTATGGTTTGTGGCACTTTTTTGCACATTTTTGGATAAAACCCTTTTATTGGATTTGTTAAAACCAGATTGATTTTAGCGCACCATGTGTTTGTGTAAATGATAGAATGAACATTGGTCTTTTGTTATCATTCTATGTTAATAAAAATATGGAATGAACTGATCATTATGACTCCTGACCTACTCCTTTCTACTTTTGTGAGTCCTTAATTTGCAAATAAGGTTTTTTGTTGTTCTGTGAGGCATTACTCATTGCTTCTGATTACATTTCTCCCCAATGTCCACGATGAAGGGGACACCCATCTGTTTGGTATATTGCAACAGAAGAGAACCAGGTGAAAAGGGCAAGTCAAGACACATAGCCCTGAACCTGTCCATGTTGTAATGAGGGTACTCTTTCAATGGACACAGATTCAACTTGAAATATACTGTTTATCACTGTTCATTCCTACAATTAGAAACATTGTAAAAAAAAAGCCAATATCAACCTCTGGTGTAAAGGAAACATTTCTTAAGTGAATACAAACTGTAATCAGTGATTGCAGTGACATCTTGGCAAACAGACTAGGCTTGCCAGTGTAATAACACATCAAGTATAGCAGGTGAAGTGTCCAAAAACAAGCCAGTAGCAATCAAGCCAACAACTTTGAATTGAGATTGTACATATTTCAGCAAAATTCCAAATAATTCTACCAAACTAACAGTGGGAACTGAATCAAACTGTGTGGTGCAGGCTTGTCTTGAATAAATATCCATGTAGGGCCTGACTTGAAGATGGCCACCACACCAGGTGATTTAGCCAGATACAGGATTAATGTGTTATTTAGAGGTCTTAGCTTGTAGAACAGTGACCCCGACATATGGAGGCGTATGTCCCAACCTGGTGAGTTTGGTGAGGAGGCCATGTTCAGGTTTGAAGAAGCAAAGTATGTGGCTTCCGCCTTTGAGGCATTATGTGAGTTGTCGGGCATTCTCTGCATCCAAGAGACTGAGGATAGGCAAAGGCTTGAGAAGAGCCAGCCTGAAATCTAGTTATTTTTGTCTGACCAGTAGGGATTGCTGGGTTGGAATCATCAGCATTTAGCGGGGGCTATCACCTGCCTTATCATTGTTATATGAGCAATTGTCCACTTGAAAAGTGTAGATGCCAAGAGCTCCACAACTGGAGAAGCATTCCAGGAGCAGCCGTTCACTGATAGGACACCACCCCTGCGGGATCCAATGAGTTGCCACTGCAAAGGTAATGCAGAAGAAGGCCCACCTGCAGTGCCCCCACTGCAGACTTAAAGGAGTCCGGCCCGGTCCTCCGCAGCATTACATTTCCCGTCGTGCACTGAAACAACATCTCGAATGCAAGGGGCATGATAAACAAAAAGCATATGAATACACTGTACATAGCCTGAGATTATGGGCCTGCAAAGGCAAAAGCAACCTTCTGAGGGAGTTGGGGGAGGGGGAGTTGGCAGGAGGTACAGAAAGCACTGGGCTCCCGGAACAAGCCTGCAACATTCACAGAAGGAAGGCTACAAAAATAATTTAAAAATAAATAAATATAATAATAAAAATAATAGAATAAGAGGGAGACCACCAGGGGGCGCAGACAGGATAGCAGCTTGAACCATCGTATCCCTCTTTGGGCATCAACACGCAATGAAGGTGACGAACGGGGAACGCAGTGAATGGAGGAGGCACCCCGATAACCGGGGCAGGGGCCTCTCTCCTTCCGCCCTCTCGCCCCCCCCCTCCTCACAGGGGCTGGGGAGAGGGCGGCAAGGGAAACAAAGGAAAGGGCGCCAAGAGCCCTGGAAAGCCCGCGAAGGGCAACAAAAGAAGGAGGCGGAGCTTGGGGGATATAAACGGCTGGCGCCCGGCACAGGATCACTTCCAGCTTTTCCAGCAGCCGGGCGCCCGCCTAAATTGGAGGATTTTGTTTGCGGAGGACTTCGTTTCCCGTGGACTTCGAGGCCGTGGGGACAGCAGAGGACGTTTCCCGTGGACTTCGAGGCCGTGGGGACATTGCGGAGCATTTCGTTGTGGTCGGGTTGCTGTTTCGTGAGGAAGTTCGGTTTCCGGTTTCAGCTGAAGAGGGTTCCAGTGCTGGAATGACTGTTTCACCAAAGGTGAATGTCGTGCAGCAGCAAGGCGGCGGCGGGTAAGGGACGAACGGGAACGAAGGCGTGCGTCGGAGCGTGGTAGGTGCATATAACACTGTGTAGCTAGTGCTACTGCAAGAAGGGGGCCATTGAGACAAACTGATTTAATGAGGTTCATTAAGGGCGCCGGGGAGCAAATGATAGCTGGCCCAGTTTAAGGTTTAAGGAGGTGGGCAAGGGGGTGTTTGGAAAGAGCTAGGCTCTGATGGAGCAGGTGGTGTGCCGCTCACGGCGTGAAGCCGTTCAGTAATGGGCTGTACTTGCTGCGCATCGGGTCCCCGAGGGCGCATGGTGGAAGCGGTCGGGTGTGCACTTGCAGTGATACAACCTTTATTGCCAATATACGGTTTCCTGATGCCGGGCTCATGCAAACACTTGGCCGTCCGAATGCCTGATCCAAAGAATTCAGGCAGACACAAAGCTACTGGCAGCACTTCTTCTTTTGTCGATACCTCGGCTCGGTGGCCTGACGAGGGGATTGGCGCGTTAGCCACGTTAAAGAATACCACGGTCGGATTACGTGACCGTTGCGGTTAAGAGTTAGCGAATGCAGATGGGGCGCACTAGCAATTTAGTATCTGCCGGTCAAGTGGCACAGCGAGTAGAGCGCTCGCTTTGATATTCGTGCAGAGGCTGCTAACGCAGGTTCGAATCCTGGCGGGGCCGAACTCAGCCTTTCATCCTTCGAGGTCGATAAATGAACACCGCACACTGTGGGTAATAATAAGTTACCTGAGGGTTCGTAGCGCTATATAAATGCCAAAAATTATTATGCATGAGGGTTAACAAGAGGCGAGATTATCGGGTATGCACGCAAAACGTGATTAAAAGGAGCGGCTGCAGCCTTAAAGCTATTGGAGACTGGCTGCCAGTTAGCTTCGAGGGCACATCGGTGTGTAGCCGTGCTCTTCCCCGGCACATAGTACATAAGCAGGCTGTCCTCATTATTTTGCTGGTACCAGGAATAGTTATCTCCCTTCGCGTGGTTGAAGCAGCATGTTGGGGTTTCAGCTGGGAGTTCATCCCGAAATCACATTCATGTGAAGCTGCATTAATGCAACCGTGGGGGAGGCGAGTAGGAGCATTCTTACTAAGGAAAAATTGGGGGAATAGGTTGTCCAATTTCGCACAGAACTTGCGGTGTTACATAATGCACCTTGTTGGCCGGGCTTGGGGTACTGATCGTATGCACAACCAGGCACACATGGTGGGAATGTTGCAGTAGGGTGCGGGGTGTCCGCAGCATGCAAACAGACAGGTGTTCTCGGTTAGCTTAGCACTGCGAGAGTTGTCAGACACAGTTTTTAAAACTGCATTCAAACTTTATGAACAGGGGGAGGATAGCTCAAGGGATAACGTGCTTCCTTTAGAAGCATGATGATTTAAAGCACCCCCAGTTCGGTCCGCGCTCAGAAACCACGGGGTATTGAGCGCATTATAAATAACATCATATGTCAGACACAAATACTAAGGTGTTCATTAAAGGCGGGCGTGTATGCTTACATTGCGGTCGCGCTGGCGGCAGTAGTAGTGGTAAACCTGGTCATTGCACGCGCGGTTATGGCTGTCATGAATGGGTCACTGCAATTGAGCACCTATGGGGTGTTACTTCACTGTGCATCTAGTAGTTTGGACCAGTTTTACTGTGTAGTAGTGTTTAAATTACACAATATACAACACGTGTACCGTCAAACTCCACCCGGGGAATTATTTGAGTAGTTGGTACGAAAGGGAAATAATTGATTTTGCAATGACGGGACATGTTTTGAAGTGATTGACCAAATGTAATGCGCCAGGCTGACCCAGCTTCGGGCAACCGTCACGTCTTCTGCAGGCGGGAGCAGCACGGGAGCATCCGCTCTCTAGTCTGCAGCGCCCGTCCCATGATAGGTTCCATCATTCCCAGTATGGTATTTCCCACCCAATATGCTTGACTTGAGCTGCCCCCCCCCCCCTTTTTTTTTTTTTTTTTCAATTGAAAAACACGCGGGGCGCTATGGGGAAAAGTAACGTTGCTTGCACGCGGCCGCGCGTGCCTAAGGCCGCTCTCCATTTTGTGTCAGTATATTGTTTGCGGCATGTGCATTATGCGAGGGTTAGGACAATGGGCTGGGGGCCTTTCTACTATAGGCACCTGATGCAGCGCGTGTGGGTGCTGATCTATTTACACAAAACACTAGGACAGTGATGGAATCATTCACGGCACAGTGGTAGCTGCGGGGGGTCTTTTTACTCCAGGTCGTCTTATTGGTGATTGGGGAAAGAGCTAGTAGATGGGTTGGAAAATAGGGCCACCCGGGATTGGCACAGGGGAAGGCTCCCTGGACCAGTAAGTAATGCACACAGTGGCGTGCAAATTCAACCGAGAGGCCATGGAAAGGAATGGGCAGCGAGGGAGGCCAGAAGGGGACAAGCAGTTAGCGGGGCTGGCATATCGTCCACCAAATTTTAGTCATTGCCCCCCGGCCTCAACCACTGGAGGTTTATTACAGGGTGGTTTGGAAACGAGAGGGATAGAATGGAAGGGGTCCTCCCGTGTTAAGTTGGCCAGGGTACCTGAGTAAAGAGCTGCACCTAGGGCGCGGAGAACGGGTTATGGTACGTTTTCCCGGTTGTGCGTGGAATTACTGGCCGTCACGGGGATTGGGAAGTGGAGATAACCATAGTGGTAGGTGCATGCGGCTGGGTTGCGTAGCAGGGGTGAGAAGGATGATGCGGGTGAATCAAGGCATTCAGTATGGGATGACACGCACACAACAGGGGCATCTTGAATACGAAAGGGAAGGTTTCGAAGGTCGGAGAAGTAATTGGGCAGCGGGCCAGTGCCCTTGAAGAACGATGATACGCTGGATATTTGATTGGCACGGTAGTGTTCAGCTGTTACAGGGGTGCGCGTAGGTTTTGCGGAGGGGGTTTCCGGAAGTTATGGTGCAAGTGGCTCGGGGTTTGCTGGTAAATGAGGGCAGGGCTTGCGATGCCAACAAGAACGGCAGGGCGTTGGGGCTACTCAGAGAGCTCACAAGGTGCTTGCTGCAGCTGAACGCAGAAGTCAGGGTACGTCATATACCCGGGGTTCAGAATGTGGCCGCTGGCTCTCTCTTTCTCGTTTACAGTGGGGAAAGTTTTTGGGAAAATCATCCAGAGGCAAGCACAAGGATGACAACCTTCCAGACACAATGGTGGGTATTGGTTGGGGAGATCTGAACTCGCTGGGCGACACGGCACTCGCACTAGGCACAATGCAGAGATATAGAGGGCGCATGGAGCAATTCACGGCCTTTCAAAGCAACACCTTGCCCGAGAGTGAGAAGGAAAGGCCAGTGCGGGCCTTTGCGGGATGGTGTTGGCACCAAGGAAGGTCCAGGTCTTGGGTGGCTTACCACCTAGCAGCAGTGGCGCATTTCCATAAATTGGGGGGCAGGCCCGAGCACATCAAAGAACATTAAATTGTTATGGCAATGAGGGGCTGGGCCAAACAAGCGACAGTTAAACCCGACGAGAGGCGGCCCATAGATGTGGGGAAGTGGCACAAATTGATCAGGAGTTTGGTGGTGTGAAGGGATGATTATGAAATAGCATTGTGCGCAGCAGCCCTCTCACTGGCAATTTTGGGGCCTTAAGGGTGAGCGAGCTGGTGCCTGCCAACAAGAAGGGTAAAAGTGTAAGTTTGCTTAGGAGCTGTGATATGGGGGTACAAGGAGAGCGGTATACATAATGTTGAGGAGATCCAAGACCGATCAGAGGGGGAAAGGTTGAAGCATTGTGTCTGGGGGTACCCGGGACAGTACGGTTTGTCCAGTAAGATGCGTAAGCAAGTATTTGAGTTTGGAAGATTGACACAGGGGAGGAGCCCCCTTCTCTAGTACATAACGAGGGGTCAGCGCTAAGTCTGTTTCAGTTTAAAAAGGTGTTGGACATGGCCCTGGTGGAGGCAGGGTTCCCGAAAGGAGTTTATGGGACGCATTCCTTCAGGATAGGGGCAGCCACATTGGCGGCAGGGATGGGCCTTGGAGCAGAGGCAATCAAACAGATTGGGGGCTGGAGGTCCGGTTGTTGTAAGCGGTATGTCAGGCCTGGAAGAGAAAAATAGCACCAAAGAAGGGAAGGCGACGGTCCACCTGGGTGGTGGGCCATTCCTTTGTGTCAAGGGCCAGGGCAAGCTGGACAGCCTAGCAGGTGGTGACCCCCTGGGAATACAGGGTGCAGTGGCACGGAGTGCCGGGTATGAAATGAGCACAGCTACAGGGGCACGTGCACAGACTCCTGAGGGAACATCGGGGCCCCGAGGTGTTGGTGGTGCACCTCAGGGGCAATGGCTTGGCTGGTCTGTGAAGGGGATCTTGCGCAAGGAATTGAGGTCTTCCTTACAGGAGCTATCGGTGGTAATGGGAGAAACTGAAATTGTGTGGTCGGAAATCATCCCGAGGCGAATGGAGGGGTGCGGAAAGTCAGGCGGCCGTGGAGAAGTCAAGGAGGAAACTGAATTGGGCTATGGCTAAGTTTTGCAGAGGGAGAGGCTTTCAGCATAGCAAACTTGTTTTTCTGGAATCTCTGCACAAAATTTCTGGAGTTATAAGCAAGGAAAGGGGGGAGCCACGGTGGGCGGTAACCCACCTTTGGCGTGGCGGGTTGTGGCAACCTATGATAAGACAAAGACTCCGAATGAGCCATTGCTAAACCGGAAGGGGCTTCGCCCATTCTAGACAGCACCTCCTGGGAGCCTAAACGGCGGGGGTGTCTGGCGGTAGCAATGGGGCTCAACTTCCCCCCAACAAACGGCGCTCCCCCAGTCCGCAAAGACCTGCAGGGGCAGGCGGTTCTCAGACTCGAAGGCCTTGGGGGAGTTGTGCCTGCAATCGACATGGAGGTAAAGGGGGAAGCAGGACGAGGAGCAGTCGCCACACTTTTGGAACACTTTTGGAACTATTTTATTACCTGTTTGCAGTGGTTATGTATATGTAAAAATAAATCTGCGGCCTTGTTATGCCAAACCAAGGAAATGTCTCATGCAGCACCTTACTGGGGGGTAAGGAAAGGGGCTTACAGGATGAGAAATGTTGGATGAAAATGGCATAGCTAATGGACGAATGCCCAGGTTATGGATATGCCCATTAATATGAACCACCCGCACTAGAGACTTAACGTTCTGCATCCAGAAATATATCTGCACTGGTGGGTGAAAATTGTGCAAGAAACCACTGAGAAATTGGGAGCGTAAAGCTGGCACGATCTCCGCAATTGAGAAACAAAGATAGCGCCCGCGAGATTTGTTCCCAGTTGTGAGGAACCCGGTAAGACACACCAAGACTGAGACAATCCACTTGCGGCGAAGGCACAGATCAGGACGATCGTAAGTGGAAGCGGCATCAGGAGAGGGAACTGCGCTAAAGATCCCGCTGGAGAAAGGTACGTTCTCCTCCCATCCCCCACTGCCGACGCTCAAGACAAAGGGCACCAGCACCGGTGAGCCGAGCACACAGTGCGCCATTACAGAAACATAAGAACGATCCTCTCCAAATCCCAAACGGAAAATGTGAGGAATTGAAAGACACACACAGTGCAAGTGAAGTGGAGTAAAGAGGCGACCGCACTCATATCTCCCATCCCTAAACTCCGGCTTGGGAAGCGAGCGAGGTACGGACCTACAGGAGATCCCCCTCCCCCCCATCGCCGTCAGCCCCAAAAAAGGAAAAGAACAAAAAAAGATAATAAAACAAGACAAGGGGCAGAAAGAGATGAAATAAATGGAGCACAATAATAAAACGAAAGGGAGGAACAGTATCCCGGGGGAAAAAATAAAAGAAAAAATATCACATTGAGAGGGGTCACCTCCCAGTAACGCAGCCAAGGGCACTCACGAACGCCCAATACCGGATCAGGATCACGTTATTGCATCTTTTTACCCAGCGAGGATAACTGCACCGACTAACGTTATATGATAAATATCACTGCACTAGCACCCGCCGACTGCACAAGAAGTGCCTGGGATAGTCAGCAAACCGCACCCACAACGAAAAACAACAGTTAGTTCTCAGCATCCAGGGCTCTGTTAAATCACTTCGACCAAAAATCACTTCGACCGTCAGCCCTCACAGAAATCTGCGTGGAGGAAGCCGGGACCCTCAGACCTGTGGCCTACACCGCTTATACCTTAAAAGTGCATTTCGAAGTGGGAGGTGAAAAAGTCATATAGCCTGAACTGGATCCACAGGAAAGGATACAGATTTAATGAGCAAAACTTTCTTGGTACGCAGAGTGAACTTTAAACGAGACATTAGCCCAAGCAGTGAGAAGTGTTGGAAAAAAAGAAGTGGCATAACACCTATGCTTGCTGGAACGAAGCTGGACCCCAACACTTTGATCCTACTCCAAACATTTCGCCGATCACAGCCATTGAGTCAAGCGGAACCCAAAGCTCGACAGATATCCCGGGCAATGACCTGGACAGCACCACCAAAGTGGACATTAGGCTTCTGCTAGGGGAAATAAGATCGATGAAGTCGAGCCTCACAGAAACGGTTGCTGACCTACGAACAAGAGTAGCAAAGACAGAGGACCGTCTCGAAGCGGTAGAAAACAATCAGCAATCAGGTGCTATAGCCACGATGCAATATGAAGCTAAACTTCAAGATCTTGAACAAAAGGAAAGGGACATGGAGGCAAAGCTTGATGACCTTGAAAACAGAGAGCGGAGAACGAACATTCGGATATTAGGTTTGGCAGAAGAACAGGGGGAATCCCCGGCAAGCCTGGAGAAGAAAGTAAGGGCCCTAATCCACACCCTCTATGTCGACACAGACACTACAAAGTTGGAATTTGACAGAATTCACAGGGCAGGGGGGCCCTCGCGAGTTCCCCGCTTGGTCCTGGTAAAGTGCCATTATTACACCAAAAGGCAAGACATACTATCAAAAGCGAGAGAAAAGGGCACGATCGAATTCGGAGGCGCAAGGGTGATGCTTTACCAAGATCTCTTGGCCATGACCTTAGCAAAAAGAAGAGGGTGCCGCCCACTCACGATCTGGTTGCAAGAGCAAGGCACTCGCTACCGATGGGGCCCTCCCTTCTCGTTGTCTTTTGAATATGGGGGAGAAGATTTTAGGATCACCACGATAGACAAGGCAGAAGGAGCCCTGCGCCACCTTCGAGGTCCAGCAGAAGATAAGGACACTGATCCGCATAGGAAGCCGGAAGGACTCACATTTCACTCAACGCCAAAGCCACCCAGGAGAGGGAAGGTGCAAACGAAGTGGAAGTATAAACGCCTGAATACTCTGTGAAATTGAACACAGACTACTGAAATTATTTACCCAGCTCACTACTACATCTTTGGTTGTTACTGGCTTGCAGGTTGATAGAAAGTGCGAGCCCCCTCCTTTTTCTTGGATGTGAGCTCGCCAGATTTAAAGAGGGAACGTTCTAATTTTCTTAGGTTATGTAACACTGCATCCATTGCGTATTTTAAAATATGACGAATGAATGGAAAAACAATGCCCAAAGAGGGGTCCCAACAGAGTGGCCCTTAGTTTATGGCGTCTCCTTAATCAGCAGAGAATGCTAAAGTTAGCTTTTCTCAGGGATAGGGGGGGGGAGAAGGGAAACACTCATTCAGAAAACAAGGGGATTCGGAACTATAATTGTGAACCACCTATAGAAATATTGCAAACAATACGGCAATATGGAGTCGATGCAGAGAGGTGGCTACAAACATCACTTAGACTACGGTACTTGGGGGCCACTTGTGCAGATCTTACACACTACAATGGCAAGGATTGATGGTATAACTTTGTGGTCCCTCAATGTAAGGGGGTTAAACTCTTCCCAGAAAAGATCCATGCTGTCACGACAGTTCAAACAATCCGGAATCGATATAATATTTGTGCAAGAGACGAAATATACTCAAGGACGGGAATGCAGAATTGTGGGAAGAGACATTGGGGATGTAATATGGGTCTCGGACCCTCATAAAAGGGGGAGTGGGCATTATGTTCTGGAAATCCCTGTCATTTCGCTTAGAGCACACATATAGAGATCCACAGGAGAGAAATGTAGTGTTAAAAGGAGAGTTACAATCCCGGAAAATAACCCTATGCTCATTTTATGCACCTAATCAAAATCAATCAAACTTCATAGAACCTTTGTTCGCCTTTCTGAATGAATGGGAGGAAGGCACCCTGATTTGTGGAGGTGATTTTAATGTGGTTGCGCAGAGAGAATTTGACTGGAATTCAGTGAGGCAGGTTACACAGGTACCGAGTAGTCAGAAAGGTGCCCGATTCCATAGTCTACTGAAAGAACATCAATTAATTGACACATGGCGCGCCATTCATCCCAAAGTCACAGGCTTCTCTTTTTTCTCCCACCACGCACCAAAGCTTTTCCAGAATAGACTTTCTTCTGCTGGGGGCAGAATGTGTAGGAGAGATCCTCGAGGCAACCATAGAAGTGGTCACCTGGACAGATCACAAATTATGTAAACTCTTATTAGACGTAGGCCCTCCCTTAAAAGCAGACAGGCGATGGGTCTGTAATGATTTTTTGTGTAGAGATGCAGTTTTCAAAGACGCTCTGACAGAGGCCATCACAAATTACTTCAAAGTGAATGACGTGGATGGAATTTATTAAATAGGAAATGGGAAGCAGCAAAGGCCACGATAAGGGGGATACTAATGTCAGAAGGGGCATCAAAGAAGAGGCTAAGGTTACTTAGGGAAACAAAACTCAAAGCAGCCCTAACCCGCCTAGAGCGAGACCTCCGACTGCGTCCAGACCAAGCAGAAGACAAGCTGTCACAGATAGTAGGGCTAAGAGAAGAGCTGAAAGACATTTGGAACCGAAAGGCTCTTACGCAACTCAAATAACTCCAACAAAAATTCTTTGAGAAAGGGGATAAAGCCCATACGATGCTAGCGAATTGCTTGAGGAAACAAAGAGCCGACAGGGCTGGGTATAAGATAAACGACGAAGGGGGAACCGTCCTTACAGACCCACATGACATAGTGAACCGTTTCTCCAGGTTCTATTCACAGCTGTCCTCGGCTGAAGGGGAATGTACACCAGCAGCCATGGAAGAATTTTTAAAAGTCCTCCCCCCCATTAGAAACACAGAACACGCAGAACAACTAAACACTCCTATAACCATCATAGAAGTCCAAAGGGCGATCTCCAATTTAAAAGCAGATTCGGCCCCTGGACAGGATGGCTATACCCCGGCATTTTACAATAAAAACAGTAATGCCCTGTCACCATTCTTAACCAAATGGTTTAACTCAATAATAACAACAGGCCAAGCCCCTAAATCATTTACAGAATCGACAATTATAGTTCTCCCTAAAGAAAGAAAGAACCCCCAGGAATGGGCGTCATACCACCCCATATCCCTAATTAACGTGGATGCAAAAATCTATGCAGGCATCCTAGCATCCCGTCTTGCCCTTGTTCTCCCACAGCAGGTGCATACAGACCAGGTGGGTTATGTAAGGGGAAGACAAGGAGCGGATAACATAAGGAAAACCCTAAATTTAATAATAGGCCTCATGGAAACTGAATGCAATCCTATGCTACTATCACTTGAGGCCGAGAAGGCGTTCGACTGCGCGGAATGGCCCTTCTTGAAAGCAGTATTGAAGTGGGTGAAAGTGGGAATGGCATGGACACAAGGGGCGAGCGCACTATAACACACAGCTCAAGCAAAGGTATCCATTAACGGCGTCTCTTCGGATCCTATTGTTATCTCACAAGGAACCAGACAGGGATGTCCCCTGTCCCCACTCCACTCATTTATGCACTAGTTATCGAGCCCTTTACCCAAATGTTACGGTCAAACCATAAAATACACGGCATCACCCGGGGCAAATAAGGAATACAAGCTAGTTCTGTTTGCCGATTTCTCCTATACCTCACCGATCCAGCAGAATCAATCCCAGCCCTATTCCAAGAAATACACAGATACGGAGCCCTATCTGGCTTTCGCGCAAACCTCCAAAAGACTGTAGCAGTTCCACTCAGAGAGGGTGGAATCCTCCCCCACTCACTAGAGGAGAGTTGGGGCCTTAAAATACAACCCCAATCAGTGATGTATTTGGGCGTAAACATTACTGTGTCCCTTGCAGACCTCTTCGAGGCAAACTATGTCCCCTTGTGGAAAGCCGTAAGGGAAGACGTGAACAGGTGGTCAAAACTGACCCTGTCGTGGGCCGCCAGATTTACACCCATCAAGATGAATATACTGCCCTGTCTTCTTTTTCGTTTTAAATCACTCCTAAATGTAATTCCTGATTCCTTTCTTGCCGAGATTAAACGGGTGTTACTGGAATATCTATGGGCGGGCAAAAGGCCTATTCTACTCTAGTACTACCTAAAGAATCAGGGGGCATGGTGTTACCAGATATCCCGGAATACCACAGGGCCTCCCAACTGAGGGTATTAGTCGACCATCTATGGGAGAACCCTGAGAAACAATGGGTCGCAATAGAGAATAATGTCTTTGCACCAGTCATTCTGGGGGAATGGTTGTGGGTCCCTCAGTCAGCAATGACACGAATAATTCGTGAACATCCTATTTTAAAGGTATTGTGGTCACTTTGGCACCCCTCTCGAGTCACACGAGGCATCACTACCTGGCCCTCCCCGTTAAGTTGCATTTGGTGCACCCATACAGAAGCTAATCTGCAACGTCCATCGATTTCAGAATTGGTATGAATCTGGAGTGGTAAGGGCAGCACAAATGTGAAGAGAAGGGGTATATATCTCTTTAGGGGACCTACGAGAAGTCTTGCCGAAGGAGACTTTTACTTCAATACAATACTTGCTATTACGAAGTGTCTTAACAGATCGCCGCTGGGGAAACACCCTGCAACATCCTCTTACGGCATTTGAACTCATTTTAAGTACCCCCCAGACCACGAAAGGGCTTATTGCACGACTATACAAAGCCCTGATTACCAGAGGCTATTTGAGCCGCCCCTCATCGGAGGTTAAATGGGAAGCAGAATTAAACCTGGGAGATCAACCCGGGATTTGGAAGGCCATAAGAAAAGCAGTCTGGGGGTCATCCATATCTACACAATACAAGATGCACAATGCACGCATGCTAGTTAGATGGCATTACACTCCTAAAAGGCTGTCTAAGATGTTTCCAGGCACACCCCCTCACTGTTGGAGAGGCTGTGGGGAAATCAGCGATTATTGGCATCAGTGGTGGGGCTGTGACAAGGTGAAAATGTACTGGAAAGAGGTTTTAGGATGGATCCAAGACATTGACGGGATCCCCAGAGTACTCACACCAACTTTGGTACTTTTTGGGGTGGAATCGGACGATGAAGATTCCCATGAGTCCCTAACACATATGCCACAAAACCTATAATTAGCTGCCAGAGTATGTTTGACTATCAAATGGAAGTCAGCAGTTCTCCCCTCCAAAGGGAATGGCTCAGTAAAGCGCATGCAATATACGAAATGGAAAGCCTGACAGCTGCAGCTATGTAATCCCATAGGAACATGGACTTTATCTGGTTACCCTTTAAGGAGTATTATAGGGAATGCTGGGCCCCTCACTGCTGCGCGAAGTAGAGCTCATAACCAATATCCACCCCCAAGGTATCAATAAGGCTGATGAAGGTATACACGTGCACAATGTACTAAGTCATGGAGCAATTAGGCCTGAACAATAATTTAGTGTGGTCCCCTTGTATGACTTTATTGGTTCTCCGTATGTACAATTTAGCTCACTTTCAAATTCCGATGAGTGGGGCGAGGGACAGGGGTGGGAAAGGTATGGGGAGGGGATATACACACGTTATGATGTTCTGGTCAATAGTTCTTCTGAATATATTGCATGATGATAATTAAGAGCCATACTGACATTTACTGTGATGTGAAGTGTTAGACTTGTATTAAAAAACAAAACAAAAAAATAATAATAATAAAATAATAATACCAAACAATTAGAATACTTATGACAATAAGCCTAAAACTAATAATGAAAACATATTTATTTGCATGCAATTATTTCTATTACATTTCATGAAATCCAAACAATAAGAGACCTAAAAATGATAATAATAGCTTGTTTTGATAACGTTCTCAGCAGTAATTTAAGATGTTGAAAAATAAAGGCCTTTAATTTAACTATGAAGTATTTTTTAAAGATATTGTGGAATAGAGAGCTGAATGAAAGACAGAAAGCAGCTATGAAGGCAGAAAGCAGCTATGAAGACAGAAAGCAGCTATGAAGACAGAAAGCAGCTATGAAGGCAGAAAGCAGCTATGAAGGCAGAAAGCAGCTATGAAGGCAGAAAGCAGCTATGAAGGCAGAAAGCAGCTATGAAGGCAGAAAGCAGCTATGAAGGCAGAAAGCAGCTATGAAGACAGAAAGCAGCTATGAAGACAGAAAGCAGCTATGAAGGCAGAAAGCAGCTATGAAGACAGAAAGCAGCTATGAAGACAGAAAGCAGCTATGAAGGCAGAAAGCAGCTATGAAGGCAGAAAGCAGCTATGAAGACAGAAAGCAGCTATGAAGGCAGAAAGCAGCTATGAAGGCAGAAAGCAGCTATGAAGACAGAAAGCAGCTATGAAGGCAGAAAGCAGCTATGAAGACAGAAAGCAGCTATGAAGGCAGAAAGCAGCTATGAAGGCAGAAAGCAGCTATGAAGACAGAAAGCAGCTATGAAGACAGAAAGCAGCTATGAAGGCAGAAAGCAGCTATGAAGGCAGAAAGCAGCTATGAAGACAGAAAGCAGCTATGAAGGCAGAAAGCAGCTATGAAGGCAGAAAGCAGCTATGAAGACAGAAAGCAGCTATGAAGGCAGAAAGCAGCTATGAAGACAGAAAGCAGCTATGAAGGCAGAAAGCAGCTATGAAGGCAGAAAGCAGCTATGAAGACAGAAAGCAGCTATGAAGGCAGAAAGCAGCTATGAAGACAGAAAGAAGCAGCTATGAAGGCAGAAAGCAGCTATGAAGGCAGAAAGCAGCTATGAAGGCAGAAAGCAGCTATGAAGGCAGAAAGCAGCTATGAAGGCAGAAAGCAGCTATGAAGGCAGAAAGCAGCTATGAAGGCAGAAAGCAGCTATCAAGGCAGAAAGCAGCTATGAAGACAGAAAGCAGCTATGAAGGCAGAAAGCAGCTATGAAGGCAGAAAGCAGCTATGAAGACAGAAAGCAGCTATGAAGGCAGAAAGCAGCTATGAAGGCAGAAAGAAGAAGGGACCGAAGTGGAAATGAAGCAACGATACATACGAGAAAAGGAATGAATGAATGGCCAGACTTACAGCTCTACAAGGCTGCTCATCAATGAAAGTGCACCCGGCTGTATCTTTCTGATCTTATTTCTGCGCAGCACCCTGCAGAAGAGGAAAAAAGGGGAACTGGGTTAAGGCAAATATGGACAAATATAACACCTAGTTGCAAGTTGAACTGTGCACATTTGTGTAGATAGTACATGGCATCACAGTCTCATTTTAAGCTTTTAAGAGTCAGAAAATCTTCAAAT
This sequence comes from Ambystoma mexicanum, assembly GCF_040938575.1. NCBI lineage: Eukaryota > Metazoa > Chordata > Amphibia > Caudata > Ambystomatidae > Ambystoma > Ambystoma mexicanum. The sequence continues at coordinate 130,172,089 of NC_090930.1, forward strand.
GTCCTACTTACCATATTTTATTTCTGTAATGTCCATATTATTTAATCTATAGATTATTTAGACCTTACAGATTCACTAGAGGTCATCAGCAAAGGCTCTGAGTGTAAGTGAGCAAGTGATCGTACGTACATGGCATAAAATGGCACTTACATGGCGGAATAGTACAGAACAAACCAACCTGAGTTACGTTACAACGAAGCGGTAGAGAAACCCTAAAATCAAACAGGTAGAGATTGAAACTCGAACAAGGAGAGACTGACTAAAAGGTGCTTTTCAGACCCTTTGTGTAGGATTAGATATTGGGTTTTAGCCCTCAGGTCAGGGGGAAGTTGGTTTCATAGATTGGCAACACGCAGTCCAGAATATTCTTTGCCTAATTGGGTTTTGAGGGACCACCAATACAGAAGAATCTGCAGACTAAAAGGGGCATGTGGACGGTCTTTCTGAATTTTATTCATGAGGATCCCATGGGATAACTTCAAATATGGCCTGATGTGCAATAGACAGCAGGAGGTCCATAATGCCAGACTGGCCTCAGCAACTGCTTTCCGAGCCCTCGTCTGAGTATGTGATTCCACCTGTGTGAGCTATCTTAATTCAACAAATCTTGCCAAGCACAACAGTTATACAAATGGTCTGTTAACTCTGAAGTAGAAATCAGACTAATTAGGAATCTGAGTGGTACTTAAAGAACAATCAAACTGCTATGTTGTTTTTATGGATGGAGAGGTGATTATTAATGTTGCAAAGGGAGAGCGGTCCAGAGTTGAGTCACTAGAAGTGAGACAGCCCTGTAACTTTATGGTCCTTTTCATGCTGCCCTGCACTGAACAGTAGCAGAGCCCCAAACCTCAACTTACAGACAAGGATGTAGTGCTGATGTCTGGTGAAGAGACAGTCAGGACCCATGCCAGGGAAGGCCTGATTGACCACTGAGGAACCACAATTTCTGGACCATGTTGAGCCAAAGGAGGAAACAGAGAAGATGCGTGCCGGCAACAGTGCGGCCAGACTCGCGCAAGTGTCTGCTGCATTCTGAATCATTTCTGACTAAGAAGTTAAAAGAAGCCGCAAACAAAAGACTTCAATATGATAAGTAGGAGGAGATCATTGCAGTACGTGCAGAAAAGCAGCAATCCGAATCATCTGATTATCCTCAAACTAAAAACACAGCTGGATGCTACAGACTTAATCCGAGGGGGCAGTGATAAATCTACTGAATCCTTCCCGCCCTCAAGTGATGCAGTGCTATAGTTCAAATTTGTAAGTGAAGAAGGAGAGTTGTACAGTTGTATGGCCATTGCTGCCCTCATTTCCATCTAGGTGCTGGATAGTTAATCAGATTTACTCCAGAAAGCCTAATGATATGATAGGGTATTTATAACGCGCTTAATACCCAGAGGTTTCTAAGCGCGGACCCGGGGATCGAACCTGTGTTGCTCTGTGTCGTCTTGCTTCCAAGGCGAGCACGTTACCCCTGAGCTTTCCTCCCGAGACCATGGCTGCGCACGTCATCTATTGACCAAAGAAATTACATCTTCTATTGCAATTTCTGCATCTAAAGCTAACTAACCGCTCATGTCACCAACAAATGCCACTTTCAGTGGTCGAAGTGAGTGTGAATGGTTGGGATCGGAGTTCTTCTACCTTCATTTTTTTTTCTGTTAACAGTTCCACTCTACACCAACAGCATGATCATGATGGACATTGCGCACGCATGGTGGCAGAGGCCAGCCCGGAGTGTGGTGTGTCACGTTCCTTGTTGGGGAGCTTTGTTTGGGGGTAGCGGCCCACATTTTGTGCCACGTGACTAGGAAAATGGGCTCTGGAGGAGAAGAGAAGTATGGTTGCGTATGGCCGTGATCAGCGGTTGGCGAGATCTTCTGTGAAGAGTAGGGTCTTCAGGTCCTTCCTAAAGGATACGATGGACGCGGGCAGTTTGATCTGCGTGCGTGGGTGTTTTTAAAGGCTTTGGAAGCTGCAACAAACATAAAACCAAGGAACAGAAAGGAACTGCAGAAAACACTCCTTTGGATCCTGCACTGCTGGCCTACACTGCTGGCCTACAAATGACAGGCTCTTGGCGACTACCAAGGGAGGCAGCCATGTTCTTTTGTAAAAAGTGATTTGCTGGGGAAAGAGCTCGTCAGTCACCAGGGACCCCTGTTTCTCCAGCACGCACGTGCGCTGTCAAACTTGTGATAATGATACACCCACTTGAAAGCATCTAATCAGCATGACAATTCCCAATGCACAGGGCAGATTTGTACTCACTCTGCTGGCTTTATGCTGCTCTGCATCATGAGCCAGGCAGTGGTAATTGACTTGTTATCGGGTTCTTACGATGTGAAGCCTCCCAGGGGTCTGCTCTGACATTTAACATGAATTAACTAACATCCGTGGCCGAAATGAACAGTACCAGCGCTCGCAAGGTTGCCTGGAGACAAGCAGGGGTCAAGACTGGCAGATGCAAGACAAGATTAATATTCAAACAAATGAACTGAAACACGCAGCCGTGAATAATGTACAGGCGTGGGGGGTGTTCCCCCATAACAGGGAGGAGGGTGGAGAACTCCTCTCCAGGAATAAGGCAAGCACCAAACTCAACTGATTTCCACCGATACATTTAACCATCTCAGAAAGATTGAACAGCTGGTGCCGATGGGTTAAATGAGTTGGGCATCAACATGCATTTGACAGCGTGCAGATGTTATAACACTATGGTCATAACTGGCAGCAAATGGTACACCACCACACAAACACCAAGCTAGCACCAATAGGAGGCACTGCACGGTGTTCATGAAGGTGACGAACGGAGACCCGAAGGGAAATGGAGGAGGCACCCCGATAACCGGGGCAGGGGCCTTCCTCCTTCCGCTCTCTCATCCCTCCCCCCCCGCGGGGGCAGGGGAGAGGGCGGCAAGAGACAGAAAAAGAGCGCCAAGCGCTGCAAAAGCCCGCGAAGGGCAACAAAAGAAAGGGGAGGAGCTTGGGATGCATAAGCGGCGGGCACCCGGAACAGCAGCACTTGCAGCCCTTCCAGCAGCCGGGTGCCCGCCAAGCAGGAGAGGTTTTTCGTTTCCCACCCTCCCACCCTACAGCTGAGGCAGAGCCTGGACGTCGTTGTCGCAGGAAGACCAGGCGGTGTTGTGGCGACCAATGAGAACAGAAAGACTCTGAATGAGCCATTGCTAAACCGGAAGGGGCTCAGCCCCTCCTGGGAGCCTAAACGGCGGGGGTGTCTGGCGGTAGCAATTGGGGCTCAGCTTCCCCCCAACTAACGGCGCTCCCCCAGTCCGCAAATACCTGCAGGGGCAGGCGGTTCTCAGACTCGAAGGTCTTGGGGGAGTTGGGCCTGCAATGGAGATAACCGGGGCAGCAAAAAGGGGGAAGCAGGACGAGGAGCAGTCGCCGCATCTTTGGAACTATTTTCAATATCTGTTTGCTGTGGTTATATATATGTGTGAAAATAAATCTGCGGCCTTGTTATGCCAAACCAAAGGAAAATGTCTCATTCAGCACCTTACTGGAGGGGAAAGGAAAGGGGCTGGCAAGAATGAGTAATGGGTGATGCTTATGGCATAGCTAATGGACAAATGCCCAGGTTATTGTATCCCGCATACTCCGTAGTTTTGACATTGGACTGTAGGTGGCGCTGGGATGAGGATGATGAACATTATGTTATCTTAGGCTGCCATCTTTGATTGGGATGAGTTTATAGAACTGTGTGCTGGCTCAACTGTGTGTTCAGCATGGCTCCAAATGTCCCTGTACCTGTAAATGTGCTGCACGTGCTTGTCTAGCATTCTGTGTAGTGGGGACTATAGACACGAACTGCTCTATAACGGGAATACTTGACAGATGGAAATCTGCATGAGTGTTTTGATAGGCCACTGTGAGGCACAGCCTTGTGCTTACAAACAGTTGAAAAATCTTATGTACACGTAATGTGTGTAATGACTGGGAAGGCACGAGTGCTGGGTTGGGTGGTATGAGGTTTGCAGATATGCGGCCAGCAGCCATTTTGTCTGAATAGCATTGGCGCTGTGATTAATGCAGGACACTGTGGTGTAATTAGTCCTTTTGTTTGAGGGCAGTGCTGTTGAAGAACAACGCGTGACATTTGCATAGCCTTGCCTATTGTTGTGTTGGTGCAAATGAGCTGTGATGTTGGTGCTGTGTAACATATATGTTTGATAGCACCTTTTCAGTGATTGCTTATATGTTTTGCTTATATTCTTTGTAACAGGTGTTCTGTCATTTGTTAAGCATGATTAGGGTGCAAAACATCTCCATACCCACTGGTTCTGTTTGGGTTGCATAAGAGTTTGAAGTGATCTGTCCTCACATGACGGTGGCTTTTTGATAAAAGTAGTCAGAGCAATGTCAGGCCTTTTTGATATATAATGACTTGTTTAGTTAGACAACTATATAAAGGTATTACTGCATGTGATTTACCTAAAGTGGGACTCGCCTATTACTGGGGTGGCCAAAATGTTCGCACACAAAGCGAAAGCGAGAAATCTGCCCTGGAATCCGCTTCCGCCTGTTCCACAAAATCAGCATTACGGGTTCGCCACCACTGAAGGGTAGCGTGGTGTTTTGTTCCCATGTTATTTTCGTGTAGTGCAACGTGAAACTTTTTTCGATCCACGAGAAACTTTGTGCAGGTTGTTCTGAACCGGGCTTGTTTCGTGCAGTCCACTGAGAAGCTTCACGCGGTTTTTCGATTAGTGATAGGCTTGCACAGCAACACGAGAACATCTGTGTGGACCTTTTAATCGATCCGTGCCAGATTCGTGCAGTGGCATGAGCAACTTTGCATGGCTCATTCCACTTTGCGAGACAGCATGAGGAACTTTGCATGGCTCATTCCACTTTGCGAGACAGCATGAGGAACTTTGCATGGCTCATTCCACTTTGCGAGACAGCATGAGGAACTTTGTGCCTCTCTTTTTGATACGCAGAGGTGGCAGAACGTCAGATTGCGGCAAAATGGTTCAACATTTTTCAGGTTTCGCTTCCATGCCTGGAGGAACGGAATTTAACAATTTCGCCCATCCCTACCTATTATTTGCGTTCAGTTGAAGAGTTCCTGAATGATCCCACTTTGCCTTTCTATTTCCTGTTACTACCTATCCATGACCGCCGGACCGCCACTGGCACAGGACTCTGCTCAGCGACCACATCATGCTACATGTGAGTACCATCTTGATGGTAGACCCTACAACCAGCTGTGCTGCACCCGTTCCGATGGTGAGGACTAACTTTGTGCCCAATTGAGGCTGTAACTCAGCACCTGGCGCAGTAGATCCTTGTTTAGCCCCATATCAGCTGCACAGTTGCATTTAACCGCTTCTGACCCTATAATGACCCGTGCACTGCGGCCTGAAACGGAGGCTCGCCCCTAAGCAACTACCAGTACTTAGCACTACTCTACTGTCGGCAAGCGGGGGTTGCCACCCCCACCCTATCGAACACCTAAGATGATGCCCAGCTCGCCATCCTTGTCGTTAGTCGAATTATGAGCTAAGCAGGCAATAGCCCATGGTAGCAGCACGTCTGCATTGCTCTAGCCAATCAAACTAACTCTGTTCCAGCTTACTGCTTGTACCGCACTGACTTCGCAAAATCCTAAACAACCTACCGCTTCAATTTCTACCCATAGTACTAATCTGTGAAAATGCCCATAGCTTGTACCATTCTCACTGCGCTAATTTTGAACTAGCCTATGCTATATTTTGCTTACAATCTGCCAATATTGCTATTTTGTCACCCTGCCCAATGATTGTTTCTCATCAGCTGTGCTAATTTTGAACTAGCCTACGCCATATTTTGCTTACAATTTGCTAATACTATTGCTATTTTGTCACCTTGCCCAATATTTGTTTCCCACCAGTTTGCTAATTTTGTGCTAATTCCTGCCTACTGTTCATAATCTCCCAAATTTGTGTCTACCCCGGAACCGGAATATTTATAACAACCTGCCCACTGCATCACCTCTAGTCAGCCTACTGTCACACTGCCCTGGCCTATTCAGTATCTACCATACCCAGCCTACCAATAGAGAACAATGCAATCCTTCCATAGAGCCATGCACGCCCTGGCCTCATTTCTTCCCCTAGTTCACCCAGCCACTCCATCACTCTCACTGCCACCGCTCCCAACCGCACTCGACTTCAAATCTACTTGTTCATCACCACTTAACACTGCCAACATTGAGCCAATCAGCCCTCTTGAATGGCTACACCGCTTCGCCAAACCACCTACACCTCCTATCCAACTATCAGTACACTCAAGGAACCAAACACTCCACGGATGGGTCCACAAAACCATTTAACTCCTCGCCTCCACAAACCCCCAACATCAAAGGAGCCCTGATGAATGCTTGCTCACTCGTGACCCCATGCTGCTGAGATCGTTGATCTCATTGTTACAAATAGCCTAGACCTCCTAGCTGTCACAGAAACATGGCTTCACCAAGCAGCAGGTCCCGCACTCTCCCTTGCCCTTCCTGGAGGTTACACTATCATCAGGGCAGACAGAACGTCTGGCAAAGGTGGAGGATTGGCATACATTCCACGCGCCAGCCTCCCCTCTGCAGAACTCTTATCGGTAAAACTAACCCTCTCTCCCTCCCAAACAATCCTTTTGCATCTCATCTACCGTCCCCCCGGCCCCACTCTCTCCTTTGAGGAGGACATTCGGAACATCCTGTCCACCTATACCAAATTTGGCTCCCAAGCTATCCTCCTAGGAGACATGAACCTTGGCCTCTCAGACCTTAACAATAATCAAGCTCTAGCTGTGGACAACTCAATTTCCAACCTAGGCTTCATACACAGAATCACAACACCCACCCACTCCAAAGGTAGAATGTTGGACTGGGTCTCCGACCTGAACTGCTCCATATCCATTACCCAAAATGAGCCTGTAGCCTGGTCAGACCACCATCTCATCCTTTTCTCTATCCCAGTACCCTCGCCAACTAAAACCTCACTAGCACCCCCCTCTTTATCCAGGAACTGTCGTAACATTTCCATAGACAGCCTCCAGCCGCTCATCAGCAACATCCTTAATGAAGCCAAATTCAGTAACCTGGACCCTCCCAACCTGGTAGATCTATACAATACCACCCTGAAATCTGCTCTTGACCAGGAAGCCCCTCTCAAACTCGTGAAAGCCAAACCCCTGGCCCACCTCAACAAATGGTTTACACCTGAACTAAAAAGCCTCAGAAATATAAAAAGATCAGCTGAATCTACCTGGCGCAAATCCCCTTCCCTCATTAACAAAACCACATATACGTCAGCCTCCACCACCTATAAAGCAGCTATCCTCGTGGCCAAAAAAGAAACCCACAATTCCAGAATACAGAATGCCAAATCCAGCTCAAAAGAACTCTTCAGTATCCTCAAAAGAGCTTGAACCCTCTGCACCTCCTATACAAGATTGCATCAAAGATGCAGATGGTGTACCAAAATTCAGCAAGCACTTGCTGATAAAATCACCTTGCTCCAAAATAAGATCAGCGCTAAAAAGGCAAGCCTCTCCATTGAATCCCAACAGGCCTCTGACCCTAAGAATACCCCTCAATCGTGAACTCCTTTCAGCTTCTCTCAAGTCACCTCTAAGGAAGTTGAGGACATTATAAAAACCTTGAAACCATCTCACTGCCAAGACGACATCTGCCCGCTACTATGATTAAAGAAGGCGCCAAAGATCTTGCACCCTTCATCACTGCTCTAATCAACTCCTCATTCGCCTCCAATGAAGTACCTAACAACCTTAAGGAAGCATGGGTTATGCCCCTACTAAAAACAAACAACCTCAACGCCAATGTGCCCACCAATTATAGGCCCATCACCACTGTCGCATTCCTTCTAAGAATTCTGTATTGGGTTGCTTATCTGCAAATACAGAAGCACCTAGAGGAGAAAGAACTCCTAGGACTCAGACAGTCAGGTTTCAGACCCAGACATGGAACCGAGCCAGTCCTCCTAGATCTAAAGATCCAAATGGACGTAGCAAAGGACAATGGCAAGTTAGCAATCCTCCTACTCCTAGACCTATCTGCTACCTTCGACCTTGTCGACCATCAAATCCTCACCAAACATCTGACCACAGAAGCAGCCTTCTCCACTAATGCTTCCGATTGGGTTAAATCCTTCCTCTCCAACAGAACCACCAGAGTCTTTTCCCCATCAGCTTCAGCGGACCCTACACCGATACTCTGTGGCGGCCCAAAGGGTTCCTGTGTGTCTCCCACCGTCTTTAATATATTTACGAAGCTTCTCTTCGACCGACTAACGTTGGCTAGAGCTCTCGCTCTATCTAAACTCCACTACTGCAACACTCTCTTCCTGGACTCCTCTGAACACAACCTAAATAAACTCCAGGTATTTCAGAATAACTCTCTAAGAGCAGCCCTCAGCCTTCCAAGATCCTGTCACATCTCAACACACATACAGAACGCCAATTGGCTACCTATCCGTGATAGAATCAACTACGCACCCTAGCCATCATGCACAAATGCCTCAGAAACTCAGCCCCAAAATAACTGGCGGACAAATTCTGCAAACACCAATCTACACGTATTACCAGATCTACTCATTCCCACAATCTGATGGTACCTAGATTCAATCTAAAAACAGCCGGGAGCTAGTTTCCCAGTACAAGCTGCGAAACGCTTGTCATGATGCCTACCTCCAAGGTGCCAGACAAGACCCAGCTACCGCAGAGGCAGACATCATGTCTTCAAGGGAAGTCACAACAGCCTCAAGTAGGGGCTCTTTGGACTCAGTCCTGGCGCCTTTGGCGCCAGGCTCATATCGGGCCACAGTCCTGGCGCCATAGGCACCAGGCTCATAAAAGGGGACTTTGTGTTAAAGGTGCTTAGTGTTAACTTAGCTGATGCAGACCATGCTGCAACATCCAGGCCTTGTGAGGCCTGAATGGGACTACGTTATCTTTGGAACTACTTAACCACACGGGTGTGGTCAGGGGAGGAATACATACCTGAGAGGAAGGATACATACCTGGACCTACTTTGAAGGCTATTTAAGCCACGCCCAAGCAGCAACTCACGCTTTGCGTTGTTCTGCATCTAGCAGCTGGACGCTCACCGTGTTTGCTCCTGCATTCTGTCTTCTGCCACTCCTGCCAGCATCCTGGAACACCTGCAAAGAGAGAAGAGAAGAGAAAAGGGTAAAGAGGAGTCCTTACCTGCTAAATCCGCATTCCGGAGACATCTCGCCGACGGTCCTGAAAAGGAAGACATCCATTTAAAAGCACATTGCATCGATCGCTGCAGCGCCGCATCTCACTCACCTGTACAAGGTACCACCACGTTCTACGGCGACATCTGGACTCGCAGCCACATCACCGCGACTAGGGAGAAAAAGACAAGAATAAAGGTGAGAGGGGAAAGAAAACAAGGAAACCTTAATTTCCATTACAAAGCTTACTTGCTGGGTTATTCCAACTTCATTTCGGGTCGGTGCCGCATCCTGGCATTTCCGGACCTCGGCCCCTATGGGGAAAAAAGACATCAGCGTTAGTGGGCGCATGAAAAGACATTACCCAAACGCCCATTAAAGACTTACCTGATTTCTTCTGGATTGAGCTTCGTTTCGGGTCGGTGCCGCATCCAGGCATTTCCGGACCCCGGCCCCTATGGGGAAAAAAGACATCAGCGTTAGTGGGCGCATGAAAAGACATTACCCAAACGCCCATTAAAGACTTACCTGATTTCTTCTGGATTGAGCTTCGTTTCGGGTCGGTGCCGCATCCAGGCATTTCCGGACCCCGGCCCCTATGGGGAAAAAAGACATCAGCGTTAGTGAGCGCATTGATACAAGGACACTGAGGGAACTCTCATCAAGCTCACCAGAGTCTCATTCTTCGGTTCCACAGCTCTTCTCGGAATAGTTTCTGCACCTGAAAAAGAGACAACAAACAATTATTATTGCGGAATCATACTCATTAACATAATCCTTACGGTACTATACCGGGAAAACAAAACTTGAACCCTTTACAATCAAACTCCCAGTGAAGTAACTGGATACAACGCGCCCCTGCATGAGAAGCAGGATGGAGAGCTCAACCTTTCAAACCCTAAGGTGAGACTTCACGTGGGGGTCGCAGGAGGGTTTCGTAGAGGGGTGAGAAGGGAGCGGGAGGCTTATACTTTCTCCCGCAGATTGTTAATACTCCCTTTTCACATACAGAAAGATATTCCTGCGAGCCAGACAAGCCAGATTCGAAGGTCCGGTCCAGTCCATCTTCCGGGTCATGCGCTTCACCATAGAAGAAGCAACAACACTCCAAACCAGACCTGCGCCTCCGTGGGAGTCAGGTGAGCGTAACAACGCTGGAACTCCATTCCATCCCCCTAAGACAAGAACCTTCCTTCCTCACCTTTAAATCCAACATAAAGAATTGGCTGAGTCCCCCCACCAAGATGCCCATCCAGTTAAACCTTCCATGCCTATTTTTGACTCCGGTAACACCATTCCTGTCTTACGATTCTATACCTGCATGTCTTCTGTCCTGACCCACACCTAACCAGGGTCCTTTATTCTTTATATTGCACTGGATTGTAATGTGCCGGCACTTACTGTATGTATATGTAATTTCTAAGTTTTTCAAGTGCCCAGCTACCCCAGGGTTTGGCACACGATACAAATAATAAACAATTACAATTACAATTACAATTACAATGTTTTTTGTTTTTAGTTAGCTCTGTTGGTTGGAGAGCAATACCCTGAAGTTTGGCTGGTGGCACTGTGTTGGTTGAGATGGAGAACAATGTTGATGCAACTTGTGTGTTCTGTTTCTTTGTCTTATTCTATTGTATTTTATTTAAATAGCACACCAAGCCCTTACGCATCTGGGCGCATTTCTTACATTGGTGGAGGAAGGAAATTACATGTTCATACCGTGGGTCAATTACAAAGGAAAGCAATTAATAGAATACACAAAGTAATTTACAAAGGTTTACAAATAGTCACAGAGAAGTAGACACACAGTAATTACAAAGGATAAGAAGTAATACAACGGGTAATTCACAAGGGATTACAAATAATCACAGAGAAGAAATACATAGTAAGGATGAGGTACATTTGACTGGTAAGATAGAGAAGTAAGCAAATGGTAAGATGTTCATTTTAGGTGAATTTAGCAATGTGGAGGTTCAGACAGTTTGAGCCAGGTTACAACCTGACTTCTGAAAGTGTTTTTTTAAAACGTATTTTATTGGCATTTAGATATGGATAGCATTTAACAAAAAACAACGTAATGAACAAACAAGCAAAACAGTCTTCATTCAGTGTTATGATGTCTTCAGCACCTGTTCATGGGCAGGGGTAGGTGGATTCGTAGGTTCGGGTGCCGAGGATGGGCCAAGTGGGGCGTCTTCAGGAGTTTGGGTGCGTCTCTTCCTGGTGTTGAGCTGTTCCTGGGGTTTCCTTCAGGGGGGTTTGTGGTCCGCGGTAAACGGTATCTCTCTTAGGAGGGCTTTCCATGATTCAACGGTGTTGTTTGCTTCACCCTCTCTGGAGTTGGCCCCACCCTGCCATGCTCTGGTCTCTGCCTCGGTCCACCTTTCCAGTTCTTTAATCCAGCGTTCGTACCTCGGACCCCCTGGGGACTTCTAGGCCATTGCTATGGTTCTTTTCGTGAGGATGCAGGATAGGTCCACCAGCTTGACTACGTGTCTGTGTTTACTTATTCTGGGGTGGGCTCCTAGTAGGCAGTCCTTCGGGTCCCATTCATATCTGGTATGCCCGCAGTCATGCAGGTCTGCTTAACTTTGGACCAGAGTTTCTTCGTCTTATTACAGGTGCAAATCATCTGGATCAAGTCGGCTGTGTCGTTGCCGCACCAGGGGCATTTTGGTGATGCTTTCTTGTTGAAGCTAGCCACCCGCTGTGGGGTCATGCACGTCCTGTATAGGATATTCAATTGTATCTGCCTGAATCGGGCGTTACGGGACACCTCTTAGGGATATCCGGAAGCGCCTCAAAACCTTCCTCTTTGCGTCTGCTTTCTCTCTCCCTCTCCCCTGCTGAACAGCTAATATCCTTCACTGAAACTGCACTGATTCTGCAACTGGACCACTCTTAACGGCCTCGGTCCTGGGCCCAGCCACTCTCCACTTGCACTGATGCACTGGAACCCCTCTGCACTCCGGGACTGTCTCTGTATCCCTACAGCCTCCCCCCCTTTCCCAGCACTTGTTCTGCACTTACCTTGCACTGCCACCAGCTGGCCCTATTTATTTATTACTTTATGCCACTTACCTTGTACTGCACTTCCCCCCCTCCCTTTCCCCTTGCACTTTTCCCCCTCCCCCACCCCTGCACTTGCGCGATCTGAATGACACCTGGCCTAGTAGGATCGTTGTCTGTCTCCCCTTGTTCCTCCCCTCCCTGCCTCGTCGCGCCTTGAAACACCTGTGTATAGGCGCGTTACAAATGCCATATCATATCATATAGTAGAATTCTTTCCCATTCTTTGTCCGTTAGTGTAGTTCCCAGGTCAATTTCCCATCTCTCCTTGAGTGCTGTGCTTCTGGGGTTGGGTTTGTCCATCAATCGGCTGTCGAGCCGGGTCACCGGTTTCCAGCCATCAGCTAGCTCGTGCATCTCATGCAGTAGAGGATCTGGGGTGGGTTCCTCGGGCCAGTTGTCCCATTTTTTTCTAGCGATGTGTTTGAGTCGGTGATACCATAGGAATTGGCCGCTGGAGAGTCCCTCAACCTTCTGAATTGATTCGAAGTCTCTGAATTTGTCCTCTTCAAACATGTCCCCCATACATAGATCCCAGCTCTCTCCCAGCTTCTCGCCACCTTGAGGTCTGTTGTGGTTTTGCATGCGTCCGCCAGGATGGAAGTATGGATGGCTCGACTGTAGGATGGAACGGGTTCTGGTCCAGATCTGTCTGCCCAATTTCGCGATCATGGGGACATCTGTGTCTGTTTCAGTGGGTTCCAGAGTATTTCCTTGGGGAACAGTTTGGAGGGTATCTGTCTTAGTAGCTCTGACTCATTGTTCTGCTCGTCTTGAAGCCACCTTGTCACATGGCTGAGCTGTGCAGCTAAATAATACATCTGAAAGTCGGGAAGTTGCACTCCACCTTCTTTGTGATGCAGCGTCAGAATTGATAGGGGTAATTTGTGTCTGGATGGGCCCCATAAGAAGTCTCTGATCAATATCTCAAGCGTCTTGAAGAAGGACGGGCGAATGTAGTAACAAATGTTTGTGAAGAAGTATAAGAAGCGGGCGAGGACTATCATTTTTGCAATGGCCGCTCGACCCATCATTGCAAGTGGTAATTTCGACCAGAATTTCATGGAATTGCAAAGTCTTTTCATTGTTATTTCAGTGTTGTGGTCGTGTGTAAGTTCCGGAGTGCGATGAATGTTGATTCCAAGGTATCGGAATGTCTCAGGCAGCCATTTTATCCCCACTCCTGGTAAGTCGAAATCTGTCAGACCCCTGAGTCGTGCCAGCGGGGATGCACAGGATTTCAATCTGCTAAACTTGATTCCTGAGTAAAGTGCATAGTTGTCGAGGACATAGTTGTATGACATGTGCGTTTACGTGTGGGTCTTTCATATACAGGAGTACATCATCCGCATACAAGGATATTATGGAGTATTGGTTGCCTAGTTTGATGCCTGCATCAAGCAACTATTTTCTAAAATAGATAGCAATTGGTTCCAAGCCTAAGATGTATAACATCGGTGATAATGGGCATCCCTGCCTGGTACCTCGCTGTATCTCCCAAGGTTTCGAAATCATTCCTTCAGTCTTCACTCTTGCCATCGGTGAGTTGTAGAGTACCTTAATCCATCTCACAAAACCCTCGCCAAATCCAAACTCACTCAGCACCTCGATCAGCCACTCCCAGAATATGGAATCAAAGGCCTTGATGGCGTTGAGTGAAAATACTGCAAGATCTTCATCTCTCGTGTAGGTTTCTGCCATAGTGTGTTGAAGCCTTCTCAGGTTAGCCGTGGTGTTGCGTCCCGGGACGAAGCCATTTTGGTTGTTGTGGATTAAGGTTCCCACTACCTTTGCGAGTCTGTTGGCCAGAATAGTGGTCAGGATCTTGCTATCATAGTTTAGTATCGCTAATGGGCGATACGAGTCGCAATCTGTGGGTGGTTTGTTAGGCTTGAGCATGGGGACTATGATTGTCTCCTTCATGGTGTTGGGGAGAATCCCTTCCTCGTATGCCTCTGTGACGACCTTGTGCAATGTTGGAGTGATGGTAGCTTCGTAAGCTTTGTAGAATTCGGGTGGAAGGCCATCGCTGCCAGGAGTCTTGCAAGTGGCCAGGGACCTGATGGCCTCCGTAACATCTTCTGTGGTGATCTCGACTTCCAATGCCTCTCTCTGTTCCTCGGTTAGTTTCGGGAGCCCAATCTCTTCCAGGGTAGCCCTGATTTCTTCTCTGGGTATTTGCTTGCTATGGGAATATAGTTTGGAGTAGAACTCCGCAAAAGCGTTGTTGATATCTTGTTGGGACTTGTATGTTGTCCCATTTCTGTCTATGATCTCTGTCGGAAAGTGTCTTGGCTGTTCGAGTTTGCACAACCAGGCTAGTAGTCTATCTGGTTTATTGGCTTCTTTGTGGGTCTTGGCGGTATTTGTTGTGAAATCAAATTTGGCTAGCCTGTCCCAGGCCGTGCGGCATTCGATTCGTCGTGAATTTCCTGTAGGGCCGCTTCCAGTTCGGGGGTGGCGTCAGAGCATGTCTCAAGGTGCGTTATTTCGGCTTCTCGTTCCTCTAGTACCGCCATCAGGTGTTTCCGGATTCCTCCGGCCCCCGATATCACCTGTCCTCATATCACTACCTTCATAGTCTCCCACAGCGTGCTCCAGCTTGATACAGATCCTTTGTTGTTGTCTATGTAGTCCTCAAGTTTGTTACTGAGGGCTTCCCTGAATTCTTGATCCGTGAGAGCTGCGGTGGGCATTCTCCATGTCGGGATCGGTAGTCTGGGTCCCCTTAATTTCCATTGCATGGTTAATGGCAAGTGATCAGAGATTGATCTGCCTAGGTATTCTGTTGTGTCTACCATTTGGGTTTGATCTCTGTTGATGAACAAGTAGTCAATCCTTGTGTGGATCTTATGTGGGGCCGAGTAATATAAGTAACTTCTTTCGGTGGGGTGTTCCAGCATATCGTTAAGTGCTTGAGTGGCGGCGTTGCGTGGTTGTTGTGGGGGTGTGGATCTGTCCATGTTTCCGTTTCTGAAGCAATTGAAGTCTCCGCCCTATATGAATTTCCCTTCCCTGTGTTGTGCCGTTTTGGCGCAGAGTACTTTGAGGTATGAGGGAATTCCGTGTTGCGGAAAGTAGGAGTTCACCATACAGACCGCAGTGTGCTCAATAGTTCCTCACATTATTAGGTACCTGCCTTCCCTGTCAGCCTTCGAACCCAATAGTTGGAATGGTGCATTTGGGTTCACCCACGTGAAGACTTCTCAAGCGTAACTAGAGTAGGGTGCTCGTTTCGCGATGTCTCCCCACCGTTCTGCCAACTTGGATGAGGACTCCTTCGACAGGTGGGTCTCTTGAAGCAGTGCGATCGATATCTTCTTTCTGCTGACAAAGGATTGGATCTGATTTCTTCTCAAGTATGATCCCATCCCCCGTACATTCCACGTTATCACTTTCAGTTGTGTCGCCATTGGTGTGGAGTGATGTGCCCTTTATGTCTCCTTATTCTGATGTTTCTCAGCAGTTGTTGATTATCCACGGTGGTTCCCGGTTCTCGGTTCTTAGCTCTGGTCCTGTTTAGGATCTGTGATATCCCTACTTTCTGCCTTGGTGGTTGCGTTGGTTTGAAGACTGTATAACTGATGGAACATTTAACAAAACTGGAACTGGTGCGCCCAGCGACTGCGCCTTTATCGCGGTGTTCAGGCGCTCTCGCGTCGTCAGGACCCATCCGGGTATCGGGCTCGAGCGGGGTCAGTCAAGCAACTGGCCTGTCCTGGTCTGTTCGTGGGGGTTGAGTCCTGTGCCTGGTGTGAGGCCAAGCGAGGGCCGCATCTGTTTGGCTAACTGTAATGTGAGTTTCCTCCTTGGTTGCAGGTTGTATGTGTTTGCTTTGGGGTTGCGATGCGGTGGGCGCTTGTATTTTAAGCATGCCTGTAAGTGGATTGCCTCATTTACCCTTCGAGTGGGTGTCTCCGCCTTCTGCAAGGTTGTTGTCTTCCATCCACATGTTGGCCGCTGCTGGGGACTCTAGGAAGATCGCACGACCCTTGTAGACGATCTTTAGTCTCGATGGGTAGAGTAGCATATATTTCAGATTCAATTGCCGAAGCCTGGCCTTAATCGGTATGAATGAGTTTCTCTTCCTTTGTACCTTTGGAGTATAGTCTGGATAAACAGATATTTTGGCATTGCCACGTTCTATGGGGCCCTCTTCTCTGGAGTGCCTCAGGATGGTTTCTCGGTCCTGGAAATTGAGTATTTTGGCGATTATCGGGCGAGGGTGTGAGCCTTGGGGGGGTTTCTTCTGGAGGGACCTGTGTGCCCTTCCAACTGCAAAGCCTTGTGTGAGTTTTTCTGCGCCTATTTCCTGTTGCAGGAGGGACTCTACGTATGCTGTTGGGTTCGGGCCTTCGTCACCTTCCGGCACTCCCAGTATCCTGATGTTGCCCCGTCTAGCCCGTCCCTCAGCCTCTTCGGCCCTAGCCTCGAGGATAGCGACCTTCCTTTCGAGGTCCACAACCTTGGCCTTTAGTTCCACAGTGTCTTCTGTCGTCTCCCGTTTGGCTGCTTCGGAGTTCGTCACTCTTTCTGTTAAGTTTCTGGCATCTTGGCGCACCAGCTGGATATCTGATCTAAATTCATCTATTTTCGAGTCAATGAATGTGCGCAGCGATACAATGGCTTCTAGTACTTGGGATTGGCTCTCGGCGGGGTCGGCTCCTTTTGTTTGTGTGGGTTCTGGAGTGGAAATATGTGAGTTGACTATGTTCTTCGTCTTGGTGGTGACATAAGTGTCCATTGTGGCAGGTTTCGTTTTACTCCTGGCGGACATGTTAAAGTCTCTGTGCTGTAGCGCTGGGCCTGTGTAGAAAGGGTTGTTTCAGCTTGCGCTGTTGGTCTGGATGGAGGGTCTTCAGGTCTGATAGATGTGTGGGGATTGATCTGTTGTAGTTCCCTGGCGAAATGTGGGTCGCACGTGAATTGGGGCGCCCGCGGCGCAGTGGATTAAATGTGCCAAATGATTCAGGTTTCCCTTTATTGTTGCTGCGTGGTTTAGGGAGTGCCCACTGCAGGGGGACTGGTGTTTCCCAGAGCTGGGTGGGATTATTGTCCTCTTTCCTTTAGTGATTTGGAGCGATGGGTGGAGCACCGTTGTCTTGTGGTCAGGGTTCCACAAGGCACGAAGCGAGGTGGTGGTTCATATAGTCCCCTTATTTAGGTTGCGCGCCCCTCAGGCATCCTCACCTCAGGTTCTTTGGCTTCTCTCTCCTCGGGACTCATCAATGCAGCGGTCAGTCATGTGGCAGGGAGACGATGCAGCTTTTCTGCCCGGTTTTCCCCCTGGTGCCTCTTATAGATGCAGGCTTTTCTCCGGTCCGATGCGCACACTAGCACATTCCGGTCCTCTGTGGTCGGTTGCAGGGGCAGTCGTGTCTGGCTTCCCGTGCCGAGTTCTTCGTTAGAGCCCAGCGTGTTGCGGACGGAGTCTCCCCTTCCCTGGGTGACGGCCTCCGATTGCTGCATGGGAAGTGGTCTGAGTTGCTGGGGTTGGGGGAGCCCCGCAGTCTCCGGTGTCACTGCAGGGGTTTGAGTTCACCACAGCCTCAGTCGCAGCATTTCTCTCCCTGTGCGGGCTCTACAGCGGGGGTAGCCGGCCGCCTGGTCCCGGTTTGATGCGGCGTCATGCGATGGCCACCATCTTAAGGGCAGGCGGGGACGAGGAGGGGGGTAGGAGAGTGCGGGCAAGTTTACAGATGTTCCGTGTCCCGATTTCTCAGCCGAAGCACTTTCCCTTGCTGGGATTCGCTTCCTGTGCCTTCGTAGTTGGTTGCAGCTTCAGAAGTATGTCAGCGAAGAAGGATTGAGATGTGGCGTCTCAGCCGGAGCTCGGCGCCTCAGCCTCTGTCCATCATGAGCTCCAGGCCACGCCCCCCAACTTCTGAAAGTGTTAAATGACGGTTCGGCTCTAAGTGTTGCTGGTAGAGAGTTCCACATTTTGGCAGCACGGACTGGGAATCTACTGCCGCCTGCCTTTTGGAGCTTGAGCCTAGGGATGGTCAGGCAGTTGGAGTATGCAGATCTGGTAGGCCGGTCCAAGGATTTTCATGTGAATTTGTCACACAGGTACTTAGGTGCTAGGTTATGTAAGCATTTGAATGCAACAAGAGGGTTTTGAGACTAATTCTTTGTGGGACAGACAGCCAGTGCACACTGTACCTAAGCTCTGAGATGTGGTGCGATCTGGGGTGGTTAGTTGCTGATATGAGTGCATTAGTTTGGAAGATCTGGAGCTTGTTTAGGTTGTGTTTGTTGGTGCTGATGTAGAGAGCATTGCAGTACTCTATCTTGGATAAGACTAGGGCTCTGGCAAGAGTAATGCAATTACCTGTGGTCAGAAAAGGTCTTCAGGCATTGATGAGTTTGCACGTGTATGCAGTGGTGGAGGCTGTTACGTTGATTTGTCTAGTCAAAGAGATGGAAGAGTCGATTTAGATACCTACAGTTTTTACATCTTTTGCAACTGTAATGATGTTACCATCAATATTGAATGTGGTGAACTGTTTGTCAAGTCTGTTAAGTCTGGCTTGAGTTCCTACAAGTTGCAACTCTGTATTGTCATAGAGACATAGTCCGTGTTTGGCCATCTAGACTTGGATGATTTGATAGATGTCATTTAGTCACTTGGAGTCTGTGTTGTAGTCACCAGAGATGGGAATAAGGATTTGGGTGTTGTCCGTGTAGGTAGTATAGGAGACACCCAAATGGTCTAAGTCATCAAAAAGTGATTTCGTGAAAATATTGTATAAGGTGGGTGAGGTGCATGAACTTTGGCGTACTCCACAGGCGACAGGGACTGGGGTCGCAGAGGTGGAGGGAGTGAAAACTCTGGTAGTTCTATTGTTTAAGAAAGACTGATTCCAGAAGGTGGCATCGTCAGAGAAATGTGCTGCAGATGAGAGGTGTTCATAGAGGACTTTGTGGTCCACCAAATCAAAGGCTGCTGATAGATCTAGAAGCAAAAGGAGTGCCAAATTGCCTTTGTCCTTAATGAATTCCATTTGCATTACTAGGTCTAACAAGGCTGTCTCCGTGCCACGTCTAGCTCGGAAAACCTGATTGCGGAGTCCTAGTAGATTTCTGCTTTCCAGGCAATGCTGGATCTGTAGATAGGCAGCCCTATCCAGAATTTTGAGGAGAAAGGGCACTGTTGTGATAGGTATGAAGTTTGTGGGTGTGTTAGAGTTTAAGGTTGGTTTCTTTAGAAGTGGCATGACCCAGGCCTCCTCCAGATTCGTCGGTACTGTGTTAGTTGCAAAGGAGGCATTAATTATAGTTGTGATAAAGGGTGTAAGCTCTTTAGCTGACTCTTTAATAATGGGTGCTGGGAAGCATCTGGATGATTTTAGCGAGAGGTTGAATTTGAATAGGTCATGCTTAACAGAAGGGGATGTTTGGGTTGTAAGAGGGGCCATGTTGGAGGTCAGGCTCGCTCTCTTTTTCTCTATTTTGGTCTGTAGCAGCTCAGTTTTGTCTGAGAGTGCAGACTGAATTTTCGTGCACCAGCTAACGTTATGGGTTTCTCGCTCTCTAAGGATGATAAATAATTCTTTAGTATTGGATTTAGCTTTGGAGATTCAATCATTGTAGTAATCACTTTTGGCTAAGGAAAATAGCTGATTTGTAATTAGATGCAGCTATTAGAAAGGATTCTTTGTTGGCTGCTGATGGGAGGCTTCTCCAGGAGGCTTCTGCCGCTCTTTTATTCTTACGCAAAGTTCTGAGGTGTGGGGTGAACCAGGTGTTTAAATGTGCATGGGTTTGGCTTTTGGCATTTTCAGGGGTGCGATCAATGTTGATGGCGTTCAGGATGGTATTGTTGTACGAGTCCACTAGAATAGTTGGGTCGATATTAGAGATGGAAGGGTTAGTAAGAGGCTTGAGGAGAGGTAGAAGTTTTTTGGCATTTACATTGCGCATGTTTCTTGAGAGTTTGGGAGGAGCCATGAGTTTTTCAATGTTGGAGAAGTCGGCATCCTGTAATGAGAAGGTAATCGTATGATGGCCGGACCAAACACAAGGGTGGTTGGACATGATATTGATGTTGCAGTTGAAGTCAGTGATCCAGTTTAATAGACTACCTTCATCATGCGTGGGTTGGGAGATGCATTGTGTAAAACCTAGCTCCGATATGCTATTGGCAATTAACAGTGCATTGGCATCTTTTGGGTCATGAAGACCTCGGGTAAGGGCTCCCAGGAGCAGTACTTGTGAAACTGGCTTTGTGTTGGGTGTGAGGAGTAGGGTTATGTTATTATGGAAGGAGGATAGGGGACCTGGTGGTCTGTACATAAGGTGAATGGTTATGGTTCGTGTGGGTGTCAATGGCAGCTGAATACTGAGGACATCACCTGAAAGGAAGGTTTGAATATGGTAAGGCCTTAGTCCAAGTGAGGTTTTAGCGATAAAGGCAATGCCTCCACCTTTTGTGGAGGTCCTGCCCTGCCTAATGATTGTATATTTGTCTAGAATGGCTAAAGATAGCAAGGGACCGGAAGTGGGTTGGAGCCAAGTTTCAGTAATGGCTAGGAAGCCTGAATCATTGGAGGTGATGAAGTCACAGATGTCGAGAGCATGGGCTGTAAGCAAACTAGTGTTGATGAGTCCTCCTTTGATAGAGGTTCTGGAATCTGGGGCTGAATTAGTTGTGAAGTTAAGGTTGCCAAGGTGGGATGTTTTGTCTGGTGTGGTTTCCCGATTTGGGTGCGTGAGTGAGGCGGTGGCGCAGTTTTTGTTGATGCTTTTTAGTGATGAGTAGTTAGCTCTGGGGAGTCTGTAGCCCATTCTCTGATTTTGGTACAGCAAGGTTGGTTAGGCGTAGGCCTGGCGGCATATAGTTGGATCAATTGGGCAGGAGAGAGTGGTGGAGGAAGAGTAGGAGGGCGTAGGTTTAGATTGTTACGTTTCATACCAGTTAGGTTCAACTGTGATAGGAAGGTGGTAGGCATGTCATTCTCAGATGAGGGTAGTTTACTGGCCATGGATAAGTTTGGAATGCATCTACGTGGCATAGTTAGAATGTTAGGCGGTAGGTGTTTCAAGTGTATGGAGGTGAGGGTGGTAACAAGAGGTGCAGCCATGGTGTTGAAGGAGTAGGTAGTCAAGCTGAGTAGTAGGCTTGTGATGCCTAGCAAAGGCTAGAGCATGTCTATGTTCTTGTGAGTAGGTGCCAAGGCAGTGCTGGCATGACCAAATGGCGGGTGTGGAGCTCTCTTGAGAGTAGGCTGGCTGTGGTATTACCAGTACCAGGCACATGGGTTACATGCAAAGCTACTGGGGATATGTCTAAGTGCAGACTGTATGTGTACATTGGGTGTTCCTGTCCTCACTGATTCAATACTGCAATCACATTTGAGCAGTTTGTGATTTAAACCTTCCCAGGAACCCCATGCATTAGTGATAAATCCTAATCATGAGGTGAAGAAACAACCATCAACTATGATTGGTTTTATGGTAGCCTCTTTATTATTTTTGTGGCTAATCTTGTACGTTTTTCTTTAAAAGCGACAACACAGAGAAACACCATGATTTTAACATGACATAGCTAGGTCAAAAACAGGTCAACAACTGTGTGTATAAGCAAAGGTAAAGGTGAACAATGCAAAAGGTGCAATTCTTCTCAGGTCTGTACAATCAATATGCAATGACTCCTTGTGATTGTCATAATTGAACTCGAGGTATACACAATATTACTTCATAAAGGTTACAATCTCATAGTTTCAATGCTGTGAAGTATTGTCTTCAATTACTGTTTTTTTTCAATACATTCAAACAGACCAGTAGAGTTAAGAGAACATAAAGTCTTTTTTGATGTGGGGCATAGATATTTAGCCCTAACCGGGCTATTGTGGACAGAGGCAATCGTATCTGTCTATGTAGCAATAGTTAGAAAGAATGGTCAGCTGTGGCTGATCCCCGACCAAGAGAGACTGGTCCGACTTCTATTAAACAGTGAAGAGAATTCAGTGTGGTCCTTAGATGTGGTATTTAGTCAATTTCCCACGAGGATCACTGACGTTTCGATTGTTCTAATTCATAATCTTCTTCTGGGGCCTTATATATGCAGGTCTCCCTTTCCTGGAAGCTGGGTGGAAACTCCTATACTTCCAGAGAATAGTAAGGGTTGTAGGCATAGGCTGTGCAATGGTGTCACAGTCTGAGCAGGCTGCAACAAACATCCATGTGGTTGCCTAAGTATACGGGTCGATATTGAATAAGCAACCCTGTGTAGAGCTTCATGTGAATGAGGCTGGGGCAGCGTCGCCGAGCGCTGTGAGTCAGGCGAGGTCCCGTAATGGAGTGCAGACTGTAGTCAGAGTTTGAGGTAAGGCCAGGTGCTAGTCATAGGATAGATATAGAGTAGGCTAGAAGTAAAGGTATAGGCACCGCACAGAACCTACGATAACTGCCGGGTAGGCAAGATGCACAAGATGGACAGTGTGTATATTGCACTACCAATGATGATGTTTTTGGGCATAAGCTTGCAACGTGCCGGGCAGGATTGGTGTCTAGCAACAATACAATTGAGAAACACAGTTATAAAACATAGTAGGCTGAGTATCGAAGTGGGATATCACCGCTACATATTACAGTTAAGTCACAGTAGAGTACGTATTGCGGTAGGCTAATTCCACAGGATCACAGTAGGCAGAGTATTAACGTGGGGTTTCTAGTTATAGCAGAACATTTGGTCCTTACAGTGTTGTCAATGGTGTAGTTGACAATAGTGGTGGTTAAGATCCCGGGGTGAGTTTAGGGAAACAAGATCTGAAGGCGACACAGAATTTAGCTTAGCAGAGTAATGCTAGCAAATTGGCAAATGTTAGCTAGTATACGTTATGATGGCATAATAAAGAGCACTATAATGAATTAACATACAAAGTAACACAAGGGCACATAAAGGTGCTTCAGGTAAAGTGCAACACATTGATAGCAGTACAAGGTATAATCTAGGTTAACCAACGCCACTCAAACATTAAGGAGGTGCAGTGCATCATCTGTATACATACAGTGCAGTGCAGTGATCTCAATAATATGGGAAATCAATAAAAGTGGGAGGGATGGGGACCAGTTCCAAGGACCCAGATAATGAGGGAGTGTAGGAGTTCAGCGAATGTGGGGCAGGCTCATAGAGTGTGCGCTTCGGTAGCCCCCTCCTCTAATGGGACTAGTATCGGCAAGCGGGACCGAGATAGTAGGTCTGCGTGTTTACTTACCTGTTGGCAGATGAAAGGGGGTTAATCGTCGAGAAGTGTGGTTTGGTCAGGCGTCTCCTGTATTACTTGCACTGGGCTCTGTTGCTCGTTGATGTGCTTTTATGGCTCTTGCACAGTGGGAAACAGGCATCTGTGTTACCTTTGGCACTGTGGTAATGGTGTGGGAGAAAGGTGTTTGCATTCTCCTGTTTTCACTGGGGCGGGTTGAGGTGTACTTCAGCGCTGTGTCTTGAATGTGACTGTGCTTGGATGAAAATTGTTAGGGGACTGTTGGTAGGTTCTATGTGAACGTTCCAACAGGGAAAAAAAATGTAGTCATGTGAAAAAGTAGTTAGTAAAAAGTTGCTTTCAAAATGTAGTCATTCTATACAAGTAATGTCATGTGTGAACATGTTGCCAGTGATATGGTTGCCAAAAAGCTATTTTAAACACTCAACACAGTAACAATGAACCTATCCTACCCCAGCATCACCATCCTTCCCTAACGTCCCTTTACTTTGGTTTGTCTAACCCAAACCCTGACTCTGTGAACCCTAGCTTTACCAAAACCCCTACCTTACAATCCTGCTCCTTCTCTAACGTAACCCATAACCAAACCCCAACATTAACAGTCCCCACAAACAACCCAGCCCAAACCCATACCCTAATTATGACACAAATCTTTACCCTAACCCTAACGGCCTAGCCTTTTCCTACCCCCTAGCCCTACCCTAATACCTATCCCAATACTAAACAGGCAATGAAAAGCTCTCCACACTCTCCATAACCCTAGCACATACCCTAACAGCACAGCATTTTTTTACTACCTTTTCTTCGTGACTTTTTCACTGCAAAGATATTTCCACCAGGATGTTTTCACTGATTACATTTTAGTTGGCAACATTTTCACATTACCGTAACATAATATAATAAATGGCAGCCTGCAACATCTGTATAAAAGCATGGAAATAGTGTTCTCTTAGGCTAGTTGTGACATCACAACTGACCTGCAATAAGAAAATGGCATCACAACTGCTCTGTAATCAGTTATTACGCTTCAGGTGTGATGTCAGTGTCCGTCCTGCTTGAGTCAGCAGAGAGAATTTCATCCATCACTGCTGCTCTTAATTAAAGGTATGAAAAGCTTTTCAAATGTCTTGCTTGCAGAGTTGTGTTCTGTGACACATTGCAGCAGTAATTGACAAGGAACTGTTTATGGTAGAATGTTTGATTTCTGAACTGTGTGAGTTTGTGAGCAAGATCCTAACCCCTTTAGTGCCAAGAACGAGTATGCTCGTCCTTTTTGCACATACTTGCATAATAGTCTGGCACTTAAGAACAAAATGAACGTTTTTTCAAAACAGTTTATCAAGCGGCTTGAACTATTTTACTGCAACACATTAGGCGCTGCTTTTTTGCTTTTTTAAATCCAAGCAGATTCTATATTGATTATATCAGCAAATGGAAGCTCTCTATCATTATATTAAGGAAGAGGCGAGGTATTAAAGGGAATGACAGTGTGTGGCCATGTATTAAATGGAATAAAATACCCCCACCATGCATTAAAAGGACATTGCATGTTACCATGGAGTTCTGTGACCTTATAAAAGATTTCAGTGTTCGGCCTCGCTCCCCTATTTGGTCAGGAAACTCCTCAGTGATTTGCAATATCCTTATAATGTACTGTCAGATGGCTGTACGGATGTTGGGATTATGGAAGAAGGCGCCCCCGCTATGCCGCCTGAGGTTAACCTGGAAGCTGAGGGTATTGCTGCACTCGGTAAGAGTGGCAAGTAATCATTCCTTTACAGGTGGGGCTTCCCCATGCCCATATGCGCCACGTCAGCACAAAGGTTGCTTATCGGAAGTCATCACACTTCCTACTGCTACTCTGCAGGCTGACTGTGCGAAAATCACTAGGTACTTCCCATCCCGGTCGATGAGTGAATCTGAGCTCCCTGCTTCTTCTTT
Source organism: Ambystoma mexicanum (assembly GCF_040938575.1). Taxonomy (NCBI): domain Eukaryota; kingdom Metazoa; phylum Chordata; class Amphibia; order Caudata; family Ambystomatidae; genus Ambystoma; species Ambystoma mexicanum. The sequence continues at coordinate 130,197,548 of NC_090930.1, forward strand.
GACTCACCAACGTCCCCCTTCATTAAGCGACTTGGGCAGACAACCTTTGGAATCTTTTGTCAGGTTCTTGGAGCCTAGGCTGCAGCTTGAAGACGATTAGTCTGACATGACTTTGCTCTCCGAGTTTCCCATTCTTAAACCTTGAGCACGCTGGAACTACTGAGCCTGCTATGGCGATGCTTGCTCATAGGAGGATTTGAGTTCGAGGCGATATTACACAAAGACCCTCTCGCCAAGAGTCCACTTTGAAGCACTGTGGCGGCTAATTTGAACTCTACTTTCGAAGGAACAATTGTTGTCCCCTACCCTCTACTGTTTTGTCCTCCACCGGATACAAGATGCCACCTCCTAATCTCTTATGGGACACATTGCTAAAATGTGGGGCCTTACCTCCTGCCCAGATTCAACAAGGAGTAGTGCCTTCTGTTCTTGTGCCGGTATTACCTGGATTTTCCAGCTGCCAGCAATGTCGGGAAATGCCCATTCAATGGAATTTGATTTACGAGATGCGGACATTGAATCTTTGCCTAGCTCCTCCTCTTGCAGACACTTCCTAGCATTAGAACAGCTTTAGACATCTGTGCTAGAAACATGCACTTGAACAACCATTGAGACTAATTTTAGAGAAATGTAATGCTAGAAGTAAGGTTACTAATACACAACTCTGATTCTCCCCTTGAAGAGTAGAAACTAGTTAAACCTTGACCTCCTATTACGAATGTTGCTCGCCCGCAGGATCTGTCCTTTGAAATTATTACTTCCTCTCCCCCGTGGTATCAAACCTGGTGATTGCCAGTATGGACGCTGCTACTAATAGTGTTGAGTCTAGCAAATGAGCTGTTCATGCTGCGGCCAGTGGTGTAGACTGTGAGCCGGCTGTTATTGATGACATTAACCACATTAATCCTAATCAAGAACCACCAAATATACTGCTTGGTGCACAGGAGGTACATCAATAATAAATGCAGAAAAGTGCAGGAAACAATCTAAGTTGAAAGATAAGCCTCATATTAAATCCTGAGCTAGTACATGTACTCGAGAGATCACAGTGAATACAACAATTGCTATTGGTAGCAACTGGTGACAAGGGATGTAGGCAGAATATGTCTAACAACCAGAATGCTGTGCTTTTTAGCAGCACCAAGAGAACAACTCATCAAAAACGTAATGATTTAAAGAGTAATTCTGCACATTCTCTTTTGCCCAACCAACGAAAAGCCAACATCATTTTCAAACCTCATACATCCAAGGGAGGTAAAAAGGGTTATCTAATGCGCGCTTGGAGCAGTCTGTGATATTGGAAGATACCCATAATCTACTTGATATCAAGGGTTGTTCCCTCCATGCTGCTCCAAGTGGTGTGTTCGTGTAAACATAGAAACCTAAATGTCATTGCCAAAGTATTTTACCCATAAACTCTTTGTCGCTCCCCCATTCTCTTGCGGAACCTATTCATGGCGATATTTCCTTGATTGATTCATGCAACCTGATTAGATCTACTAAATCTACCGCTGAGAGACGATCGTGCAGTGGAGTTCTAAGGGCAGTTAAGATACAAAGGGGCTCATTATGGTTTCCTAGGTATAGTAAAAATGCAGGTAAAATTGCTGGTCATTCCAGCAGTAGTATTTTTACCATACCAGGGAAACACAAATTTGCCGGGGTGGAGTGGCAATGGATCTACCTCCAGGCCTAACCTGCTGCAAAACAGGCTCCCACAGGCAAAACAATGCACCAATTACAAGCACCAGTACTACCGGTGCCGGTAATTGCGACAATCTCCTCCATGGGACTCCATTGAATGGGCATTTCCCATCGTTGCTGGCACGTGGAATATCCAGGTAATACTGGGATATAAGGTGCCAGTAACAGTGGGCCTCATTACGACCCTGGCGCTAAGTGTTTAACGGCGCCGTAAAAGGCTGCAGCGCCGTTAAACACTTAGCACCTTACTACGAGGTCCCTCTGCGGGACCCGACCTTAACGGCTGGTCGACACCAGCCATTAAAGTAGGGACCTGCAAAGGGATCTTGGTGTTAAGTACGGTACCGCAATTTGCGGTACCATACTTAGCGCCTTCCCCATTCCCATAGAGCCCTATGGGGCGAAAATGGGAATGGGGAAGGGTCATGGTTCAATGGGGAATTACTGCCCCACCAACCTTGGAATGGGGTGGTAATTCCCCATTGAACCATGGCGGACTCGTTACAACACCGGCACAAACCAATAGCACCATGGTTTAGCGCCGGTGTTGTAATGAGGGCCAGTGTCTCTTGAGGATAACTGTGGGGGCAATGTGCTCACCTTGGAAACAAGACGACACAAAGCAACACAGGTTCGATCCCCGGGTCCGCGCTTAGAAACCTCTGGGTATTAAGCGTGTTGTAAATAACCTATCTTATCATATCATTAGGGGAATTACTGGCAGGATAACGGCAAACTTGTAATGAGCCCCAAGCCTTTTTCTAATGTAGATACTTTAACTCTTTCTTCCTTTTTGGCTCTTTCCAACAACATCTTATGAGTTATCACTAAATAAGACATCAAGCTTGCTGAAATACCAGAGAATCTTAAGCTAGCTACAATTTATGTTAATTTCTACAGAGATTAAATGCTTGACTTTATTCGGGGGCTTTGGGTGGCTTTTTTAGATTAGGTTTAGCTTGCTATATCATTTCTCCTGCTGGGCGAATTGACAGAAGCAATTTGAGCTCGTTGGCACCTATCCAGTTTCCTAATGATATGAGCAATGTTGCTCTGGATATACCAGAGATAAAAGAAACATGGATATGTAAATCCTCAGTGGGGGACATTTAGAAGATTATTGAGAAACATCACTTCTCTCGTACAACAGGCCAATATGGCACCTGCAACAGGCTGGTCAGAATGTCTCAGAGATTCTGGGCAAAACCCCTGTTTACTTTATATGTTCATACCGGTAAAACTATGAAAGTCCCACCATCATGGTGTGAAAGCAATACCCTCCCGGGTTTATAAGAAAGGAAGTTGCACAGACCCTGGAAATGATAGAATGCTGGCGATGTTAGATAGCCCAGCAAAGATATTTGCTAGAGTTTTACTAGATGAACTAACTCTTTGGGTTAATCTTAATAAAATCTTCCCCCCTAATCAGTTGGGGTTTAGAGCTCTCTCTAGCACAGTCCATAACTTGACAATATTAATCTCAGCAATCGAATATTCATGGCACAGACACCAACTACCGGAATATGGAGCATATATAGACTTTAGTGCCGCCTTCGACAGGGTCATGAGGAATTAACATTGGACAAAAAAGGCTGCCTGGAAGATTCCTAATGGCCTGTTAACAATGCTAATGCAGCTACATTTTGAGACATCTGTGAGAATTAATTTAAACGCAGATGGCCGACTCCCCGGACCGGGGTTGAACAAGGCCGTATAGTGGCAGCGACTCTGTTTAATCTTTATCTAGCAGATCTAGCCAAATCACTATCAGCCTGTCCTCTATCTTGTCCGGTGAAGGTAGGATCTATGTGCATTGGTTGGCTTGGATAGGCTGACGATCTGCTACTTTTGGACCACACACCACGTGGCTTGCAATATATGCTAGATGCTCTGAGTCAATTTGCAAAGACAACTGGCCTCCACATCAATAGAAGTCAAACAAAAATGATGTTTTTTTCCGGTAAGCTTAAGACAAATACAAAAAGGAATTGGAAAATGTATACTCAATTACTAGATATCGTATCAAGCTACAAGTATCTGGGTGTAGTGGTTGATAATAGACTAACCTGGGAAGCTCATTGGAAAGAAACATATGATAAATGTATGAGAACTGCCCATGTACTAAGTACATTTATCTGTGGACACAGCGGATGCTCTACTAAAACAATTATGCTGCTCTACTCAGCAAAAATAGTGCCATGTATGTTGAATGGCACCGAGGTGTGGGGCCAAAAGTACCACAAGGCCATGAAATTACTAGAAGGTAAAATACTGAGAATCCTATTTAGGAGTTTAGATCACTACCAATACGATATATATGCTTAGAAACTTGCTCAGTGTAGTGCCATAATTAGAAGAAAAAGTATTTATCTACTATTTGAAATTGCTTCTGTTGAACAACCACACTCTGATGGCTGAGCTTATTGCAGCAGCCTACAAAATCAAAAATATCGAACTATTGGGGCTTATGGGAAATCCTGTGACTTACTATAGAAAGTGGGCAGAGAAGGTAGTCGAAAAGGGTGACGTTGCCACCATTCTGATACAAAAGAAAACAATTAGATACCTCATAGAGGAATACAGCAAAGAGACTGATATGGTTGAACTTGGATCTAATATCTACAGTGGTCCTTTCCTATGCTATTGGATGGAGCACAGACAGGTCCCCCTATACATTGATGCCTATCCAAATAGCAACGTAATACGGCGATATTTGCTATTTAAATTTAATACATCTAGAGTACTTGAAATTAAGGGAGTACAAACTGGAATGGAACGGCATAATCGACTGTGCCGACTGTGTGGTGAAATGGAAACATATCATCGTGCAATGTGAAAGCCTGTGACGTCTAAGAAGTAAGGCAATTCAATCCTATAATAACATCTACCCTGCTCAGAATTCAGCCCAATTATGCAATATCCTAATGAAAATATGAACTGTATTTTTCACTTGATCAAGTTTCATGAAAAATGTCTGGAAATATTAGATGATTTGTATTAATTTATGTGCATTCATTTTTAGTGTTGTAGTTTCGTATTTATAGCTTTCTGAATTTTAGATTAAGACCTACATCTTAACCCTTACATCTTAACCCTTCTTGTTTGTTTTAACCAAGCGCTACTTTGATATTCTGAAGTATCCCTCAGTTTTACTGGTGTATTTTATCCTGTGATGAAAGCAGATTTCCTTCATTACCACATGATAATTATTAGTTGTTTTTAAATGTGTACTTTGACGGAGTGTGTTAAATGTTAATATGTCTTTATACAAAGTAATTCATGGCTATATGTATATTAATAAACAAATTACAAGTTATTGCCTTGTAGAAACCTGGTTAACCAGGGAAATATAACTGGAAGGGGGAATTACTATGTAAAGATGTTAAACTAAAGGGGCTAGCTCCACATTAGCTATCTACATAATTGTATTTTGTCTAATTTAAATGTGTACCTGGATTACATCGTTGCCAGTATTCCAACTTGTAATGATCCAGAAATTGGGACCTTAAAGTGTCTCATCATTAATATATATGATCCTCTGGGAAATAAGTAGACAGCAGCTTTATGCAATACAGTGAGAGCTTGGAGGAACTGCCATTGTCCTCCCTGTTTAGTTTTGCTTGTGGGGGACTTTAGCTCTGTGATCCCTCTGAATGATTTTGATACATCTGAGCTCAGGCAACTTTATACTAGTAAAAAATTAAACATGGTCTCAGATTCTAAGATCCCTTGAAGTCGGTGGAGTTAAATTTGGCTTTTCAGGTAACTTTTGACGTATTAAAGCTATTCAGCCATTATTTTGGATTATATCTTCTTGTCGGCCACTCAACACTTGGGTGAGGCTAACTGGATAGTATCAACATGTGCTGAGAGTGTTCATTCTGCTTTAAGTTTTCATGAACTACTTTATACCCACATTATCAATTGATCACGGTCAGCCTTTGTATGCGAGTCAAGGACAAAATGGCATCATTTGGAATTACTTTAATTTAACCAATGCAAATCAATTTACACTGTTAAACTCTTTAGGTTGGCTACCTGGAATCAATGAAGAGCTGGCTGTTCAACCGAGTGATTATGATTTTGTAAAGTTATTCACCAATGAATATCATACTATTTTGATATGTGTTCTTGCACAAATCCCAACAAATTATTGTCACATAATAAATGATTTGACCAAAATAAGAGATCCCTATGCAAAGACCTTGGGCTTGATCTTAAGAGCGCGTGGTGAGGAAGCTTTAGTTGTAAACCTTTTTAACTCCCGGGAAGAAAGCCTATTGTAAATGGTTAAGATCTTGCCAAAAGGGTTTGAAGTTGAAAGTTGGAATGCTCTTATGACTACTGTGCTGGACAAAGATCCGACTACATTCTGGAGACTAGTACGAGATAGCAATCAGCCTTCTTTTTGTATATCTAATGTGAGCAAGTATGACGGCCAAGTCTAGGCACATACATTGGGAAGTAGAAGTTCATTTGAACCTCTCTATGGCCAAATGGGAAACCCATCTGACGGCACATGACATCGCTCGTATTGTAGCTTCCTTGAAGACGTGCCCTGTTCTCTCCAAATCTCCCAATCTCTGATGTTTTTACTGTAAATCTCTCTGATGTCACCCACAAATCTCCCTTGGGTTTACTCTAAACCACCCTCATTTCCGCTCTAAGTCTCCCAGCTGTTCCCCGCAAATCCTTTGTGTGTGTTATTTGCATACACAGTCCCGCAATTCTGTGCCCAAGGGTCAAGATTCTTGATGGAGGGCATTTGAGCATGCTTTGTTTGATTTGCATTCATGATATGATATGATATTTTATTTGTATCGCGCTCATACACAAGTGTTTCAGAGCGCGACAGGCAAGGGAGGGCAAAAAGGGAGAACAAAACAATGATCTTACTAGGCCAGTGACTTTGAGAACGCGCAAGTGCAGGGGATGGGGAAGGGGAAAGTGCAAGGGATAGGGTAGGAATGGAAAGTGCTGAGCAAGGCATAATAAACAACAACTGGTAGTGCAGCCAGCAAGCTGGCAAGAGCAATGTTAAAGCGCAGGCAAGGGGTGTCTGGGAAGTGCCCGAGGATGGTCTTTGAGCTCATGTGTGAAATGGTCAGAACGGTTAGTTTCCGGGTGCAGACCTTACAGTTGACCAGTACAGTGCATTTTGGGTGATGTATTTTTTGCCATCCGGTTTCCAGCATTACCATCTCAGGAACGTTTAAAGGGCAGATAACTGTTCTGGGGCTTCCAGATATAGAGTAATGACCAATTATATGTTATGGGAATAGTTTTTAAAAATGCACAGTGCAGCCTATCTGTAGTGCTGAAAGGTAGGGTGGGCAACTTTACAACAGGACACTTTGGACGTGGGAGAGCATCAGAAGTGGTCTGCAGTGCGCATGCTTCCATATGGCATAATCCGTGCCCTCCCCCCCAATCACCTTATTTGGTAAAATTAGTGGCAGATGGCATTTTAACACAGACACATAAGAAACCTATTAATAAAACTGTAGGACCATTACAGATGCAGAAATCTCATCTATTAGAACTCCGTCCTGCCCTCTGGGGCAAAATGCATGCAAACCTCCTTAATTGCAAATGCGTTGATGCCAGAGAGATGACTTCACAGAAAGGGCATTGCTAGGAGTAGCATCAGTGTTTTGATACTTAAAGGCAATTTTTGAAATTACATTACAAGAAGTTGCCATAATTTGAGTGGTGAATAACTTTGTGGTGTGAAACACATGGATGCCATTATTATTATTATTATTATTATATATGAAGCACCTCCAAAGTCATTAGGCTCTTTTTTTAATAAAAGTGTGGTATATTAACATAAGCTATTAATTGAATCACTTACATAGGCTCCAGATTAGAAAGAGTGAGACTAAATGACTTGTCCAAGATCACACACTTTGATGTAACACGAGATGTATTGTATTGTATATTCAGTAAAGTGCCTTTCACCATTGGTATGGTCCCAACAGCTGTAGGTTAAACGCCCTTGGGGGAGCAAAGACCAGGTATGGGAACATTCGAGAAGTGCTAGCATACGTGTGTGCATAACAGCCAGTATGAAGCTATACAGGGGAGGCCAAGTCCCTGCTAGCCACCCATGTCGAGCCGGCATGTGGATGGGTGGTGAGAGGCAGTCTAGAGGGGGTATGTCATTATGTGTGAAGCTATATAATTAATTTTTGTCATGAGCAATAGCTGCATTCTTATGTCAGAGGTATTGTGCAAAGTGTTTTTGAGTGGTGTATGATGCAGATGCGTGCAGGTCTGTGTCTGTGCCTTCCGCTAAAGTTCCATAAACCTGGAGTGCAACAGGTTTAAAAGCATTGTCCATAACTTAATGAGTGCCCCAATGCTCGCTACATTCAACGATCACCTAGAATCTTTGCGCTAGATACAATGTGGACAATTTAAGCAACTGAACACATATCTTCCCAGGTTTAGCAGATATGCATATTTATTAAGGTTTTGCTTTGGGTTTCATGCACCTAAATAATACTTTATTTACAGCAATAGCTTCAAAACAACCCACATTCCAGCTAACTGGGTGTTAGTCTTACCAGTGCGCGGTGGTGGCGCGAGTTATGGTTGCTTAGCTTCCATAACTGGCGAATTTCTGGGGTTTTTCAGTTTTACTTGTAACCATAACGTCCCTTTAACAATGTTTTTTCACTGAATTTGATAGGTTTTAATTAGCGCAACTTCACCATAACGTCCCTTTAACAAAGTTTTTTCACTGACTTTCATTGGTTTTTAGTAATGCAACTTAACCATAACATACCTTTAGCAAAATTCTTTCACTGACTTTCATAGGTTTTTATTAGTGCAACTTAACCGTAACGTCCCTTTAACAAAGTTCTTTCACTCAATATACAAATAGTTGTTTTCAGTTTCTCAGTGAGTCGAAAACACACTCAATACTCTGTAAGTGGCATCAAAGAGTGATTATTGCCAGGAATAGACTGTGAACCAAAGGAAGCACTGGACATACTTTTCAAAGTGACCCCATATTACACAGTCTGAGCTACCTCAACCCTTTTCCTAGGACAAAATGTGAAAATGAAATACACAATAGAGCCAGACTGCAAACGGACACCAATGGAATCTGCCCAATACCCTGTAGGCCAGTCCAGCCCTGATTGCTAGCCTTTTCGCTCACCTCATCCCCATCCATCCCCCCACAAGTATGAAAAGTAGTTCACAGCTATGGCCCTGCGCTTCCAAGCGGGCTGTGTGGATGGGAACACTCTAGTTACCAAACACGATGTGCACCTCAAAATGATCATTTGCACAAACACCAGTGTTCACATGACCGCCCCAAATCCTGTGTCTGCAGACTATCCTCTTCAAGACCCAGGCGGGCTACAATTTGTTTGTTGCTCAGCCATTTCTAAATTCCAGCATGGGTAACCTGCACTCGTCCATCCATATAGCGAACATGAACTCTCTCACCCTCACAAATTACATTGTGTAAAGTACAATGATTTGCTAATCGACTATTACGTCATGACGGAATGCACCAGTAATGTTCATGAGATACTGCAATGGTTAAACCGTGCAATAAATAGTCACAATAACCAACCCCTTGTGCGCTTCGTACATTAAACAGTGCTAGACCAGAGTAAGCTGGGCTTTCTATTCAAATTTCTAGCAGGGATGTTATACCCACGACCTTTCCAGCAACACAAACCAATCTGGAATATTCACGCGTTGAAGGTGCGAAACCTATTGTCAAATGCTATTTAAGACTTGCAATGTACTCCCTTTTTTTGTATTGGCATGTTTTCACGAAATCAAAATCTACCGTCTCTACCTTGGATGACTGAGAACAAGTTTCCTTTGTTATGTGGCCTTCAGTGCAAGTCAGCGACAGTTCGAAAGACACAACTTCTCGAATATCCACAGAAAATGATAACATTTACTATGTTGAGAGTGGACAATCCAAAAGTTAGCTTACACTTCTGTGATCCGTTGTACAGAACGCTTCTTCATCGACAGAACGGCACAATGGAATTTCCCAAAATTTTGTAAGTTGACGTTTACATAATATTATTATTGGAATTAAAAATGACCAGAATGCTCCATGCATAACAACTAATTAAACAACATGCAAACGGACCTTGTTCTCAGTTGTTAGCTCTAGCATATGGTAACTATTAATCATCTTCGTTCCACAAACACCACCGGTATGCAGAGTACTAATATGTGAGTCGCTTTGTCCCACGTAACAAACCGTTGCATTTTACAGACTCATAAAGTCCCAGTTCGGGGCACTGGGCAGTGGGCAATCATTGTCCGTGGGCACTAGGCTCGCTTTTCCATCACTAATGTTTTCAGTTACTTTATACTAACATCTGTGTCCACTGCAACCTCAAACGTTCATATCAGTCTCCTAGTTTTCTGCATATACTTCTCCATCCCATTCGAACGATACCGAGCGCTGCTCAATGAGCTACCTTTCCCTGGATCCGGCACCAGATATGTAGGCGGATCTCGGGATCCGACCAGAATTAGCACCAAAAAGCCTTAAAAAAAATAATTTGAAAACAGAAACAAAAACACAAACAAAGTGCTTTGCACGCTACAGTAGGGAGTGTGGGGCACAGCCGCACGCAGCACATTAGCCCCACGAGAGATATTCTGGCTCCGGCCCCTACCTATCACACAGGCAACATGAGCCGGGACAGACTCTGTGCAAGCCTGGGGGCTCCCCTCTCTAACGAAATGTGCTCTGTGCAGTCTTCACAGCTTGTCAATTTATTGCTATATTTACCAAAAATCAAAGTCCCCTACCGACTTTGTGCTCAAAAAGCAGCTAGTGAGGAATCTAGCAATTTCTTTTTTTGGTGTGGAGAGTTACTCTTCTTTCCATTGGTTAAAAGATTTGCATCATTTACACAACTTTCCAAACCAATAGAAAGAAGTGTAACTCTCAAAAATAATTCAAGCACTATAACGTTGAAACGCGGAGTTGTGCGCCTCTGTTGCTGATTATGAAAGGCTCCTACAAAAGTTGTTAATAGGATGTAACTATACAGTGTTCACAATGTAAATCTGCAAATTGAGTCACAAGAAAGCAAACAGTAGCGGACTACAAAGGCACGGGAAGCATGTCAATGGGCATACATCTAGGCACATGAACTTTAGCCGTGCGTTCCTTCCATTAATGTTAGCATGTTGCATGGCTGGGCGGTGTCGCTTTGCAGCTTGGTAGACTTTAGCACAGTAAGTACGTTTTTACCACAGTTGGTCTATGTGGTAATTCTACTTCCATTCGTTCTCCTGCCCATATTTGCGTATTGCATTTTGTACTCGGTCATGCAAACAATGCCTATGCTAAATTCCAGTAATATACCACATTTTTGTAATGCTACAGTGATATCAGCACTGGCCCTTCGGCAATCACCCATCATGCACAGGGGAAATTATGCAAATTAAGCAAATACATAATTTAGCTTCTTGCAGCTACTTTTAGGACAGCCAATAGGTACTTTTTTAAGTAACCAGTTCGCTACACTGGCTCGCTGTGACCGCACTGTGCACAGCGTACTCGCACATACCACATTACATCACTAAGGCGAGCATCCAGGTTTGCCGAGAGTTAAAGACCCTGTGATTCACCAAAAAACAGAATGTATTTCGAAAACACAATTGTCGCTGAGCCACCACCTTTCCAGACTCGCTCAAACTTGCCTTTCTGAAATTAATTGTGGTATTTGTAGGTTCGCATATCTAACTACATTTTCACACGGTCGCTGCTCGCTTAAACAGTTCAGAAACCAGAGCAACAAAAGCTTACTATTATTTGTGTGTTTTTGAAGCAATTTAAACAAAGTCGCCACTTTCAAAATATTATTTTTAACATTTCTTTTCATCAAAGTTCATCTGGCACCTCCGCTCCTTCTGAAATCTGCCTCATCTGATCTCCGCCCCCTTCCTCCAAACCCTGACCCCTCCGGGCCTTGTGGAATCCCACTCTGCATTTCTTCCATTCCCACTACTTCCTCTACCTACTTCACAGCGCCCACCTTTTACACACCTTTTAAAACAATGGGCACGGATCACTTAAAACTCTCAGCAATCACGCCAATGGGATGCCTCGGACCATCAATGCCAACAGATGCCCCTCTGCTGGCAAAGTAGGGACCTTTTCTAAATGTTTGGTTTTAAGTCTTGAAAGAACAATCGCTCTGCCTGACTTCAGCCATATCTAAAAATGATTGGTCCGTTGGAACCAGTGGCTTGTTTGTTGCCTCACTTCATGTTCATTGTAGGTTTTGACTTGCATATCAGCATTAGACATTGTTTTTGAGTGTGCACATTTTGATGTATTTTATTTGCAAATTAACCCTGTCTTGAAATGGCCGCCCTTACTTGAGATCGCTGCAACTTAGACTAACTGGCTTTTGCTGTTATTCCAAAGCTAAAATGGGACATTCGTTACACATTCACATAGGTAAGGATCTGTTTGCTTGGGAAATCAACACACCAAAAGTAAAAAGTAACATGGTGTGTTTGCAAACATTGTATGCCAATTCATTTGGAATAACAAGTGTAAAAAAATACACAAGCAGCACATTATCGATGCATTCTGGGAGGCATGTCTGTTGACAATTCTCCAGTATCAGGGGGGAGGAGGTGGTTGGTCATATGCACAGGAACGACCAGAGCTTTAACCACAACAGACAGCCGGGCCTTGGTTTTAATCAGGAATGAGTTTTGTGCCCCTATTACTTTCCTGTCAGGGACGATAAGCGGAGAAAGGGATGGAGGAGGCTTGGAACAATAATGGGAGTCTAATGAACCCAGGCCTGTGCTGGAGGCATAATAGGACGGCTCCACGAGGAGATGAGACACGGGGAAGGGCAGTATGTGAGCAGGGTCCTGGATCAGGGACTGGGGAAAGTCATCTTCCCACCCCTCTTCTCCGCTGTCCTGCTTATTTCCAGATAATGTACTGGTGATGGAAGGTGAGACTGCACTACAGCGTGCATCACAGTTGGTTTCCACATGCTTTTCACAGCCCCCCATAATCCGATTAGCGGGGATGGGGAGGGAAAGTCTGTCCCACTCATTGCTTCAGGTCAGACTCCATTTGAGTCTGGATTACTCTAAGATTTCAGACTCAAACGCCATATGCTTAGCAGCTGGAATTCCAAATATACACAGTGCTGATTTGGTATCTAACCATTTCTGTTTCTAATAAATGAGTTTTATTAAACAAACTACAGCAGACCAAGTGTAGAGACACTGCATCATGATAGAATCATATATATAAGGCTTTATTAAATTCTCTAAATGTTATGCTGTATCTTCCAACACTTATATACATCCTATTTTAGGAACCACATGCGATATCAAGTAACAACATCCCTCGTGATACCGGATCTGTTAAATATATGCTTTGTTGTCCCTTCAAGAAGTGCATGTGGAGAGTACCACCTGTAAGTTCAAGATGAGGATTTCACAGCATGTAAGAGCTATTACGAATGCTGATTACAAATATACAGTATCCAAGCATGTTCATGAACATTATAAGGGGTCTTTGGGTGGCTTTGCCTTTTTTGATACATGTTGTGTAACTAAACATCGCAGAGGTGGTGACAGGACTTTGAAATTATGCCAACTGGAGGCCATGATGATTGTGGACCTTGAAACAAAGACACCAAAGGGTCTTAACATTGATGAAGAATTGACACTTTTATTGGAACTTATTCAATGACTTGTTCTTTATGGTCTGCTTTTTCTTCTTTAGAATTGTTATTGCTTGTGCTCGATCGTGTTTCTCCTTGATCATTCCTATTTTCTGAGTTGAACTGGACACGTCTGTATTGTGAATTGTATGGTCTTAGTAATTGTTTATATTATATTGCTCCATTTTGTACTATTTTGCACTATGCACTATATGAATCCGTGTTTCTGTTATTTTGGGTCCATTAAATTGGTTTTCCTTTAATTTTCCAGCTTTATTGTTAGCTTTGAGGAATTGCTTATATTCATTATGCTGCTTATTTTCAACATACAGCACTTGCATTTCCAACCCTCTTATCAATGCTGAGCCTCCCCAAATGGGTTTCCAAATGTAGCTAGCTCTTTGGTGACAGCCTTCTATTCGTTAGGCGTCACTAGAGTTGGACAGGGGCATAAAATTGTCTCGGCCAGCAATTAAAAAGTGGCCCACAAATGCAAATGTCAATTCATTCCTTTTCTGATGCTGTTTGAATAGTACCCAAGGGGGAGTTTTTTGATAAAATGTGATGCAAATAAAATGTATTCACCAACACTGGTTAAAACTACTAACCACATAGTGAAGTAACTCATCAAACTGGCACCCATTGGCCAAAGAAGTGGCCCACTTTGACCCAAGACTAGCATTTTGCATTTTTGTTTGTTTTTTGCATTGCAATTTTGAAGTATGCAATCACACTTTGGATCCTGCTATGTTTTGCATAGTGCTATTGTTTTTTTTTAGCATTTATTGTGCACTAGAACATTAAATAGCTATCATCATGCTTTTAGATCTTGCTATTTTGCACAGTGCTGTCTCGTTTTTGTATCCATGGTGCTTTTGCAATTTAACTTCCTAGTGTTGAGCCAAGCAGCCATGATTATTCAGTGCTTTTTAATGGTGACCCACGGTTGGATCAGTGTATGCGGGGACACTGGATATTCTTTAATCACGCCATGCTTATTCGTAGTATGGGGCTTTATTTTGTGCTATGATCTTTTTTGGTGCTTCTTCGCAGTTGTTTTATTCATTTTTATTTTCATTGTTAGTGCCACTGATTTTTTTTTCTAACTCCACTTTACTTTTGGATATTAATGGGGTTTCTTTAAGCACATTTTAACAGGTGCTGGGTTCATAAGGCACTGTGCACTTTATACTGCTTTCGGTGGGATTCCAAGATGGCCACTGTTTGCACTGTTAATGTATTAATGTAGCATGCTAGTTCTTCCTTTGTTGAAACTGATTGACTGATTTGCTTTCTTTGTAAGCATTGAAGAGACGTGATTCTTGTCATGTGATCAAGCACCAGGTAGGTGCTAGATGCGTCGCTACGTGTGGCTTCTCTTGTCTGTCAATTTTGGGCTTTCTTTATTAAAATGCCATTTATACCACATGATAACATCCTTTGTTCTCGATTTCTTGAAAAACGCATGAGTGCGATCCCGGCACTGATTGTGCCATTTCTTTTTGTTTTACATATATTTTACAAAATCCTTGCGGTTCATTATAGCAAAGAGACTAGAACAACAAACCAATTAGATGAACAGCGATACCTCCCCTGGACACTGACATCAAGAACATCTAATGGCTCACAGAAGCTATGTCACACACACATTGTAATTTAAGCACATCTAGATGTGGCATTACTATGAAGCCAGATGGGGAGACAAAATGGATAGACTCGGACAGGCCTTTCGGGCAATTGGCCATTGACCAAAGTGCACGCAGGCCACTGTGACCTAGTACTTTCAGTCATTGGTGCATAATGTTAGAGAAGCAAAATTGTCTTTAGGCCTTAGTAAAAGCAGGGAGCAACGGGAGCATACAGTGGGGATGGAGAGAGAATTCGACAAGAGTGACTGAACCCCCACAGAAAGTGTAGTGGCTTGCCTAAGGCCAGTAACCGGTCAAAACTAGTCCAAACCACCATGGAGGCTGCCATCCTGAGCTCACAAAGAGCCTATGCGGACAGAACTGCCATTTTAAGGCCTGCCTCAAGGTCCCCCTGAACAAAGGAAGCCCCTTAAACAAAATGGTAGAGAATGGGACTTTAACACACTCCTTAATACTCCAATGGCTACCATAAAAGCACAATGGGCTATGTAATGAATCTGATGGTGTCATCACTCTGTTCCAGAGATAGCATCTCCCCATGTGGCCAGGGTACATCAGCTGCTACCTGATCCTGACCCTGGGGGCGGCTCTATGAGGGAGGACCACATAGGGGGAGGGGACCCTGAGGGGGATAGCAAGGCATTGTTGGGTGAAAATACATACCCTCCTTTGCCTTTTAGTGATATCCCCTCAATGTCCCATGCCCATATTGCATATTGTGCTAGCTTCCATCAGTCACCCATGAACTTTACTGATAATATCAGTCAAAATAATACACCATGAACTGTTTTTCCAATCCCATATATATTGGAGTACAGGGACGAGGAAGAGGACTGGAGCAATGAGGATGACTAAGAAGACACTTCACCTTTCCAGGAAGTTTAAATTTACACCAGCTGAAATAGTCGAACGAGAAGGAGAGCAGGAATAGGAAGGAAAAGTGCCGAGTTGGGTGACGGAGCAAGCTGGAGAGACACCGGTCAGCATGCTGGAGCCCAGCATGCCAGGGAGAGCAGGGCCCTGCCGTTGTAAGGGAAAAGCAAATGACAAGCGGCCCACTGCCCGAAAGCGAGGGGCAGCGAGAACCAGGTACCACAGAACGAGACACGGTGAAAGAACAGCAGCTGACGTCCAGCACGCTTCACAGGCAACTTAAAAGGAGAGAGAATGAAAAACTGAGAGAGACCACTAAAGCATCCAGTAATACCGGGAAAGGAGAACGGGTTACTGGGTTGCTTGACGGTGAATGCTGCTTCACACCAATAACAACAGTGATGCTCAATTAAGCCCGTTAAGAGTTTAAAGGGGCTTTGAAACAGACAGCGAACAGGTCGCTGGTCGCATAAGCAAGAAAAGGAAACAAAGTAATTCAAAGTACAGAAAACAAAACAAACTGTTTTAAACAGTAGTCGTCAAACAAGGTCTTTTCAATTTTGTTATTAAAAGACCTCAGCACCTTCTTGAGAAAAGATTATGTCCTGTCTTCTTTCCAGGTGGGATTTCGTAGACAGATGGGAAGGTCCCTCAATGCCACTGTACTGAAACATCTGTTGCAGACGGTAAAGGGATACCGGGGAGGGACCATTTACATGGCTTTCCTGGATTTGTCCTCAGCTTTTGATTGTGTAATTCGACAGCAGTTACGGGATAAACTGCTGGAACTAAAGGTACCCAGAAAAGAGGTGCAGTTGATTGCATTGTTGCATAAAAATTCCATTCTGGGGATTCGCCTCCCGTGAGGAAGGTGCAGTATTTAAGCACATTCCTATCAACTTGGGGCTTAGACAAGAATGTGTACTCTTGCATCAACACTTTTCAATCTCTATTTAAGGGATGTTCAGGATTTATAGGCGAATTATGAGATGATACTGGTGAAACTGGGCCATTTGAAACTTCACTGGTTGGACTTCGTAGACGGCATCATTATCTTTGATAAGACTGCGCGCGGTCTCCAATTGAAATTGAATATCTTTCACCAGTATACTCTAAAAAAACATCTTACAGCAAATGGATCAAAATCTAAGGTGGTGGCTTTCTCGTCCAACAGGAAGCCTAAAACTGTGTGATCGATCTTGGGGACTGAAAGTGTTGAGCAAGTGGTTTTACTCTGTCATTTGGGCTATCATCTAACACATTCTTTGTCTATTAAGGCACTCCTTAGTTTTTAGAGTAACATGCTAAAAAACAAAAGGGTGCCCTTACAGTCCCACATGAAGAGGATATTTAGGAAATGATGTTGTTTTCCTGTCTCCTGGCAATAAAATACTACTCGGGAAAGATTTAGCCAGTGATACTATATGGTTTAGATATTGCATCTGTGACTCTTGGCCAAGGCCTGGATCCCATGCAAGGAATTCTTTGGAAAAATGTGCTGGTCCCCTCAAGTTCTATCCCAATGCAATTATTCACTACAACTTGAATTTGATGTAACTTAATGCCAGATTCCAGTGGAAACACCTGTCGATCTTCCATACATTTTTTTCTCCTCCACACAATTCCTTATTTACACCTTTTGATCGGATCCTGGTAAAATGTTCTGTTAAATCTGTTACTTCATTCAGTGGTTCTATGGCTAATTTGCTAGATAGAATTGGGTCATCAGAGTTGGAATTGTAGGGTAATCTCGAAGCAGTAAAATCTAAATTATTAAGCGACGATTGTAGACTGAACTTGGAAGCTTTGGGTTCTGATTTGTCCTATTGTGAATACGCTATGTTCCGTCAAAGGTTTGGTAATCTTTCTGTATACCTTGAATGTTTTCCATGTCAGAGGGCTTGTATGACATATCTGTGTTTCAGGTTACATCAAACGAAGTCTAAAGAAGGTATTAAACACTGGGAAAGTACTTCTACTGTAGATGATCTGTCACTGGCCTGGCGCTTCTGTAATTCTAACAATACTACAGAAACTTTAAAACATTGGATATTAGACTGCCATTTGTTAACATTGATTAGGTTGATTTCATTTGTTAAAGAAGGGGAGAGTTTTTGCTCCAACAATTCAAAGGAGATCTGGTGGTCGAGACTTATGTGGGGGGAAAGCGTGTCTCTCGTCATTGTTATTGTTAATTTTTTTAATTCGATTGATTCTACATGAATTGTATGAAATTGTTATATGAGATGAATGAATTTTAAAAATGAAGTTGTATTTTTTTATGTTGAATGTGGTGTAAGGTTTTTTGTATTAACTAAATCACAACAATAATGTCAAATCGATATTGGGCAAATATTAATTTGTGGGTGAGAAGAAAGAAAGCCACATACATTCTGGCAGGAGTGTATACCAGGCAAAGTTAACTTTATTAAAGTGAAAGTGAACAACATCAAGAAAGCACCAAGGAAGACTCATGCCCTTGGGGCCGTGAAATAAATATGGAGGACGAAAGAAGCCTGGCAGGGGAGTATACCAGGCATCATGCTGGTCTGCGACTCGCCTTTTGAGTTACACCATTTCTTTTGGAAAAGGGCATCATAAGGAAGTTGCATGCCTTTAAGATTTCAATTTATTTGAACTGTTTCGTGTTGTCAAAAGAAACCTGGGGAAAGGAGTCGTTCCCAGGAAGTGAACTGTTTGTGTTGTGGAAAGAAACCTGGGGTGAGGAGTCGTTCCCAGGACGTGAAGTCTATAGCAATCAATATGTGTCCTCTCGGTCTGTATTTCATTCCTGGTACATCACAGCAACTAATGTGATAAATTGGCGTGCATCCACCGTGAAGCCAAAACAAAATGTTAGCTACCACCAGCCTACCCCCTAAAACCAATCTAAGGTGGTCCTCCTGGCCCCCTTCCATTCCTCCAAGATCAACAATCGGAGGCCCTCCTGGACCCCTTCCACTCCTCCAAGACCATCATTAATGTATAACTAAATGGCACCTTCTTGGTCCAAGGTCCACAGGCCAACCTCCTTCTTTTTGATAGACGCTTCCCGTGCCTTATCAACTTCCTTTTTTTTTCTGCTGTCTCTTCTTTCTGCTCTCTGGCTCCTCCATTCTCTGCCACCTCTATGGCTACATCTGCTGCTTCTCTGGCCACCCTGTTGCCTCCTTCCCCCGCCTGCCCTCTAGCACCCACCTCCTCCTGCTTGGCTACCTTGCCTTCTCCTCCTTCCTCCTCTACCCATCCTCTGGCGCATTGCTACTCTCAACTCTCGCTCAGCTGTCAAACACTCCTCTGGCATCTGCCGTCTCCTGGAAGCACTCGATCTGGATGTACTATGTCTGACCGGGACGTGGCTCATGCCAGCTCTAATACAAGCTTTGACACTCTCCTTCCTGATGGCTACAGGATCCTCTACGTAACCAGAACCAACCGCCACGATGGGAGTGTAGCCTTAATCTTCCCGGTGTGTATGCCTGCTTCTATCATTCCTATGCAGGACTACTCCTCCTTTGAATGCCTGGTCTGCAAGCTCTCTATCTCTCCTGGCCTTTCCATCACTGTGGTCACTATCAACCGGCTGCCCGGCCAGGTCACCTACTTCCTCTCTGAGTGGGCGGGCCTCTCCTCCTCCCTCCTTGCCTCTACCTCTCAACTTCTCCTCCTCTGATATCTCAGCATCCACCTGCATGCTTCCTATCCCTCTGCAGGACTCTTTCGCAACCTCTGCGACTCCAGCACTGCCACCTACTTTCTCGGTTATCTGACCCATCAAGCGTGTGTCAGTTGAGGCTTTCGCCGCTACTTTCTCTCTTCCTTCTGTACCTTAGGCTGACTCACATCCTGACACAGCCCTATCTAATCTTCATCTTTCCATCTCTGACATTATTGATGTACTTGGCACTGTCATGATGATCCGCAAGAAGCCCAAATCCAAGTGCAACCATGGTATGACTCTGACTTTGTCACCCTTAAACGCAAGTGTAGGGTGGCTGAGAGGAAGTGGAGGGCAACAGGTGCAGCCTCTGACAAACTGGCCTGTCACCTTTTCCAAAGGCAGTACAGACTCTCTGTCCTCGCCAAGAAGAGAGCTCACATCCAAGCCTGTGTCTCTGCGGCATCCAACAACTCGGCCAAACTTTGCACAATCTGCAACAAGCTTTCCTGTTCCCTCACAGGCCCTCTGTATGGGCTTGGCTTCTCATTTCATCACTAAAACTCAGGACCTTCTGTCCACTCTCTTCCTCTTCCTCCTCCTCCTCCACTCCTGGCCTGCCTGTGGCTGCCTCTCCTCCTCTCTTCTCTTTTTTTCCCATGTTCACCCCAGACAATCTTTATAGACAAGTCTGATCTATGAAAGTCTCCTCAAAACAGGTTCTTCCCTGTTCATCCAGAGCCATCAAGGACCACATTGACACCCTCCAGCTCCAGCTTTGGCCAAATTTCTGAAATCACTCTTTTGCCACTAGAATCCTCCCCTCCCCCTTAAGCACTCTGTTGTGCACCTCCTCCTAAAGAAGCCTTATGCTGATCCTTCCTCTCCGGCTAATTATCGCCCGATCTCCATCACGCTTTTCCTGGCAAACTCTTGGAAAAGCTGGTCATCTCCCAGCTCAATCTGCACACCGAATCTATTGATTGTCTCCATGACCACCAGTCTAGCTTCAGAGCAGCCAGAAGCACAGAAACTGCTCTCCTGAACATCTGTGAAGACCTGCTCTCTAATCTTGACTCTAGCCTTCCTTCTGTCCTCATTCTCCTTGATCTTTCTTCTGCTTTTGATACAGTAAACCACACCATCCTGCTCAATCGCCTCTGTGATAACCTGGGTATCACTGATCAGGCCCTGGCCTGGTTGACCACCTTTCTCACTGTTCGATCCTCTCAGGTCTACTTGGGGTCCTTCCTCTCTTCTATCTCTCTCTTTCTAAATATTCCTGCATCTACTATACACCCTCGACAAATTATCCAGGGCAGGACTGCAACACTTTGTATCTCTCCAGCTCTGAAATCGTCTCATTGGCTCTCAGTGGTGGCAAGGATCAAGTTTAAGACCTGCTGCATCGTCCTCAAGGCTTTCTGGGGGCTGGGACCACACTACCTCCAAATCTCTCTTCCTAAATATCTCCCCTCTCGAGCTCTTTGCTCATCCACCTCCAGCTCTCCGAGGGTCAGTCGCTTTTCCAAGCAGAGAGTTGGGGGCAGATCTCTATCTTCGGCTGGGGCCTCCCTCATGAAGAACCTCCCTGCCTCTCTCTCAAACTTGAGCAGAACCACCTTCGGTTGTGGAAGCAATTCAAGACCTTCCTCTTCACTTCCACTTTCTCTCTTCCTTTCCCTTGCTGATGTTGCGACTGCTGTACGCACAGGTCACCTGGCCACCCACTAAACTTGGGCCCAGGGTCCTGCATGTCCAATGGTACCTCGCATTGCCACTGGCTCCACCAGCACTTGCGGTCTGTATCTGTAACCCTACAGTCTCTCTACTCTGCACTTATGAGCCACCGTTTGGCTGCTCCTTCTGATTTACCTGCACTGTCCGCTCGCTGGCTGCACTTCTGAGTTACCTGCACTTCTCCCCCCCTCGGCACTTCACCCTTACACTTCCCTGCACTTGTGCAATCTGAATGACACATGGCCTAGTAAGATGATTGTTTTGTCCTCCCCCTCTTTTCCCCTCCTTGTCTTGTCGCGCCTAGAATCACTTGTGTACATGCGCAATATAATTGCCATATCATAAGCCTCTGCCTTGGTTTTTATTGAACTCATCGTTGTTCCTGTGGTTGCCCAGTTTAAGCTCAGACCAGTTTTATTCTGGCTAAAGTTGTGGAACCAAGAGGGGTTGGAAAACTTCCAGTCAGCTTTAAACCCCTAATGACATTAGCTGGTGGGAGATCCACAGCTTGGGTTCGCCATATAAAAAATATCCTTTGTGAAGTGGGTGAAGTCAGTTTGTGGACTAACCTTGAGAGCCATCCCGTGGGCATAAAGAAAAGAATCAAGTTGGCCCTGACTCGAGATGAGTTGTTGCACGAGGTTATAAAACTCAAAACCGGGCCCGGTTTATCCTGAGTTTACCCCCTTTGGCACCAAACCATATCTGGATTATATTTTGCAGCCATTTTAAAGGTCTCTATATCTACGCCTAAATATAGGCATCTTACCGGTGCAGTTTTTACACAATCATGGAACTCAGCTAATACAGCACAGTGTCCAATGAGTGGGAACTCAAAAGAAACTGTCTTACATTTGATGTTATTGTGTGAAATATCCATGCACCTTAGGCAAATGTATTTGGGACCAGTTCTGCGAAAGGCAGGGTCTAAGGACACTAAATCGGCACTGAATATGCTAAAGCAGAGCCCAGACCCTTCTGCGGTATGTGGGTATGCACGCTGCATACACAGGTCCTGGCTCCTATGGAAGAAGGGCACGATTCAGAAAATGTCATCATCTAACTTAAAAGCCCACATCCCGCAACAGATCAGATTTTGGGTTTTTAAGGTAGCAAGAAAAGGGGAAGAATCAATCTGAAAGGAGTATTTTATGTACCTACCCGCAGACCCTTTTTGGACTGTGATTCTGAAATGTTTATCAAAATCCCCAAGCCACAAACCCTTAAGCACAGCTCTATAATTGTAAGAACTTAAACCCAAATGTATACGCCAGATTTCTTGGTTCACACACAAGGACGTAGACCTCAAAATCCCCTCACTGAAGACACTCTGAAGCCCACTGATATCAGGGACTTTAACTGGGCCCCTTTGGGTTCGAATAAGTGACACATGGGAGGCGCTATATAAAACTCAGTCTATTCACTTGTAGAATCGACAGAGTACCTATAATGATGATGATATTTTCTGAATCATATCATAGACCAAGGGAATTTGAGGGGGTAAAACCAACACAATTCAAAATCTAGCACATGGTACCTTCCGCATCTGGACCTTTCAAGCACATTGATTGTAGGTGAAACCTCATTGGGGAGATGAAATAGACTGTTTTAAGTTGATCTACAGGATGTGCTTGTTCCACAATGCATAATGTGCCACTGTCTGACCGGCTCCCATCCTCTAGGAGCTGCACTGGCTACCCCTTCAAGCAGGCATCATGTTCATGCCTCACCCACAAAGTAGCCACACCAACACAACTCAACTTGGTCTAGAAAGTCAACGTTTCTGTAGGCCAGTACACCCCTTGAAGCCACGACATCTCCAGGCTGGAAACAAAGGACTACAAGTCAGAAAGAAACAGAAATCAGGCCCTTACCTTCTATTAACCCAGACTCTGAAACAAGTTACCACTGCACAAGACTGACCTCCTCCAACCTAACATTTTCAATAAAGACCTGAAAACCCTACTCTTCAAACACAATCTCGCTAATCACTGATCACTCCCCTCATGCCTTTATCCCCCCTGGAGTCCCACCTTGCCCATCACAGATCCTCTGCTACCCCTACGCCCCACTTGCAACCTCTGGGTGTGTCACCTTTGTACAGTACTCCATTGTTTCCCAGCTAGATTTCCACTTCATAAATCACACACACACACAGATACATACACAAGTCCTGTCCTCAAGGAGTAATTCTGCAATGTCCAGCAGCTTGCATGCCAGAGAGGTTTGATGAACGGGAGCTCTATCTGAATTATAATGGCCTCATGCTGTGATTAGGGAAGGCGATGCACGCTGTTGTTGCAAGTGACTGGAACTGAATCAGGTATTGCTGGTTACAAGGGCTGCTCCCAGGTGAGCCACTAAACGATGGAAGTGCCCAGCCGAGTAGTGTGGGGATTCTCACCCACAAAGAATGCCATCATTCTGGCGCTGGTGCCTCAGGAAAAAGCTTGACCCCCCAGTGCCCATTCTGATCCACAAGGTGGAACCAGATCTGTAAATGGTCGATGCATGCAGACTAGGGTATGTAAACCTGCCCCTTTGCCCGCAAATATGCAGGCATTTCTGGCTAATCTCTGCTGTTTCCTGGGGCACGCTGGGAAGGGTTCTGAAATGGCAGCCACCATTCCCTCATTTATTTACATGTATGGACAGGCACGGGAAACAGGCAGAATCTGTGAAAATCCAACCATTTCAGGGTTTCCAAATTGTGGGGACCTGGGAACTATTTCGCTCCTGCTTGTAGCCTGGGTTAGCTTGACACCAACAGCTACCAGGTGTCACTTTTGGCTCCCCAGGCCAGGTGATGCCAAACAAACACACATATATGAATGTAATTCTGTGTATTTGGGACAAACAATAAATAAACATTAGGATACATATATATGACATTTAAATCATGATGGGTCATAAATAAAGGACAGCGTTATAAGTTCGTATTTTATGTGGAAGTTAGACTTGCAGAACGCTGTGCACTAGCTCCTGGTTCTCCAGTGGCAGCTCCTGGTCACTGGCTAATGCGGGATACCCAGGAGCCAGTTTTACCTCCTGCTTATCTAATCCTAATTTTGGTCCCTACATTTTGTGGGTAGTCCTTGGCAACAGTGGTCCTTGGCTTTCTGTGGATTTCTCAAACAAATGCTGGAGCCACGCACGGGAAATCTGGGACTCCTCTGCCAGCCAATTAAAGTTCATAATAAGTGGATGTAGAGAAAATGCTCACTCATTCTCTCTGCACCCACCTTCACCAGAGTGAGCCGAATGAAGGATACACAACCCTCAAGAAGGGGAGGCATTGGTGGTCTAGGTTGACAAAATTACTTACGGTGACGCAGAGTAATGTAAAGGGATCCTCAGGCTATGAACATTTTCAGTACTGTGGTATTAGAATGTTTCTGCCTCCCAAAGTATCTTTGTTGAGCAGGGTCACCGTATGATAAGCTGCTACTGTGGATCCCACTCCCCACATGAAGAAACACAGAAGGTGCCATCTGGGACAGACTTCCAAGTCTGTTGTGTCTACCGAGTTCCCTGTTTTGTAACCCTCTAATCTCTTGCTTGATGCCAACCCTGACTGCCCTAGTACAATTCATGACCATGAGCCCTCGTAGGCGAGCCATCGCTAGATATCAGACTAGCATGGACCTACTACAGGGTGAGAATGCTACTGCTGTTGAGCAGAGGCCACCTCGCTGGAGCAGACCTGACACTGACGAAGGTACCTGCGTTGCTCCTAGTGGAGGGAGGCGGACAGGCCTGGGAACGAAAGAAGAAGAAGACGGTAGAATCTCCTAAATACACAACAAGGCCATAATAGACCAAAGAGGAAGAACACAATAAGTAACAGCCAGGGGCACAGGAATGACAGAAACCTGAGTATTGAAAATTACCAAACGGCTCATAGAAACCCAAGGCTCCTGCACCACAGGGTCCCCATAAGACAAGTGAAATACAAAGACAAGAGAAACAGAGAGGAACACAACACAAATCTAGTAAGAGAAAATCACACACGTGGTATCGAGGGCTTAAGGGGCTATCCCTCCACCTAATACACCATGGCCATTGGATCTTTTTAGGAACGCAAGATGTTTTGTTGCAAAGTGCAAAGGCTCTTCTTTTTGTTGAACTTTGACAAGACGACAGATAAACCTTGAATCTGGAACCAGGAGGGACTCCTGGGGAACTCTGAGAGTAGTCTGAGCAGAAGACTCTGAAGGTAAGACACTCTGCCCAACTTTCTTCTGTGTTTTTCCTAATTTGTAGGGCCAATTTAGAAACTAGGTTGTGAAAGTGGACACTGTTATTTTGACTACTAACGAGCAGCTTAGTATAGTTTGATAGGAAGGGAACTCCCCTTTTAGCAGTACGTCTAGAAAGGCGTTTTTCGTTAAGTTAAACAAATAATGTCTTTAGGTCCGAATCCTTCTTCTGACTTGCCACAACTACACGTATTCCACATAAATAAATAAACCACATGCACCTTTTTACCTGGTCTCGTCAGTGTCTAGCTCCAACCTTGTATATGTCTAATTTGGCAGTGGGGCGAAGGCACGGGAACAACTTTTACATTCTTAAAAAAAACAGAAAGTGTTTCCCTTCCTCCATTGTTTAATAGAGGGGACCGTTGGGGACATATTTTAGCATTTCCAACATATATTTCTGTCACATACAACATATAATATACTAAAAATCATATATGATATAATGGAGCATATATAGCTTATAGCAAATGTCATACATCTAAGGATGAAATGTATGTATCAGATACGGAAACGATGATATTGCATGTTTGAATCCTTATCTCTTTGCCTGAATGTTCCTACCTTTATATATAAAGCTGAATGTATGTGTATGTATGCGTGTGTGTATGTTTGTCCAGCTATACAAATCCACACTGTAGAATTCACATCTACCACATTTTGCCATTTTGCATGGATTCCTCATTTGTCTGGGGCAAGATTATAGTCTATGTTTGGATGCAAAAAATGTACTCCATAGACACCCTCATTTACTGATGCTCACCCCAATTCACTACAGTAGGTACTAGAAGGAGGCAACATTTTGAAAAGTGTCTGAAGCAAAATGTTTGATATGTTGGTTATTCCTTTAAAATGTGTTACTACTGTATACAGTTCGAAAGGGTTCATTAAAGCATTTTTTAAAGGGAATTAAAAAAAAGAATGGTATATATATATATTTTTTTTATATTGCCACTGCAAATATGGGAAATGGCAAGGTTGCAGTTTACTCAAGTTCTTTCGCGAGAAGAGAGCACAATCGATTAATCTTTCTTTTCTTGGACATTTTCTCAAATGTGCTGAAGCCACTGAGTGACTGAAATATGCTGCACAAAAAACAAACATCACTTGGAAAAGCTCCATCTGATGCAAAGCGAAAATCAATATGAAGAGCTTCTGAAACACAACAACAAACAGCAGCACGACTTGCCAACCAGAGGACAAGAGCAACTTTCTCCAGGGAAAATGAGAAGCCAGAGCAAACGGAAGCAAGACTTGCTGGCACGAGGACAAGTGCAGCATCCTCCAAGGCACATGAGACACCGGAGCAAACTGAAGCAAGACTTGCCGACAAGAGGACAAGAGCAACATCACCAGGGCACATGAGACACCAGAGAAAACTAAAGCAAGACTTGCTGACATGAGGACAAGTGCAGCATCCTCCAGGGCACATGAGACACCAGAGAAAACTGAAGCAAGACCTGCTGACATGAGGACAAGAGCAGCATTCTCCATGGCACATGAGACACCAGAGCAAACTGAAGCAAGACTTGCTGACATGAGGACAAGTGCAGCATCCTCCAGGGCACATGAGACACCAGAGCAAACTGAAGCAAGACTTGCTGACATGAGGACAAGTGCAGCATCCTTCAGGGCACATGAGACACCAGAGCAAACTGAAGAAAGACTTGCTGACAAGAGGACAAGAGCAACATCACCAGGGCGCATGAGACACCAGAGAAAACTGAAGCAAGACTTGCTGACATGAGGACAAGTGCAGCATCCTCCAGGGTGCATGAGACACCAGAGCAAACTGAAGCAAGACTTGCTGACATGAGGACAAGTGCAGCATCCTTCAGGGCACATGAGACACCAGAGCAAACTGAAGCAAGACTTGCTGACAAGAGGACAAGAGCAACATCACCAGGGCACATGAGACACCAGAGAAAACTAAAGCAAGACTTGCTGCCATGAGGACAAGTGCAGCATCCTCCAGGGCACATGAGACACCAGAGAAAACTGAAGCAAGACCTGCTGACATGAGGACAAGAGCAGCATCCTCCAGGGCACATGAGACACCAGAGCAAACTGAAGCAAGACTTGCTGACATGAGGACAAGTGCAGCATCCTCCAGGGCACATGAGACACCAGAGCAAACTAAAGCAAGACTTGCTGACAAGAGGACAAGAGCAACATCACCAGGGCACATGAGACACCAGAGAAAACTAAAGCAAGACTTGCTGACATGAGGACAAGTGCAGCATCCTCCAGGGCACATGAGACACCAGAGAAAACTGAAGCAAGACCTGCTGACATGAGGACAAGAGCAACATCACCAGGGCGCATGAAACACCAGAGAAAACTGAAGCAAGACTTGCTGACATGAGGACAAGTGCAGCATCCTCCAGGGTGCATGAGACACCAGAGCAAACTGAAGCAAGACTTGCTGACATGAGGACAAGTGCAGCATCCTCCAGGGCACATGAAACACCAGAGCAAACTGAAGCAAGACTCGCTGACAAGAGGACAAGAGCAGCATCACCAGGGCACATGAGACACCAGTGCAAACTGAAGCAAGACTTGCTGACATGAGGACAAGAGCAACATCGCCAGGGCACGAGTCACCAGAGCAAACTGAAGAAAGACTTGCTGACATGAGGACAAAAGCAACATCGCCAGGGCACATGAGTCACCAGAGCAAACAGAAGACAAATCGATTTGTCATTGACTGAATTGTACATAGTCTAGAATGACTATGTTGATGAGTGTGAAAAAAATATTCCGTAATAGTGAGATTAGTCCTAAGTCACATGACCTGCCCCTTCCTTTGACACTGGCAACTTCCCTCTCTGGCTCCAAACTTAACATGATCTACAGGAATCAAAGAGGCAAGTGGTGGCTTCTCCACAGCACCTGAGATCAGTTTTCACTTTACTGTGCATTTCCACCAGGCCACACTAATCACTATCATTTTCTCTCTTCTGAATTTCATCTCAGTTGTGTATTATTTCTCTGCTTTTGCAAATGCGGTTTACACTGGACACATTAAAATAATGGGACTTTTTGCATAATTTTGGACATGCGTTGCACATCCAATTTTGCCAAAACATATAAATCTTCCACTGCACTCCAATTGCTGTTAGAATGATGATTCCTAATGCAGCCCACTATAAGTAGCCTTTGCATTTGCACTTTTGAGATCCAGAGCCGCAGAGTGCAATAGATTCCCTCTGGTGGCTACAGACATGGTTTGCATAACACATCAACTTTTCCTGATTTGTTTTGCCTTTTAGGCAGCTCAGGACAGTGGCCCATTTCTAAAGGGAAATAAACCAGCTCTGCATGGTTGAAATATTCACACTGGGAGCTTCACTAACAGAGCTATGCCTTGGAAGAATTATTAGGGATGGGACAAAGTCTCCTTTCTGGCAAGTGAGCGATTGACTATGGCCCAGCTCTAGCAGCCTTTCAGAAGCATCCACCTAGCGGAGAGCTTCTCTGTGTTGCAGTATTCCCCGGGAGATTAAAACACATATTTCCGCCACCCCACATTCCCCTAAAATGGTTGTTTTTCTTTTGCGGTGGCACAGGTACAGTGAGCTAAAATGGAGTTGTAGACCCTCCAGAGTAGGATACATCTCGTTGAAGAGGTAATTTGAACCATGTTTGTTCTCAGTAGAGTGGCTCCTACACATTTGTAAGTTATGTTGGTGTTAGAAACCTTAACTGGTATTTTTGGGGATTTTGTTTTCTTGGGCTGAAACCAGAACAACCCCATAGCTCTCAACTCACACGCTTTTGGCGGGTGTCACCCGCCTTTTAAAGTGCTGAATCCCCCGCCAAGCCTCCTGCATGCCCATTCATTCCAATGGGCGTCTCACCCGCCAAAAACAAAATTGGGTGATTTCACCCGCCTTTGCAGCACAAACGGTTGAGAGCTATGCAACCCTTCAAGAAATGTGTTCATTGAATTTCACAGGTTCTTAACATAACCATAACATAACTCTAACCAAAGTTTTTTTCCTACATTGCTATGTTCTCAATCAGAAAGGGCATTTACCTACATGATCAATTCAAACTGTATGATGTCATAAGGATTTTAATCGGAAGGAAATTATTTTCAACGTATAGTTTATAGTACATCATTTTCAGCACGAATCCTTTTCTTTTCAGTAGTGGGCATAAACATTTCATAATACGAAACAATGTTTTCAATAGCTTGTACATTTCTTTTCATTACATATGATTGAGAAATGTTCAGTCTATGACATCATGATAACAGCATGCAACATCCTTGTTTCCTTATCTGATAGATACAGTTCATCCTGTGATATATGCAAATGTATGCAAATTAGTTATATATATATATTGTGAAAGGGAAACTAAGCAATAGTGACCCTGGGGGGTCTGCACTCCACCCGATCAGCCGTCCAAAATTAGGGCTGCACCCGATGCAAAAAACGTCCAGTCCAAGGTCAATTCCTCATAATACCCAGTTTAATAATTTCTTCACCATTAAAAATAAAGACAAGAGAACCACAGTTCGACGCGTTTCGCAGAGTCCTCGCTGCTTGTTCACATACTAAAAATTCACACCACTCACTAGTGATACATATACTAACACTTGATCTCCATGGTCTATTCTCCACAGTTGTCTCTTTTCTCTTTCACCAGTTTACAACATGAATCATGCATGCCATGTAGAGTATAGAAACCCTGGCGGCCATTTTGTAATGGATTGCATGTAGCTGATAGCTTATAATTATAGGTGCAGAAACCATGTAACTCAACACCATACATAGATTAGAGCATGAACAAATACATCTTTTATATGCCATGAAGTTCTAAATTGCACCGTTATTCTAAAATTGCACATTCTTTAAAATGACTTTGTTCTAAAGTGCTTAGTGCATAAAAGTTTTTAGCAGCCACAATAATTAATTCCACAATAAAGTGCATAGTGCTGTTATTATGAAGTACATAAATTGTATTCACAAAGTGCTAAATGTATAAATATTATAGCTGCCATTGTCATCATTGCGATAATAAAGTGCTAAGTGCAGTTGATGTTAAGGGAAATTATTCTCTTATTCAACTGTGAATAATTTAAACAATGCCTGTTGGCAGAGTTTGTGGAAATAATTATACATTTTCCCACATGATATGCATGTGATCAACTTCCCTGTTCATGCTTAGTGCATATGGTTTATCTGCTGCACATACATCATATTTCCAATTAAAAATGGATACAGGCAATCAAGATGCATAATGCTGGCTTAATCCCTAGAACAAACAGTTGTTAAGTCCTAATTCCCTGGTACATTGGGTTCATATCTTCTCAGGTTTCAAGTACTTTGGTGTGAGACAACTGTGTATACATCTAAAAGACCATAGCAAGATGGTGTTTCCGCGAATACATCAAACCAACTATTAAAAAAGCATCAAAGAAGTATCTTAAAATGCTATAACACTAAAGTGCTAAAGTGAAACACAAAATATCTCAAAATACTAAAAGACTAAAGTGCTAAAGTGCTGAAGTGAAACACAAAGTGCATGGAAGCAATCTAGCCGAGAGTTAATTTGAATTCATATCCTGTGATAAAGGTAATCTTTTGCATAACCTATATATGCTAACCATATTTCATCGAGATGAGGACGTGTAGTAGTAGAATAGCACCTCTAACGTGTACATTCAAACTCCCAGGAACATATAGAATTCCTCATCGAGGTTATGTCCCTTTGGTTTTTTAGTCTCGAGGTCTAAGATGAACCATGTCTTCATTTGTCGAAGTTTAAGTCCTCCATTGCCCCCACAAGTTCTCGATTGCCCCCACGGCAATATATATTCACTGGAAATACATTAGTTAAGGTGTAGTTAAGCTATGTAGATTTGACGCAACAAATACCTTAAAAATTCAGCGGATGTGGGAAGTCAGGACCAGCTTAACTTGGTACGTTCCCGCTGATATCCCCCATAATGCCATGTCCCCCATATTGCCATTTTGTATGTCATTGTGAATCCCTTCTCTTATAATATATATGTGCTCACAGGCTTTGTAACGGGAACGCACCAAGTTAGCTGGGCATGACTTCCCACATCCGCTGAATTTCAAAGGTTTTGTTGTGTAAATCTGCACAACTTAATTGCACCTTCACTAAGGTTTTTTTAGTAAATGCCAAGGGTTTTGTTATACCATCGTGTTTTTTGTGTCCTCTTTATATGACCCACAAGTGCATCCACCTCACCGCCCCTGTCTACCTCTCACAAAGAATCCACCCTGTATCCTCCGCAAGGCCAACCAGGTCACCATATACCAACATGCTCTGTGTACCACTAATAAAAAGAGCCAGAACTGGAGGTTCCAGCTTCCCTTATCTCGCACTATCTCACTGGAATGCCTTACCTCCCACAATCTGAGGCGAGCCCTACCTCACTGCCTTTCGGAAAGCTATGGTCTTTGCAGCACCATGTGTGCCAATCAACTGTCTGTAATGTAATAAACAAAGATGCATGAGCTGTAATGACTAACATGTTTGTAGCAATCATAATGTGCCAACTACTGCTACCAATCCTGTACCCCCTGTAACTACGTTCCTGCAAGTAACAGCACCACAATGCCCCTGGGCTGTCTGCGCGCTATATAAATGTAAATAAATAAGTAAGTAAATAAATAAATAAATACATATGTTCCCCCATTATGATTCTTTTAGACCCACTAGGTGGCCACTGCCTTCGGATGTGGCCACTTTACATGTCTTTCGGGCCCATTAGCAAGGGCTGTCGGTCTTGGTCAGTGAGCACGGCCTACTTTTCTTTCCTGCTCAATAGTCATGGCCTTTGCCCATGACCATTGGCCCGGCCTTCACCCGTGGCCCCTTTACATGTCGTCCCAATAGCTTTCTTCCAGTCGCACTAGCCATGGCCTTTGCCCATGGCCAGTGCCCACACCCTTTGGCTGTGGCCACTCTACATATTGCTCCAAAAGGTTTTCTAAATGGGCCCACTAGGCATGGCCTTCGGCCATGGTCAGTGTCCCTGACCGTCAGCTGTGGCCACACAACTAGGTTTCTTTTGGGCACACTCGCCATGGCCTTTGGCCACATAGCCTTTCGCCGTCGTCCCTTGACATGTTGCCCAAAAAGAGTTAATTGCGGCCCACTAGTTATGGCCTTTGGCCGTGGGCAGTGACCACGGTATTCGGCTGTGTCCACTTTCCATATTGCACCATTCAGTTCAGTAAAGAAACCCAGTAGCCATAGACTTTGGCCACACCCATTACCCCCACCTCACTGTAGCTGAAACATTCAGCTTTTTGTATTAATCTATTTTTCCCCATAATTGCAGTTAGCTTAACCCTGATAATAGTAATGTCCTACAAATAACCCCGGTTAGCTGTAAAATAAGCCTGGCTGTCCGGAAAATAACCCTCGTTATTCATGTGATGCACTTTCATTCCCAATATCATTTTCTACCATAACCCCCGGTTATTCCAGCCATACCCGTCGTTATGCAAAAATGTTCCAGCTCCGAACTTGATCCCCATCTGCCCCCAAATCCCCAATTTCATATGCTGTCCTTTCCCCCTCCACACCTAAGTCCCTTTCCGGAGGACGGTGGCCATAAAAAACATGCTAGAAAATGGCCACCGTCCTCCGAAAAGGGACCTAGTCCCTTTTCTATTTTCTCTAACGGATGCAGGAGGTGATTGAACACTCGTGCCCGGGAAAGGCAGATTGTGATAGGTCAAATTATGTTTCTAAGGGCCCTGCACAGTTGGACACCAGTTTAAACATTTCAGTAGTTTGTTATTTGGCATTCCCATGAGCAAAGATTAAATGTACCTTTTATCTGAATTTTCGCCAATAGCATTATTTGTGAATCACCATTCATGTCCAATTGGTGAGTTGGGTCACGTGCACTAGTCACAATGGGTTTTTGGTCACATATTCCCTTGGGAATCAGGCTCAATGTTAAGAAAAGAAATCAGGCTGGGGCTTGTTTTAGATGTACACACATGTTTATGACATCATTACACTAATTGTGCTTTAGCTCCAAATGTGCTTAAAATAAAACAATCGCTGTATCCTTTGCTTAATCGGATATTTTGTAAACCCTACTGCCACTTTTATAAACTGGCTGCTCTCCCCTGCATTTCTTCACCTGCAGCAAAAATGCAATTAAAATGTCAGTTGAAATAAGTGACTCAATTTTTCAAGACGGAGTGAAATTCAATTTCCCGCATTAATGACCAATTGCATGGCCTGAGGCATCCTTGTGTGATTGGCCGGGTATCTCCAGCAGGCAGAGTGGTGCAGCACGCAGCGCCTTTACTGGAAGCGCTCAATTTGACGTTTTTCGCCAGAATTGATGTGGCAGGTTTGCTAAATTCTCCTGTCTCCCCGATGCCTCCACTCCACTGCCTCCGTCCTGCCTCCCATTGCACCTCTGCCCTAATTCTCAGTACTGCCTCTGTCCTGCCTTGCTTCCCACTGACGCTCTCCTGTCTCCCCGATGCCTCCACTCCACTGCCTCCGTCCTGCCTCCCATTGCACCTCTGCCCTAATTCTCAGTACTGCCTCTGTCCTGCCTTCCTTCCCACTGACGCTCTCCTGTCTCCCCGATGCCTCCACTCCACTGCCTCCGTCCTGCCTCCCATTGCACCTCTGCCCTAATTCTCAGTACTGCCTCTGTCCTGCCTTCCTTCCCACTGACGCTCTCCTGTCTCCCCGAGGCCTCCACTCCACTGCCTCCGTCCTGCCTCCCACTGCACCTCTCTCTTAATTCCCAGTACTGCCTCTATCCTGCCTTCCTTCCCACTGACTCCACTTTGACTCTCTCCTGTCTCCTCGATGCCTCCACCTCCACTGTCTCTGTCCTGCCTCCCATTGTACCTCTGTCCCACTTTTTACTACAGTCTTTGGGGCTCATTACAAGTCCCCCGGTATCCCACCGGTAAATCTGATGGGCGGCTGGGGCACTACTGTACCGTCTCCGCTGTGATATTATGGGTGGCAGAGACGCCGGTAAATCCCCATTCCCATGTTGTCGTATAGAACTCCATGGGATGGGGATGTCGCAATCACAGGTACCGGTATTACCAGTGCCATTGATTGCAGCAATTGGGTCTCATTACGAGTTGTCCGGTAAAACCGGGTTCATTACCGGCATGCGGGAATGAGCGGGTCCGTGCACGTATGAACCCGCTAATAGCGGGTCATTACGAGTGCGCGAGCACGCGCGTTCCCCCATGCCGGTAGTGGCAATACCGCCATGCCGGTAAAGGGACTCCAAGCCCCCTATACCGGCATCGCGGGGCCCGCCCATTGCGCTACCGCCTCACACTAACCCGTAAATACCGGCACGGTAATACCGTCATGTTATTACCGTGTTCGCAAAAAACAGACCCGGAAATTACATCATCGCACAGGAACGGGAAATGGGCCGGTGGCCATCTTTAAAAACACAATCCATTGCCATCCTCCATTACTACCACTACACCCGTGTTGTTGAGTGCCAAAACACAACCAGGATGTCAAAGGCCACCGGAAAAAGCACACAAAGGAAGAGGAAGCAGCGCTTTTCAGATGCTGAATTGACAATGCTAGCGGACACCCTACAACAGCATGCTGACATAATCCGAAGCACGGACCTGAAGCATGCGGCCCAAACGCGTAAAAAACAGGTCTGGCAGGAGGTTGCGCAGAGGGTAACAGCAGTGGGGAGCACCCCAAGGAGTGTCCGGGATTGCAGAAAGCGCTGGGACGACCTCCGCCTCCGTGTCCAGAAGATCCTTGCGGAGAACCAGAGGGCCGCAATGGCGACAGGCAGTGGCACACACTCCCCTGTTAAGCTCAGCACATGGGAGGAGATTGCAAGTGGATTCATCGACCCAGAATCCATAGAGGGGATCGGAGAGCAGGAGTTCGGAGCAGCTACTACAACAGTGCACCATCACATCCACCAATAACAAAACATGATGTGACACAAGTGAGGTGGGAGTCCGATTAGGCAAGGCAATTCCTTTACCCAAGGCAACATCAACTCACCAACAGAATACTGATTGCCACCCCCTGCACCACACGCATGCTGCGTGAAATATGTAAACCCAACAGAGGTGCAACATGACCCATCCATGCCCATGTCCCCCCCCACACTTAGACAATCCATTGCCACCAGCCATGCAATCATTGCCAACATGTCCCCTCAGTACACCAAATGCCACACAACAGAAATGAAATCATGCCTGAATGTATCAAGATATTACACTGCAACAAATCACAGCTGCCATTTAGCAATCTCACTGATGACCTGCATCTCTTCTATCCCCCAGGCACCGATGAGGAAGGTGGAACCCAGGACAGGGGGGCAAGCACAACCAGTGCACGCAAGGGGACCAGTGCCACCGCAACCCCCTCCTCCAAAAAATTGCCTGCGACCACTCCCAGTGTGCCACGCAAGGCATCATCTCTGCAGGGTGCACCTGCTGCGATAGTGCCAGCTGTACCGCCGGCCACCACGGACGTCGTGTCCACAGAGGTGGTTGAAGAGGCCGAAGAATCTTTGGGATCACCCAGCCCAACACTCATTGGCAACCCCTCCCCCCCTGCGGAGACAGAGAGCCTGGATGACCCATGTCTCCATGACTCCGACCTAGGAGATTCGGACATCGGCATTTTCGCGGACGACAGTGCCCAGGACGAGGGCCCCACACAGGTGCCTGCCACCACCCAGCCTTCCACCACTCTGCCATCCACCACCCTGCCTTCCACCACCCTGCCTTCCACCACCCCACCAGCCACCAGTACACCAGCGACAGAAACCCCCTTTGAGGTCCATCTGTCAAGGGTGGAGGCCCGCCAAGACGAGATGCTGAAGATTATGCGGCAACAGGTCGTTGCCGGTAATGAGGCCATGAAGGCCATAGCCACGGCCATTGCTGCAAATACAGCTGCCGTGGAGGCGTCCACGTCTGCATTCAGGCAGTGCATGGGGTCACTGACCGAGGCCCGACTAGCCAACATCAGGCAAGTGCAGCAGCCACACCATGGGTCTGCAAGGGGATTGACAATTGACACCTCCACCACGTCAACACCTTCCACCTCTGTTCAATCAAGCCCCGTGCGCTTAACGCGCAGGAGCGCACGGCGCATGGCCATGGCACCCCCAGACCCAAAAGTCACCAAAAAGTGACTTTCTGAAAAATGGAAAAAATGTGAGGAGTAACATTGGTGAAGGCAACACTGTTTGTTGCACACATGGGGACATTTGGGATCTGTGGGGTGGGTGAGGGAGTTTGTTGGGGGATTGTGGGAGGGGGGAGTGGGCACAGTTTTGCACTTTCATATAATACACAGGTTTTCTGGAGAACAATCCATGGCTGGACATTGTTATTTTTTGTGTGCATCCATTTAATGTGTTACAGTGTTCAGTGTCCAAATTACAACATTCCCTTTGTGCATGTTCACATTGCCCAGTGTCTGACTGACAAAAGTCATTCATGGTCCCTGTGTCTTTAAAGTATTCATCAATTAGTGCTTGGCGTACAGCATGGCCGTCCCGTGCATCACGTACTGGCAGGCGGGCTCCTTCGCCTCCGTCTCCATCCCCTTCATCCTCACCCGGGCCATGCATATCAATGTCAGGTGGCAGTGGTACATTCCTTCTGACGCACATGTTGTGCAGCATGACACAGGCCATGGTGATCTTTGCCACCTTCTCAGGCCTATATAGGAGTGCCCCACCAGACCTGCTTAGGCAGTGGAACCGCGCCTTCAACAGGCCAAAGGTCTGCTCAATCATAACACGGGTACGAGTGTGCACACGATTGAACTCCTCTTCATGGCTGTTCTGCGGGTTCCGCACAGGGGTAAGTAGCCACGGCCTCAAGGTATATCCTCCATCACCTGCAAGCAGTTACAAATAGGTGTGCGTCACTCTGAACTGCCACCTTCAGGGAGCACGGTCATGGCAGCAGCTATTTGGTGTGGGCATGCACATGTCCCTGTACGTGTACCAAATAGTCACCTATATGGAATGTATACTGTAAAGAGGTGTTGAACACTGGATGGGGTTGAATAGATGATGCAGGGTGTAAGCATGCATGCTGAGGCAGATGTGCTGTGGTAATGCGACAATGTTTAGCCTCCAATTCATACTGTATACTCTTTACTATGCATGGTCACACTGGCCGCATTGGCACAGTTGCCATCCTATTCAGTCATGCATTGCTTACCATCACCATGGTGCCCCGGTTGTGCCTCTTACTTGTTGTCATCCATTTGCATTATTTGTGATATGTGGCCCAGTGATGTGTCATTTTCAGTTTGGCTGGGTCAGGTGAGGAGTGTTTAGCTCTGCATTCATTCTCCACTCACTGGCTATTGCCACCCAGGTGTACTTTTAACCCCCCCTTTCCCACCCTGGTAAACTACCCCCCCCCATTTCCCACACAGGTAAACTACCCCCCCCTTTCCCACCCAGGTGTACTACCCCCCCCCTTCTGCATCCGCACACATGAGTACCCCACAGCATGGCCATGGGCCTGTTGTGCAACTCACCGAGCAGCCAGGCACGTGGTCCAGCATGTCGCTCCATGTGACGGGGTAGCGTGGAGTTGCACATTACCATGGCATCATGTGTGGATCCAGGAAATCGGGCGCAGCAATGAGTGATGATCTTGCTGGAGTCACATAGCATTTGCACATTGATAGAGTGGTATTGCTTGCGATTGCGGTACACCGCCTCTATGGCATGGGGGACTACCAATTCCATATGGGTGCAGTCGATGGCACTGACACAATTGGGCATGCCTGCCAGTGCATGAAGCCTACTTTGGTTTCGGCTATCTCCTGGCCAGTCCGTGGTAGGGATATGTGGGTGCTTGCGTGCTTCAGGAGGGCATCCAGCACTTGGTTCAGCATGCGTGAGAATAGTGGTTGTGAAATGCCATGCAGCTGGCCCACAGTGTGTTGGTAGGTGCCTGTGGCCAGGAAGTGTAGCACAGACACCACCTTCAGTAGTGGGGGGATGGCAGTGCGTATTTGTATGTGGCTGGCAATGTCGTTCTGTATCATGTCCACTATGGTGGTGATGGTGTCACGGTCCAACCGGTACAGGGTGTGGATCTGCGCAGGGGTTAGGTTGAATGGGCTGGGTCTGGTGCGAGGGATTGGTGACTGCCTACGAGGCGCTGGTGGCTGCGCTGGTGGTAATTGCTGGGCCTGTCTCACCCTCCTTCTCCTCCTGTGTCTGCTCTGTGCTGCCTGTTCTTGCTGCTGTAGTTGTTGTTGTTGCTGTTGTTGCTGTAGTTGTAGCAGTATAGGCATGTCCTCCTGCGCCATGATTGCAAATGCTAGTGGTAGCATTTTGGTGTAGGAAGGGGTGTGGTGTGTAGGTGTGCTCCTTTTGTACTGGGCCACTCTGCATTGCCTACACCTGTGGGGGGAGGGGGTTGTGGTGTGTGGGTGTGCTCAGTTCATACTGGCGCAGCCTCCTTTGACTCCACCTGTGGGGATTGTGTGCACCTGTGGCAGCTGCCTTGTATCTTGGTTGCTGTTTGCGGGTGGTCTGCGATGCCTGTTTTTTCGGCATCATGCAGCCCGTTGTTACCGTGTTCGCGATGCCGGTATTTGCATGTTTGCGTGGGTTGTGATTGCCCCCTATTACCGGCATGCAGGTATTTACTACCTGAAGAGGCGTGTGTACGCGCCTAAGCCGCTATTAGCGGCACCGTAAATAACGGTGCCGTTAATACCGGGTTTGTGGGTCAGAATGCTACGGAACGTTAAATGATGCCGGTATTTACATACCGCCATCATTTTTCCCTTACCGGCGTAACTCGTAATGAGGCCCATTGTCTGATGGTAGGGGCCTGAGCTACCTGCAGGTCAGGCCTGCTGGTACATCACAGCCCCTACCGACAGCTTGTAGTTTGCCGGACCAGAAAAGGTGTGGTGCACGTTATTACTGGGAGCTTATGGCCGGACCAGCAAACATATAATGAGCCTCTTTGTCTACTCTCCCTGTTACATTGCTCTTGCCCTCACTGCTTCTCTCCTGCAATGAACCACAATCTTCACGTGTGCCACCCAGTGTAAGATTATGTAATCCAGTTTCTAATGTGACCTGTATCAAGCGGCCCTATCGGACCATCTCCCTGCATAGACTGAGGGCAGTAATGGTGGAGTAATGCCCTCAAGATGAAGGCTGGTCGGATAGCATTTTGAGGCAGATATTGGGCCTCATTACAAGTTTGGAGGTCGCCTTGCCTGTAATACAGGCAGGTTACCGCCAAACTTGCAAATAAATCCGGCACCCGCAAATGGGCAATTATCGGGTCATAACGAGTTTGGCGGACACCGGTAATGGCCCATTTGCGAGTGCCGGCAATAAGGGACGCCCCATCCCCATTCGGCGGAATGAGAATGGGGAGCTTGGATACACTGGCACTGTTATGAATGGTGCCGGAGCATCCACAAGTTGTTCTCGCGGGTGCCGCTCTGCACACCAGGACCGACCTGGCGGGCAGAGCGATGCCCGCAAGCACAACGCGTAGCATGGCGGTACAGTAGCAACGGGCTCCGATACCATTACCGGCGGCGCTGTTACTTTACCGCCATACTTATAATGAGGCCCATTGTTATTGCGTATGTCTAGCAGGAATGTCACCACTGCACTGAGGGTGTTGTAGGTGAGGGGATGTAATTGTACTAACATTGTAAACTGCCTCTTTTTACAACCTTGCAATGTTCATTTCTAACTGTCGCTTCAAGTATATATTGTAGTACTAATAATGTAACACTTGTCTTACTGAACAAAACCTA
The DNA here is from genome assembly GCF_040938575.1 of Ambystoma mexicanum. Taxonomy (NCBI): domain Eukaryota; kingdom Metazoa; phylum Chordata; class Amphibia; order Caudata; family Ambystomatidae; genus Ambystoma; species Ambystoma mexicanum. The sequence goes on from NC_090930.1 coordinate 130,237,935, forward strand.
GAATACCCATAAAAAGTATTTTCTGATAGGTTATCATTCCAAGGCGGGAACTGGACAAATAGGACCAATGAGGGTTCCAAGCTGATTTGCATAGTACCAAAGAGCATTTTGGGAACTTAAGAATTACCACAGATCTTTATATTTAACCAGTATGACTGATACAAGGTTTGTGGTCTTAAATCACTATGCACATAACGCACACATGGCTACATCCTCATATCATTTTCAACATCTTTTAGCCACGCGTTTACATGCTTGGAGCCATGAATCGTGTGCACACAGCTGGATGCGAGGATAAAATGGCTCAATTGGGGTCTACAGGCTCCATTCCAAAAGGGCCCAGTAGAACCAGAATTTGTAAAGAGGAGGTTCTGAAAGTGGAAGCTGCGTCTCCGCTTAAGGAAGCCTGTGTTATACAGAGCAGCGGCGTATCCAGTCTCCGCTGCACAGACGTCCTATAAGATGTATGCATTGAGGTGTATCACTAGTAGTTTCTTCCGCATGCATTTCCATGCACACTTTGCTTGTTTAGAAATGTTTTCTTACAGTGCATTTCGGGCACCCCAGGCTGCGGCATTTCTGCATGTATGTAGTGGCACTGCACATACGTGGTGACATTTGGCAATGTTGCCCCACCTGCTGCAGCAGATACAATCAGGTGCATTGAATCGAATTGCACTGGGGAAGCGAGGCGGCGCAGTGGTGTCGAGGAAATGTGCACATCACAACATAGGGTAGACCTGTTAGAGGAGACCCTACAGACATAGGCTGACAGGTCCAAAATATGGGGGTTTCTTGCATGGGGGCTCCTTACGTTCGTTCGCTGTAGCGAGGGAATGGGATATGCATTGTCATGTAGCTGAATGGGGTCCACACAAGAGTCCCAACATAAACCACAGCTACTCCTCAGGCAAGACTTAAGCAAAGAACAATGGTTAAAGCAGTCCCGCCTGAAGATGTGCACCCGTTCAAAGCCCTTTTTCTTAAGTTCCGAAAACTGTGGGGCTTATGGCACTCACAGTGTCTGAGGTTCTTTCTCTGAAATGTCCTTTGAGTTGTCTCTTCCCAGAGTCTTCCTGCAGAATCCGCAGATGCTGCTGCTTGGTCAGTGCCAGTAGCTGTAGACGGAGAAGGAGTTCCACATTTTCTGGGTTGACAGCTCCAGTTTCCACAGAGGAGTTTCCACGGGCCTTATCACCTCCTTTCCCTAGACTCCTGGTCTCTGCCCTTGATGCCAATTCTCTACTGCTGTTCCGTTCCGGGTCTTCCTAGGCTCCACAGCACATGCTCATTCCTTCTCCCAATAGGGTGGGAGGCGGGACAAGCACATCCAGGGTAGTGGGGTGCACAGGATGTAGGCGCGAGACCCCTTCAAATTGGGACCTCCCCTCTAATCTCTGCCTATGGCAAGGCTTGACCACTTGCCTTCCCGCTGTCTGTTATGGCTTCCTCTTGCTTCTCATCTGCCTCCTTTAGTTTCTTTCCTGCCATATTTTGCTGCCACCATCTCCTACTACTCCCATCCTACCACTTCGTGATATTCACCACTACCTCCTCCCGATTCTCTGTTCCTACCACCTCTTAAAGTTCACCTCCTGCCACTTCCTGATACTGCTACTCCCGCTCTTGACTTCAGACTTCTGCTTTCCTTTCTCTCTCCCTCGAGCCTCCTTATTTACCTCTGCCCTGAACCACCAACTCACTCCAAACTCTTCTTGTGACTTCCTTTGAACACCCACACTGCTCTTTACTGGGCTGCAGTTTAAGTAGCCGGAAGTTAATTGGCCCTGAGTTGGTTATGTTATGTGTGCTTGTATCGCGCCGGTAGCCCAAAGGCATCAGGGCGCTGGTAACCTATAACACAACTAGACATACATTATAAAACGCGTTAACCCTCCAGACGGACTCTCTAATTCCTGAAATGGTATGATCCCTTGAAAAGGAATGTCTTCAGACTTTTCCTAAAGTGGATTGGGTCCTTCAGCTGTGCAGGTTGATTATGCAGGGATTGTGAAAGGCTTGCCTTAATTATGACTCTTAAATCAGATGTATTATAGTTTCTCTATACTGGGAAGAAAGACAAAAACCAAGGTTGTTTTCCTCGCTTTTCAGGGAGCTTTTTCAACATTGGCAAAATTGGATTTCTGACATGCAACCCCTTCCAAATATTTTTTGGGGACCTAGGGCTAAGGAAGGAAATAAGTAGAATGGCTTTGCCATCTGTGTCTTCTTGAGCATGGCTTCAACATGCAATGAGTAAGTTCCAAACATACCAGAAATATCCCTGGCGCGGCAAGCACCTTTCTCCATCTCTCCCTCCTATCAGCGCCGCGCCCCACAGAATACAGATGGACTATTGACTATTTTCTGATTATATATATATATACATAGATTCAATGAAAAAACTTTGTTAAATGAATGATATTTGTGATGTCATCTTTGATGTCCTGGGTGTTAGTCTTAGCAGTGCATGGTGGTGGCGCGAGTTACTGGCGAATTGCTGAGGTTTTTCGGTTTTACTTGTAACCATAACGTCCCTTTAGCAACGTTTTTTCATTGAATTTCATAGGATTTTATTAGTGCAACTTAACCCTAACGTCCCTTTAGTAACGTGTTTTCATTGAATTTTATAGGTTTTTATTAGTGCAACCTAACCATAACTTCCCTTTAACAAAGTTTTTTCAGTGAATTTTATAGGTTTTTATTAGTGCAACTTAAATATAAGATTTTTCATTGAATAGTAAACATTTTTAATGGTGCAACTTAACCATAAAATCTCTTTAACACAGTTTTTTCAGAGAATTCCATGGGTTTTTACCAGTGCATGCTATTTTCCTACAACTTACTAATATCATACTTACCCCATATAGCAACATTTTTGTCCAATTAACAATGTTTCACCTTAAAACTCGGCCATTTACCACCTTATAGGATCATTTTGAACACTTTTTATACTTTTTCCACTGTTTTTGCTTCCGTCGACTTCCGCAAATGGCTGATGTCATTGTGGACCTTCCGGACAGTGCCACGTGACCATTTGCTTGCTTGTGCGCAGAATGACGTGTCCATGAACACGTTTGCACATCGCGTTCAGGTACAATCTAGTACAAAGCACACAATTGATAGACTAATAGCAAAACTGCTATTTATCTTGATTATGGCATCAGCTTTTGCCATCCATCCTCCGCAAGAGCCACCACCACCAGCTGGAGGACCCACACAACAAAAAAAGCGCAGTATTTCCAAAGACAATTTAAAGGACCAAGAAGATGAGGTAGTGGACGTGCCTCCCTCTAGCACCCAAAGAGAATCATGGGCGTGGCAGTTATTTACCACTGTTGGGAATGTACCAAAGGCTAAAGCTACAAAAGTGAAATGCACTGAGTGCAACTTTGTACTCAGTCGCAGACTACCTGGACATTACTCCTACGGGACCTCCTCCATGAGCTGTCACACAAAATCCAACTACCGCAATGATCTCAGAAAGATTGTTCCTCCTCAACCAATACTGTAACCACAGAGTATACTTCTGAGGGACACAACATCCTACCAGCTACTTGTAAGTAATAAAAGAGGCTGTTGATCCATATCTTTGGAAGACAACAGTCTTCTGTATATACTACAACACACCACTCTGAAGGGGGAAGCTATTTAGACGTGCATTTGAAGCTGTAATCAAGGAGCATGAGAAACACTGCCCACTACCTTAGAAGTAACACACACGCAAAATCTTCCCATGTTCACCTCACCCTCCATATTAGTGCTTGGTGCCTTTCCCCTCATTTCCCTCCTCACCGTACGTACTAACCTCTCCTGCAAACCTTTTTTTTTAAAACAACAAAAGAAAGGTTCATATAGGAACCACCTTTCACAGTTAAAAAGTATAGTACATAGACTCAAGTTTTTCCGACATTTCCATAAGCATTTTGTGTTATGCTAATGGAAATAATGTGATGTTCAACCCCCGTTCCAGGAAATGGAACGGGGGATAACGGCCCAGCAGCCCAAGTTATCGGCCCAAGCAAAGTGTGTCTGTGTACGCCCTGATGCCTGCGAGCTTTGGCACGTTATAAATAAATAATTAAGTAACAAGGGCTCTGGACCATTATCCTCCATTGCAGCCCCTGCAATGGGGTATAAAAGCCATTACCACCCCTGGTTCCCAAAGCGGGCACCCCGGGTGTTAAAAAATTAATTGTTCTTCCTACAGCGGGACGCCGCTGGCCACCATGGAAAGAGAAGGCGGGGCTCTGTAAAGAGCCCTTCTTCCCTTTCCATGGCAGCCTGCAGAAGGCGAAGTCAGAACCTTATGACCATATTACCACAAGCACATTTTTTTCCCCTTACAAACCTATCCTACTTTCGAATAACTTTACCACATAGCCGGTCCTAGGTGGACATGGCCACTTTAACATCATTTTACGTCCCTTGAGGTCATAGCCAGTAGCCAGATTTTCCAGGTCATGTCCTTATACCATGACTAGGACAATCTGGCCACTGCCCATGGCCACAGGCTACCCCTCAGTCACCAAAGTTATATCACTATTTTTCGTACCTTTATTATGACACTTGTCAAAAAATAAAACATGGGCTCATTTGGAAAACCATGCTTTAAGTTCCTTGTCAATGCTCCTTACATGAGTTTGCTTGAAATCCGCCCATGTTTTATTTTTTCCAAAATGTCCATACATACAATCGTTATATAACTTAGACCCCACTTAACAAAGTCCATTCAGTCTTTACACAAAAATTGAAGGTTGGGTCTATAATATTTCTGCAAACCTTTGTCCACATTCGTTAAACAGCAACTCAAACTTTATAAAAACACTTATATCTAGATTTAAAATTGTTTTGCAAACTTTAGGGCAGATTTGTCAAATGGCACCACATTTATAAGCGTTTACAATATTTTTGGATCCCCCCTCTAAATTTGTTCCCTCTTGACAAAACAGCTCCACACTTTCCAAAACCATTCAGACTCAAGTCTAGAATACAATTCCAAAATTTCATGCAGTGGCGCCAAAGTTAAAAGCCAACCAAGAACTGCTTTTCACCAACCCTGTAATGCAGAAATAAACATAGATGCCCCAAGTGTTCGCGAACATCAAGGGACTGTCCCCAAACATCTGGAGCGTTTGCGGATTGTCGGGGTGTAAAACACTCTTTTTTTGGCTTCTTACAGCCATATCCCATCCCATCCTCATCACCCCTCAACTCCCCAGAGATTGTTTGATAAGTTTGACAAGTTTGATGTTGTGTTTTGTTATATGTTTCTACCGCAGTGTCCGTGGACACTGAATCCAACATGGCCGGCATTTCCAAAAATCTGATGCAATTCATGCTTTACACCAGCCAATCAGTGGGCGCGTCCGATTGTTAAACGGGAAATCATATTGTGCCTCCTTCTGTATATATATTGGCCTAAGCGCAGTCGCTCTGCGAAGAAAACCGCGTTTCAAATCTGCCAATTTTAGATCGACATCGCTGCCATTTTGGGATCATCCGCCATTTTGATTTCTGTTCAAATGTAACTCTGTGTTCTAAAATGGTGGACTGTGTTTCCAACTTGTAACCGAGCCTTGCCGAAACTTGCACTTTAGTTAATGTTTAGACTGTCCGTTGTCCGAATGTTTAGGCTGAGTAAAGAGACCTTGTCCCATTCCTGACTTGTGGTCTAAGGATTGTCTGCACCAATAAGCCTGATCGACGGACATACATTGACACAATGTAATGCAAATATCGAACGTGGACACTGCTGAACTGCATTGTTAAGGGACATGTGCTAAGGCTTACTGCTAAACCTGGAATACACTGTTGCCATTGTAACTTGTTTGTATGTAAACTGAAGATAATCCGTGTGCATATTGTTGTATGAGCCATAAGTGAACTCGCCACAAACTCTAGACCATGGATTATTAACTTGCAGAGGGGCTGGACATTATTACTGAAAATGTATAAATAACCGAATGTCCAGATGTCCAGTACCTCTCACTTCTCACACTGAAGGGCTGTTATTCACTGTGATGTACTGAGGGCCAGATAGCTATCTGATTTGTTTCTTTGTAAACTGCGCAGTAGTAATAAAAATCTATGAATCTTTATAGGTATGTTTGGTGTATTTCCTTTTGATGGTACTCAGCCTCGATATTTCCTCTTGCTTTTACAGATGCCACCCGAATAGGGACCCTCAAGATTGATGCCATCTCGTTGAAGGTTGACGTGGCTATCGGACCGGAATCGGACGGTGAAAAAAAAGGGGGCCCCTTTCTTGGATACGAAGCAATACCTCAACAGTACTGGCTGACCCAATCCCTGGACGATGAGCCCGCGGTCTGAGACGGCATCTTGACGAGGGTCCATATATCAAGGTGGGCAGTTTTGCCGAAATCACCAACCACGTGGGTCCTTTGTGTTCTTAGAAGTCCGATCGGACCTCCTTAGTCCTTTGATCAGGTGAGTCGTGACCCTATTCTTAAGCATCCTGATAATTTGTTTTGGGGCATTGCACTCACGAGTACAACTATTGACCAGGTAACACCAGTAATCTGATATGCCTGAGAAATTGTCTGTGAGCTTCAGGGCGTTATTCCGCAATGGCAATCTTTGGAATTTGGCCGACCGGCGCCAATGGAGGGGTCACTGGCATGTATTATGTACTGCAAGCACGGCATTGGTAGCATAGTGTTAAATGATATTTGGCACAGACAAACAAGACATGCTTCCGAACTTCAGTGGCCAACCAATGGTAGTTTTGAAATCCCTCATATAGAATATTTAGAGTCTATATTATTTAAAAAAAACGCTAAACCTGCAGCATTTGATGTATTACAGAATTGGAAGAAAGAAGCTGTGCAGCAACTTAAAAGTAGGGAAAAACATGTGCACCGTCATGTGACCAATGCCGAAAAAGCGTTGTTATACGATCAAAATAAACAGTCTGAGTCAGTTAGGAGTATGGATAGGGCTTTTTCACTTGGTATTCAGAAAATGTATGTGTCTAAAGACTTTCATGTGTCTGATGAGCTAATTGATAAACTTCTAAATGAACGAAGGCCTGGTGCCACTGCGACACCTCCGTATGTACCTATTCCCGCTGTTTTAATTCTTCCTGCTGTCGTTCCTCCTCCCATAGTTGTTCCTGCTCCTCCTATCGTTCCTCTTAATGTTCCTCTTCCTCTGTCTGTTGTTCCTCCTCCTATCATTGCTCCTCCACCTTTGCCTATTGTTATGGGTTTGGTAGATGAACCTTCTGCACCAGTGATAGCACCTTTTGTACAAGATTTGTCTACTCTTTCTCTCCCAAGTGGTTCTGTCCCACTTGTAGTTGATAAGGGAGAGGGATCACAGATTGTAACTCGTAATACTGTATCAAAAGAGAAAAAAGGGCGATTTGATTGCATGGAGAAGGGTGAACAAGCTGATGTTTTTGCCACACTCTCTAATCTAGCAAGTTTTCCTGAGAAAAACTTTTTTATTGAAGGTTTGGGAATCCATTTGTGTGTAATGTGGAACAGACTAGATGATATAGATCTCCCACAAGGGTTGAGGGATCTGAATGCTCTAGCATATTCAAGAGATACTGCGGAAAAGTACATTAGCACGTCGAGAGGGTTTTTGAGTATAGAAGGGAGTTGGAAAGGTTACGGAATGAAGAAATCGATGGTAATAGTTTGGGCGCTATGTTTGTACAGAAACGGTTCCTTCCTTGTTGTAAGTTGATAAATGAGGAAACACGTATTTGCACAAAGGATGCAATTAGATGGATTTCAGACATGTCGATATCTCCTGTAGAAGTATATGACATGTATAGTCAGTATATGCCAGAAATGCAGAGGAAGTGATACAGGTAATGGTAGAATACCTGCAGGATGAATGCATAAAAAGAAAGATTTGTTGTCCCGCAGAATTATTGAATATCTATAAGAGAGTTTTTCGTCTAACACTCCTTCAGCTGCTTTAGCGCTCGATTTAGCTCTGCTGCTCAGTAAGTGTTCAGAGTTTCCTATCTCTCAGTTGCCTATGAGAGAGGTTCCGCTGACATTTGTCCCAAATCTTGAGATTCCAGCGGATCCTGCAACAGGGACTGCTGCTCAGAATATTCTTGCACATTATGTGTCACAGCTTGTTCACGTCCCGTTCTCAAGACAGGAAGTCAACACCATTAAACAATCCATTACCGATATTAGAAAGAATCCGACAGGGTTCTATAAAGAGATAAAATCTGTCTTGCAGTCATCAGTATTTTCGTTTGAGCGATATTGATTTGTTATTTCCCGTGCTCTTACCTGTTGATTTGTGGGAACAGTTTAGGACTGTAGACGATGTACCAGGGTTAGGAGACACATGGGTTAATATAGTTCGATTAGATAGAGAAAGGCCAGCTGGCGAGAGACCACCACAGGTAATACTGACTTTGCCTGATAGAATAGTCACAAAATTAAAAGCTATAATTCCTGAAAGAAGGATTATTTGGGACAAATTTACTGCCTGTGTCCAAGGGAAGACTGAGGGTGCTACCGAATTCTTTAACCGGTTCCAACAAATGTTCTCAGATTACAGTGGACAAGATTTGAGCACAGAGTCTGGAAAATGACTATTTGTGGACAAATTTGTGCGTGGATTATTGCCTGAAGTCCAGTCGCAAATTATGTCTTCGGATAGCGCTTGGCAGGCTAATTCTCAGTCTGAAGTATTGCATATGGCTCAGTACTATAAGAACCGAATTAATAACGAGAAAGAAAGAATTGAAAAGAGAAAGGGAGACCTGACAACTAAAGTATTATTACAGCAAATTGTTAGAGGCCCTAGAGGGGGTACTTCACAATTTAGGGGACAGTATGCTCCACAGGGAAATGCGCCGTTGGGTCCTGTAAATGTGAACCAGTGTGATTATTGCAGACAAGAGGGTCATTAGCGTGCACAATGCCCGATCCTCCAGCAAAGGTCGAATAACGCATTTGGTAACATGGGTAGACGATCCAGAGGCTGCCCAGGGGCAGGGGGTCCTGGTAGAAGTCAGTTTTCTTAAGATTTGCAATCTTTTTTACAGGATAATCAGGCATCAAGTGTGGATAATAGGAACATTTTTGATCATCCTTCTGCTGCATATCTTTCTGAAGAACTTCCTTTTGATGACATTTTGTTTTGCTAGGATTGCCCAAAGCAGGGTTTGGAACCGATGCCTATTCCCGTTAATGAGAAAAGTCCCTACGTTGAAATGATAGTGGGAAATAGGAAACATCTATTCTTGATAGATACAGGAACACAGAAGTGTTCCATTGACCATTCACGGGTTCCAAACATTCCACTGTCAGGCAAACCAATGTTTCTGTAGTGTTTTCTGGTACGCCAGTAGTCTGTCCGGTTTCTTCAGCAGTACTGATTACATTGGGTCCAATCACGGACCACTGTCCATTTCTTCTGACTACGAATTGTGGAGATTTTGTTGGGGTTGAATCTGTTGAAGGAATAAATGCGGTAATTCATTGTTCTTTGGATGGAGTGCGTTTGACGATTTCACCACAGCAACTTTCTGTCTCTCAGTTCTTGACTAGACCTTTGCCGCCAGAATTTAGTGATGATCCGGAGTGTTTGTGGGCAATTGATGATAATGATGTCGGTGTTCTACAGATTGAGCCTGTTAAGATCATTTTGAAACATGGAGTAAAGTTGCCACGTATTCCTCAATATAAGATTTTGGTCGATGGTGAGCAAGCTTTGAAATGCATAGTCTCTGATTTTGTACATTGTGGGGTAATTGAGGAAATTACAGGTAGTTTGTACAATAGACCGATTTTGCCTGTTTACAAGAAAGGAGATAATGCAATTCCTTTTCGTTTCATCATTGATTTATGTGCCATCAATAAGATTGTTGCTCCACAATTTCCTATTGTGTCTGATGTGACGACAATATTAACCATGATTCCGGCTTCTGCTACTTTCTTTAGTGTTGTAGACCTTAAGAATGCTTTCTTCAGCTTTCCTATACACAAGGATAGCAGATATCTGTTCGCATTCACCTTAGGGGGACGCTCCTTTATTTTCACACGTGTGCCACAAGGTTACACAAAGAGTCCAAGCATCAATAGTAGGGCTTTGAAAGAGCAGCTTGACACACTCGAGTTGCCTACCACTTGTACACTGTTTCAATATGTAGATGATCTACTTTTAGCTGCTGGCTCGGAGAGTACCTGTAAGGAGGGCACTGTGCTGTTGCTTATTCATCTAGAAAAAACATGGACACAAAGCTTGACTCAAAAAGTTTCATTATTGTCGACAGGAGGTCGCCTATTTAGGCTATCTCCTGTCAAAGGAGGGAAGAAGGTTGATGCCTGAGCGGCCACAAATCATTTCTAGCATGTCTGTCCCAAATACACAGAAGGAAGTCAGAGCCTTGATAGGAATGGCTTCTTACTGTAGACAGTGGATCCCAAACTTCTCGTTAACGATTAAACCAATCTTGGCCTTGACAAAGAAGGGCATTTCTTAGCCATTGCCATGGAATTTGGAACACCAGCAAGCGTTTGATCTGCTCAAGACTGCACTGTGTTCAGCACCAGTTTTGGGCACACCAAATTATGAAAAGGCCTTTGTGTTGTATGTGCATGAACGTGATGGATGTGCTTTGGCTGTATTAATGCAGGAACATGGAGGGAAGACTAGGCCGTGCAGCTACTTTTCTTCCGCCCTTGATCCTGTCCCATGCGCTTTCCCAAGATGTTTGAGAGCTGCCGTTGCTGCTGCTGCATCTGTAAAACAGAGCGAGGGAATGGTCCTAGGGCATGCTTTAACCCTGATGGTACCTCACTCGGTAGATGTTCTATTAAACAGAACACAAACACAACACCTCACCTCCGCACGATTAACATGATATGAATTGATCTTGTTTGCTCCGCACATTAAAATTCAGAGGTGTTGTGTTCTGAATCCGGCTGAACTTTTACCTTTCCTGCAAGGTACTGCTTGCAGTGACGAAGCGTCAAATGACTGCTCTTACACCACAGACCAAGAGACTGACGGCAGAATCGATCTGAAAGATACTCCTTTGAACAATCCACAAGGGGAGCTGTTTTGTGATGGCTCCTGTTTCAAACTTCCAGATGGTACATCCACGGCTGCTTTTGCAATCACCACATTGAGCACAATTGTGGAAACCAAGAGAATCACGCATAACTCTGCGCAGGTCGCAGAGATTATAGCATTGACTCGAGCTTGTGAACTTTCCGAAGGGCTTACAGTAAAAATATATACTGATAGTCATTATGCTTTTGGGGTGGTTCACAACTTCGGCAGACTTTGGGCAGAACGAGGTTTCTTGACCTCGCATGGAACTAAAATCCAGTATGGCTCCTTGATAGTATGGCTACTCTCAGCGCTTGCACTCCCCACTCAGTTAGCAATCATGAAATGCGCAGCGCATCAGAAAATCATAGATGATGTGGGAAAAGGGAACGCTTTCGCTGACCAAATAGCCAAACAGACTGCCACTGATCTCTATTCAGAAATATATACTTCAAGGGAAGCCACTGATGTTTGTAATTTGGATGAGGGTATCGAATCTGTAAAGAGTATTCAAGCTGATGCCACATTAGAAGAATCTAAGAAATGGGCTGAGGGTTTGGCAAGATTGGATAATGACGGGTGTTGGGTGGATAAGTTAGAAGGGAAATGGTTGTTTCCAGACACGTACATTACAATGATGGTCGCATTGGCTCATGGCCCCACCCACATCTGTGCACGAAGGTTAGCAAAATGTTACTAAATGGTTGGGTGAATGATAAAATCTCCAAAGTAGCTGAACGTTTTGTTCAAAGTTGTATGATTTGTTTGCAGCATAATATGGGAAAGGGCACATCGACTCCAAGGGGTAGTTTTGCTCCACCTTCTGTCCCCTTTGAGGTTATCCACTTTGATTTCATTGAAATGGGGCGTTGCAACAATTATAGGTATGTACTAGTTGTTATCTGCGCCTTTAGTAAATGGGTTGAAGCCTTTCCTGTTAAAGATGCCACAGCAATGACAACGGCGAAAACCATGCTTAAGGAATATTTTCCTAGGTTTGGTTTGCCAAGGGTCATCTGGTCAGACAATGGTCCACATTTTATCGCTGCTATAATTCTGCAGATATGCGCGGGATTACAGATCGATAAACGGTTCCATTCGGCTAGACATGCTCAAAGTGCTGGTTTGGTAGAGAGACATAACGGCATCATAAAGAACAAGCTTGCTAAAACGTGTGCTGGCACCAAACTGAAATGGCAGGACGCCTTACCGATCGTGTTGTTGTCAATGAGAACAACCCCACAGACTAAGACTGGGCTCTCCCATTTGAGGTGGTTTTGGGTAGGCCAGCTAACATTTGGAACCTACCTAAGCCCCGATCTTTACGTGACATTGAACATGTACTTCTTTCCGACTACTGTGGCCAGTTAACTAAAAATCTGTATTTGATTTATGAACAGGTGCGAGAAGCCCTCCCTAAAAAAGTACGAGGGCCCTGGTCACAGCATCTGACCTGGGGAGTGGGTGCTCGTTAATGCATTCGAAAGAGCATCCTACCTCACAACTCATTGGAGGAGCCCCCACCAAGTTCTATTGGCCACACAGACCGCGGTACGAGTGTCGGGCGGAAGCACTGGATCCATGCGTCACACATCAAGAGGATTCCCTTCCCTTTGCCACACGATACAGAAGACACAGAAAACCTTACCAGAGCTGCACCCAATGATCACGTATCATCGAGCAGTATTGAGAGTGCGTCGGAGACTCTCCCTGAGCCCGTTGGGCCTGGGGAAACAGCCGCTTTATCTCCACACACTCCTACAGATCCTTTTTCACCATTGTCAGGGTCTGTCACGGATCCGCCACTTCCATCAGGAAGCAACGACACATTGATCTCATATCACGCAGTACCAGGAGTCACAAGGTACAATCTGCATCCACGGCGCTAGACTTACTGCATGGTTCGGCTGTGTCACCAGGAAAAAATCACTGGAGGTCTTGTCTGTTTGGCCCGTTCTTTTATACATAAGGAATTCTGTTGGCTTGGGTTAGGGAAGGACTAAGAAAAAGCGCAATCAGGAGATCGCCAGCAAAACAACTTTGGAGTATTTGTTTGAAAAAACAATGGCTGCAACCACTCCCACTCGTACGGAACAAATAAAAGACTGTGTGCCTGATAGTAGGAATGAACAATCGAATGCGTGGGCCCCGAAAACGTACTGTTGTCTTGTGATTGTTAATCGGCTTCACAATAGTAATTGCCTTAGGATTTTGGTATCTGGAAGAAGACCATCCGCTTGAAATTGTGTTACCCACTGAAAATGTACCTACTGTTTCTACACCTTTTGTGCATCTGCAGACTCTATCTCCTAGAGACTCTCAGCACAGACAGAGTTACCACAACAACACTTTATTACTCATAATGAATGCCACACATGCCATTTTTAATACATCTAATTGTTGGGTCTACTAGCATTTACCGCAACACAGAGACAAGGGGCTGGGCTGGTATATTCATCCTTTACCTCTGACTACTGCATGCTATGCTTCTTTAAGGGCACTATTATTTGGTTGATGGAACGATAGCATCTCGGGGAACTTTGATGGAACTAATCTGAATGATTTTGAGAAACGAGTTCTAACGCCCCTGGGATGCTCACTTTTTGCGAATAGGAGCAAGCTTAATGTTGCTTCTATTAGGCCTTCTGATAAATTGTCTCGTCCTTTTCAATCTCTGATCTCTTTCAAGATGGCTCCTATAGGCAATAGGGATGCCACGCCACCTTCCTACACACTTAATCACAGCCCCAATTCAGTTTCTTTTTGCATACAGAGGAATGGTACTCAGTCAATGGGTGATTTCAAGGGTTGCGTCAACGTTGCAAATTTGACCAGTGAGGACAGACCTATGTATGTAGGCGAACCTGTCTACTTTGTTGGCGGTAATGAAGCTTTCTCATGGTTACCAAGGGATTGGCAGGGACCCTGCTATTTAGGAATTCTGTTACCCGGGGTATTCATAGCAAGCACTATAGAAATCTCTAAGGCTCGCCTAAGGCGGGACGAGAATGGCGATACTTCAACACAAGTTCTGGGTGATATAGCTTAATCCTTTGTACCATTTTGGGGAAAATATGAAACTTTGAGGATATCAGAAGACTAGCGAGAGTACTGGAAAGGACCATGAACCGGACCACTGACATACTCTATAATATGAATTTAGAATAGAAAGCGATAAGGTTAGTGGCACTTCAGAACTGGATGGCATTAGACGTCATTCTGGCTAAGCGTGGTGGTGTATGTAAATTAGTGGGGTCTGCTTGCAGTGTTTTCGTGCCATATTCCTCACAACCATCTTTAAGGCAATACAAAATCTGCACATCCTAAGTTCAGAAGTGCACGTTCCCGAGGGAAACTGGGATCTTAGCGCTTGATTGTGGGACATCTTACGATCTTGGGGATGGAAGCTACTTTCAGTCTTGCTGATTATTTTGGGTATACTGTTGTTTTTCTGTTGCTGTATACAGTGTCTTCCTGGCATATGTTCGGTGTTAGGAGGATGTTGTGCACAGGCGATGGGAACGTTAGGACAAAAGGTACGCGCCCCAGAGAAGATGACAAACAAATTTGTGTTGAAAGAAATATCTGTTTCTGACCTCATGGCGATCGATATTTCTGATAGTGATTCAGGGTGTATGGACATTGAGACGTGGAGTTACTCGCAAAGTGACTAGAAGTAGTTTAGCGCTTGGCTTAGGCCAATAGGAGGGTTTGTTAAATAGGAAATCATATTGTGCCTCCTTCTGTATATATATTGGCCTAACCCCAGTCGCTCTGCGAAGAAAACCGCGTTTCAAATGTGGCGATTTTAGATCGAATTTGCCGCCATTTTGGGATCATCCGCCATTTTTTTTTCTGTTCAAATGTAACTCTGTGTTCTAAAATGCTGGACTGTGTTTCCAACTTGTAACCGAGCCTTCCTGAACCTTGCACTTTAGTTAATGTTTAGACTGCCGTTGGCCGAATGTTTAGGCTGAGTAAAGAGACCTTGTCCCATGCCTGACTTGTGGTCTAAGGATTGCCTGCACCAATAAGCCTGATCCACGGACATACATCGACACAATGTAATGCAAATATCGAACGTGGACATTGGCTGAACTGCATTGTGAAGGGACATGTGCTAAGGCTTACTGCTAAACCTGGACACTGTTGCCATTGTACCTTGTTTGTATGTAAACTGAAGATAATCCGTGTGCATATTGTTGTATGAGCCATAAGTGAACTCGGCACAAACTCTAGACCATGGATTATTAACTTGCAGAGGGGCTGGACATTATTACTGAAAATGTATAAATAACCGAATGTCCAGATGTCCAGAAGCTCTCACTTCTAATACTGAAGCGCTGGTATTCACTGTGATGTACTGAGGGCCAGATAGCTATCTGATTTGTTTCTTTGTAAACTGCGCAGTAGTAATTAAGATCTGTGAATCTTTATAGCCCGTGTTTGGTGTATTTCCTTTTGATGGTACTCAGCCTCGATATTTCCTCTTGCTTTTACACAATGCCCGCGGACATTACAGCACTCTCTAGGCCAATAGGATGTCTGTCCGTGGGCCAAACAGGGAAATGGGTCCGCGAAGCAGAGCCAGATATCACTAATTTCTTTGGACCTACTTTGTGGTAATTTAAAAAACAAATACTGGACGGAATTATACCAACTTTACAAAAGCATGCTTTCAGGATCAAGACGCCACTGCTGGAGCAAATTTGGTGAAAATCCATCCAGCGGTTTGGGCTGTAGGCATGAGCAAACATTTTTTCCATTGTGTGTATGGAAAATAAAATTTGGATCCCCCCTAGAAATTTGTCCCCGAACTTGCCAGAGAAATTCAGAGCGGGGCATATAGTTATTTTCCAAAGTTTGGTAAGGATTCGTCCAGGGGAAGTGAAGTTATACGCTACCCAAAAAGTGCTCTTCCTATGAGTTGAGTAACTTAAACATAACTGCTTGGCCGCTACCGCACAGCGTGCAATATATATCCAAACACACAGGGGTTAACCTACATCCCACCACAATCAGTATATATTCAGTGAAAACAACTTAGTTAAGGTGATCAGATTTAACAAAACAAATCCCTTGAAATTCAGCAGATTTAGATCTGATGACCATCTTAAATTGGCGTCCCCCATCAATGTCCCCCATGATGTAATTGTGTATGTCATTGTGAATCCCTTCTGTTCTATGTATGTGATCATGTGCTTTTCAATGGGGGAATGCCGAGTTAAGATGGTCATCACTCTCCACAATTTCTGAATTTCAAGGGTTTTGTTGTGCTAACTCGGACCACCTTAACTCTCTCAACAAAAATGTTTTCACTGAATTGCATCCTTTTAGCATCCTCTAAGTAGGATGCTAAACACTTTTCATTTTTCGGGTTTTTCACGGAAATCGCTTACAGCAAGCAAAAAAAAAAAATTGAAAATAAAAAATGCTGGCTTTTCCTTGCCTAAAAGCCTCTCTGCTGCAAAGCACCATGGGAGATATGTAAAGGTCTTCCTCTCTATCAAATATTTTAAAAATTACTGGACAGATTTACCCCAAATAAGTTGCAATAATTAGTCAACAAGTTGTGCCAAGTTGTTCCTTATTTGATCCAAATCTGCCCAACTGTTTTCATGCTACGTATGTTCAAAAACTGCACTTTTTGTCTATGGGAAAATGAATGAGAATTGGTCGAAACTGCGTTTTTTGTTTTCTTAATAACTTTGTCATTTTTTAACAAATCGTTTGCACTATTTTGGTGAAAATGGCATCTAAATCCATCCAAACGTTATCAGCAATAGAATTTTGGGAAAGTCAACGTATGCATGGTGGATTTTAAACATCTGTTGCAGACCTTGTTAGCAAAACAATAGTCATCCTCTTGTTCCTGGTACTCTCTACCCACCATCGAACTCAGTTCATGACAAGTTCTCAGACATGCATTCGACATTTTAAAGCTAGTATTGCTAGTACACAGTTTCTCTTTCAAGGTCTTGCTTATAGGTTTAAAGGTAGCAAGGTGTACTCTTGACCATAGTATGCTACACACTACTCTACCAGTGTGTAACATATAACATTTTTCTAATAGTGAATGGAATGTATGAGTCATTGAGACATTTGTGCGCATCTTGTTGTGAATCCTGGTAATGGTGGCGTTAACAATTGTTGTAATAATTACATTTAAGGAACTCCTTTACCAAACCAGCTGTTAAAACTTGAACAGACCAATACGCTGACAATCACTTTTTTGAATCCCTGTTTCAATGCTGACCAGCTCCTAGATTGATAATCCCAACACATGTTCCAACCTGTTAGATAGTTATGCCTTCTCTGGTTTGAACAGCATCACCTAATTTACAAGGGAACATATGAAGCCCTCAGTTTGTAGCTGGAAAAAACATATTTTCAACAGGGATGTCAACGATTTTCCATACAAACATTTGTCCAGTCATTTTACGTTCACCAATTCCCAAGATTTCATTTTTTTTTTACTTTGATAGCCAGACCATTTGCCATCGAGTATTCTGCTAATGCATTAAGGCTGCGTTGCAGACCTATTGCATTTCTATCAAGTAACTGTCATGGGTGGTTATCCTTGGCGCTTGTGATCCAGGTATCAGTTTACTGGACGTGAGCCACGTTCTAGTTGCTTTTGGGTTACGTTCCGCATAGCGTACTTTATCCCCACCTATTTTTGCTTTTGCACATTGCAACTGTGCAGATTCCTCTCTGTGGCTTTGGTTGCGGTACGCTAGTATTCCCTCTGTCATTTTTGCCTTGTTTTCTCTCCTCTCCAGGACTCCCCTAACTCGGGGCAGGGGAGTCTCTTGCACTCTCTTTCTTTCTGTGCCTGCTTTGTGTGCTACTTTAGAGATGCATTTTCCTTCCGGGTCCCTCTGCCGTTTTCCGGATTCCTTGTTTACCGGTTCCGGTCTTACTGGGTGTTGTAAGCGATATTCAATCAACACTACAGCTAAGTCAATGCCTAGTCTGGGATGCTTAGGAAAACCCTTATTGATGTATTTTTATATCCAGTTCAGTACTCTGGATGACAACCCTTGTATAACACCCCCCTCTTAGAATCCCCCTGACCCCACTGAGCCAAGAAGTAGGTTTGTTTTGCAAATTAAAAGGTTTATTTGAAAATTTAAACAATATATATATATATATATATCACACTTCTATAAATAAATTGATAATGGATATTACACTTGTGAATATGACCGGGATCAACAATGGATAATGTTACAGGGGTACTCTGATTTGGTTACTTAGGAGTAGTGTAGAGGATGAGGTAGCTGAAATGCTTGATGGTTTCAAGGAAATGCAAGGTGGAATAAAATGCAGTACAGAAATAACTTGTTATGATTTTAGCAAAAGGTAATATGATCACTTTTTCTTTTGACAATTCATTCCCCCCCTATGCAATACAATAAATGGAAGGAGAGCACACAGTCTTCAAGAATCCCAACAAATCACACTTTATAATGCAATACACAGTTCCAGTTCGAAAACAGGGATGAGTTTTAAACACAGGCGAATTACTTTAATGTGATTAGCAAGGAAGTGAAAAGGTGCTAAAATTGCTTTTAATTCCCTCTAGAGGTTCAGGGTAGGTGATGGCTACTTTATATTAGTTCCGGCTCACTTTAACAATGCTCTATGAGTTATTACCAAGTTGCGAACAGATTTTAACAAAAGAAAGAATGGAGCTGCTATTTTGACAAGTGGAGAAATTGAGCCAAAATCGCAAATCGCGGTAAATTTCGCGAGTGCGTGAATCGCGATTGCAGTAAAAGTATAAGTCGGTTCTAGGCTTGTTGGAAAGCCCATATTCTAAGCTTTCAGAGGAAAGTTAAATCTCGTTCCTATCCCAACCGTTTCCAGAGATACTGACGATTTAATAAAGGTGGTTTTTCGGATTTAAAGTAAACTCAAAATGACAGGTGACAGCTTGCAGCTGCAGAATTGACAGGTGACAGTTGTGCAGCTTTAAAAATGACAGATGACATGATTTCTAGGAGGCTGTTCTAATTAGGTTAAAATCGCTTGAATTAGATTATTTTAACTAAGAGATTGGTTCTGCACAGTTCTGCTAGGTACTCACAATATCAATTTGAAATAGGCCTCGTCACGGTCTGGTCAGGTTGGACGGGACTTCCGGCGGATGGTTCTGAAGTTCCGGCTATCTGGGTCAGCTCTGCTCTCTGGGTCTGTCAAGCACCGGATCTGCTCACAACGGTCTGGTTTGTGGTTCTCTCGGGTTCCGGATACAGCACTGCTTTCTGGATACTGCTACAGGTTCTTGCAAAAATTCTTGGCAAGAATTCAAACAGCTCGCCCGGCTGTTGAATAGTTTGGTTGGTTTTGAGGCCTGCTGAAGAGGATTCAGCTGGTGGATTCAGGCCTCTCTGCTACAAATTCTGGAGTTAATTTCTGCTACAGGTTCTGGAGATTGATAGATTTGAAGTCTGGATCTCTGGATGTGAAGTCGTCGGTCAGCATGCTCCGCAGAAAATGGAATTGAATGTCTCCACCTGTCCCAGCAGTCTCTTTTTATGTGTTTTGGAAGTGGGTGTGTGCGTGGCATAACTGAGCCTGCCCCTCTCTACTTGTCATTGGCCCAATTCTCCCCTCTCCCATGATTGGGGGAAGGAAATGTGAGTCAGAGTGATGCTGTAGGTTTTATGGTCAGAGGATCCTCCCCTGGTCAATTTGCCCACAAATCTATATTTGATTCAAATATATATTTATCTATGTACCATTTTTCTAATATTATAGGTCCAGTTAACATATTTTCTGTAGCACCAAACCATCCGATCCCTGTCTTTGTACGATGTCGTGTCCACTGATGACAGAATTCTCCCCTTTTCATCCAGATAACGACCTCTAAACCTTTCCAGATTTTACACAAATGTGCACCAGGGAGTATGGACATTAATTGATGAAGTGTCAGATTTTTAACATGCAGACATTTGGAGTAAGACCCTATTTTCCGCTAGCAACCCCCCAGAATACACCACAGTGTCCTAACACCTCTTAAAACGTGCACAGAAAAATCACAAGAATAATGGTATTAATTATATAATTTTGACCAGTCCGCACTATGCGTTATCTATCTTTTAAAAATTATGCTCTGGTCAAAAAGGGGTGTGGCTTCCCACATCACAGGGTGGAATAACTGGTTTATCCACTTCCCCCAAGCTCAGCTGCTAGCAGAGGCACTGCCCCTCCCAGTTTCCCCAAGAGGAAGCCACTTTACGGCCCCCCCAATATAACATTTGCCTGAGTCCATTGTTCAGTTTCCTGCAGTGCCCCTCCCCTAATCTAATCAGAGAGGTGTCAACTCCTTTTGTGGGGCAGCAGAATGCAGCCAGGCCTGGGAACACAGCTGTTGATCCAGTTTCAACTCCTGTCGGGGGTAGTTGTCAGGCAGAATCCAATTTCATTAAGCCAGGTTTCAGCTAAATGTCACTTTTTGTTCCCAGTTTTCTACATTCAAATCAAACTGACAATTTTTACACATGCAGCTAGAATGCTGATTCTAAGTTCAAAACTATGACATTTCAACAGTTACAAACTATGTGACACTCAAAAGTAGGTCCCTCATTTAATCTAAACATTTCGATTTTAGTGGTTTTCAGTTCAGTTTAACTTAAGCTGCTGACCTCCACAGCTCAGCCAGTTTTGTTATGAACATAGTTTTGGGCTCTTTTTCTTTCCAGATTTTGTATGTACACAAAACTTCATTCTGTCAAATGTCTGCTGGTGTTCAGTGAGATTTTTGAATATCCTGCAATGTTTGAAAATAGGCATTTTGAGCTTGCATTCAGAGAAACCAAGGTGATTTCAAAGGGCTTTTTAAGCTAACAGGCACTGCTGTTTTTCCTTTGGCACACATTCCACTCATGGCAACCCTGGCCCATCACGCTCGCACTGGTGGGTGGAAGGTTAGGCGGCCATTTTGGTGTGCGCACAAACTGCGCGGTTCTCCTATTCTGGCGTGAATGTGGGTGGCGATAGCTCATCCCCAAATCCACCCAGTCTATTGATTTAGTTTGTTCTGGGATAGAATAATGGGCGGCGACAGCTCATCCCCACATCTACCCAGTCTATTGATTCAACATGGGTCAAAACCCTTGACAAATCCCCCCCGCCCGACTGCGCTTTGATTCAAGTCGAGAGGAAGTCGGGTGCAAAGGAGGTTTTGAGCCCTTGCGCTGGTATGTCCGCATTATCTTCTTCCAATTCTGTAGATGGCACAATTCAGCATCTTTTCCTCCACCCAGTTGGATCGATTGGTTCTCCTTGCTGGTCCTAATGGGAGGATTGGGCGGTACCCCGGACCCCTCGGGTCTCTGCTCCCGGTCTCCGGATCGTCCTCCTTGGCCAGTCTCCAGGTTTTCTTTCTCCTAGGATGACAAAAGAAAGCGGCAATACCTATTCGTAGACATTTCTTCCCCACCATTGATATTGTGGGGCGGCATATACATTTTATAGTCAAAACATTTGCGTTCTTATTTTAACAAAAAAAAACAAGATACAATTATAAGACATTTTTTTTTCCCAAATCATAATATTTTAGAGACTATATGTGGGATATTTTAGGGTTGGAATTGAATTACTCTAAGGCGGTCCCTTCTGGTATTGCAGAGGACTCCTCCAGTTGTTGCAGAGTGTGCCTGGGATGGCAACACTTTAGCTGATTTATATGGACCCACTTATCTTTCCCCTCTGCCAAACTGCCTTTGGGGATGCAGATCAACAGGGGAGATCTTGTCTATAATTTCAAACGGTCCCTTCCATGTAGGCAAAAATTTTCGCTGTTTGGCCTGGTTCCTTTGGAAATTGTATAGATAGACCGGGTCCCCCACAGTATATTCCTTCCTGGTGGTCTTCAGGTCGTAGTGGGTTTTCATGCTAACAGCTGCTCTTTCTAGATTCCGCTGAGCATAGGCAAAAGCATGCTGAAGGTGTTTCCTTAAATTCTCCACATACTCATGAGTTGTGGAGGCATTTATCAGTTTCTGCTCTTGAGTCCTGTAGAGCAAATGCTGGGGAAGCACCATCTTGCGTCCAGTCATCAACTCAAATGGTGACATTTTAGTTGCAGATGAAGGGGTAGATCTGATGGCCATTAGGACCAGAGGTAATCGGATATCCCAACTTGGCCCAGAATCTGCCACAAACTTCTTTAATATGCTCACAATGATTCGGTTGTATCTCTCTACTGCCCCAGAAGAAGCTGGCCTGTAAGCAATGTGTAGCTTCCTTTTAACCCCCAGTATCTCCCACATCTTTGTCATTACCTCACTGGTGAAGTGGCTACCTCTGTCTGACTCAATCCTTTGAGGTAGACCAAAACGGGAAAAGATGTGGTTAATCATCAGGGCAGCTGCTGTTTCTGCCTTGCAGTTTGGGGCTGGGAGACATTCCACCCACTTGGTAAACAAGCATGTAACGGTCAACATGTACTTGTTTCCTCTAGACGAGCGAATTACAGGGCCTACAAAGTTGATTTGCAAATCTGACCATGGCAGTGTCATCCCCCTCTTTTGGAGAGGTGCACGGTGCGTGAGGGATGATGGCTGAAATTGTGCACACACAAGACACCCCTTCAAGTATTGGTCGAGGTCCTGCCCCATGTGTGGCCATTATGCCACCTCTCTTAAGATTTCCAGTGTTGTGTGGAAACCCCTATGACCGGCGGTGGCCGCATCATGGGTGTGACTTAACATCAGGCTTCGGAATGAGGTAGGAACCACCCACTGATCGTGGCCAGCTTTGGATTTCCTTACCAGCAAACCGTCTTGGATACGGAACATTTTTGGACATTTCATCAACACTCTTAGGTCCTCTTTCCCAATGTAATCGGTATCCGTCAGGGGAAAGTTCTCAGGGTCCTCAAAGTGTTGGTAAAATTTACCAATAATTGGATCCCCCTTCTGAGCTGTAATTAAATCAGCATCAGGGGTCTCCTTACTCCATTGGGCAGTTGAAAGATCATTTTGAGCATTTGTCTGGGACCTAGTGATAGCAGTGACCTGGATTTCCCCCAACAGGGACTCTATTTCGATTAGATCCCCTTGGATGGCCCCGGTTTTGGCCAGCTGATCAGCTAAGTCATTTCCAGTTTTGTCTGGTCCCTCTACTTTGGAATGACCCTTGATCTTTTTCCAGTAGATGGTCATCCCATTCGATGTGACCAGATCATCAATGTTTTGAATTAACTTCCCATGTTTCAAGGGTTTGTTATTAGCACATAACATGCCTCTGGTTTTCCAATTAACCAGGTGCTCCACGAACCCGTTCCATGCATAATCCGAATCTCTGATTATGAACAGTTTGTGGAGTTGATGTTGGACAGCAGTGAGGATGGCCTGATGCACAGCCATCAATTCTGCACCTGACTACTTCGTGGGACCAATTTTGTATCCAGCGGAGGGTTCTGGTGACTCATTCCCCCATGCATTCCCTACGCCGGCCACCAGTTCTTTCTCCCTGTTGTTGTCACATAAACAGTGGGCATTCCCTCACACTTGTCTTCTTCAAAGACTTTGTGGGGGGAATTAAGGTATGCCTCCATGTTGTCCTTGGTTTTTAGACTTTCGTCCTCGAGACATTTTTCTCTGGCACAATCATGCAAGTCAGCCAGACCTTGCGCGAGGGGACTCTTCTTGTTTTGGCCATATCTGACCTCCACAGGAAAGCCTTGCATTGACAGAATCCAGGAAGTAATTCGGGAATTACTCACATTTCCGGCCCGGATTCTGTCACTTTGGAGATATTGCAGAGGCTGGTGTGGAGTCTCCACTATGATGTGTTCCCCCTGGACAAACGGGCGGTAATTCTTCAATGCCCACACCGTTGCCAGGAGTGCCTTCTCACAATCGTTGAATTTTTCCTCCACAGAGGATAAAGTTTTGCTCGCATAGGAGATTACTTTATTGACCTTGTCATGCTTTTGGTATAATACTGCCGTCAAGCACGTATTAGAGAACCCTGTCTCCAGGAAGAACTCCTTGTTTCTGACAGGGTAAGCTAGGCAAGGCGCTTGTGAGAGGCTTCTCTTGAGTTGTCTTACTGCCTCGGATTGTTCTGGACCCCATTCCCACTTGACCCCCTCCC
Source organism: Ambystoma mexicanum (assembly GCF_040938575.1). Lineage (NCBI taxonomy): Eukaryota > Metazoa > Chordata > Amphibia > Caudata > Ambystomatidae > Ambystoma > Ambystoma mexicanum. The sequence continues at coordinate 130,262,109 of NC_090930.1, forward strand.
TTCAAGAGATGAATCAGGGGTCTGGTGATCTCTGCGTAGCCCTCAATGAACTTTCTGCTGTAATTAGTCAGCCCAAGGAGGCTCCTTAGTTCCCGCAGAGTTGTGGGATCCTTCAGTTTCTGGAGTGCTTCCACTTTCTTTTCCTGGGGACTGAGACCCTGAGGAGTAATCTCATGCCCCAAGAAATTAACACGGGTTCTACACCACTGTGCTTTCTGAAAGGAAAGTTTTGCTCCGGCAGCCCTCAACTACGTCAGAACATAACAGATCTCCGCTATGTGTTCCTCCACAGATGAACTTTTGATGAGGACATCATCTACATAAGCCAGGTTACCCCTTGCACCCAGGTCGGGCATGGCCTTATGTAGGAAAATGTTGAATTCATTGCCGGAGTTGAGGTATCCGAAGGGAGTCCGGATCCATGTGTAATGCTGGCCCCCAAAGGTAAAAGCCAGTTTGTATTGGTCCTCCCTACTGACAGGCACGGTCCAGTATCCATTGGTCAGGTCTATTGCTGTGAATACCTGTGACCCCTGGATCTGGGCCAGCCCTTGGTCAATGTAGGGCAGAGGCCATCGGGAAGTATGGACCCGTTTGTTGAGCTCCCTAAGGTCGGCGCAGAGTCTCCACTGGCCGTTTGGCTTCAATATTCCCAGCACCCGATTATTGAAGGTGCTATGTACTGGACGGATTATTCGCCGGGACTCAAGGTTCTTAATCATTTCAGTGAGGGACTCCATGGATGCGAGAGGCAAACGATATTGCTTCACAAACACTGGAGTCATTCCAGGGTCCGTGGGAATTGTTGTGGTGTGGATGTCGGTGCGACCACAGTCATGAGTCTACCGCAAAGAGATCTTGGAAATCCAAGAAAACTTGTTTCAACTTTTGCTTCTGTTCCAGAGTCACACAGGCATCAGCTAGGTTGACTCTCTCTTCCACCGTCTTGCCTGAAGCCTGGAAAGACTTCTGGTTTGGCTATCTCAGCGGCCTCCTCCAGCTGGGTGGAGAAGTCCCTGGTCAGAGTGCTATTTTGGACTGGAGGCTTCAGGTGGGAAAGGCAGCCCTCATGGATCTGGAAAATCACCTCATCCCTCCTGAAGTCACAAGTCACATCTTCCTTACCATAAGGGCAAGAAGTGTACACCAGGAAGTTCCCCCCATGCCGGGTGAAAACCCTGTCTGGTGTTGTATTGTCCTCACTGTCACTGTCAAAACAGTCCTTGGGGATCGGTCCTAACAGTTCATTTCCTAAATCAATGGAGAAATGTCGGTCATCAACCGCCATTCCAATAATGGTGCCTGCGGCTAGAGTTATACTCTGTAAGTCGCTGTTATCCACCTCTATTGGAATGGTGTCATGTTCTATGTTGACTAATGGTGTTGGGTTTAACCCTAACCCTAGCTGTTGAAGAGAAGCATTTAGATGAATATAAGCATCAGGGTTTTTCAATTTTTGTCCTCTTTTAACTTTCACTTCCAGGGAGAATTGTCGGGTCCTTTCTGGGATGGTGACTTCCTCTTTAAGCTGAATTTCAACTGCATAAGGTAGCAATTGAGCTGACCTAAATGCTTTTTCTTGATCATCAAAGCCCATGGGATTATCCGCTAAGCGGGACCAAGCTTTGAAGTTTATTAGGTCCAAACTAATGGCAAAGCGATTGAGAATGTCACTGCCTAAGTAAAAGGCGGCAGTGACGTCTCACACGACCCAACAATTATGGACTATGCTCTTGTTGCCAATGGAGATTTTGAGCATACACCTGCTTGGCAGGAGATGTTTGGAATTAGGTGCTTCCAGGTCCATTTCCCATTTGTCTAGCAGTTTGAATGTGGGAATGGCTGGATCTTTTGGGAGTTGGCGGAACATGGCTTCGCTGATGAAGCTCTTACCGTTGTTCACACACACTCGAGCGAGAACAGAGTCCTTCCCATCATTTAACTGAACAGGGATGAACAACTGCTCTCCAATTTGCTGAATATCAGCCAGGCTCTGAGCAGATTTCACATCTTTCTGGACTATAGGAGTGGGAGTTTCTGATTGTGGATTAGTAAAGAATTTCAGGGTGTTTCCTTCCAGTGTGGAATACCACCTTAAACTGGAAGGAAGGTTGATTTTCAGAAATAGAAAGGATCCCCCATCACCAGTCTGTTGTCCTACTGCTATTACTGTCACGTCTGGAATTTGGTTGTTCTGGAAGTGAAATTCTACTTGGTCAGATTTTTGTTCAACCATGTGGCAGGTGCCATTTAAACTAACATGGTTGACACTCTGTTTTAATTTTATTGGTCGGCTAGTCTGGGTCCAGAAGATCTTGTTTACGCAATCTATTAGGTGTGACAACCTTCTCAGGAGGTCATTCCCTAGTAAAAAAGGGGTGCCCTCTGGAGTCACTACTATGACCGGGTGTTTCACCTTGTGTCACCCAATTTTGATGTCCAAATCTGCAGTCCCCTCGACAGGAATTTCCTTCCCGTCAAAGTTCTGCAGTTGTCCAGGAAGAGAGGTGAGAGGAATACGGTAATTCTCCCCCCTTCCTGCATTTAGTTCCTCAAAGGCCCTTTTGGACAGAAGGGTAGCTTGGGATCCAGTGTCCACCAGTGCCAAAATTGTACCCTGCCCCTGTACTTGTACTTGTACCGGGGCATAGTATCTTCCCTCCTTCTCCTCAAGGGGGCACAGATAATGCACATTTTTGGACAACTGGTGGGCTAACTTTCTGGTTTTGGACATTGCTAGCGAAGAGATTTGGGCAGAATTCTGTGGAGAGTCTGGGGAATCTGAAATAAAAAGTTGGCAACTGGAAATGGTTTCGGGTTCTGGGCCGCCCCCCCTTTTTGGAGGCAGTCATCAGGATGGGTTTGACCCTTGGGATTTTGGTATTGTCGGTTCTGGGATGAGATGATGGGCGGCGGTAGCTCAGTCTCCACATCTCCCCAGTCTGAATTGGCATCCCTTGGGACCCATTTTTCCTTGGGAGGAGTTCCCCCATCTCTGAAGGAGAAGATCCTTTTCCCAGGATCTTCTGAGGATCCGTCTCCCTCAAATTGGAAGACCTGTACCTCCTCCACAAAGTGGGTCTATTTGGGTCCTTAGTTTCTCCGACCCCCCCTCTGCTCCTTGGGAGGCAGGCTTTCAGGGGCAGGAGATTTTGTTTCTGGTTCCTGGTTTTCCAGGGGCTTTTCACAAGTTGGGAAGGAATCTTCCTCCAAGGCTTTACACCCCCCTTCCTCTTGTGCCTCCTCCCTGGGAACCGGTGGGTTATCAGGGTGCTGCCCCCGTCATTGTTCTGGAGCACCAGGTCCAGAGTTTGGGGCATTCTGCGGTGGCATGCTCATCTGAGGGTTCTGTTGAGCCCTCAGTATGTGCCCCAGATCTCGTGCCATATTTTGGACCTGGCGCTCAAGTTGTGAAACCCGTTCAGGCTGATACGGGGCTCTATTTTCTCCCCTGGGATGATCCCGGGAAGGGTAGCTATCCCTTCTCTGGTAGTACCCCTGGTTGGGAATATTTTGGTACCCCTCCACCCTTGGCCTCCCCTCTCCCTGATTAAGTTGTCTGGGCTCAGGGAATTGGGGAAAGAAGGATGGATGATTTTGGGGCTGGAAATTGGGTGGATACTTGGGGAAAAGTTCTGCCCAGGATTTGGTGAATTTCTGCCCTCCTGGGGGAAGTCAGGAGGGAAGTTCCCCGGTTCAGGTGCTTGGCTGGACCCCCCCCTCGGGCTGGAGGAGTCCACACATAACCCAGGATTGGTCGGTTTCCCTTGTAGCTGGGACTTACATAATCAGGGGAGCGAGGGACCCATTTGTGGGACTACCTCCTCGACTCCCTGTCTGTGACTGGCCCGAGGGCCTTCTGGGCTGTGAATCATTTGGTGCAGGCAGGTTTTTAGGCCCCCCCATCTCCAAATCCAAAACGGGGGTGACCTTTACCTCTGCCACCTTGGCAGCAGCAGGGGTGCTGTTGGTTTTGGGGTTTTCGGCGCATTATTTTTATTTTCGATGGGCTTCTGCACCTCATAGATCCTGGTAGCCTGTTCAATGACCCAGTCTAAAGATCTTTTCTCATGAAAATCTCTCACGAGCTGGGTCATTATGTATTTGGGTAAGGCATGGAAAAACGTATTGATACATTCTCTGCTATCCGTGCGCACCCTTCTGGTGGTCTGCGCAAAAGCACGCTTTAATTCTTGCACAAACTCTTGTGGGACCTGATCCTCCCCACATTGCAAATTGTAGGCTGCCTTGCGAGCCTCTTGAGGATTTCTGTGAACAGAAAAATGTTTCAAGATGGCCGCCTTATAGGTGGACCATCTTAAATGATTTTGGTCCTCCAGCCCCGCAAAGAAACTGGAGTATTCTGGGGAGAATGTCCATTTGACGTACTGGATGCAGCTACTGCTGTCCTTCAAATGGAAAGTCTCCATCATTTGCTCATAGAGCTCCAAGTGTTCCCAGACGGAATACTTGGCGTTCTTATGATAAGGAGTGATGACACTCCTGATTGCCTTGATCTGCTTTAAGGGGTCCTTAAGCAAGGCCCTTTTTGCCTTATTGGCCTTTTTGGTTCGGGTAACCCTGGTCCATTCATCCTCCGACTCAGAAGCGCTGCTCCAAGAGGTGCCCGTCTGATCTTCCAGGTTTTCCCGGATTCTGCGAGCCTGGGAATGGCTGGCAGAATGTGGGGACCTGGTCTCCTGTGTCCTGGAATGCTCAGAGGAGTCTTCAGATCCCTCCTTGCTGCCAGGATTTGATGGGTACCCCCCCACTGACCTAACTGGGCAGATGTTTTCAGGATGCCCTTAATGGGCCTACTCTCCTGGGGTTCCCCACTAAATTGCACTATGCTTGAGTGCCCATTCCCGGATGCCCGCCCATCCATTCCTGGGCGGTACTGGCCTATGAGCCCCACACTTCTAGCTGGATAGTAATCTGCCCCGTGCCCTGGGCTCATGTGCGCGAGAGGACATGGGGGTGGCAGAGTCCAGGGACTGGGAGAGATGAAGGCCTCTGGTACTAGGGATCCTGAGGTTATGCTCAGGGGTTTCTCTTTCCCAGAGAACCTCATCTCTATCCGCCCCTGCTTCCTGTTGCAAAGCAAGAGCCTGCACTTTCAGTTCCTCAGTTAAGGCCTTACTAGACTCTTATCAGTCTCTCCTGCATCGCTACCTGTTGCTGGAGCCTATCATTGTGCTGGCAGAGAGCGTCATTCTCTCTCTGTACCTCCTGATTGGTCCTGGAGTACTGGGCCAGTCTCTGCTGCAGGAGGGTTACCTCCTCAGTCCCATCCCTACTGGCCTGCTCCTTTCTTGCGAGAGCCTCCTCCACCCTCCTGGTGTGATCTAGCAAGCCCTGATGCTCTTTTTGGAGGTCACCCAGCCCCAATTTTTCTTTTTAAATGGCTGACTTCCTGGCCTAAGGTATCCCTTTCCTGACCAAGAGCCTGCATTTGTGACGCCAGGACGTCCCTCTGCCTTTGGAAGGCACCAGCTTTCTGACGTTCTTCATCAAACTCTGCCTGGGTATCCAGGTCTTTCAAAATCAATTTATTGCTTTCCTCTTTCTCTCTGTCTAGTTGGATTTGCAGGGTGGCTACCTGCTCTGTGCATGCCCTGTTGAAATTGATCTGTTGCTCCAGCTTTTTCTGGCTCTGCAGTAAGGAGTCCAAACTGTCTTGGTGCTCCTTCTGCAAGGCCAGAAATCTGGTATCCTGGTCAGCCTTTTCCTGTTGCAGTATATCCATGTCCTCTTTTATTTTAATGATATACTGCCTACTATCATTTTCTGACTCCTGGCTCCTCTGCAGCCTCTGCTCAGAAGAGACCAGGTCAGATTGGGCTTTTTCTAATGCCATCTGTTGCCTATTTGCCAGATCTTGGCCTTCAGCACATTTGTCCTGCCTGGCTCCCATATATAGATACAAATATGCCGCTATCCTGGCAATCTTATTATGTTCATCTTTGGCTTTAGGGGCCATATATAGTTCACTCAGGGCCACATGTAGGGGACCCTGATCTCCCCATATATGTGACCCTGTTTCAGTGACCTGTTGCGCGATTGCCTGCAACCAGAACGTTTGGTCCTGATGAGTCCACTCACCTCTCACAAATAGCTTATGTAAGAAGTGCTCTCTGGCTATTTTCATATCTACCAAGGTTGTCATTCTGGAATTTGAGTTCCTTCCTGACTTACAGAAGTTTGTATTTTATTTTGCAAAACAGACCGTTTCCTTAGAGCGTTACTTTGAGGGATGCTTTCACAGTGTAAAACAGCGTGGTGATCTAACCGGATATGTGTATCTGGTCAGTTGGCACACTGTATTAATCTGCACAAGTGGTCAAACTAACCCAGAATATCCCGGCTCCGAGCCCCCACTTTTGTAAGCGATATTCAATCAACACTACAGCTAAGTCAATTCCTAGTCTGGGATGCTGAGGAAAACCCCTATTGATGTATTTTTATATCCAGTTCAGTACTCTGGATGACAACCCTTGTATAACACCCCCCTCTTAGAATCCCCCTTACCCCACTGACCCAAGAAGTAGGTTTGTTTTGCAAATTAAAAGGTTTATTTGAAAATGTAAACAATAAATATATATATATCACACTTCTATAAATAAATTGATAATGGATATTACACTTGTGAATATGACCGGGATCAACAATGGATAATGTTACAGGGGTACACTGATTTGGTTACTTAGGAGTAGTGTAGAGGATGAGGTAGCTGAAATGCTTGATGGTTTCAAGGAAATGCAAGGTGGAATAAAATGCAGTACAGAAATAACTTGTTATGATTTTAGCAAAAGGTAATATGATCACTTTTTCTTTTGACAATTCACTCCCCCCCTATGCAATACAAGAAATGGAAGGAGAGCACACAGTCTTCAAGAATCCCAACAAATCACACTTTATGATGCAATACACAGTTCCAGTTCTCCCAGCAAGCTTAGGGAAAACAGGGATGAGTTTTAAACACAGGCGAATTACTTTAATGTGATTTGCAAGGAAGTGAAAATGTGCTAAAATTGCTTTTAATTCCCTCTAGAGGTTCAGGGTAGGTGATGGCTACTTTATATTAGTTCAGGCTCACTTTAACAATGCTCTATGAGATATTACCAAGTTGCGAACGGATTTTAACAAAAGAAAGAATGGAGGTGCTATTTTGACAAGTGGAGAAATTGAGCCAAAATCGCAAATCGCGGTAAATTTCGCGAGTGCGTGAATCGTGATTGCGGTAAATGTAGGAAGTCGGTTCTAGGTTCAGAGGAAAGTTAAATCTCGTTCCTAGCCCAACCGGTTCCAGAGATACTGACGATTTAATAAAGGTAGTTTTTCTGATTTAAAGTAAACTCAAAATGACAGGTGACAGCTTGCAGCTGCAGAATTGACAGGTGACAGTTGTGCAGCTTTAAAAATGACAGATGACACGATTTCTAGGAGGCTGTTCTAATTAGGTTAAAATCGCTTGAATTAGATTATTTTAACTAAGAGATTGGTTCTGCACAGTTCTGCTAGGTACTCACAAAATCAATTTGAAATAGGCCTCGTCACGGTCTGGTCAGGTTGGACGGGACTTCCGGCGGGTGGTTCTGAAGTTCCGGCTATCTGGGTCAGCTCTGCTCTCTGGGTCTGTCAAGCACCGGATCTGCTCACAATGGTCTGGTTTGTGGTTCTCTCTGGTTCCGGATACAGCACTGCTTTCTGGATACTGCTACAGGTTCTTGCAAAAATTCTTGGCAAGAATTCAAACAGATCGCCCGGCTGTTGAATAGTTTGGTTGGTTTTGAGGCCTGCTGAAGAGGATTCAGCTGGTGGATTCAGGCCTCTCTGCTACAAATTCTGGAGTTAATTTCTGCTACAGGTTCTGGAGATTGATGGATTTGAAGTCTGGATCTCTGGATGTGAAGTCGTCAGTCAGCATGCTCCGCAGCAAATGGAATTGAATGTCTCTACCTGTCCCAGCAGTCTCTTTTTATGTGTTTTGGAAGTGGGTGTGTGTGTGGCATAACTGAGCCTGCCCCTCTCTACTTGTCATTGGCGCAATTCTCCCCTCTCCCATGATTGGGGGAAGGAAATGTGAGTCAGAGTGATGCTGTAGGTTTTATGGTCAGAGGATCCTCCCCTGGTCAATTTGCCCACAAATCTATATTTGATTCAAATATATATTTATCTATGTACCATTTCTCTAATATTATAGGTCCAGTTAACATATTTTCTGTAGCACCAAACCATCCGATCCCTGTCTTTGTACGATGTCGTGTCCATTGATGACAGAATTCTCCCCTTTTCATCCAGATAACGACCTCTAAACCTTTCCAGATTTTACACAAATGTGCACCAGGGAGTATGGACATTAATTGATGAAGTGTCAGATTTTTAACATGCAGACATTTGGAGTAAGACCCTATTTTCCGCAAGCAACCCCCCAGAATACACCACAGTGTCCTAACGCCTCTTAAAACTTTCACAGAAAAATCACAAGAATAATGGTATTAATTATATAATTTTGACCAGTCCGCACTATGCGTTATCTATCTTTTAAAAATTATGCTCTGGTCAAAAAGGGGTGTGGCTTCCCACATCACAGGGTGGAATAACTGGTTTATCCACTTCCCCCAAGCTCAGCTGCTAGCAGAGGCACTGCCCCTCCCAGTTTCCCCAAGAGGAAGCCACTTTACGGCCCCCCCAATATAACATTTGCCTGAGTCCATTGTTCAGTTTCCTGCAGTGCCCCTCCCCTAATCTAATCAGAGAGGTGTCAACTCCTTTTGTGGGGCAGCAGAATGCAGCCAGGCCTGGGAACACAGCTGTTGATCCAGTTTCAACTCCTGTCGGGGGTAGTTGTCAGGCGGAATCCAGTTTCATTAAGCCAGGTTTCAGCTAAATGTCACTTTTTGTTCCCAGTTTTCTACATTCAAATCAAACTGACCATTTTTACACATGCAGCTAGAATGCTGATTCTAAGTTCAAAACTATGACATTTCAACAGTTATAAACTATGTGACACTCAAAAGTAGGTCCCTCATTTAATTTAAACATTTCGATTTTAGTGGTTTTCAGTTCAGTTTAACTTAAGCTGCTGACCTCCACAGCTCAGCCAGTTTTGTTATGAACATAGTTTTGGGCTCTTTTTCTTTCCAGATTTTGTATGTACACAAAACTTCATTCTGCCAAATGTCTGCTGGTGTTCAGTGAGATTTTTGAATATCCTGCAATGTTTGAAAATAGGCATTTTGAGCTTGCATTCAGAGAAACCAAGGTGATTTCAAAGGGCTTTTTAAGCTAACAGGCACTGCTGTTTTTCCTTTGGCACACATTCCACTCATGGCACTCCTGGCCCATCACGCTCGCACTGGTGGGTGGAAGGTTAGGCGACCAATTTGGTGAGCGCACAAACTGCGCGGTTCTCCTATTCTGGCGTGAATGTGGGCGGCGATAGCTCATCCCCACATCCACCCAGTCTATTGATTTAGTTTGTTCTGGGATAGAATAATGGGCAGTGACAGCTCATCCCCACATCTACCCAGTCTATTGATTCAACATGGGTCAAAACCCTTGACAGTGTCCAGTACTTACCATGCCTTTGTGGGATTGAGTTTGGTTCCGATCCAGTGGAGCCCATATTTCCTTCTGCCACTCTCTTTAACGGTCAACACTCCGGAGACTCATTCTACCCGTGGGGGTTTTTTCTGCCAGTAGTGGCTTTTTCCACCAGCCGTCTCCCATCGGAGAGGGTTCACAGGAAAGCTGAGTCTGAGGCATCACTGTGGGTCCTTTTCCAAGAGAGACCTTCTCTTTGTAAAAAGAAGACAGACTACAGGTTGCCTACTCCAAGCGAATCAGGTGAGGAGGAGGATGGAGAAGAACCAGGATTTGGGGAAGTTAAAGAAGCAGAACTTAACAGATTGCAACGCCAAACAGGGTAGCAGCAGAACAGTTACAAGAACTGGTTGCAGCTGTACAGAACATGACTGTAGAAATGCAGAAGATGTCAGTAGAAATGCAAATATTAAAGACAGGAAATAATGTCTTAAAGCAGATGATGACAACGAGAGAAGTTCGACCAACGGATCTCCCGCCTATAGCATTGTCTACTGACAAGTTTGATGGCACTCCCAAATGCTTACAGGAATTCTTGGTGCCTGTCACATTCGTTTTGCATTCCGGACCAATGCTTATTCCCCGGATCATGCCAAGGTGGGATACCTCATTTCTAACTTGACTGGTAACGCTCTTGCATGGGCTACTCCACTTGTTACCAATTCTGATCCGGTCTTACAGGATTTAGTGGCTTTTATCCGCCAGTTGAAGCAAGCATTTGACGGGAAATTACCTACAAGGACTGTGAAGACCAGTTGGATGCCCGACAAGGACAGATGGATGTCCTCTCCTACATTACACATTTCAAAAGATTAGCCACAGGGGCTGGCTGGTCTGAGCAGTCACAAAACGTGATTTTTTGAAGAGGACTTAAGGACGACATAAAAGACGAATTAGCCAAGGCTCCTCGCCCTGCTACGTTTCCTGAGTTAGTTTCAGCGGCTCTCCATATTGAATTCCGGCTTCTGGAAAGATGTCAAAAAAGGCGTCGAATGAGAAATGCGTTCCTCTATACAGAAGTCCCTCCTCCTCCCGCGGCCTCTACCTCCTGTACTGACGAACCCATGCAGATAGGTGCTACTCGAGCACCTTTGACAGCAGAAATCCGACGTCACAGGAGAGAAAGAGGTCTTTGTGCCTATTGTGGCTCGGATTCTCACTTTATCAAGAATTGTTTGGAATTGGCTTCCCGGAAGTCGGCAAACAAGCATCCTCGGCCCTAATGGGGACAGGTAACCGAGGGCAAGTTGGTAGTCCCTATGTGTATCTATCCATTAGCCATACATCCACCTCAGATGACTCGAGACTCATGGTGAATGGGGTGAAACTTACTGTGGGTTCCAAAGACCTAGAGGTCCTCGCCCTTCTGAACTGTGGGGTGGCAGGACACTTTGTGTATACCATGTGGGCAGATCAGGTTGGACTACACCGCAAAGATCGCAAGGAAGATCAGAAAGTGGAAGGGGTGGATGACACTCCACTCAGCTCGGGACTCATCACCCAAACCACGGATGACTTACTCATCACCATATTTCAACATAAGGAGACCATATGTTTTGACATTATCAGAGCAGCTCATTTTCCTATTATTTTGGGGATCATTTGGCTGTGCAAACATAATCCTCAAATCAATTGGGCCACCAATCAACTAGTGTTCGATTCTCAGTATTGCAAAAAAGAACTGTCTGCCAGAACCAACGCTTCAACGCATACATACCCAATCTGCAACTACTTCCCCCACAGTGGGAGTCCATTCACTTCCAGGTGATCTTAAAGATAATGCAGAGGTTTTCACAGAAACAGCAGCTCTCCAACTGCCTCCTCATAGACCAGAGGACTGTGCTATTGATTTGACACCCAATGCCTAGTTCTGTTTGGACGCATGTTTTCCTTACCCCTTCCTGAAAGGCAAGCTCTTCAGTCATATTTAGATGACAAATTAAAGAATGGACTCATCAGACCCTCCAAGTCCCCGGCAGGGGCACCTTTATTCTTCATCCCAAAGAAAGACACAAAATAACTGCGCCCTTGTATTGATTTCAGAGGTCTAAACAAGGTAACCATCAGAGACCGTTATCCCATGCCGCTCATTACAGACATCTTGGAAGGAGTACAAGGGGCTCAAAGATTCTCCAAGTTGGATCTTCGCAGTGCCTATCATCTTCTTTGAATAAAGTCAAGCGATGAATGGAAAACAGCATTCCGCAGACCATTTGGGCTGTTTGAATATTGTGTGATGCCATTTGGTCTTGTCAACGCTCTGGCTGTTTTTCAATGGTTCATGGATCGAATCTTCTCAGATCTGATGTTCCTTTCGGTTATCGTTTACTTGGACGATATCCATGTGTTCTCCAAAGACCCCCAGAAACATAAAGGTCATCTCAAGGAGGTGTTGGGCCGACTGAAGACACACCAACTGTTCGCTAAGAAAGAAAAATGCCTTTTCGGTGTGAAGTCAGTGCCTTACCTCGGGTTTATCTTATCTCAAGGGGGTATCCATATGGAAGACAAGAAGGTGGAAGCGATTCTGGAATGGAAGTCCCCCACGTCTGTCAAAGAAGTACAGAGGTTCTTGGGTCTAGCCAATTTTTACAGGCGTTTTATACCCAACTTTTCAGAAACAGTTCTGCCTATAACCCAGCTATTAAAGAAGACTTCTTTACCTTTTTGTTGGAGTTCTGGAGTAGAAGGAAGCTTTAATAAATTGAAAGAATTGTTCTGTACGGCTCCCATCCTGAGACATCCAGGCCAACAGAAACTTTTGTAGTGGAGACAGATGCCTCGGCTTACGCTGTCAGAGCGGTGTTACTCCAGGTTTTCGAGAACAAAGAACATCCCATAGCTTACCTCTCTCGCACCCTCACTCACAGCCAAAGGAACTACTCTGTATTGGAAAAAGAACTCTTGGCTATGAAATTAGTATGTGAAGATTGGAGGCATTTGTTGCAAGGTGGTTTGCATCCTTTCACCATCCGCAGCGATCACAAAAACTTAAAGGTGTTACAGTCTATGGAATGTGTCAATTTCTGTCAGGCAAGGTGGACTTATTTCTTCGCTCAGTCCGATTTCAATATCACCTACATTCCGGGATCCCAGAATACAGTGGCAGATGCCCTGTCACGCAAGACCTTGGAGAAGGAGAATGCAACCTTTCAGACAGAATGTTTGTTCCAGAAGAATCTTGTTGTTGCTCATGTATCTTTCTTCCTTCAAGAATGCAGAGAAGGGCAAGTCTCCAATTCTTCCATTGGAATCAGTCCTAAACTGACAACCAGGGAAGGGTTGAAATTTCTAGGCAGCCGATTATACCTTCCCACATTGCCTCTTTGACAGCAAGCGCTTGAATGGTGTCATGATCCCAAGACCATCGGTCATCGTGGCCAGACCGGTACTACGGAATTGCTTAGGAGGTCGTTCTTTTGGCCTTCTCTGCAGTCAGATGTGGAAAGATATGTCCAATCATGTGCGGTTTGTGCCTGGAGCAAATATGATACACAAAAGGCCTGTGGGTTACTTCAACAGGATACTTTACCCTCACGTCCTTGAAGTCATATCATGACTGACTTCATTGTGGATCTGCCTCTTTCACAGTCTTGTTCTTGCATTATGGTCACGGTAGATACACTCACCAAACTGGCCCATTTCTCTCCTCTTTCTTGTCTACCAATGGCAGCAGGCATGGCAGAAGTCTTCCTAAAAAACATATTTTGTCTTCATGGCATGCTCGAGGAAAAATTACCTCTGACCGAGGAAGTAAGTACACCTCCAAGTTCTGGAGACATTTGTGTACCAATTTGGGTATTGAACGAGCTCTGTCATCAGGGTTTCATCCCCAAACCAATGGGCGGACAGAGAGGCTGAATGGTAATCTCAAACAATGTCTGCGGTGCTACGTCAACAGGGAACAAGACAATTGGGTGTCTCTTCTGCCCGCTGCAGAGTTTGCATATAATAACAGCCTACATTCAGCGATTGGTATGGCTCCATTCTATTGCACTTATGGTCAACATCCTCTGACTACACTACCGATTTTCTCGGTACAAACTCAACTACCAGCAGTGGAAAACATCATACACCATCTTTCGGAGGCTCACAAGAGAGCCTTACTGAGCCTCCAAGATAGTAGAATGAGGTACAAGAATGAAGCGGATAAGCATCGTCGAGAGACCCCAGACTGGAAAGTGGGCTCCAGGGTTTGGCTATCCACTAAATACCTACCCAGATGGGTGCGACCGACTAAACTCTCCCCTAAGTACATCGGTCCCTATACCATTGTGGAAAAGATCAACCCCCTGGCCTTCCGTCTTCAGTTGCCTACCAACTTACCGATGAGTACACTCAGTATTTCACTCTTCTCTCCTTAAAGGAGTGGCACCGTTTTCTAGTGCACGTTCTGATCCGGTAAGGACCGGCAATCCCCCTTCTCAGGAATATGAAGTAGAACAGTTGTGTGTTTCCAGATACAGACGGGGGCGTCTGGAATATCTGGTACACTGGAAAGTATATCCTCATTCAGAGAACTCTTGGGGGCCCAGGTCTCATATCTCCGCCCCGGTCCTCTGCAGATTCCATTTTTTCCATCCGGGAAAGCTGGGGGGGGGTTCAGATGAGAAGGGGGCATACTGTCATGGGTGGTTATCCTTGGCGCTTGTGGTCCAGGTATCAGTTTACTGGAACACGAGCTGCCTTTTAGTTGCTTTTGAGTTACGTTCCGCGTAGTGTACTGTATCCCCGCCCATTTTTGCTTTTGCGTGTTGCAACTGTGCAGATTCCTCTCTGCGGCTTTGGTTGCGGTACGCTACATTTCCCCATGTCATTTTTGCCTTCTTTTCTCTTCTCTCTAGGACTCCCCCAGCTCGGGGGAGGGGGCGGGAGGGGGGTATCTCTTGCGCTCTCTTTCTTTCTGTGCCTGCTTTGCGTGCTACTTTAGACCCGCATTTCCTCTCTCATTCCTTCCGGGTCCCTCTGCCGTTTTCCAGATTCCTTGTTTACTGGTTCTGGTCTTCCCTCTTCTATTCTTGCTTTTCATTGGATTTACCTGTTTGGCGACGTCTCCTCTGGGTGTCCAGTACTTACCGTGCCTTTGTGGGATTGAGTTCGGTTCCGATCCAGTGGAGCCCATATTTCCTTCCGCCACTCTCTTGAACGGTCAACACTCCGGAGAATCATTCTACCCATGGGGGTTTTTTCTGCCATTAGCGGCTTTTTCAACCAGCCATCTCCCATCGGAGAGGGTTCACAGGCAAGCCAAGTCTGAGGCTTCACTGTGGATCCTTTCCGGGAGAGACCTTCTCTTCATAAAAAGAAGACAGACTGCAGCGCTCGGCGGCCCGGATTGCCTACTCCAAGCGAATCAGGTGAGGTGGAGGAGGGAGAAGAACAGGGATTTGGGGAAGTTAAAGAAGCAGAACTTAACAGTAACAGGGTGGCGTTAGCATAAGAGAGCCATACAAGGACACCTTTACCAAACTTAGAGGGAAAGTTGTTACATCCGTTCAAACTTCTCCGCATATATGCCACACATGAATTGTAAAGACGGGATGCCAATATGTACCCCTGCTTTAGTCCATAATTAGTTTCAAAACCAGAAGATACAGGATGGTTTGTATCAAGTCTAATACTCACTGTAGAATCCTGATAGTGTTGGTTAATCATACCGAGTAAAGATCGTTCACAGCCCCAGTGAGCTAACGTTTGCCAAAGTAGTGATCGCGACACAGAATCAAAGGTCGTCAATAGTCTACAAAACATTATAGAGTGTCTATCCCTTAACATCCAATGTGGCTCTAAATTAAAAAAATGAACGGCATTGAAAATGCAATGAATATAGGCAAAATAAAATGAACAATCGCCCAGTTAGTCTGGCTATTTGCATCAAGCAGTTCCACTAATGCTATATCCTTTGTATTGATCCGGCCGAGATGCGGTACACAGTAACATTTGCAAAGCCAAGGGACTCATCAGGGGTTGGGCGGAGCAGTAAAAATGCAGTGGTACCGCCATTACCTCTGCATTACCCCTCCGCCCAATCCTGAGTTTGGGAGGACCTCGGAGCATTTCGCCTCCAGCCATGAGCTGGATGTGAATGAGATGAATTCCTGGCCATTTGAGGCGCAATTAGCACCGCGCAATCAGCGCTGCAGTAATTGCACCGAAAATGCCCCATTGAGTCCTCTGGACTCAAAATAAATGGAGACTTACCGCTGTACCACAACTTGAGATCTGGCGCTAATAGTGCTGGACCGAGTTGCAGTAACGCTTTTTGCGTTGGACGGTATCCGGGCGGTTTTACCACCCTTCAGTCTCAATTTAAATATGGGCTTGACTCTGTAGCAAAGAGTTCAACAATTTGTATTTTCTTAACATTGAATTTGTTAAGTTTTACAGGGTCTCGCAATGGATCAGATCTTGCAGATCAATTTGGCTTCTTTTTGTGCAGCAGTATCTCCCAGGTCAGTCTCCTGTATAGATTGTGTCAGTACACTGCCAGAAGAAGTTGATAAAAGAGTCGGACCTTCCCATTCAGAATCCTGGTTGGAGATAAGCCTATGGGGATTATTTGATGTAGCTCACCAGATTTCCATCGGGCCACACTTAACCATGAGTACTAGATTTATTAGCAATGGGTGCTTCGAACCACTATCTTCAGGATTACCTTCCGCACCGCCCGACTCCTCATTTTTAGACGTACTCAAAGGATTCCTCAGGGCTTGAAATCCTACAGATGAGATATTCAGTGCCTATCCGACTTCCGTTGTCCCCCCTTTCTCTTTCTTTGGTGTCTCTTTTTATCCCATTTGCGGTTATGAGACGGTAACACTGCCACTCCTCCATGAACGCAATTTCCGATATCTTTTTATCATTTGTCTCGGGAGGATTGCTCAGGGGCAATGCACTCATCTTGGAAGCAACACAAGGCGGAGCAACACAGGTTAGTTCCCCTGGTCCGTGCTTAGAAACCTTTGGGTTTTAAGCGCCTTATAAATAACCCATTATACCCATGTTTCACCTCTGAATTTTTATCTGCCTTGTGATTAATGACAGGGTCTAAGATAATCAGATCATCTTCACTTGAAACAGTACAAGGACATGGAACGGAGGAAAGCACAGGGGCAACACGCTTATCTTGGAAGCAAGACCATGCAGAGCAACAGAGGTTTGAAACCCAGATCCTTAGAAACCGAACTTGGATACGGTATTAGGCACATTATAAACAAACAATTAAATATATTTTAACGGGTGCGTGAAGTATGCTGATTAATTGTCCTTGCGAGGCCAAACCACTGTTTTGTAATATGGCATCCAGGATACAGTTTAGGGCAAATGTCTGCTCCTTTACCATGATCGCCAGGTCAGATCATTCTGCAGAGTCTTCAAATTCAAAACAGTTTTGAATGTTCTACACAATACCAGCCAGTTCAGGCGATTTGGATAGTCTAGATTCATCTCACATTAACCTTAAAGGCACAGTGGTATTCACAAGGGTAAGTAGCGGAGACCATTATAAACAGACTTCATTGTCAGCCGGTCAGCACTCCTGAAGCACTCGCTGAATGCACGCCTAAAACTGTTTCCTCTTCCCACCAATTCAGTCCTAACCCTTGATATTGGAAATAGCTGCTGTTTTATTGATCTCCTCAGATGGATTCCAGGCAGCTCAGGGACTTCCTAGCAGAGCCCGGTCACCAGTCAAAACTACACGTGTCTGCTGGTGGTCTATGAATGTGGTTCATGGCCAGAACTGGTGAATGGAAGAGGTCACGGGCCTCCTTACAGTCTGGGTGCACATTTTTGCCATATTACTGCAGGTGGTAATTACTATTACCGACTGCGTTACTCCTTAAGATATGCTCGGTTACAAGCTTGCCAATGGTGTAGTGGTAATAGTAGTGATTGATGAAATCCCGCTGGTGGTATTAAAGGAAATCCACTCTGTATTACTATCTTTTTCTTCACATCAAAATGAGGGATGATAGGTAGTGTGCAATATTGGTTGATATCCCTACTGTACATTATTTTTAAAGCACAAAGGAGTCCCTTGAGTTCCTTTCATGCATTACCAGTAAACGGTGGTGAAGGGGTGGGCGTAAACCAGGCTCACTTGTTCTCCCACTTACAATAACCCAATTCAATGGTGTCTTTCTGTGTGGAAGGAAATCCTCAAAACTTAAGGTGTTTTTGTACAATGTATTTTCACTTCTAGGGTGCTGGTAAAAATTGGAGAATTTTCTGGGTAAAATACCATCCGGTAATTAGTGGCGTCGCCAGAAAATAAATCTAGGAGGGGCACAGAGGGGGCCACAGACAAAAATAGGGGGGCCGCCTATAAAAGGCCAATGTGTGACGTCAGAAGCACTCCTGAAGTCTTTAGTGCACACCAATTATCTCGGGAGGATAGCTCAGGGGCAACATGTGCCTTGGAAAAAAGATGACACAGAGCACCACAGGCTCGATCCCAGGGTCCGTGCTTAGAAACCTCTGGGTATTAAGCGCGTTATAACTAACCTATCATATCATATCACACCCCACTGCACTTCCCCTCCCTTCAGAATGTAGGCACTAAACCATTAAGTCACTAATGGCCCATCATTAGCTGTTTTGTGCACTACATTTTTATTGGAGGGGCAGCTCTTGGCTGCAGTGGGAACTTAACAGCTTTTCATTGTTGTGTGGCAGCATTGATTGCGGCCCTGTGTGTGTGCTGTGCTGACGATACAGCACTGCAGACAGTGCAAAGAAAGTAGGCCAGCTAAGGTGGGAGGCACAAGGGGCCCCAGGATTTCCAGCCCACCCCTAGCAATGCCACTGCCTGTAATCCCATTTTAGGCTCCACCAGTGGTCTCCCTGGAATACCACCCGAGACATTTTCCACCTAACCTGCATTTTGCCGGGTGGCCATTCAGCCCCTGAAACATTTGTCAATCAGTTCTCCTAACTTTCACGACTTGAGAGAGTTGCACTTTGAAAGGTTCAGGCAGAATGACACATTTTTATCTTCAAATACATTTTGCTCACAAGTTTATTGGGGAAATCAAACTTTGCCTTTATTAACGGTGATCAGATATCCAGAGAGATTACATTTGACAAAGCGGAAAGTGTTTGCAGTTTATTCAACTTAATAGAACATTTTTTAATATGTTTATATACTAATTATAGTATTTTAAATGGACGTTTACATACAACGATTCATTTGGTGACGCTTTTTGATATTAACTTTTGATTATCATTTGTATTCTTTGGATTTATATGATGTAAGTATTTTAATAATTTTGGGGTTTATTTTAAACCAATTCACAGTAAATATATAAACTAATAAAATCAGGCGGCAATCTGCAAATACCTGTTTTCTCGTTACCACAAAGACTATAATTAGAGCAACTTAAATTTAGAGAAAGAAAACAGCAAAAAAAGAGAAATATAACGTACCTTACACAACCATACCGGAAAAAAAGGTGAAGAAGCTTTTGTATGTTTAATGCACTATGCCGGGAGGGACTAACATGTTTTATTTATTTATTTATTGTGCATTTGTTAGGCGCTTATACAGCAAGTCAATTCTGTTTGAAAGCCCCCACAGGGCAACAGGGAGGGGACATGGGATTGAAAAACAACGAGTACAGTGGAAGATGAAGACAGACCTACTATGCCTTGTGAGTATTCAGAGCGTGCAAGTTCAGCGAGGAGAGGGGACGTGGGGGTGGGGTAAGTGCTGGAATGTCTGTGCTCGTGGGTGAGCAGCAGAAGAAGTGCATCGTATGGTAAGTGCTATTGGTTAGAAAGTGAAAGCCTACAGAAATGGGGCCCATGCGTGCCAAGGCAAGTGCTAAGAGGTAGACAGAGGCTGTGGCGGTTGGATATGGGAGGCCAGGTCTCAGAGGGATAATTAAGGGCCCTGGTCAGCAATCACAGTGACTGTGAGATTAGCAGAGGAGGGAGGAAGGGAAGGAGGAGGTGAAGAGGAAAGTCTGGAGGAGTTTCTGTAATTTGAGCAGATCCTGCTCAAGATGAAGTGGGAGGGGAGGATGTTCCGTAAGAGGGAGCCCGATGAAGAAAGTGATCAGCCTCCGGCCCTCTGTTTAGCTAAATGCTTTGCACATACAGAGTTGGTGACAGAGGACTGCACAGGTCTAGATGGACAGTACTTAGTAAGAGAAAGCTGCAGATAGTGTGGTCCCAGGCCCCAGACAGCCTTATGGATGATGCAGAGGGATTTGATTTTAATCTGTGCTGCATCCAGGAGCCAGTGAAGAGTTTTTTAGGAGAAATGCTGCCCTTGTGCTTAAAGCCAAGGATAAGCGTCCCTGCCCTGTTCTGGATTAGCTGGAGGGGTTGTAAAGTGGAAGAAGGTAGAATCCGGAGAAGGCTATTGCAGTCATCAAGCCTAGAGAGAACCAGGACTCAGGTAACATTGAGTTTCTGAGGAAAGTTATAAAAGGGAGAATTCCTTTGCAAATGAAGAGTTGAAAGTGGGACTTCTTGGCAATGTCCTGAGTGTGAGGGAGGAAGGAGAGAGAGGAGTTGAAGATGACTCCAAGGTTTCTAACTTCAGATGAAAGGAGCAGGGGGAGAGCCCATAAAGGATGGCCAGAGTGAGGGGAAAAAATTGAAAGCAGGGGTCCCAATGGGAATGATCTCAGTCTTGCCGGCATTGAGAAATAGATTGTTGGAAGTACACCAGGACTGGATGGCAGATTGGCAGTCAGCAATGATGGAAGATGCAAGAGGGGCAGCAGGAAATTTGAAAACAAGTTGTGTGTCATCTGTATAGCACTGGAAGTTAGCAGAGAAGGAGGACATGAGGAGTGCTAGCTGAGAAAGGTAAGTGTTGAAGAGCTAGAGGGAAAGGTTTGAGCCCTGGGGGACACCACAGGTTAAGAAGGAAGTAGATGAGGAGAAGGTGCCCAAAATGACTTGGGATGAACATTCAGTTAGGAAGGAGTCCAGTGCCCGCTCCAATATACCAAGGGTATCATGCAGCCGTTTTATGAGTATGGAATGGTTAACCGTATCGTAGGCAGAGGAGACATCGAGTAGGATGAGAACAGCTGGAGAGTTAGAGTCCAGAGATGCAAGCAGTTCTTCACGGATGTTCATAAGAGCAGTTTCTGTGGCCCTGTAGGCTCAGAATACAGATTGATGGTAGTGGAGACCACCAACAAATTCAGTGTGTGAGGTAAGTTGGGGAAAGACCAGATTCTCCAGCAGTTCCCCAAGGAACGGGGTGATAGAAATAGGGTGGTAGTTGGCTGAACAGGTAGGGTTTGCTGAAGGTCTTTTTCGGAGGGGGCGTGCAAGGGGGCGCTTGAAGATGGATGGGGAAGATCTAGTGGCAAAAGAGTAGTTACAGAGATCAGCAAGTACAGGGGCAAGAGAGCAAATGTTGTCCTTGATGCTTCTGGAGGAGCAAGGGGAAACCTGTTTGGAAGAGACCTTCACGTAGCGGACCACTCTGGAGACTTCTTCAGGTGTAACAGAGAAGGCATAGAGAGAGGAAGAAGTAGGGGTTAGACCATATGAGGCAAGGGAGGGAGTGAGGGTTTGGGAGGGAGGGTAGCAAGGGTGCTCAGGATGTACTGAGTTTTAGTGGTGATGTGTGTGGCCAGTATGTTGAAGAGGGCCTGGGACGGAAGAGCCGAGAAGACTGCGGATGGCTTGGCTAGTTTCCTGCAGATTTGAAAGTGTTCAGCCGTGTTGTTGGATGCACCCGATACCCGTGCCTGGATGTGGGCCCTTTTCTTGGTATGGATGGGGAGTCTGTATTGCCTTTGGAGCAGGTCACAGGCCAGTTTGTCAGAGGGTGAGTCTGAGGTTTCCAACTTCCATGTCACAGCTCAGCAATTGCGTTTCAGGGCTGCAAGTTCAGAGTCATACCAGGTGTTTGGTTTGGAGGTGGTTTTCAGGTGGATTCTCACGACTAGGGCAAAAATATTTAGGGGGTTGGTAATGGCCAAATGGAGGTTGCTGAGAACAGAGACAGTGGTAGAGTCTGGGGAGAGGGAGAGGATGGGATGAAGGTGGATGTGAAGGCAGCAGCTGACACTCATTTGATAGGATGGATGTTCTTGAACAAGGTTTGCAGGGCTTTTGGAGGGGCGGTCAAAGGGCTGAGGGGACCCAGGTCCGAGGAGTCCAGGAGCGTGGAGTGACCAGAGGGAGGGGAGAGAAAGAGGTCAGAATGGATGAGGGCTTCCAGAGAGTGCCCAGCCGAGTGGCTTGGGCTGGAGGGGAGAATGGAGAGGGATAGTGATGTGCAGTGTTCAAGGAAGAGAGTGGATGCTGTGACAGGGGAGAGCAATTGAATTTTGAAATCACCTTTGAAGTAGAGGTTAGAGGTGGTTGAGAGAAAGGAGGAACAGAAGTCAGCCCATTCAGAAAGGAACAGGGTGGTAGCACCAGGAGGCCTGTAGATGGTATCAATGGTCAGAGAGGAGGAGGGGGAGAGAACCAGCTTTCTGAGGTAGAGCTGGGTGGATATGATGGAAGAAGAACCCACTCAAGGAATCAACCCCACCGCCAGCACAGTGAGGTCATTGCTTGGAGATGATCTTGACGCCATCAGGGAGAAGGGAGTCAAAAGCAGTGACTGAGCTGGCATTGAACCATGTCCCTGTAAGAGCAAGAATGTTGAGGTCAATCTCTTCAAGAAGGAGGAAGATGTTGGTGGAGTGTTTGTTGGCTGAGTGGGTGTTAGAGTAGCCAGGTGAAGGAGTTCTCCGCTTTTGAAGGTTTTCTGAGGTGGAGTACAGGGATGTGTAAAATCAGTCAGTGGGGGAGGAACAGAGAGAGTGGTAGGGGGAGAGGCAGGTGAAGCAAGGAAGTTAATGAGGGACGTCGGGCACCTGTCGAAAAGGAGGAGGTTGGGTTGAGCACCCAGAACCAAGATAGTGCCTGTATGGTAGACATTAATGATGTAGCGTGATGATAACTAGCCGGCCAGAGGGGTTCCATTGGATGCCAACATTAATGGGAGAGGATGTGAAAGGGAGGAGAGCGGAGATGAGATGAGGAGGCAATAGTTCTGGATAAGGGAAAGAGAAGAGGATATCAGTAAAGACATGTCTGCGATGTGTAGGTAAGGGTTTGTGGACAGGATGTATTTTTTGTGCTTTTTCCTTCCAGACTTCGTGGAAGAGGGAGGATAGGTGATAATGTAGCAGTTAGAAAAGATGGCTGAGATGGTGAGAGCCATAAGGGTGGCAGAGGTTAGCTGAGGGATGGAAGAGGAGGGGCAGCACAGCACAGATCTAGCTAAACTCACCAGGTGGCCTAGTAGGTACAAGAGGCACAAATGCAATCGTAAAAGGAAAAACTCATTTAAAATGCAGTGGCTGAAATGCAATGCAAGAGGGCACAGAGATGTCAAAGCACACACACCTAAAATCGAATTTCAAGTGCAGTGGCAAAAATGCAACGCAAGAGGGCACAGAGATGTCAAAGCACAGACACCTAAATTCGAATTTCAAGCGTAGTTTCATTAATGCAATGCAAGAGGGCACAGAGATGTCAAAGCACACACACCTACATTTGAATTTCAAACGCAGTGGCAAAAAATGCAGTGAGAGAGGAAGTAGGTTAGATGAGGCAAGGAAGACAGAGGAAATAGGCACATTAATTGGTTCAGAAGTTTAGTGGCAGAGGCAATAGGAAAGTTCAGCCATCACTCACTAGTAGATCTGCAGGGAGCATAGAGGTCCAAGGGCCCAAGTTAATTGTTTAGCAGTATGTAAGTGTGGATGCCAATACATAGTTTGAGAAGGGGGGACAAGAGGTGGAGGACCTCTGGGCCACTCTTGTCCCAGACAGGCTCAGACAGGGCCTTAGCTGTGTGCCTTTGCTGGAGGGGCCGGCTTCCGCCAGCCGCTGCCTCTCATTGGCTGCTGTAGAAAGAGGCAGCCAATCACTGTGTGGGCAGCTACAAAGCAGACAATGGCTCCAGGCCCATGTCAGGGGCAGCCATTGTGGACATGTTGTAGTGATGCAATGGTTGCATGCTGGTAGAAAGCAAAACCCCCAGAGGAGGCTTTACACCTATGTATGACACGCTACACATGAAAACTGCTAGATCCACATGTTCCATATGCTGAGATGCTGTATAATGAGATTGAGATTCTACTGTCTTCCATCATGCATGGTAACAGTTGCAAGGACTGGTATCCCCAGAGATAGAAGTGTTTGAAGATTGTGTCAAGGATCATTGGAGAGTACTCGTCATTTTTTACCTGCATGTTTGGTATTGAGGTCATATTATATTCAAATCTATGGTAATTATGTTTATGATGTGTGCAATATTGAAGGGGATGCATTTTGGTCCTATTTGACCTCAGGTCGCTCTATAATATTATCAAATAATACTTTTAATCTGTAGAAAAATATTCAGGAAAGAATACATAAGTGATCTAATATGATGAATTATGAACAGTTATAATTGATTATTTAATGTGATTTCATGTTTTGCATTTTTTATATAATGTGTTAAAACGTTTCATTGTAAACTTAAATAACACTAATAAAAAAATACAAATAAAACAAAATGTGCCATATGGGTTTTTTAACAAAATATAGCTTGGGGGTGGACATCAATAGTAAACTGTACTGTTTAAATAAAAAGTGAACAGAACCAACCGGGGCAGAAGAGATTGGAAATATAAGCGCTTGTCGAGGCAATAACGAATACATACATATCAGGTGCAACTTAGTTAATACCAATTGTGTAGCTGCTGCAGATGACTGCGTCAAAGAGGAACCCCAGCCCAGGGTACCCACAAGATAATGAACTGCAATAAGTGACACAACCACACCGCGCAATTACAAATGTCAATTTATGAAGAATTCGATATGTCGAATACAGCCGACACGTGTTTCGACGTCAGGTCTTCTTACAGGCTGTGAATTCTTGTTAGACCCACAAGTTCTTCACAAACTGACATTTGTAATTACTGTTTAAATAAAAAAAATCGCCTGAAACCAAAAGACACAATAAGACACCAATTGCCCAGTTTCAAGAACTGTAATCTTCCCATTGTAGTTCAGTGAGTGCGCACAAGAGATCAATACAGCATCTGGATTCAGTAGAAAGGTTTGTAAGTAATCCTATAATTCCTAACAAGGGACACGTACATTTGGGGACTGTGTAGTGCTGCATCCAAACCACAAGGGAGCAAATGTATGCATTCCCCAAAACACATAGTTAGTTAAACTATGTAATTCATTTTCTTGCTTATTTAAAATTAGGCAAATTTCCAACAATGCCAATACAATTGGACCTGGTACTCACAGCACAGTGATGCACTGCTGGAACACAGCACTCCGTATCATGCGCATCTGGTTCCCCTCCAGGTCCCTGCAGTGAGAAAGATCACCCACATTGAATACAGGTTCTTAAAGCAGTCAATTTCCATTTCAACACTATAGATGTCGTGCAGCTTTCAGGAACATTGACACACCAAAAGCCGCAAATGCCCAATGTAATTCTCATCGGGTTCTTTCCACTTCATCAGTTCTCTTTGTCATTCCTCGATTGCAGATGGACTCAAGGGAGGTTATAAGTGATTTCATCGCAGCAATTTGACCGAATGCATATCCATCAAATACATTTTTTTCTTTTAAGACACTTGGCCGCAAATATATGCAGGGGGGCGAACCCCTTTCAGCCTCTTCTTACCCCATCCTTAAAGGCATGGTCTGGTAAAAAATGTTATTTAAAAAATAGATAGGCAACATAAAAAAAAATACTAGCATTTAATTTTTTTAAACTTCCCATGTAACATTTTGAGCTATTCAAGCTCAAAATTCGCAAAAGCAAGCACGTGGGCGCATCCATTTTGTGAAATGGATGCCCCCCTGCGCTGGCTTTTGCTTTTGCGGCACTAATGAAGGAAAAGCCAGCCAGCTGTAGTAAACAAAAGCTACCGCTGGGTGGCTTTCCCTTCATTAGTGCTGTACGCGGAGGACGGGGACCGGAGACCAGAGCAGGAAAGCTGCAGCTGAATCTCGGTAAGTGCTATTTATTTTTAAAAAAATATAAGCACTAGCTGCGTCTTTTTTTCTAAGTTTTCCGGGCTGGAGGAGACCGGAAAACTTAGAAATAAAACCGCAGCTTTAAAAACGTTGTATTTATGTTTGCGGTCGCTTTTGAAGCGACCGCAAACATAAATACAACGTTATTGTGTTGGAAAACGCTGCAGTTTTTCTTTCCAAGTTTCTCAGGCTCCTCTGGCTCGGAGGAGCCTGAGAAACTCGGAAAGAAAAACCGCAGCGTTTTCCAACACAACCGCGTTGTGTTTCTGCCTGCTGTGGCTATCACTTTGCGAAACACAACGCGGTTGTGTTTACATGCCGCGTAGTGTTTCTGCCTACAGCTGATTTCCCATTTGGGGCTCTCGGGCTCCCCATGGGGAGCCCGAGAGCCCCAAATGGGAAATGCTAAATGCTGCGTTGTTTCTGCCTAAATCTGCTTTCCCATTTGGGGAGCCCGAGAGCCCCAAAAGGGAAAGCAGATGCTGCGGCTCCGAGCCGGAGGAGCCTGAGAAACTTGGAAAGAAAAACCACAGCGTTTTCCAGCACAATAACGTCGTATTTATGTTTGCGGTTGCTTCAAAAGCGACCGTAAACATAAATACAACGTTTTTAAAGCTGCGGTTTTATTTCTAAGTTTTCCGGGCTCCTCCAGCCCGGAAAACTTAGAAAAAAAACCACAGCTAGTGCTTATTTTTATTTTTTTTAAAATAAATAGCACTTACCGAGATTCAGCTGCAGCTTTCCTGCTCTGGTCTCCGGTCCCCGTCCTCCGCGTACAGCACTAATGAAGGGAAAGCCACCCAGCGGTAGCTTTTGTTTACTACAGCTGGCTGGCTTTTCCTTCATTAGTGCCGCAAAAGCAAAAGCCAGCACAGGAGGGCATCCATTCCACAAAATGGATGCACCCATGTGCTTGCTTTTGCAAATTTTGAGCTTGAATAGCTCAAAATTGTGCATAGGAAGTTTTAAAAAAGAGAATGCTAGTGTTTTTTTTTATGTTGCCTATCTATTTTTTAAATAAAATGTTTTACTATACCATGCCTTTAATTATCCTTACCGCCCCATATATTTGAGGCCAAAGAAACTCAAAGGATTTGCATTCGACCAAATCTCCTGCAACAAAACCTCCCTATCCCCTCATAGGACAAGGAACAAGGCTGGTGGATGAGTTACAGAGGGTTGAGCGTGTCGGCTACTTGCTGCTAGTGAGTGGGAACCCCTGCATAGGCTAGAGCTGGCTGGTGGCACAGCGAATAACAAAACAAATGCATAACATTATGTCAATTAGCGATTGTGATCTCCCATCCTCAAGCACAGGGGACCACCCTTTATTAGAGACCATTGGCCTACTCATGTCAATATTCCTGCTCATATGCATGCGTGAACAGCTCCAGGGCCCTAACAGGAGCAGCCGCCTGTGGCAATACTACATGTCAATACTGTCACAAGCAAAGGATCAACAGGCAGATGAAAGCCAAATTGAGTTCACAGATTTTATTTATAATTAACAGCAAGGGATTAGGGCAATCTGAGCACATGGCTAGGTTGATGGATGTGTATACAGCTCTGTCGGGTTCTTTATAAGACCAGGGCCAGTTCTTACCTCTCTCCCTAGATCAGGTCTTCCTTTCTAGTGGAAAATAGTCACAGTTTTGGGGATGTATAGTGTTCCACACATCTTTCTTGAGTGAGATTGACTCTTTCTGGGGTGTCTCTGGACTTGTCAGGAGGTCGAGTTGCTCCTACGCAATATGTAGGTTACTTGGCACTGGCACCCATGATGCCTTGGGTCGTCTGGATGGGGGATGGGCTTCAGTCTTTTTTGGGGTGTAAGTCCCCGTTCTGGCCATGGTAGAGCCTAAATATGGGGCCTCTCCGCAAACATGAAAACCATTCTTCATTTTGAGGCTCAGGGAACCATTTCTCAATTTGTTCCCCTTCTTTCTTCTGCCTTCCTTCTCCTAATTTCACTTCGATAAGTTTTTTCTGCTTTTCTCCACATTTTTGCTTTCTTATGTCTTCTCTTCCTTCTCTCTTTTGCTTTCATCTCTCATCATCCACTGAGCTCCCTCTCCTCCTTGCTTGTGCCTCCTCGCCGTACTGCAACATTTGTCGTATTGAATGTAAATGGCGTCCACCCCCCCTTCAGCCAACAACCTAAGCTCCTTAAAACAGGCGCACTGCGATTATGCAACCATGATTTCAGAGACAAAGCAGCTGTATTATAACTCTCCCATTGAGGCTGTGGCCAGTCAATTGAAAGCCTCATTTTCCCTGCTGAAGGTAACGAGGAACCCTTTTTAACCTAAACTCCCCACTTCAAATGAGAAATGTTACACATTTTCTTGATTTTTCACTGATAAAATATCAGCGATTTGGCAAGAACTACCCCAATCCTTTGGATCCAAATCAGTTAGGCTGTAAAACCAGCATATGCTGGGACTTTCATCCTTGCTGATGATGATAAAGTTAATGCATTAATGGCGAGGACTAAAGCTACGTTCATTAATGGTGATCTCTGCCCAGCCGTCAAGGTAAAAGAACATGATTCTATTTTTCTCCCTTTTTATAGGCAATTGGTCAATTTTTCACGTAGGTGGGCTGCTTCCCTGACTCCTTAAAAACTGGTAATTTGACCATTGCTAAAAAATCTTACTAGGATGTGGAGGATTTGGCCAATTATAGACCCGTATCTTCCATTCCCCTTTCGGGCAAATGTAGCTAGATAATAGTTTCGGACCAACTGAATAGATGGATATCCGAACAAAGTTTATTGGCAGGTTTTCAGTTTAGTTTCCGTAGTGCGTTTAGGACAGAAACAGCTCTGCATATTCTTGATTATGTGTATCGCTGGCAGATCTTGTCTACTAATTCCGTTGGACCTACCTGCAGCATTCGATACCAACATAACACATCGGATGGGAATTAGAGGTCAAGTTCCTGAGTGGTTATGGTCATTTCTGAATGCCAGGCAGATGTTGGATGTGATGAGTCAGACTCGTTCAGATCCTTTTTGGACATTATTTGGTGTTCCTCAAGATCAATTCTTTCACCACTGCTTTTTAATTTATCTATGGAGCCTTTTGGCAACTTGATAGCAAAATATGATATTGAAATAAACCAATACTTGAAACACTAGTGTATAGGCATGTGTCAAACCTTATCTCTCACCTCAAAACTGCCTGTTAATAGCCAGAGCCACAGTAGGGGCTAGATTGTACTACTGCAATGTCCTCTTCTTAGGCACCTCAGCTAAGAACTTAAAGAAACTCCAAACCACTCAAAACAACGCCCTCAGGGCAGCCCTCAGCATTCCAAAAAGGGAGCACATCTCCCAAGCCCGGAAAGACGCCCATTGGCTCCCAGTCAGGGAGCGCATCCTATTCAAAGCCCTTTCCATTACACACGCCTGCCTAGCAAACACAGCACCTCTGTACCTCTCAGAAACCATTCACCGCGCCACTTCAGAAAGACCTACACTCACCCAACACTGCAACCTGCTCGCCATCCCAACCTTTAAAAGAGCCAAAACTGGCGCCTCCAGCTTTGCAGTCTTAGCACCAAAAAATTGGAATGCGCTACCACCAACACTCAGGAAAAAGACCTCACGCTCAGCCTTCCGCAAGTTTCTGAAAACTCAACTATTCCACTAGGCCAGCCACCTTAGACACTTCAGACATACCTTACCTGACCTGTGAATTCCTCCATGTTAATTGCCCAATCCGTAACTGAAATGTATGTCTAAACTGCTGTATGCTCTTGTAACCCTATAAACTATGCTCTTTGTCTAAGCAAGTATCCTTAAAAGCGCCACGATGCCCTAGGGCCGATGCGCGGTATACAAATGCAAATAAATAAAAAATAAATAAATCATGAGACACAACTATATCTAAGAATTTCATCAGAAAAAGATATGTTTCATTTATGTGATTTCCTTGCTAAGATTGAGATCTGTATGCCTGAACATGATTTAAAACTGAATCTTTCTCTTTCACTCTCTTCTTTCCTCACCCCCTAAAATTCCATACCTAAAACTCCCAGACCCTTTTTGTCTCATAGCCCTTTTTAAAGCTGCCCACCAGGCCATATGTCTGAGTAGAAGCAGCTGTGCATGCAGAGTTCGTGTGTATCTTGATTTGTTTAGGTCCCTGCATATTACAATGTTGCAGCTGAGAAACATTGACACGCGGGCCATCCCACTGCTCGGCTAGGCAAGTTTACAAGATCAGCATCTCCCATTTGTAATTACTGCCAGTCTTTGCAAGCTTCATTGGCTGCCTTCTGCTCTAAAGCTCTTGAATCCTTTTACGTCCCTCTAAGTCAGTATTCTTAATGTCATGTGCCCATTCCTGGAACCCCACAAGTAGGTTTAAGTGCGGACCACAGAGCCCACTGGGACCACAGATATTTTTCTTAGTTTCATTTCATGAGCCAGAGGTTCCTCCTTCTCTCTTTTGGCATATTCCTCACTGCACCTATGTTTTCCAGTTAGCCTTGAGTACCCCCTGAAAGTTATATAAGGGCTGCACATTAGGCTGAGGATGGAGTGGGGACATTGACATTTTCACAGTACCTCCTTCTGGACTGACACAACAAACCAAGTGGTGGTGCCCACTCCCCCATGCTCACCTCACACTCTTATCCTCATTTCCAGCATTTGACTCCATCACAGTAAACACCATCTTTTGCAAAATATTATGGAGACGAATTAGTTAGCAGTTGTGGGCTGTTTGTGCCATCCCCTGAAGGCGTAGCATGAGCAGCTTAAACCATTAGCTATGAGTTATTAAGGAAGGTCTTGAACTATGCAAAGGTTATCACTCGGTTGATCATGGGGTCGGGGGGCTTAAGGGAAGGATCTCTATTATCTCTACGGGGTGGTGGTGGAGTTTTGGCTAGGGACGGGGTCATAGCTCAGGTCTTGGGAGGATAGCTTAGGGGCACCGTGCTTGCCTTGGAAGCAAGATGACACGGAGCAACACAGGTTTGATCCCCGGGTCCACGCTTAGAAACCTCTGGGTATTCAGCACGATATAAATAACCTATCATATCAACAGACTCTGAACTCTAGTTCATCTTCTGTGATGTTTTTATGGTGTAGGGTTGGCTCAGCCCTTGGTTCATCCTATAGTGTAACCGTGAGCCCCTTGAATTGTACATCATTCTGGGTGATGCAACTGCCTGGACAGCTTGCTGTTACCTTTGCAACCTGTCTTTGTGTTATTATGAGGGTAGTAGCCAAAATCCATATGCTCGCCTTCCCTCCTACTTGCCTGTTTTTGATCAGCACTGTGGTCCAATTTCCATGAATGACTCTCTCTCACTTTACTCTTGGCACTCAATCAAGTGTTGCTGACCTGATGCTTGACTTGTATTTAACGCTTTGAGTGACAAAAATTGGCTGGAAGGACATAGTAGTGTTGGTAGGCCATCCGGTAAGCAACTCAACCAGGGAGTATTCAACAGAGATGTGTGGATTGGTCTGGTAGTTTACCAAGAAGCAATATGTCATGCTTTGTGTCCCCATTTCATCGGGACCAATAAGGGGTGGTCTGAATGTGTTGACTTGATGCCTTAAAATGGCAAGCTGTTGTCAATCTTCATCCCACTGGGGATTCCAACGGCTGCAATTATCTTTTAGACATTGGATATATTTATCTCAAAGGATGTAAAGAGTGCAAACTCTACTTCCATTTATCACAATGAGCTGTTATTGACCACTGGACTGACCTCACTTCATCCCAAGATAGGTGACTCTGTCTTGGGAGCGTACAGAGGTGGTGGATTACTGGCACCTGGTGCTTGTACATTATGCAAGTGGCGATGGTCACCTCCACTTTCGCCATGATTATTGGGATACACGCCCTTTTTCTAAGTCTGACACACTGGTGGCTTTCATGGCGTAGTAGGATGAATCTCCTTAACAGTTCTTTCATGATGTTCATGGGGATTGCTTGCCTCTCTTTGGCTTGGCATCTTGTACGATGAGCATTGTCATGTAGCATGCTCTTCCACTGCCCTGTAGCAGCTACTTTTAGGATAATTGGGAGTTATTTTCATTTATCGTTATCCTCAATGATTTCCGTGGCCAACCCTACATATTCTTCCATTCAATCTGCCTCTCAACCCTCAATGACTGCGGTTTCTCATGTGCACTTGAATAGAAAATCAGGCAAATGAACAAACCAGACACCAATCCTAGGAAGAAGTAATACACTTGCAATTGAAGCATGGGCTTTTGTTTGGATCATTGCAATATTGGTCGGAGCAGTTTATGGTCCGACATAACCATGAAGGTGTGGCAGAAGGTATAGAGGTGGTCACTCCCATTAGATACCAAGGGCCTCTTTTGCATTTTGGAGTAGTGCTGTTTGGGGGGAGTCAGGGCTCTGCTGGTATAGCCCATGGTTCACGTTTGTTTACACCAAAACCACAGGGGCTGTGTCACGAAGTCCACTGCTTAACTTTAAGGACTGTCAAGAGGGTGGTTGAATGAGCTGGGTGCTACTATAAGCAAGAAGATTTTGGGCTTGTAGAAGGCTAATGGGGGATTGCAAGATCACCCTCAGTGAGTCCATGCTCGAAGACAAGGGACACAGACAGTGGAAACGTCCATCCCCATAATCATAGGTCTGTTAGAAACCCCCTAGGACAGTTTACACAGCTCGCGCTCTGAAACACTGGTGTATGAGCGCGATAGAAATAAAATATCAATCAATCAATCAATCAAACAGCCAGACCCAAACCCCCCAGCATAGACATAAATGCATTCTCTTTAAGGGAAATCCTTTCCAAGACACTCAGCAAAGGTATTGAACGATTTGATACAGATGACAGTTCAACAATGTTCATCACAAAGTCTTTTTTATGAACAGAGAACAATGAGATACAATGTTTCAATTTCCCAGCTCAGGAGGAATTGTACAGGTAACAAGGGTTTCCATGCTTACCACAGGCAGTGCAAACACCAAGCAGGGTCAGAGAGGGGAAAGACAAATCTGAAATGGCAATAGACCCTAAGATGAGTCTCCTTTAAGCCCACGTGACCCAGGTCACACTAACCAATAAGGCACAACACACCCTAGCAGCACAATGGTGCAGACCCTCACCCAGGTTCCCGCCCAGGGGGAGGGATCACCCAGAGATTCAGCTGCCAGCATTTCTCAGACTGTATATAGTGTCTCATCAGACTATGTTTTGTGTGAAGATGTGATTAGAACATTAAAGAGGAGAAGTTACATCACCATATTCCACTGTCTCTGTACTTTTGCTTTAAATATCTTAGTTGGTCAAAATGAATGTCATGATCATTGAGACATCACCATCGTCAATTTGGCTAAAGTTTTTTGGAGTATTGCACATTCCGCGCTAAACAACAATCTGATGATTTATGATATTATTTTGGTTCCTAATATTGATCATTTCTGTTTCACAGAAACTTGGATTTCGGACTTTAACACAGCTATGACTAATGATTTACTACCATCCAATTATAGGATTCCAGGAAATCACATATTGACTGCATTGGCAGCAGCGTGGCTATCATTCCAGAGCAATTTGAAAATTACTAAACCTGAAACCCAGGGTATTGCCTGCTCTGAATCACTGCTCATGAAGATTAATGTTCTAATAACATTAATTTCAGCTTTGTGGTCCCAGACAAGGCGGTGCTCGAGCTATCAAAAAGACTACAGGAGGAATTATTCTTTCAAACACTCATCTATTAATCATTTCAATTTTTGGTTTGATAATGTTTACAATACAGACATATCCTAGCTCTCGGATGGCCTGAGAAATTGTGGACTAGGGACACTAATATCAACATCTACAAACAGGACGATATGCCCTGGACTATATTTTTCCCTGAAGTCAAAAAGTATCATCTGGGCCATTTGGGGTTAACTGCCTTGCCTCTTTTCTTGCACGAGTGTCAGTGATGTGTGCAGTAGTCCAGGCATGTTTGCTGATTATTGTGGCATTTTTCTGACATGCCACTTGGGTTTTACGGCGGTGTTGGTGCCATCTGCATGCTCACGTAGGTGTGGATTTGGAGGGTCCTGGAGAAGGTTTCACTGCAGTGACGGTTGTGCTTTTATATTGATTGTCTACACAGATTCAAGGATACAGTCTGGTCCCTGTGAAGTATTGAATAACCTTTGAATGAGGTGTTTATAGAGTGTGCCAAGCCTGTCATGTCTCTTGTGTGATAACAGCAGAGACATACATGGTATTTTGGAGGTATTTGTTATGGGTCCATTTATGGATTTTTCTAGAGTTCTATATCGGTGAGGATGTGAGAAACCAGAGGGTGTCTCACCCGCTAGTCCCTGGGGATCTCTCTGTCAAGTGGCCACGGCACGGCCATCACCTTTGGATCCAGACCCTGGGGGTGGACCAGTGCAGGAGGATCACCTGTGTTAGGGGTATACAGGCAGTGGGGGTGAGGCAGCCGATGGTGTGACAGGGTATTGCACCCTTTTTTGTTCACCAAACCCATTCTGTTTTTTAGGATTATCCCTCCCCCCTTTTTTCAAAAATACTGGGCCGAGGAAAAGGGTGACTGAGAGTAACAATACTAACATAGATTGTACTGGACATGTCCCACTAATCGGGTCAGGCAAAGTCAGGCACTTCACTTTAAGTGCATGCACCTGATACCAATTAGCTCTCATCACACAGTTAAAAGGCAGCACCAAGAAACACACTCTGAGTAAAGCGGAACACGAGTACAAGCAGACTTTCCGGGGCGAAGGCAAACCTACTGGAGCAGAGCGACAGACCAAGGGACAAGAGCAGCGTGTTGAAAACCACAAGAATTCCTTACAGGAAGTCTTGCCTGCAGCAGGCCATGAAAGACACGTGGAGAAGGCCAGATCACACAACAGAAGGCTGCATTGTGTTTCAAGGACACCAGAGACCATCCCGGGTGAACGTCAGCTAGGGAGGTGAGGCCAGGCCTGTGGTACTAAACTTGACTCATGAATTGGAAATCATAAATCCAAGAATGAAATGCACACAGCTGGGGATTTGGCAAGCAACCTGAGAGACTGGTGTGTGTTAAAGAAAGTTTGAAGTGGCAACATTATATCGTGAAGGCTGCACGTGTGTGGATGAGATGCAAAGAAAGGCAGACCTGTGAATAAACTTTGAAGTAAGGACAGCTGTGAAATCAGCAATACTGAGTAACAGAGTGGTCGGGAGAAAGGAAGTAGCCCACGCCAAAGTCTCCATGAAAGGTACATTGTTTAAAACGATAAAGCAAATGAACAGCAAAAGCAAAATAAGCAAAATTACCTCCTAGAGAAGGGGAGCATGAACGTTGAACCTGGAACGTTGAGTCAAGGTGGTCCTGCAGAGATCTGTAAAGAAAGCCACGCACATTCAAAAGTCTTTGACTTCTGAAAGCATTCTGAGTCCAAGTGAGGGAGACCTGAAGTGTAATAAGTTTGGGGAAGGGAGCCCCCTTGCACATTTTTTTTTAACTTTGTTTTTAAGAGGTCTGAGCCCGGCAGAGGGGGACCCAGATGAACTGTGTTTTAAAGAGGTCTGGTCCCGACAGAGGGTGGTTTATGTGAACTTTTTGTTGAAACATCATTTGGAAGTCTGGAAAGATAGACTTTAAGGTGGAAGGCCAGGTGGGCCTCGATGCACGTTTTGGAACTGTTTATTGTGTTGAAAACCTGAGCCAGAGTGTGTCATCCTGCCTACAGGGACAGCCTTACTCCGTGCGGTCTAACATGGGGAGGTGAGCTGATTCAGCCAGATTTATTCTTTTGAACACCGATTTATTCTTTACATACATTTCTCCTTTATACACTTTTTGTACAAGAGATAGGGCATGCATTAGGTTTTGTTAGCATAGGCCATTTTGATTTGAAGGACTCCACTAGGACTGTTATGTTTATCGTTTGACAGTGGAGACTACTCACATCTTAGTTATAGGGCAAAGGAGGACTTTTTCCAACCCCTGAAACTACAATAAAAAAATTTACAAATTGTACCTATTGTGTCAGTGTCATACTTGTGATACCATGCCTTCCATGGAAAGGTGTTTGTTTTGAAGGTGCAGTTGCAGTTTTTATTGGTGTTGATTGGTTATACCCTTTTATTTTTGTTTTCAGAATTACCTTTGGTTGCAGCATATTGAACAATAAGATTCATTGTTCGAATGGATTATTAGACCAGGGGCCCGATTCTCAAGTTGGAGCTAATTACCAAAAATGTTGTTAAAACTGCTAAAAACATTTTCGGTAATTACGACCTATTCTGAAGGTGGCGCAATCTTCCAAAGTCGGACTGATTGCGCCACTTTTGGAATATGGGTGCCGGTTGCTAGGAAGGGCTGGAAACCGACCTAGCAACCAGAACTTTTGATATCTCTCCCTTTGCATGGTTATTCTTATGGCACTCCTCCAATATCGTAAGCCTTGAATTTGGCGCTGAAGTACAGTACCAAATTGGTGTTGTACAGGAGGAGTGCCACAAGAAGCACACGTACAGAAGGAATGCCACAAGAAGCACATAGCTGTTTAGATGTGTAGATGGCGACAGGTGGGTCCAGCACTGATTCTTTTTATTTATTTTTCCAGAAGAGCGCATACTGCCATCCTTGGTTCTACTATAGATGGCAGTATGCACTTTTCTGCAAATAAAGATAAAGAAATGCAGTGCAGGACCCACCTGTTACGATCTGCACACCCAAAAAGCACATGCATTTTTGTTTTCTTCTCGGCAGCATTTTCGTTAAATAACGATTCCCTTGTTATTTACCGAAAATGCTGCAGAGATTCTGCAATCCGCCTGTTTCCATTGGAAACAGGCGGATTACAGCGAAAGCACTGTTGTGCTTTGCGAAGACGCCCAGGCCCACACGAGAAGGTGCCTGGGCGTCAAGAAATGGTGCAGTGACTCGTGCTATTTAGCATGCTCACTGCGCCATGATGAGAATCGGGCCTCAGGAGTATTAATAATTACATTGCTCGTCGGTTTGGGGTTTTCAGTTTACACTTTACGAACTACACATTACATCTGATTTCTGGTACCCCTGAGGAAGGTCCAACATTTATAGTCTTATGGACTGAAACATGTAGGGTCAGGTTTATGCGATTAGGGCATCAGATTCTGTTTAGGTCACTTTGTGTCGTCATATGTACTATCATTATTTGTGAGGTCTCAGGTTGTGATTTTACGCACCCTGTGTTTTGTTGTTGATTTTTTGAGCTGTGTATTGTGTGTCTTTTTTGCTTCCAATATTGTCTTGAAGAAAATGTTTGTGGTATAAGTTTTTTTTAAACTATGTCATCAATCATTGAATACAGATTATTTGTACTAGTATTTGTAACAGTGCAGCTCCTGCTTTCACAGTCTCCCTGAATCTCCAAATGTACCCCCACCCTCCCACCCCTTTGTTGGATTGTGTCACCCTATCATTGTCACATTATCTGACTACTATGGACTTCCCTATTTCATTCAGGCTATAATACCCACCCACTATTGTGCATAATTGAAAGAAAACAGGGAGCACTGACCACTCCTAGAAAATGGTGTCCTTAGATTAGGTTACTGTCCTTAATCAGAATTCTTGTACTTAGGGATGTCAATTCACCAACATCCTTGAGGAACAGAATGAACATCATATGCCTGATGACATCACAGGAAGTGACATGACCTGACTGTTTGATCCTGACATTGCAGTATGCATATGTCATATGAGCTTTGGCCTGGTGACAGGACAGAAAGTGGCATCGTAAAAGTAAAGACAAATACCTACAATAAGTATATGATTAATAAAATAACAAACAGTACTAAGGCAGGTAAAAGGCAGTTTTAGTTTTCAAATGCATTTACTGTATATTAACTACACTATGTAATGGGTGGGGTCATAATATGTCACGTTGCACACTCATTAGAACCATCCTAGGCCACTTGCGCTGATTTCGTATGCCTCATATGGCAGGTTACTGCCATCTTAAATGTGTTAAAGACTCATATGCCAGGTATAACCATAATATGGTATATACGGCCCCAAATGCCAGGCACCTCTATGATATGCTAAGCACAACCTCATATGCACTTACACTAGGTTAAGCCTCATTTGCCATGTACAGCCTTCATGTGCATATTAGGTCCACACAAACCTAAGCACTCCGATATTTGCCAAGTGCCATCCCATAGCAGCTAATGAATGATATGCTAAACAAGTCATCTCACTTATTCTTTAATAGTAAACAGGTAAATGAATTCTTTTTGGTATCTGTCATGGGTCGGAAGAAGGAGTCAGACACATATTGCATATTTCTTTGGTTTTTATTCAAAATAATAAAGAAAATGCCTACCCTATTACTACAGGGGTGTTCCCTACCTGACCAAACCAACTATTGGTGATTGTTGGTCGTCAGGAAGATCAAATCAAAAATCTTATCTGTACAAAGCTTAATCTATCTGACCCTACTACTAATACTAATGACTATAGTTTGCCAAAAGAATGTCTCTCTCTCTCTCCTGGCTGCCTTCCTTCTGCCTCTGTCTTGAGGCTAATATATATATCAGATATAAAAATGTAATTCTCTATAAACAAGTACATTACAATGGTCTCTTCTTGGCCTCAGTGTCTTATTTATGGGCTCCTGTAGCTCCTGCAAACTTCTCATAGGCCTGGTGTTCCAGAGGGAGTAATGCTTTTCATTATTCTCAGTAGTTTCCTAAATGGTTTTCTTAAGATAGTCTCTTACAGTCCTTCCTCTGGGTTTGAGTATTTCACTCTCTTTCCACTTCACCCTTCTGGGATTTGATATGTGCTATATCATGGCCGAGGCACCAACACTTCTGGGTTCTCCCAGAAAATGTCTCGCCACCAATTTCTCATTGTAGAACGAGTCAAACCCTTAGTGCATACTGGGGCTGAAACACCTCATGGAATTCCCACTGACATACCAGTCTCCTCTATATCCTTCTCTTTTAGGGAGCTATCAGATGTGAGATGCTGAACATTGTTAATGGGGTGAAACCCACCTCTTGCAAAGGTGATATTTTCCTGGCCTCTTTCCTTAAAGAGTTCCTGCCATCACTTGTTCCCTGGGTTACTAGGTTTATCAATCTATCTTTCCTGGAGGCTCAAGCCCAGGATTGCCCCAAAAAAGCATGGATAACACCTTTATTAAAGATTGATAACCTTGATCCAGCTGACCCCGGCAACTTTTCTCCCTCTTCCTGCTCCTACCTGCTAGACAAAAAACCTTGGGGTCATCTTCGATTCCACACTCTCCTTCTCTCCTCACATATCTGACGTCTCTAAGAAGTCACACTACCAGCTACACCTCCTCAGAGGTATCCTTCCCTTCCTCTCCTTCCCCCAGAAGCTCACTGTCTCTAGAGCCCTGGTTCTCTCGAAGCTGGACTACTGTAACAGCCTCCATCTAAATCTTCCTGCCTCTACTCTCCGCCCTTTGCAACCCATCCAGAACAGAACTGCGAGACTTGTCCTTGGCCTCAAGCCCATGGACAGTATCTATCCAGGACTGAAATCACTACACTGGCTCCCAGTGGCTGCGAGGATCAAGTTCAAAACCCTCTGCATTGTCCACAAGACCTTCTGGGGCCTTGGGCCAAAATACCTTCAACTCCCTCTTCCTAAATATCTTCCTTCTCGAGCTCTTCGCTCATCCGCCTCCAACTCCCTCATGGTCAGCTGCTTTTTCAAACAACGAGTATGTGGCAGATCTCTCTCTGCTGCAGGGGCCTCCCTCTGGAACAGCCTTCCTGCCCCCCTGAAACTTGAGGAGAACTATCTCCGGTTCCGGAAGCACCTCAAAACCTTCCTCTTCGCCTCTGCTTTCTCGCCCCCTCTCCCCTGCTAAAGTTACTAAACTGCACTGAATCTGCAACTGGGCCACTCACCTTCTCGGTCCTTGGCCCAGCCACTCTCCCCTGCACTGCCTCCCTGGCACCCCCTGCACTACGGGACTGTGTCTGTATCCCTACATCCCCCCTTCCCAGCACTTATCTGCACTTCCTCGCACCGCCACTAGCTGGCCCTTGTTACTTTCCTGTATGCTATTAGCCTGCACTGCACTCTCCCCTCTCCCTTTCCCCTTGGACTCCTCCCTTTCCCCTCCTCCCTTGCACTTGCGCTATCTGAATGACACCTTGCCTAGTAGGATCGTTGTATGTCTCCCCTTGTTCCCCCCCCGCCTCGTCGCGCCTTGAAACACTTGTGTATAGGCGCATTATAAATACCATATCATATCATATCATATCATAACTATAGGCCCATAACTAATGTGCCTTTGCTGTTGAATATTCTCGGCAAAGTGGCCTGTTGTCATTGCAGTACTCAAGCAACAAGGAATTCTTGCCTTGGGGCAATCAGGGTTCCGAACAAGGCATGTCACAGAGACTGATCTTCTAGATTTAAAGTCAAATATTGTAAGAATCATTGATAAGGGCGGTACAGCTCTACTCCTTTTACTTGACCTCTCTGCTGCTTTTGACTTAGTCCCCACAATCTTCTTGGGGACAGATTGGTCAAGATAGGGAAATGCTCTGCTAGTGCCGCTAATTGGTTTACCTCCTTTCTTGGCCCAAGACAGGCAAATGTGGTCAGAGACGATGCACAATCCCAGCCGGTATCTCTTACCTGTTGGGGTACCGCAGGGCTCCTGTCTGTTGCCATTGTTGTTTAATGTTTACATCAGGCCTTTGTGCATTGTCTTGGATGACCTGAGTGTCGAAAATTATGCGGATGACACCCAAATCCTCCTTGAGCTATCCAGGCCATATTCTAAGGATCTGGAAAGGGTAAATGAGGTCTACGCCGCAGTCCAATCCTGGATGGCTCTGAGCTCAATTGCTCTGAATGACAAAAGAACAGATTCTCATTCTCGGAACAAGTGCTAGACTAAAAAAGCTGGGCTATCAATATAGTGATTGTATGATTGCAGGAAATGTCATTCCTGTTCTTGAGCTTGCACAGACATTGGGAGTATATCTAGATTCACAGCTGACTTTCAGGAAACATGTCTCGTATATAAGCTCCCCTTGCTCATATACGACACATTTACTGTGGCAAATAAGCCCTTGTTTATCAGAAGAAAACAGGACCCTGATTGCCTCTACCACCATAAACACTAGGCTTGATGATTCCTTCAACTCAGACCAACATTAAGAGACTACAAGTTATACAAGATGGAGCAGTCCTGTGCGGTTTGTGAAATTGGACAGCGCTCCTACGTGACTGAAGCCCATTGCATGTTGCACTGGCTTCCGGTAAAACTAAGACTGCAATTTAAGGCATCCACTCTAGTGTACAAATGTCTAGATGGCAATGGTCTGGCATATACCTCTGCTCTCACATCAGGAGAACTCCTGCTAAACGAACCTTGCGCCCAAATATAGATGCCCTGGTGCTCGAGCTGCGCTTTTCATTGAAGAAAATCTGAGGTGCTAGATTTGATGCATGGGTTCCCCTTCTTTGGAATGCCCTCCCTCTTTCACTTAGAATACTTCTATCACTGGCGCTATTGAAACAGTGCCTGAAGTCATTCCTTTTTCAGAAGGGCATAGATTGACCCTCCTGAGTCCTTTCCTAACTTTCCTGTCTTCTGTTTTCTGTTGTCCATCTTGTGAGCGCCCTGAGACCTGCGGGTGTGAGGTGCTTATATAAAAATGTTTATAGAATAGGCTTGTTCCCTGAGCCCTTGGAGCAACATGTCATCTTGAATCTTAGTACTTTTCAAAGTCTCTCATTTAGGGT
The DNA here is from genome assembly GCF_040938575.1 of Ambystoma mexicanum. NCBI lineage: Eukaryota > Metazoa > Chordata > Amphibia > Caudata > Ambystomatidae > Ambystoma > Ambystoma mexicanum. The sequence goes on from NC_090930.1 coordinate 130,303,483, forward strand.
CTCCCCAACTCTTCAAGAGATAATTCTGGTAACTTCTCCCATCCATTGAAGGATATTCTTTCTGGCTTTCTCAAAGGCTTATGCGTAATATCGCCATTTACTTTCCTTGGTATCTGGTGATATGGGCACTTATGCTTTTTCAAAGTCCCAACATCAACATGGGGGTTCGTCGTGGGTGGTGTTGCAGGGTTTGGTTTCTTGCATGGGTCTGCTTCTTCGGTTCCTCGTCTCCTTGCTCCAGGCACGCAACAGCCACAATCTCGGCATCTTCATTGGTTTCTGCGCTCTGCAAATGCCTGCTGATGGTAAGTTTCAGGTCTCTCGCTTCCACTGGCGTCTGCATCGTTAGACGGGCCTCAGGCCCACCACAGTGCTACCGTGGTCACACCACCACATCAGGTCCTCCAAGCTCTGTCCTGAGAGCAGATCTGCTGCAGTTTGGGTGGCCAGGTCTCTGGCGTCTCGCTCTGGTGTTCTCCACTTCTCGGATTGCAGCAGGCTCCATGGATCCACTCTTCTCTGCTCCTTCAAAGTGTAGCTACATCTGACGGCTTCCTCTCTCATCTCGCTCATCCACTCCGTTCCACTCAACCTTCTTACATACAAGTTAGTTCTAATGTACCCCCCCCTTTACAAGTCGACCAGTTTCAGCGGTTCTAGGTAACTGCACCGCAATAGCATAGACAATTTCACTTCAAGGGCTGTCTTCCTAGCCACCTTGAAGTAATTTATGTATTTCCGAGTGAAACGATTAATGGAGGCCCTTGCAATGATACACCTACCACCAGGCCAAATGGGGGCAGAAGCGGAAGGCCAACTCTACTAGTCCAAGCATAATGACGGCCACCTGGGCAGCTGCATCAGACATTCTACCTGCGTTAGTGAATACCTCAGTGAGAGGTCTTTGTGGTGGACGTCAGAGGATGAGCCAAGGACCTGATGTAGTGAAATGAAAGATCAGGACTTCCTCTGCAGGTGAGAACAAGGCAAAGCTGATGTTTCAGTGCAGTGCACAACAACAGATCATGGCCACCACAATCTTGTAAAGAGTGCAACATGCGTGTAAGGCGAGAGGGTGATGGACTTCATAGTACAGTGTATCGTGTGCATGGAGTGAAGTGATCTCCTGGTCACCAATTGCTGTGTGGTCACTGCTAGCCAGCAGGAGCACCAGCAAATGTGAGTGCTGGTTAGCAGCACAGCCAAGAATTAGAGCAATGCCTAATGGATTGCTGCCCACTTGAGATCTTCCCAGCCCGAGTGCCTGGTAGGGGCCCTTTATTAGAGAGTAGTTATGTATGCATGCACATGGGTGCGGCTCTCTTCATCTCAAACAGGAGCCATGCAGATCCAAAATAGATGATAAAACATGGGCTACCAGCAGGAAGACGAGTGAAGAAGGACAGACATCCCGGCAATGAGGAGCAGACCCATATTTGATAGTGTAGGAGATCTGCCACAGAAGCTGGTGGCTGTGGCATGTCTGTCCAAGAGAAGTAGTCAAGTCACCCTCCAAACAAGTGAGCATATCTGATTTTCAAAAAGCAGAACAAATTCAAGTATTGTAAATGGAAGGACGAACCTTAGACAGGCATCATATTATATTTAAAATTACTGAAATAAAATGAAGTTCTCACTGTAAAACAGCGGTATCTAATTACACTCAATGTTATTTTTTATTTATTTACATAAAATAACATGTTTACAAAACCATACACATAATTTTACATTAACACAAGATCACCTTACAATTGCATTATCTACAAAACATCTATAAAACTGTTTTCTCTCAGCGAATTCTTTTAGGAACCCATTAAATAAGAACAATTAATATGTACTGAAATACATTCTCATTTTTAAAATAAAGACACTTTATCTGACCCACTTAAATTACCAATTTTTATATAACTCACCCAACCATTTCTCTCATAACTCTTTCGAATCAGAGCATAACAAAAAACAGATCAAGAACCATCTCACTCTGTATTTTACAAAATCTACTGAGTCGTAATGATGAATCCCATGCCAGACACGTTCATGCAGTGCCAATAGATCCATATGGAAAAAGAATCTACTTTGATTATACCATAGTTCAAATACATCTTTACGGAACCGCATCACCATACTGAGACATCTATAATCAACTATGGGAAGTCCATACTCCTCATGTGTATCTTAGAATCCAATTTTAAATTGCATTTTGGAGACCAATTCATTTTAGACAAAGAGATGATTTATCTTCTTAATTATTGCAATTTCTTTAACTCTTGGTGACTGTTCGTTAATCAGGTCTTCATAATGTATTTGTTTTAGCATATACTTATTGACAGAGATGATAGTCTTTGAATGCAATATTAAGGGTCAATCAATCTTCAAATTGATTATCGGTATGCCGAGATCTAATCTTAATCCATCTATACATAATGCTTTTCTTAAACAAATGTGTTTTTAAAGAACACCCATTATAATTGATTAATCTAAAGCACACTTTTCTTATAAAATGCAGTCATACCATATGTTAATAAAGGGGCAGTTTCATTTTCATTAAATCAAACTTCAGATTTGTAATTACAACAAAGAGACGTTTAGATTTCATGCACCTTACTTGCACTTTCCATTTCAGTTTATCTTCAATCACAATTCCTGAATATTTTAATTTGTCAACTACCTTAATAGTAAAACCACCAAACAAAGTTAATTTAAATCACTTTTTCCATTGATTATTCAAACTCAATGATTAATGCCCAAATTATAACTTAATGATTTCAGTAACATCAAGCCATAAAAAAGTTAATTACAGTGTATCTGATTAAGAGTTATTTACGTAGTCAGCGGTTATTCTAAAAACCTTGTGAAACGGTACCACTCGAGGACCAGAGAAGAGTACCCATACTGTAAATGAACTCATCACAGAAATGGGCTTAAACCTATGCAACCAAGAGCCGAACATTAAGATACCAGGTATTCCCAGGTGAATAATCTGGCGATGGTGTTGAGCTGCATATACATAGAAAAAAGTGAGCGGAGGCTGAATGTGGCACATAGAGGACATCCATCAGACTGTGGGATTGATTAAAGGAGAGCCAGTAAATCAAGCATATGGAGCTGTTGTCCTTCCTTCCTTCCTTCCTTCCTTCCTTCCTTCCTTCCTTCCTTCCTTCCTTCCTTCCTTCCTTCCTTCCTTCCTTCCTTCCTTCCTTCCTTCCTTCCTTCCTTCCTTCCTTCCTTCCTTCCTTCCTTCCTTTTTTCCTTCCTTCCTTCCTTCCTTCCTTCCTTCCTTCCCACCGAAACTTTAGAGTGCCCATACAGAAGTGGGGTTGGGGAGATGATGCAGGAAAGGATAAACTATCCAAAAAAGTCTACCAAAAAAGATGCAAAAGGGATAAAAGAGAGTAAAAGATTATCCAGTGATGTAGAAGACAGCTGAGCATAGGGCCCTTTAGGAACGTGCATGTGTGATGGATGGGATCACACAGAATAACTCCACGTCCAAATAACCGACCAAATGTACTGTTTAATTAACAATTATTTAAAACAGGGAGTTTACAATGAACATAAACGGACATATGCTCAGGTTCACAGAGGTGACATCATACTAGGTAGCAACAATAGAAAACCTATCAAGGGTCGGGATTGGCTAATGTGAACATCTAAGTATACTTTCATAGGAAATAGGATTATGATTGACTGTCCACTATCGGGTGGACAACATATGCCTACCTCTAAAACATGTCATCTGCAGAAACATTAGATACACAGTTTCTCATTGGTCTTCAAATGATAAGGTCCTTTGTTATATGGACTACTACAATTGGTTGGCATGCTTGTACCATGTCTGGAACATTCAGTTCACTTAAAAGCACGTAAGCCCAGACCCAGGTGCAAGGAAATGCGGCATTACACCACCTCCCCACTCAATTAGCCCAGCATCTCTCATCGCCCATGCCTTCTGCCATGAAGATTGTCTTTGAACTTGGCCTTGCAAAGTATTCTTGTCTTTAGAATACATGGGAGTGAGAGCCTGGGATTCCAAGTTCGAACTCTATTTTCATCCTTTGCTCACGTGACAGGAGACCATGATTTAGTCCGTTTTGCAGGTTTTAAATGTTCTAAATGAATTAAACTTGCCACTCTTGTTGTTCTCATGAGCACCTTAACAAGGGATGATTCATCCTCTGCACGTTCGCTCATTTCCGGAATAGATAGCTGACCTTGTCTGCTTCAGTCTTGACTTCAGGCCAGACAGCATCATATTGCCGCTCCACGATTCTACTTATTCTTGCTGCTACACAATTTTCCCTTCCCGCTTCATGGGTCCTGGCTTACTAAATTCATGATACCGAAGTCCAGCTTCCTTATAATGGCGGCTTCGCCTGTGCTCTATTAACTACGTACAGCCAGATTCTATGATGACTTAGTCTACGTTTCATTTCAGCATCTGTACATTCATTGAACGGTTGATTTTCTACAGCACTTCGTGCATGTGTAATCTTCTATTTCATAGTTAAATGGTCACTTGATTCTCTACTTTGTCATTAGTTTCTTCAGGGTCTATACATAGTCGTCAGCCAGTATCTCGGGGTGCTGTGCATACTCTTTGTAACGTCACTAGCTTCTTTTCTTTGCTCTTTCTCATATACCTTCAGGGAGTTCCTTGCTTAGGTTGTCATCACTTTGGGGATACATTGGGTAGGGTTGTCTCAATGGGTATCTTCTTTTGAACACATTCTGCGGTATAGGCACAACGGCTGGTGTCAAACACAGCACGGTCTCATGCATCCAACATATGGGAGGAAGGGGGTGCGGTCTCCTGCAGAGGCATGCAGCTGCTCCTCAACATTCCCCCCTCTGGTCGAGTCCTTGACCACCTCCTCTGGTTTTTCCACATATTGGTATTTTCTCTTGCAGAAGTGTTTCTTAGGTGTCCATATCTTCATCATCCCCCTCAGGATGCCTGCTGTTTTGACATGTTCATCGACACTCCAAGGCACGTTGTTACATTGCCCATTCGAGGCACAATACACCCATTGTCCCACATACGTCTTATGATTCTTTGGATACAGAAAGTTTGTTCCCTCAGATGCCATAATGCTAGCCTTTATGTATTCTCTGACAGCATCATCAGTCAGCTCCTTGTCGTTTGGTACATCAATGGCATCAATCATGATCTTCATTCCTACCACCTTCTTTGCCGTATTCTTGCATTGGGCAATCACCATTCTGACTGTACACAATCCAAACATTACTAGCACCAGTATTACTCCAAGAACCTTGAATAGATTTGCCAACCACTGAGGAAGCCACAAAAACTGACATCTTCAATGTCATCTGTCTCGTCTTCCATCTTGGTATGCAGGTCTGTCTCTGTCAAGGTCCCATCTGGCTGTCATGAGAAGGTATACATGTGCAACATGATGGCCCGATTTTGTCACAAACTCCTCCTTCCATTGCTGTGATCATATCAAGGACATACCTATTCTGGAGGGTCATCAATCGCAAGGCCCTCACTTGTTCCTTTATGGCGTTGAATCCCTTTATGTTAGCATTGATTGTCTGCGGAACTCCTATCTGGTAATTTGCAACCATTTGGCGTTTGCCACTGTCTGGATTCCAGGCATGAATATAGCTGTCATTATCATAGCAGTCTTGCTGAACAACTTGTGCTCTTCAGGAATGATTTCATATGCTGTTATTGATTTGGCTCAGAAATAATGCTCTTTTTCATCTGCATGAGTTCAGGTGATGTTCTTTTTCTCAAATGGTCATCTACCTTTGGAACTCCAACAATGTTTAGGTCGCTCTGAGGAATCACTAATGCTGGAACATGGATGAGCACCAGGGACCACACTGCGCCCCAATCCTTGGGCCACTTCATATAGGCTCTAGATCCACAAGCTCAATATCGATCTATAAGGACAGCAGTCCTTGCTCTCATTCCAGGAACATCAATTGTGGTTTTGCATGCTTTGTTATATCCCACATGGTTCTTTCCATGTCTTCAGAAGCATTATGCTGCATTAACCAATGGGATTACAACTACTGGGCCTGATTTGTCTTCTACCCATGTCAGTAGTTTAGAGTGTTTGCCCCCCCCAAGCATCCATCAATCAGCTTCTATACTTTTTGTGCATAATCTGTTTTCAGCAGATGAGCTCCACAGGACATCATTCCTTCTTCCCATCCCTTCCTGGTATGCACTCGTCCATAGACCAATAGCTGTGCTCGTTCCCAACATCCAGGCGATCCTGCCATTTCCATCACATCAGGACAATTCATTCTCTTAATTTCTCCAATGATCACTTCATCCTGTCCGGCAGCAGGATAGACAAGCATCTTGCTTTCCCATCCAGGCTCCTTCTCCATTTGTATGGTCTTGATATAGTTATCCTGGTATGGAAACAACCATCTTGATCTCAATTGTAAGGTTGTCCAACTTCCTTGGAACTGTCGTCTAGTAGTACATGCTGCAAGATAGCTGAGGCATTTTGCATTGTATACTGATACCTCCTTTGAAATGAAAGTCCTTACTGTATTCAGGGCATAGGGGATGAGAGAGCAGACATAGCAACTCTCATCAGATGCTCTTTCCCCCCCCTTTTTCATGTGTTGGTACCACATGTTATTTCCCAGGTGAGCTGTATTATCTAGATAGCTATTTATCGCTTCATTATCTTCCTCTTAATCTCTCTTATGTCTCCTAACATACGTATATAGATCAAGGAAACTGTCATCATTTGTACTCATAGTGATGAGAATCATAGGCACTCTTTGTTTGGTAGAAGCATTAAGATGGTAAGGAGGAAAAAGACAACGAGAACAATCACACAAATATATATTATGCATAGAAATCTGGGCAACCATTTCCTGCGCCATCCTACTGCTTGCTGAATGTGTTCACTCTCTATGATCATGCCATCTTCTTCATTAATCATTTTTAATCCAATCTTTGAATTTCTTTTACATTTTCAATTGTACAATTTGTTCAATTATAGTGATATGGAGTCTCCTTATCACTGGACCATTTATAGGATCCTGTAAAAAAGTGTGAATATTAACATCTCTTCTAACAAGAGCAGGGTAAGATTGAAGTATGAACACAAAGACAGCAACTACAAGCCAATTAACATCCCTATTGGCAGGTATCATGTATTTCTATCACTTAAAACAGGTATTCTCCACGAAATGAATCTGAATATTGGTCTATCGCCCAATTTCTGATTCAGAACTGACTTTTAGAGATAATTCTGGTGCATTCATTCACTGCTTCAATGTATTTCTAAAAGTTAATTTCAAACTCTGGAATTCCTCTGCAAGTTCTTGCACTCTCTGCTAATTACATGGCCACAGTAGTAGCCATGTAGTTATGGTTAAGTTGGTGTTTCCATAGGAAGAGCACTTTTTGGGCGGCTTATAACTTCGCTCCCCCTGGACGAATCCTCACCAAACTTTGCAAAAAAGTATATGGCCCACTCTGAATTTGGTTTGCAAAGTTTGGTGAGGATTCGTCCATGGGGGGCAAAGTTATAGGGGGGGTCCCAAATTTTTTTTTTTTTCCCATAGACTGAATGGGAAAAAAAATCTGCTCGCGTCTACAGCCCAAACCGCTGGACGGATTTTCACCAAATTTGGACCAGGAGCAGCGGCTTGGTCCCGAAAGCGTGCTTTTGCAGATTTGGTGAAAATCCATCCAGCAGCTTTTTTTTAAAATGACCAAAAAAACAGGTAAAAAAAATTTGTGATATCTGTGTTCGGTCTGCGGACACACTTCCCTGTTCGCTCCGCGGACAGTGTCCTGATTGGCCGAGCGGCTTACGTCATGTCCGCGGACATGCAGCGTGTTCGCTGATTGGACGGTGTGAAGCGTGAAGCGTGTCAGATTTCCAGTAGCGCCCGCCATCTTGGATTTGCGGACGTCCGCGGACAGCGCGGTGAAAGTTTGTTCAAAATGTGTATTTAGTAGAGTGTGTTGGTGTGTAGGAGTGTTTGGGGAGGATGGGAGGGTATGAGATAGGTTAAATGTTGTGCTTTTTTATGTGGTAGACGTTCTTTTTGTGTTCGATGTGTCTGCGGACATCACAGGTTTTCTGAAATGTTCTAAATAAACTGAATGGGGGGTGTTCTGAGGACTCAATATGTGCCCGTTTTGTTCGCAAGCAAGCTGAAACTGTTCTAAGAACACTTGCGGTGTCCTGAAATGTTCGCAAATAAAACAAAATGGGGGTGTTCTGAGGATGCTGTCACTAGCTTCTTTTCTTTGCTCTTTCTCATATACCTTCAGGGCGTTCCTTGCTTAGGTTGTCATCACTTTGGGGATACATTGGGTAGGGTTGTCTCAATGGGTATCTTCTTTTGAACACATTCTGTGGTATAGGCACAACGGATGGTGTCAAACACAGCACGGTCTCATGCATCCAACATATGGGAGGAAGGGGGTGCGGTCTCCTGCAGAGGCATGCAGCTGCTCCTCAACATTCCCCCCTCTGGTCGAGTCCTTGACCACCTCCTCTGGTTTTTCCACATATTGGTATTTTCTCTTGCAGAAGTGTTTCTTAGGTGTCCATATCTTCATCATCCCCCTCAGGATGCCTGCTGTTTTGACATGTTCATCGACACTCCAAGGCATGTTGTTACATTGTCCATTCGAGGCACAATACACCCATTGTCCCACATACGTCTTATGATTCTTTGGATACAGAAAGTTTGTTCCCTCAGATGCCATAATGCTAGCCTTTATGTATTCTCTGACAGCATCATCAGTCAGCTCCTTGTTGTTTGGTACATCAATGGCATCAATCATGATCTTCATTCCTACCACCTTCTTTGCCGTATTCTTGCATTGGGCAATCACCATTCTGACTGTACAAAATCCAAATATAACTAACCCCAGTATTACTCCAAGAACCTTGAATAGATTTGCCAACCACTGAGGAAGCCACAAAAACTGTCATCTTCAATGTCATCTGTCTCGTCTTCCATCTTGGTATGCAGGTCTGTCTCTGTCAGGGTCCCATCTGGCTGTCATGAGAAGGTATACATGTGCAACATGATGGCCCGATTTTGTCACAAACTCCTCCTTCCATTGCTGTGATCATATCAAGGACATACCTATTCTGGAGGGTCATCAATCGTAAGGCCCTCACTTGTTCCTTTATGGCGTTGAATCCCTTTATGTTAGCATTGATTGTCTGCGGAACTCCTATCTGGTAATTTGCAACCATTTGGCGTTTGCCACTGTCTGAATTCCAGGCATGAATATAGCTGTCATTATCATAGCAGTCTTGCTGAACAACTTGTGCTCTTCAGGAATGATTTCATATGCTGTTATTGATTTGGCTCAGAAATAATGCTCTTTTTCATCTGCATGAGTTCAGGTGATGTTCTTTTTCTCAAATGGTCATCTACCTTTGGAACTCCAACAATGTTTAGGTCGCTCTGAGGAATCACTAATGCTGGAACATGGATGAGCACCAGGGACCACACTGCGCCCCAATCCTTGGGCCACTTCATATAGGCTCTAGATCCACAAGCTCAATATCGATCTATAAGGAGAGCAGTCCTTGCTCTCATTCCAGGAACATCAATTGTGGTTTTGCATTCTTTGTTATATCCCACATCGTTCTTTCCATGTCTTCAGAAGCATTATGCTGCATTAACCAATGGGATTACAACTACTGGGCCTGATTTGACTTCTACCCATGTCAGTAGTTTAGAGTGTTTGCCCCCCCCCAAGCATCCATCATTCAGCTTCTATACTTTTTGTGAATAATCTGTTTTCAGCAGATGAGCTCCACAGGACATCATTCCTTCTTCCCATCCCTTCCTGGTATGCACTCGTCCATAGACCAATAGCTGTGCTCGTTCCCAAAATCCAGGCGATCCTGCCATTTCCATCACATCAGGACAATTCATTCTCTTAATTTCTCCAATGATCACTTCATCCTGTCCGGCAGCAGGATAGACAAGCATCTTGCTTTCCCATCCAGGCTCCTTCTCCATTTGTATGGTCTTGATATAGTTGTCCTGGTATGGAAACAACCATCGTGATCTCCATTGTAAGGTTGCCCAACTTCCTTGGAACTGTCGTCTAGTAGTACATGCTGCAAGATGGCTGAGGCATTTTGCATTGTATACTGATACCTCCTTTGAAATGAAAGTCCTTACTGTATTCAGGGCATAGGGGATGAGAGAGCAGACATAGCAACTCTCATCAGATGCTCTTTCCCCCACCTTTTTCATGTGTTGGTACCACATGTTATTTCCCAGGTGAGCTGTATTATCTAGATAGCTATTAATCGCTTCATTATCTTCCTCTTCATCTCTCTTATGTCTCCGAACATACGTATAAAGATCAAGGAAACTGTCATCATTCGTACTCATAGTGATGAGAATCATAGGCACTCTTTGTTTGGTAGAAGCATTAAGATGGTAAGGAGGAAAAAGACAACGAGAACAATCACACAAATATATATTATGCATAGAAATCTGGGCAACCATTTCCTGCGCCATCCTACTGCTTGCTGAATGTGTTCACTCTCTATGATCATGCCATCTTCTTCATTAATCATTTTTAATCCAATCATTGAATTTCTTTTACATTTTAAATTGTACAATTTGTTCAATTATAGTGATATGGAGTCTCCTTATCACTGGACCATTTATAGGATCCTGTAAAAAAGTGTAAATATTAACATCTCTTCTAACAAGAGCAGGGTAAGATTGAAGTATGAACACAAAGACAGCAACTACAAGCCAATTAACATCACTATTGGCAGGTATCATGTATTTTTATCACTTAAAACAGATATTCTCCACGAAATGAATCTGAATATTGGTCTATCGCCCAATTTCTGATTCAGAACTGACTTTTAGAGATAATTCTGGTGCATTCATTCACTGCTTCAATGTATTTCTAAAAGTTAATTTCAAACTCTGGAATTCCTCTGCAAGTTCTTGCACTCTCTGCTAATTACATGGCCACAGTAGTGGCCATGTAGTTATGGTTAAGTTGGTGTTTCCATAGGAAGAGCACTTTTTGGGCGGCTTATAACTTCGCTCCCCCTGGACGAATCCTCACCAAACTTTGCAAAAAGGTATATGGCCCACTCTGAATTTGGTTTGCAAAGTTTGGTGAGGATTCGTCCATGGGGGGCAAAGTTATAGGGGGGGTCCCAAAATGTTTTTTTTTTCCCATAGACTGAATGGGAAAAAAAATCTGCTTGCGTCTACAGCCCAAACCGCTGGACGGATTTTCACCAAATTTGGACCAGGAGCAGCGGCTTGGTCCCGAAAGCGTGCTTTTGCAGATTTGGTGAAAATCCGTCCAGCAGCTTTTTTTTAAAATGACAAAAAAAATAGGTAAAAAAAATTTGTGATATCTGTGTTCAGTCTGCGGACACACTTCCCTGTTCGCTCCACGGACAGTGTCCTGATTTGCCGAGCGGCTTACGTCATGTCCGCGGACATGCAGCGTGTTCGCTGATTGGACGGTGTGAAGCGTGAAGCGTGCCAGATTTCCAGTAGCGCCCGCCATCTTGGATTTGCCGACGTCCGCGGACAGCGCGGTGAAAGTTTGTTCAAAATGTGTATTTAGTGGAGTGTGTTGGTGTGTAGGAGTGTTTGGGGAGGATGGGAGGGTATGAGATAGGTTAAATGTTGTGCTTTTTTATGTGGTAGACGTTCTTTTTGTGTTCGATGTGTCTGCGGACATCACAGGTGTTCTGAAATGTTCTAAATAAACTGAATGGGGGGTGTTCTGAGGACTCAATATGTGTCCGTTTTGTTCGCAAGCAAGCTGAAACTGTTCTAAGAACACTTGCGTTGTCCTGAAATGTTCGCAAATAAAACAAAATGGGGGTGTTCTGAGGACGCTGTCCGTATTGTTCTATGGCAAGCTGAATGTGTTCTAAGAACACTCGCGGTGTCCTGAAATGTTCGCAATTAAACAAAATGGGGGTATTCTGAGGACGCTGTCCGTATTGTTCGTTGTCAAGTTGAAAGTGTTCTAAGAACTCTCGTGTTGTCCTGAAATGTTCGTAGGGGGAGTCCTGAAGACGCTGTCCGTATTGTTCTTTGTCAAGCAAGCTGAATGTGTTCTAAGAACACTCGCGGTGTCCTGAAATGTTCGCAAATAAAAAAAATGGGGGTGTTCTGAGGACGCTGTCCGTGTTGTTCGTTGTCAAGTTGAAAGTGTTCTAAGAACTCTAGCGTTGTCCTGAAATGTTCGTAGGGGGTGTCCTGAAGACGCTGTCCATATTGTTCTTTGTCAAGTTGATTGTGTTCTAAGAACACCCGTGGTGTCCTAAAATGTTCGTAGGGGGTGTCCTGAAGACGCTGTCCGTATTGTTCGTTGTCAAGTTGAAAATGTTCTAAGAACTCTCGCGGTGTCTTGAAATGTTCGTAGGGGGTTTCCTGAAGACGCTGTTCGTATTGTTCGCTGGCAAGTTGAATGTGTTCTCAGAACACTCGCGGTGTCCTGAAATGTTCGCAAACAAACAAAATGGGGGTGTTCTGAGGACGCTGTCCGTATTGTGCATTGTCAAGTTGAAAGTGTTCTAAGAACACACATGGTGTCCGAATTGTTCTTTGTCAAGTTGAATGTGTTCTAAGAACACTTGCGGTGTCCTAAAATGTTCGTAAATAAACAAAATGGGGGTATTCTGAGGACGCTGTCTGTATTGTCCTTTGTCAAGTTGAATGTGTTCTAAGAACACTCGTGGTGTCCTGAAATGTTCGCAAATAAACAAAATGGGGGTGTTCTGAGGACGCTGTCCGTATTGTTCGTTGTCAAGTTGAATGTGTTCTAAGAACACTCGTGGTGTCCTGAAATGTTCGTAGGGTGTGTCCTGAAGATGCTGTCCGTATTGTTCGATGGCAAGTTGAATGTGTTCTAAGAACACTCGCAGTGTACTGAAATGTTCGCAAATAAACCAAATGGCGGTGTTCTGAGGACAGTGTCCGTATTGTTCGTTGTCAAGTTGAAAGTGTTCTAAGAACTCTCGCAGTGTCCTGAAATGTTTGTAGGGGGTGTCCTGAACACTGGTAATGTCCGCGGACATTAAGGGGCCGATTCATTGAACAAACGTGCAGTGAAAATCTTGGCGCAAGCAGGCGCAAGCGTGAAAAAACAGGCGCACACGCACGCGTGCGATTCATGGAAGTCCCTGCGCGTGTTTTCCTTGGGATGTGCGCCAAACCCGTGCATGGCGCACACGTCACTGCAACATCCCAAACGGCGTGCGCAACACGCACAATGAAATCGCACAACCTCGGCGCATACACCAGAAAGTGGGCGGAACACGGGGCGTAACGCGCGGAATGGGGAACAACGTGCGAAAATAAGGGCATAACTGGGGATGTACTGCAGGGAAGCAGACAGAACGCCCACACGCACTCGAACCACACGTATTCATGGTATCGAATAGGGCAAAGCCGCGCACAGCCAAAGACACGCACAAGCCGAAACACGTCCGCCACACGAAGGCAGGCGGTAGCGTCCCTGCGCATTACAAAGTGGCAATATACAGCAATGATGAATGTCCCATACTGCGATTGGGCCTGTGCGAGTGGGGCACGTGTATTTTGGGGGTGCGCGGGAAGTTTCACACGCGATTGAGCGGGGTACGTGTATTTCGGGGGTGCGCGGGACATTTCACACATGATTGAGCGGGGTACGTGTATTTCGGGGGTGCGCGGGAAGTTTCACACGCGATTGAGCAGGGTACGTGTATTTCAGGGGTGCGCGGGAAGTTTCACACGCGATTGAGCGGGGTACGTGTATTTCAGGGGTACGCGGGAAGTTTCACACGCGATAGGCCTTGGGCGAGCGGGGTACCACTCACCGTCTGCGTGTAGAAGAACGCGTAGCCAACACCTACCCGCTGTGAAGTAATAGCGTGTGAACCCCAACGCCTGGAAAACACACGCATCGCACCCCGCGGAAAGCACGTACAGAGCAATGGAAATCCACGTGGGATCTTCAAGCCCTGCCAGGGCAACGCCTTTGCGCGATACGTCACAGACGTGCTTACGCGCTAAGGGCCTTTGGTCCAATGAAATCGCGTATGCGTGCTGACGCGCTTACGTGCTAAGTGCCTTTGGTCCAATGAAATTGCTTATGCGTGCAGACGCGCTTACGCGCTAAAGGCCTTTCCTCGAATTACACGCTGACGTGCAATTTTTTCACTTGCCAAATCACTCTGTATCAAGCTGGCCACGCGAAAACACACGGAAGACCACGCTCCTGCCCAAAAGGCCGAATCACTGCCCCCCAGAGCTCCAAGCACGCTCCCACCTGCCATCTGCTGCTGCCTGACTGCCTGCTGCCCTCGTGCCCTGCCATTTGGTGCCTGCACATCAGCCATCTGCAGGGGTCCAGTTGCGGTGCCCACCCCTGCTGGAACAGAAGACTCCCGACTGGGATACCATCGCTCCACAGCCCAGCCCCAGGACCCAGTTGCCCACCCACGCCTGCCTCGGGGGTCGCCATGTCGGGGCAAACCCCATCTGAGACCACTGGCGACCCCCAGCCAGAGGGGCAGAGGGCCACCAGCTTCAGTCAGAAGGAAGTTGGTGTCCTGGTGGAGCTTGTCCTGGGGCATTATGATGCCCTCTTCGGATCATCACGCACCGACAAGGAAGGACGGGACAAGATCTGGGACGACTTTGTGGTTGCGATCAACGCGGAGGGGGTGGCAACCCGCAACATCAAGCAAGTCAAGAAGCGCTGGGAGGACTTGAGGTCCAGGACCCTCATAAAGGTCCGGCGTCTCGTGCAGGTGGCCGGGGCAGCATGACTACCATCCAGATGAGGGTCCTGGAACGCATACGCCCAGCGCTCCATGCCCAGATCCTTGAGAGGCAGACCCGTCTGGAGTCGAGCGGTAAGTGGCCAAGCATTGCTGTGTGAGACAGGGCATGTTGCAGTGTGCTGGTTGTCTGATACTTGCCTGTATGTGTGACATAGGCCATGTACGCATGTGTGTGTGCAGGGACATCATGGTCATGCGTGTGAGACCAGTAATGTGTGAACCACACGGTTGGTGAATGTGTTTAAATGCAACATGGGGAGCCCTATGCGGAATGGACACATGAGAACATACCAGTCTCTGTTCCTGGACATGGGTGGGGGTGAGGGATGGGTGCAGATGCCATGTACAAGTATGGTGTCCATGTCTGCGTGTCTGACCTGCGTGTCTGTGACTTGTGAATGCCATGGATGCATGACACATGTCTGTGACAATGTTTAGATTCACTGATGCAGCCTAGATATCCTTGCATCCACTGTGTCTGGGGTGTACGAGGCCAGATGGATGAAACTACGGTGAAGTGTGTGCATGTGATAGGCATGACCCATGATGCATGTGAGTTCCAAAACAACATTGTATGTTTCAAGAGTCCCTTGGACATGTATGCTAATGTCCATAGCATGCGCCATGCCTGTTACTGCATGTGTTTTGCCTGCACTGACCAATGTGTTGTGGAGGGACATAATGGAAGTGATCTTTGACAGTGCCACTCATCTGCTATTGCTTCCTGTCTAGGGGACCATTGTACAGTACCCTGATGCTTGTGTTCTATGTCTCCCTCTACACAGCGCCAAGTGAAGAAGAGGGCGGAGATGGCGCTGTGGAGCAAAGCGGCGGGGATGCCCCCATGGCTGCAGCGGAAGGGGTGGGTGAGCCCCTATAGGGGCTTGCAACGACGGAAGACGGTGTGGAGCCATCCAGGTTGGTGGTTTCCACAGAGGAGGAGGAGGCCGCTACTGAGCTGCACATGGGTCCTGGTGGGGGCATCCCTGCTGGTGCAAGTGGTGCAGTCCAGGGGCAGAGGCAGGAGGCAGCACAGGTCGCCGTGGAGGGGCCTTTGCATGTCACTGTCGCTGACACTGTGACTGCACCACCATGCACCAGCAGGGATGCCCCATCCCAGGCCCGTCCGCACGCAGGGGGATGTCCATGTCATCTGACTCCCCTCCACCTGCGGACGAGGGGACCCTTGGCCGTATGGAGAAGCTCCTGATTGGTGTCGCGTTGCGCACGGGTGTCATTCGTGATGACGTGCGTGCTTCCCGGGGGGAGCACGCACGTCATCACGAGGAGCACCGTGCCAACGTGGCCCAGTTGGGAGCGCCCATGGTCGGGGGTTTCGTACATGTGTCGGCCACTCTGGCGACCCTCTCCTCCTCTGTGGAGGCTATGCGCCAGTCGTTCTCCATGCCGTCTTCCGGGCCAAGTTCCCACCAGGGCCCCCTGTGGACCTGCCACGACCAACGCAGCCAACTCGGTGGGAATCCCATCCCTGCCACAGTCGGGAGTGGGAGGTTCAGCAGGGGTTGACACACCAGCAACTGGACCCCAGCAGATGGAGGATGTGACGGCATCATCGGGCAGGGCATGTGCACGACGGCGTCGGTGGATTCCATCAGCCTGGATGCCGTCGTGCTGGCAGAGGCAGTTGCTTCGGAGGCAGGCTCGGGGCCATTAACATCAGGGGGACAGGCATCGGCCGGAGGGCAGGAGAACCCTGGAATGGGAGTGTCTTCCATGTGGGAGCGGTTGGGCCAGCAGATAGGTGCGGAGCGGCGGCGGGCGGAGGAGGAACGGCTCACAATAGTCAGGGCGGAGAACTCCATGCAGAGGGCGCTGAGGCGGGCTGAGTGCCTCGAGGGTATTCGCAGGGAGTTGGAGCTGGACACCGCATTATCCCTGCGAGACCTCGGGCCAGGGAACATGCCCGCCTCAAAGCCATTGAACAGCAGTTCGATGATGCCATGGCCCATGACTTCAACCAGTGAGCCGTCGGACTAGCCTACCGCCTTTGTATATAGTTATTTAGGTTTAGGTTTCATTTCTTTATTATTATGATTTGGAGTCCACGGACTTTGCTCCACTTTTTGTATATAGTTGTATTTTAGATAGGGTTCTTGGTAGGTTTCATTTGCTTTTGGGATAATGGACCCTTCAGACTTTCGTTTTCAATTTTCAGGGCATGTATATACTTTCTGTTAGTCATATTCACATGGAGTAATGTTTTTTTATGCTTTCCATCTTTGGATTTCGTTCTATGGACTTTGGGGATGCACCACCTATATTTTTTCATCTTTTGGATTTCTTTTCTTGCTTGGATTTGACTTTCTTTTTCTTATTTCAAATATTATTTCTTCATTTGCATGTGTGCTTTTCATTTTGACATTTGTTATACTTTTTAATACATTTCTTTATTCAACATTATTGGTGGGGTGTACAGTGATGATAGGAGTAGGGCTGCTTGGCCATTGTCTCTACATTGATCTATTTGGGCCTTGAGATCGATTAGGGCTGTCTCAGTCCCATGCTGTGGGCAGAATCCGGATTGTCGTGTTCCAAGTAAAAGGTTGGATTCAAGGAAGTTTTGTATTTGCATGTATGCCACTTTGTCTAAGATTTTTAGAAGAAAGGGTACGGTCGTGATAGGCCTGAAGTTGGTAGGAATGGCCGGGTCAAGTGTTTACTTCTTTAGGAGCGGCAGTACCCAGGACTCTTTTAGGTTATTCGGTACAGTGCCTGTGGTAAAGGATGAGTTGATGAGTTTGGTTATGAATGGCGATAATTCTCTCGCAGCATCCTTGATTAATTGGGTAGGGCATTGATCACCTTTACAGTTGGATGGTTTAGGTCCCAGGATAACATTTTCTACCTCAATGGTCGATACCTTAGAGAAGCAGAAACGTGATTCTTGTTTGGGTTTTAGAGGTGGAACTATAGTCTGTGGGATATGACGTGTAAGAGATGCTTTTTTGAGGGCAAGTTTAGTTTGTAGATTGGCTACTTTGTTGGTTAGTGCCGAATGTATGCTGGAGCACCAATTTTTATCCTTGGTGCAGTTTTCTTGGGGAGCAATAGGAGTTTCCAGTTCTTTAAGGATGCTGAACAATTCTCTGACACTAGATTTAGATTGTGATATTCTGGTGTTGTACTTTTCCTGTTTGGCTAGTAAGATGTCTTTCTTATATTGGGAAGATGCCTTGGCTAGGTTGAGTTTGTTTTCGGCTGAAGGAGAGAGTCTCCAGGTGGTTTCAAGATTTCTTTTGATTAGCCTGAGCTTTTTTAGGTGAGGAGTGAACCATGAGTTGAGATGTTTCTTCGGTTTACTGTTACGTAGCTTGAGCGGAGCTATGTGGTCAAGGGCTGTGTTGATAGTTTCATTAAATTGTTCAACTAGCACATTTGGATCCGTATTCACTGGGAGCGAGTTCAGATGTGGTAGTATGATGGGCAGCAATTTTTCCGCAGTCATACGTTTTTTGTTCCTCGTGGGCATGGAAGGGGCAAGTGGGGACTGAGCCGTGGCCGAGTTCGTAGCTACTGTGAATAGTAGTAGATGGTGGTCAGTCCAGATCTGGGGTACAGTATCTGTGATGGTTACTCCACAGTTGTGTTCCGCTATCCAGTCAAGCATGCGGCCTTTGTCATGAGTGGGAAGGTTAACTTTCTGGGAGAAACCCAGTTCTTCTAGGATCAGAGCTGTAGCTGTGGACTGGATATCCTTAGCGTCATTATAGCCTAGGTTGAAGTCCCTTAGCACTATTGTTTGGGAGGTGCTTTTTAGGTTGTTGGATATGGTTGTAGATAGATCCTCAGCGAAGGTTCCAGTAGGACCTGGAGGTCTATAGATAAGGATGAGGTTTAGTGTTTGGGAGTTAGCGGTGGCAATTTTGACCGCAAGGCATTCGCAAGATTTCGTAACAGGGGTTGTGGTAATTCTCATGTCAAGACTGAGCTTGGCTATGATAGCTAGAGCCCCACCTCGAGAGGTGTGTCTGTCTGCTCGTAAGATGGTATAATTGTCTGGAACTGCTAATGATAGGGCAGGGCCTGCTGCATCATGAAGCCACGATTCTGAGATAGCCAGGAAATCGAGGTTGTCTGCGAGAATGATGTCTGAAATCTCTGTTGCATGTGCTACTAGCAACGTAGCGTTTATGAGAGCACCTTTGAGATGATGTTTGTGACTTTCAGGTTTAGGGTTCGTGGTACTGAGAATAGCAGTGGTGATGGATTTGGAACAGTTTTGTGTGAGTTTTTTGGGATTGCTATCTTTCCTAGTATATTCTACAATTGGCTTCGACAGTAGGTGTTTTTTTTTGGAGATTGAGTTGTTCAATTTTCTTAGCTGGTAGTTCGTGCAATTTAGGTAGGCGTGTGCGAAGCTTAAGGTTTCTGTCTGCGGTACTACAGGGCCTTTGTAAGATAGTATCTTCCTGATATTGGTTCACTATAGGTCCTATGATTTGTTGTGATACCGGCATGGTGTGGTAGGGGTGGTGGGTAGGGAGTGGCCTGGTGCTGTAGGACAATATGCTAACTTTAGTAGCTAGGCTAAGTGATAATGCTAGTAATATGATGGAGGAAGTGATGAGGCGAGGTAGCGTAGCTATCCTATGGTTGGCAGCAATAGTTTGTTTCACTAGATTTATGGAGTACATGCTAACTGGTTAAAAGCGAGCAGCCTGTATGCGACAAACAAGCCAGGTGCGGTTTGGATAGCAGGTGCACTTAAGATTGCTTAGTGCCATCAAGCTAGGTGCGCCTGACTGGCTAGGTACATAATTGCGATATTTCAGTGTATTTTAGGAAGGCTAGGTATAGGCAGGCTAACTGAGGCTAACAGGCATTGAAAGGTTTTAAGGTGGCAGGATGTAGATAGACTAGGTGACGTTTCACAGTATATAGCAGTCTGAGTGCCACTAGATTCAAATATGCAGAATACAGCGCAGCTAGATACAAATATCAGGCACATCAGGAAATGCAGTGCAAAATACAGCGCCGCTAGATTCAAATATCAGGCACATCAGGGAATGCAGTGCAAAATACAGCGCTGCTAGATTCGAATATCAGGCACATCAGGGAATGCAGTGCAAAATACAGCGCCGCTAGATTCGAATATCAGGCACATCAGGGAATGCAGTGCAGAATACACCGCAGCTAGATTCAAATATCAGGCACATTAGCTAAAGCAAAGAGCAGTATGCACCAGGCTGAAGGGTGCGCAAAGTTAGGTTGTTAATGCAAATAGGCAAGGCAGTGTAGAGTTCAGCCAAGGTGAGTGTACCACAGTGAACAGCTAAGGCATGGCGTATCATGAACAAGACAGAACAACCTAGGATAGGCGATATGAACTTATCATAGTATGTTAAAGCAATCACTTACATGGGATATGTGAAATGTACTTTCCACAGGGTGCGCAGAGACACTATCAGGTATGAATGCACTATTCACATCTGGCACTGACTGTGAGGCAGTGTAAGTGATATGAAACTGGATCCAGGATGTAGTTTGTATAGAGAGGTACGAAACATTTTATGAGCAATGGCGAGCAGATAGTCACGAGGTAGGAATGGCGGTTGCAAAGACTTCAAAGTTGCTCATTAGTAATTACCTTTGTGAAGCGTCCGGCAGTAGTGTTGTGTGGCCCGTGGCGAACAGGGGCAAACAGGGCCTTATCTCCCGTGGGCCTTTGCTCACGGGGCCGGCTTCCCCCTGCCGGCGGATGTTCTGCGTGCTTTGCGCTGATCGGGGGCACATTGCTAGGCAACGCCTAAGAAAGCGCTAGGCCGCCATTTTAGAGGGGCCAGCCGAGGCGGGCCATGCAGCGAGTGTGCCGAGATGTCGGAAGACGATTCAGGAGGCAGAAAGAGGGTCTGCTGTGCCTGCGTGCAGCTGATGCAGGCAGATCAGGCCGTGATGAGCAGATCAGGCCATGATGAGGGTTTCTTGTTGCAACCAGGTCGCGGGTCGCGTGGCTGTCTGGATGCACGGTGGGAGAGGCGGGAGAGGGGGCGCCTGCCCCCCTGGGCGCTCCGGCTGTTGTGGGGGATCCAGGGACAAACAGGGCCTTATCTCCCGTGGGCCTTTGCTCACGGGGCCGGCTTCCGCCTGCCGGCGGATGTTCTGCGTGCTTTGCGCTGATCGGGGGCACATTGCTAGGCAACGGTAAACAAAGCGCTAGGCCGCCATTTTAGAGGGGCCAGCCGAGGCGGGCCAGGCAGCGAGTGTGCCGAGATGACGGAAGACGATTCAGGAGGCAGAAAGGGGGTCTGCTGTGCCTGCGTGCAGCTGATGCAGGCAGATCAGGCCGTGATGAGCAGATCAGGCCGTGATGAGGGTTTCTTGTTGCAGCCAGGTCGCGGGTCACATAGCTGTCTGGATGCACGGTGGGAGAGAGGGCTCCTGCCCTCCTGGGCGCTCCGGCTGTTGTGGGAGATCCAGTGTAGTCCCCGAACCCCCACAAAGGAATGTCCACACACTGTATCACTGAAAACACAGTCTTTATATAATTAATATTCAAGGGTATGTACATGATCACAATAACAAACTTTGTACTCGGAAGTCAAGAAGGATAAATATATAAAATTCTAGAGTGGTACCACCAATGTTATCAAATCTCATTAAAGTGCATCGACTGTACGGTTAAAATGTCACACAGATTAATAACTAGGAAACCAGCAATAGGGATAGGCAGGAACGTAAGATGGTTGAAACCATAGGCAGAATGCTGACCCCTACCAATAGGCACAGTTCTGTGTGGAGATCCCCCCACCTGGGCAACCTGTAAATAAAAAGATATATAGCACAAGCCCAGTCCATGTAATGTTCAGGGGACATGAGTTGGTGATCAGTAGTGCAAGGAGACATGTGCCTTTGCTGGGGGGCATGCCCATGTTGGGTGGGTTGCCTGCGGGACATGACCAGGGGTGCAGGGTAGTCCCCTGTGGTGTGGGCTGCCTACAGGGGCCGTGGAGGGTGTACAGGGAACACTTGAGAGGACCCACACTGCCAAATCACGTGTAGGACTCCCCAGCACCCCCGAAATACACGTACCCTGCTGAAATCGTGTGTGAAACTTCCCGCGCACCCCTGAAATACACGTACCCTGCTGAAATTGCGTGTGAAACTTCCCGCCCACCCATGGTATACACGTACCCCACTCGCACAGGGCGAATCGCGTGTGAAACTTCCTGCGAACCCCAGTAATACACGTACCCTGCTGAAATCGCGTGTGAAACTTCCCGCGCACCCCTGAAATACACGTACCCTGCTGAAAGTGCATGTGAAAATTCCTGCGCACCCCTGAAATAAACGTATCCTGCTGAAATCGCATGTGAAACTTCCCGCACACCCCTAAAATACACGTACCCTGCTGAAATCACATGTGAAACTTCCCACGCACCCCTGAAATACATGTACCCTGCTGAAATCGCGTGTGAAACTTCCCGTGCACCCCTGAAATACACGTACCCTGCTGAAATCGCGTGTGAAACTTCCCACGCACCCCTGTAATACACGTACCCCGCTCGCACAGGGCCAATAATGTGTGAAACTTCCCGCGAACCCCAGTAATACACGTACCCTGCTGAAATAGCGTGTGAAATTTCCGCGTACCCCTGAAATACACGTACCCTGCTGGAATCGCGTGTGCAACTTCCTGCGCACCCCTGAAATACACATACCCTGCTGAAATCACGTGTGAAACTTCCCACGCACCCTTGATATACACGTACCCCGCTCGCACAGGGCCAATCGCGTGTGAAACTTCCCGCGCACCCCAGTAATACACGTACCCTGCTGAAATTGTGTGTGAAACTTCCCGCGCACCCCTGAAATACACGTACCCTGCTGGAATCGCGTGTGAAACTTCCTGCGCAACCCTGTAATACATGTACCCCGCTCGCACAGGGCCAATCGCGTGTGAAACTTCCCGCGAAACCCAGTAATACATGTACCCCGCTTTTCCCTGCGCGAGGGGCGTTCTTGGGGGCGTAACTGGCGCTGCTGCAGGGTCGCTGCGCCACTGTGCGCCACGGCTGGTTTTGGTAGCTGAAATCCATGAATACACTGTGCGCGGAAATGGATTTTAGCACACGCAGCTGGTGCAGAGATTCGCTCGCGCACACTGTGCGCCAGCTGCGTGCGCCACTTGTGCGCTAAATTCTATGAATTACTCCCTAAAAGTTTCCATAGGCCATAGTTGAAATGTTTGACTCTATGGGTGTGATATGCTGCGGTGGTTGTGGCCAGGGCATAGAGTGTTGGCTGCATGACCATTTGGTCATGCAGCCAACACTCTATGCCCTGGCCACAACCAGCGCAGCATATCACACTTATAGTTGCTTATAACTTTGGGTCAAAAACAAATTTGTAAGGAACAAAGTTATGAGATATCATGGGTGTGATATGCTGCGATGGTTGTGGCCATGGTATAGAGTGTATAATATACTTACTGTTTTGGTTTAGTAACTGGAGTACATGTATTTCTTGTTAATTTCTGTGATAAAAGAAAATAGCATGTTAGTATTAGTCTTTTGTAATGACTTATTACATTGTATAATCAACATTTTTTTTTTTTGGACCCTCATATTTAGTAGATTACAAACCAGAGTACTGTGTAATTTGCTCAGTTTCTGTGTTCGTTGCTAAAATCATTGGGTCTGTGGGAGAAAAGAAAATCCATGTTGGATAAAAAAAAAAAAAAACTTTTTCTGTTATGCTACAGTTTATTTGTTTGTTTGTTTTCAGTGTTCACTTGTTGCTTCTGGCTAATGCTTTATACATTGGGTTGTTGCATTTTTCTGGAGCACTAACATATTATTTATTTGTTTGGATATTATGAAATTTTGGAGCAGTTAGATACCAGTAGCCATATTCTAACTGTCTATTTTTTGATATATTTTACTGGTATTGATTTATCTGTTTCGATATTGTTAAATTTTGGGACAGTTAGATACCAATTGGCGTATTCTAACTGTCTATTTTTTGCTCTAATTTAGTGGTATTCATTTATCTGATTAGTTGTTGTACAATCTTTGGGCAGTTAGATAGCTTTTGGAATATTCTAACAGTTTATATTTTTTTACTACAAGTTTACTTAAGGTTCAAATACAGTTTAGTTATCAAATTTTGGTTTCAAGAACATTAAATAAGCGTTTCTAAGATTTGCTGGTAATCTCTGCTTTAGAGTAATGGTACTATCATTACATTCAAACCATCCACATTTCTTTTTTATATATGCGGTGTAGTGCCCTGAATTGGTTGTGGCTCCTGTGTGGTAGATTATACCTATTGTTGTGAAGGTTTTCTTACCAAGTGATATTTGACCATGTGTGAATCCAGTCAGCTTGCAGTTGTTTTTGGTACCATCTGCATTGTAACGTAGAAGCATTAGTATTACGTATTTACTATGTGTTTGTATTACTAACGTGGAGCAATTATCTGAATTGCAGGTAGAACATAATCTACCATGGTTTGCATTTTGTACAAGTTGCTGAAATGGAATGGATTCACATTTAGGTATTGATATATATATATATATGAAGCGTTCATTGGGGATTTCTACTTGTGTCACATTGTTGCAGAGAGTGCATGCATGTTTCCACATGTATGAAATCTGGAAGATTTCATTTATAGGTATGTTTTTGTTTTGCAGTACTTGTAGTAAGTACATTAGAAATTCTTGTGAATCATCCTTTGAGTTTATAGTGAATTTCACCATTCCAGCACAGTGGTCCAATTGTTGTCTTATTCCATAAACAAATGTGTTGTCAGGATTGTTTGCTGCATTTCTGTGAAGTACTAACATTTGCATACACAATGGGTATGTACTGTGTAAGTAAATGCTGTCAACAATTGGTGGTAATTGAAATAGAATATTCATTGCTACATTTGCGTAGCAACTTACACCAACTATATTTGAGATTTTAAATGGACCAGGTAGTTCTGTATCTGACTGCGTTTTTTGGAGTTTGTCTTCCTTCTTTGAAGAAGTACCTGGTTTACTTTCCCTAATTGATTCTTTTTTGCTTGTGGTAGTTGATGAAGTATTACTTTCTTTTACTCTCTTTGGAGGATTTGCAGTGACATCCTGTTGCATTTCTGTTTGATTTATTTTTCTTTTATAACGTTTTACTTTTTGTGGAACAGAATATGTGTTTAGATGGGGGGTGTATAGTGAGCGAAGTCTATTGCATTCCAAAATGCAAGGAATATCAGCGTTTATTTTACTTGCATCAAAGTTGATTAGAAATAGACCGTCAAGTGTACTTAAGCGTGATAGTGCTAGGTAGCTCATGCCTTCTTTAAAGACTGTGTTACCAATATCTATCATTGCTTTGTCTAGGGTAAGACCTTGTGATTTATGAATCCTGACTGCGTATGCAAGAGTTAGAGAAAATTGTTCTCTGCATAAACACATGTCTTTGAAGGGAAGGAATCGAGCTGTTGAGCGCCCTATCCTTTTTACTTCTGAAAGTTTGTCAAAGAGTATATTGACAAACTGAATTTTGTTGTCACGTGGGTATGTTTGAAAGCCAATAACTGTACCCAGTGCTCCATTAACTAGTCCTTTGTCCACGTCAAGGATACGTTTAAGCATTACTCTGCAATTTAAGGATAATTTTAATATCTTTTCTAAGCCTACTGTGTTTGAGATTGATTTTTCTAAACTATTAAGTCTTGTTGTGGCTTGGTCACACATGGGTAATGTCATACCATGTACATCTAGTTTGTCTGTGGCGCTAAATTCCATTATTGGTTGCATTTCTTTACTTAACTTTATTTCATTGAATTTGAAACAGCTTGCAAGAGTTGGCATTAAGGCCATACAATTGACATTTTTGTGGGCTAATTGTTCCATAACATCTGTAGCACATGCATTATCGCCATAAAGTGCATTAATTTGCCGGGTTTTCAATATTGCTTCTGCTTCTTTAGAAAGTATACCAACTCTGATACTTTTTAAGATGTTGGCATAAGTGAGATCTGCAGATTGCTGCATGTTTTCTGTTAATTCTCTGTATTGGAAATGTTGCCAAAGGTTGACATTTCCAATGCTGCCAACAGTTTTATGGCAAGGTTTGTGTCCTAATGTTTTAAAAATAGGCTCCCCTTTTAGTGGTGTCAATTGAAGAAGATCTCCAAAAACAATAATGTGTTTTCCTGCAAAGAGCTCTTCATAGTTTGTTTTGAGTACTTCTTGTAATCTGAGGTGAATCAAAACCAACATTAGGTTGGAGACCATGCTCACTTCATCTATTAGTAGCATTTTCATTTATTTCAATACTCTGCATAGTTCCATTGCAGCTTCTGCAGAAAGTTTGTAATAGTCTAATTTGTTCTGGTGTTCTACTGGCAATAGTAGTAATCGCTGTAAAGTGACACCACCTATGTTGTAGGCAGCTAAACCTGTGGGGGCAGTGACAACAGCAGACAGTTTGTTGTTTGTCAATTGTTGAAGGAACTTACTGATGATTATTATTAGGAATGTTTTGCCAGAACCATCTTCACCACTGACGTACAATAGTATAAGTTTATAATTATAGCAGGAACATTCTTTATTTTCATGTTGTACACCATGTGCAATTAATTTGTTACTTCTTGAAAAATGCTACGTTGTTCATTGTTTAGTTTTGATTGTAGTAAAGTTAAGTCTTCTTTATCTTCATACGGACACATGGTGTTTTCGACTTCTATCGTAGCTAATTCTGCTTCATTTATTATTAGTGGTTCTCCCAGTGGTTCTTGGCCTCCTGTTACAGAACGTTGACTACTGTCAGGAGTGTCCTTATCTAGTTGGGCCTGGAGTTCTTCTTTGTGTTGCTGTTCATTGTGCGACATTGTTTTTTATTGTGTAAAGTTTACATCAGTTATAGTGCTTTCATTTGCTTTGAAAGCATCTTCATATGAGTCATAGTTATCTAGTATTTCTTCTTCTTCTTTTCTCCATGGTTTAAAGAGTTGTAGCAGGGACATGTAATATGTTCTTTCTGTTGAGGAGTCTTTAATGACAATTTGATATGATTAATTAAATTTGGTTTAGTGAGTTTAACTAAGCTGCCTTCACAGTTTGTCACTCTGTATTTACCTTTATTTCATCAGGTTTTATATTATTTTTGTATGTGTAGATTTGGGCTATGTGGTATAGACACATGGTTTCCAAAGTATAACTTCTGTTTGGGTAGTATGTGTCCAATAAATTGTTTTTTAAAATGTCTTGGCTGTTGGGGATCACGTTTGGCTATTGTTTCTATATCTTCGTATGATTTTAGAACTCTTTTTTTTAGATTTAGCTGGACCAAGATTTAGCCATACTATATTTTCAGATTTACCATACAATGCAGTACCAGTTAAACGATCAGCTGCTTCATATGATCCATATACTCTATGGGAGAGCATTTTTATGTCCAAGCTGTATAATTTCTGAGACACTGTTTTATCTGATGACAGGTCATTCCAGAGGTCTTGAAGCTCTGTCTTTTCTGCTTTTGTTAAGTATGCTGTGACATATCGTGCAACTGCAGTATAATTGTCTGCAATGTATTGCACATCTATGTTTGCATTCCATAAGTGGGCAATGATTGCATTATAATCATTGATGTATTTTTCTTCTTCTTTTCTTTTTATGTAATATGTATTTTTAGGTGACTTACCTTTAACACTATGTCTAACTGAAGACATGAGGTTGTTCACTTGACCTGTATTTGTAACTGGTCTAGGGAAACCAAATCGGCATTTGGTGTAGTATTTCCCTTTGTTTTTGTATTTGCGACGACAATATTTTCCACATTTGTGTCTTTGAAATTGTAAAATTTGTACATGAAGATCACAAGTGACATATTTTTCAATAAACTGTAAAACAGTGGCATCACTGTCTTGACCAAATTTAGGAGCATCTTTAATCCATAAAAGCATGTGGATATGTGATGCTCCTCTGGCTTGGTATTCTTTTCTCCAAAAGAAGTGTTGCACTTCTCCAAGGGGAGGAACAGTTTTATTACAAATAAAATGTAGTATAGCAATGAAGCGATGGTGAAAATATCTTGAAACATTAACAGGATCCAAAGAACAAAGTTCTCCAGGTGTTAGTATATCTATGTTTGTTTTGTTTTTGTTTGTTATGCGTAGGAAATCATGTAAATCTTCCCATGCATATTCTGCACAACTTAATGTAACAAACGAAGTGGGTGGGCCAAGGTTTCTGATCATACAACGTACATCTCCATGACGTTGAAACCAGTACTCTTTAGTACCACGCATATTTGCTAATAGATTTGTAATATTTGATTGTAAAACCTCATCCTTTTGTTGCACTTTTTGTAATAATTGTGTAGCTGTCATATTTTGAAAGTGTGATCCTGATTTTAATATGTGTGCAACTCCGTAACATAAAGTTCCTAGTTCCTAGTGTAGGTGGAATATGTATTCCACATTTTGTCTAAATCTGGGATCTTCAGAATACATCTGTAATGAGCGGTATTCTGATGCTGATATTTGAATAGGTCTATCATCGTACCTTCCTCCTTTGCCAGTAGGAAAGAGTAGAGGAAAAGCACATGCTTCTATACTTTTTTCCCATATGCTGATTGGTGTTCCTTTTGTTTGACGCATTTGGTACGTTTCCAGTGCATCTTCTATGGTGTCATTAGAGTGCAAAGGATGAATTGTATAATGGTCTTAAGTATTTGATATTGTAGCAGGATCTAGGAGCTCAAATTGACCAGTTTCTTGTGTTTCTTGAATTATTTCAGTTGTATTCTTCAAGTTTTCTTCAATATTAATTTCTTTGTAATATTCATTATTCTCTTTAAGATATTGCAAGTCTTTTCTAACTTTATATAAATCTACCAGCTGTTGCCATATTGTTTTGGCTTTTGTAGGTACTCCATTTACTAAGATAATTAAAGATTGCTGCATTGGACGTTGCACTACTAGAGTATGCACATTTTCTTTTAGATCTAATGGTAAAAAAACTACTTTTCCACGAATGCCTTTTACCAATTCAGATGGTTTGTTGTCAAGTTTTGTAGTGCAGTAACTGCAAAGTATTAAGGGGTCAGTTATTTCGTATTTGTTTTCTGCTACAAGGTAGAGAGCTAATCGAACCATTTAGAATCTTCATTGTCTTCTATTTTGTATGATAGGTCTACAGTTTTTGTGTTACTTTTATAAAAAGTTCTGCGGCAACATACACACACATGGTTTGGTACTTCAGCTGATGTACTTTTAAATTTTATTATGTCTTTTTGTATGTGTTTAGTAAAAGGTTGCCATGTGTAGAATTGTTGCTAATTTGGTTTAAAGCTATTTAATTCTGTAAGTGGCTTTCACTTCCAAAATATTTTTTCTGGATATAGTCAATTTCTTCAAGTAGACCTTTTGCTGTACCATATAGAAAAATGTTATTTAAATTTGCTAGTGCTAAAGCAGGACTTTTAGCATAGTACAGTTTATAGACTAGATTTCTTATAGTTGAATGATGTGTTGATATCCTTTTGATATCATGGAAGGTGGTTTTACAAGTAGGTCCTGTAATGCAGGCCAATAAATGTCCTTGCAGTCCTGTGTACTTGCGCACTGGACAGGTATCCATATTTAGCAGTAGTTTAATTTTGATTTTGTCTTTGCTTTTTGCATATTGATTGAGGAATTGGCGTAAAGACTTGAAAAATTGTTTGGGAATGTTACACATTGACGTGCATGGCCATTTGTACACTAGATGTTCTGATTCAGTTGAATGGAGGGGTAATTCTAAGTTTTCAGGGCATATTTTTGTAAGGGGTACTTCTTGTTCCATTATGATATTATTCACTTTTTCATAACCTCGACCACTGCTATGTATGGCAATTGTATTTGTTTGCTTTTGTTTGTACGCTTCTTCATTAAAGTATGGTTCTTTGCTTGTAGTGTGATCCCATTCACCTCTGCATATACTTAAGAAGTTCTTTCTGTTGACATTTCGTTTATTGAGAAGTCTTTTTTGTAATTTAGTTATTAGTTTTGTTAGTGGTTTCATTTTGTTTAACACTAAAATAAATACCTTTCTTTTGAGAAGAATTGCACTGTCTATCAACGCTTCTAAGATTACTTTCCTACGATAGGTTTTAAGGGTTGAACCTGGTTTCTCTCCTGTTGTTATAAGATTTTGAAGGACTCTGTGACGGAACATTTTGGCTAAAATACTTTTTTTGGAATGCTTATTTTGAACTTTATCAAGATTTATAGAAGCAGTTTTATCTGTAGTGAAAGCTGATTTTTTGTTAATTGTTTTCTGGTTTGTTTTACATTTTGATAGAGGAGGCAAGGTTTTTCCACTTGAAACTTCTTTTGTTTCACTAAATGACTGTATTAGCTGTTTTGTTTCAACTTCTTTTATAAATTCCGCTAGATATGGATGCTTATGGTGGACACTTTTATTTTCATTTGCTCTACTTCTGCGTTGCTTTCTACGGACTTGACTTTTGGTAGGCATTCTTTAGGGTCTGTTGAAAAAAATAAAGAAGGTATTGGGTTGGGGTGTTCTCCAATGTATGTGTGCTGTGTGCATGAGTGTTTGAGTAAGATGATAAAGATGTATGTAGTGGTGTGTGATTGTGCATTGGGAACTACAGCTAGTAGGGATGGGTATTCTTGAATTGATATGCTACTAAACTCGGGTTCAGATGACAGAAAAAAGTAAGCTAGTGGTGTGGAGAAGTACAAATAGTAAATCTAATGTATACAATTAAAACAGTTGTTTGTTCTATGATATCCAAATTGTAGTGGTTGAGTTGGGTAATTTGTGTGTCCAAAAATAGGAATGTGTGGGCCATTCTGTCTGTAAATCGCTGTTTAAGACATGGGGATTTCTGGACAGAATGGTGCAACAATCTCTATTTTTAGGCACAGAAATAGCATGAATTAACTTTACAGTGTGTTTCAGTAATAATATAAATATTATTGTGATATTCTACTTACTTTTTTTTAAAATGAACAGGTTAATTCTTAGTTCTTCTTTGTTCTTCAAATTCGGTTGCTTCTTTTCAGGAGAATGGTCTTCACTGCAGTTGTAAAAGAAACAAATTAGTATTTTTGTTTGTATATAGCACTGTTTATAATTTAGACATTGATTTTTTTAATTGAAATCCTCAGCGCCTTCCTCAAAACCATTAATATCTTATTTACATAAGATACGTTGCACAAGTTCAATACACATGATATGTTCTTAATGAACAAATTGTATTGTAAGGACTAACTTTAGCAAACAAAATATCTTTACTTTGTTTGTGAAATTCATAATGTACCACTGAATAACACTATTTCTGTAACTAAGGTCTTCCAGGTAATAGTGTCTCAATGTCATGCTTAAATTAAAGTAATTGAATAAATAAAGAAATAAAACAAAAATATTAAGACAGTTTGAAAATGTGTTCATGTATTGTACAGAAAATATGCATACCTGTAGTTTGTGTTCATGCATTTGGATATGCATGGAGCTGCAAGTAGAAATCTTGGAGACTTGTACAGTATTTCTTGTAGATGGTGCTTGCCAATGATATGACACTGGTTCTCAGAGAGATTCACAGTACATTTGCAGTGCTGACCTATGATGATGCAGTTACATGTAGAGGTCTTGAATGTGATTGGTGGATGGTCATGTGACTTCTTATCTACATCCAATGAGGGAATGGCACAGAAAGTGAAGTGGAAATGGTAGAAGGGCTGTTCATGTTACGATATGTCCGCGGACCTGGCGGTAGTTCGCGGACATCGGATATTACATCCGGAGATTTTTGGGTTCAGAAGTCATGCACATGAGAATGAGCACTGAAAGGGATTGGTCAGGAATGTTTAGTGGGTGTGTTGTGTCAGGAGAGAGTTTCTCAGATACTCTTTTTGCTGAAAGAACAACAGATAGCTATGGCTGTGTGTTTCAGAAAACAGATTGTCTGGATTTTGGGAGATTCATGGATACATTGGTTGAAGGTGCATGCAGAAAGCTGTGGAGTAGCTGTAGATCTTGGATTTCCACATGTGGAAGTACATTGGAATGGAGTACGTGGAATGAAGTGGTTGGACTTGCTACCTCTTTGTGCTAGTTTGGAGACAGAGCAACATCCAGACATAATTGTAATTCATTGTGGAGGGAACAGTTTAGGACATGTGTCTGGAATTTCTTTGCAATTTTCTATGAAAGAAGGACTTGGGAAGGTCATGGACATGTTCCCTAATTCTCAAGTAATATTTTCACGGATTGCACAGAGACAAATGTGGCTTCGTTCTTCTTCATTTGGTCCACAAATGGAAAAAGCAAGGCGCAATATTAATAAGGCTGTTTGTGTCTTTCTAAGAGATTTTGGCATGTCCTCTTTTCACAATGAAAATATTATGTTTCGTAGTACATACATTTTTCACAGAGATGGAGTCCATCTTACTTATGCTGGTAATCAGATTTTTTTGAGAAATATACAAAATGCATTGCAACCTTTTTTAGAATTACAGCATCCATTTTGAAGTAGGTGTTAAGTATATATAATTTTTGACATACATACACCTCCCAAAGGCTCTTTTCAGAGCCACCACTTCCTCCCAGAGAAAATTGCAATGGTTATGATAGGGTAGCAACCCATTTTTTTAGATGTTCGGGGTCTGTCCATTGAACGTCTAAAAAATACAAAGGGCCCTGCTTCATTTATTTTCACTTCTATTTTTTAACTGTGAAAGGCGGCTCTGAAAAGAGCCTTATTTTTTTTGATTTTTGTAATTTTGTATTTTTTTGTTTTTTTATACACGACACACTAGGAGAGGGTGGGAAAGGAGGGTAAAGGGGGGGACACCAACCACAGGGATAGGAAAGGGCGAGCTGAGAGAGGAAGATGTAGTGTGGGATTTATTTGGGTAGTGAGCAGGTATTCTCATATTCTGAGATGATAGTCTCAAAAGCACTGCGATGTCGCTCCCCCCTGCAGAGTACTGTGTCACAGTACATACATACAACTGTGACCCTCGAAAGGTAAGGGTCATCAGAATTCTGTATGGCCTGTGAGGCAGCTTGAGGAAGACGCTGTCCCACAGAGGTGGTCCTTGTGGTGACATGGTCAGAAACAGAGGATGAAGTAGAGGAAATCAACCTACTACGTTCTTCGCAAGGTACAACCTTGCAAATAGCCCCAGAGTGAAATGACCTCAGGTGTCGCTTCATGGTAGGGTCCCAAAGCTGTACGAACCGTGCCTCCTGCGACTGAGTATCATTTTGCACTCATTGCAGGTGACACGGTTCGCACAAGCCTTAGGACCATTCCCATGAATGGTACACGGCCTCCACACCCGAGACTCACGCCTAGTGCGGGTAGTAGGGATTTCCTCTACCTCATTCTCCTCATCCTCTTCTTCCTCCTCTGCATCCTCACTCCTGTTCCCCTCTTTAGGCCCTTGGGGAGGTGGTGGTGGAGGGAGTGGGGGTGGTGCTGAGGCAGACACAGCACCGGGTGGCAGCAGTGGAGCCACAGAAGCCATCAGGTTGAAGATGGAAATCTGCAGGTTGCAGCAAAAATCTCTGTGCTCTGTAGAATAGCCAGAAACACAATGAGAATAAGCTCTAAGGCGTGGTCTTTTATAGGGGTGCTTGTGCGCGGTCCCCGGACATGCGCACTGTCCGTGGACAGATCGAACACAAAAAAGGTTCAAAAGGTTTCAAAAAGTATGTATAAACTTATAATTAGTATGTGGGACTTGTGCTATGGTGAGTTTTTATTGGAAAATATTGTGGATTACATGAAAATGTACTTTAAAATTGTTTGGGGACACAAACAATATCCGCCTTCAGAACACGTGATCGGCGTGGGCGCGGTCACATGGTTGTTTCGCGAACATGTTTGCGAAGGAAGCGGCTGTCCGCAAGACACCAAATTCACGGGCATTGGTTTGCACATGCGCGTTGATGTTCTACGGACACTGTTCGGGTCCTGAAGGAGTTAAAAGTGCGTCAGATATCAAACGAACAGTTACGGACAGGCGTTTGTTCTTAGAACAATGTCAACTTGCTTGCGAACAATACAGACAGAAATAGCATCCTCAGAACACCTCCATTTTCGTTTCTTTATGAACATTTCAGGAACCCGCGTGTGTTCTTAGAACAGTTTCAACTTGCTAACGAACAGTACGGACAGGTATAGTGTTCTTCAGGACACCTCCATTTTCGTTTATTTACGAACATTTCAGAACACCAATTGTGTTCTTAGAACAGTTTCAACTTGCTAACCAACAGTACGGACATGTATAGTGTTCTTCAGGACACCTCCATTTTCATTTATTTCTGAACATTTTAGAACACCAATTGTGTTCTTAGAACAGTTTCAACTTGCTAACGAACGGTACGGACAGGTATAGTGTTCTTCAGGACACCTTCATTTTTGTTTATTTACGAACATTTCCGGAAACCGCGTGTGTTCTCAGAAATGTTTCAACTTGCTAGCGAACAGTACGGACAAGTATAGTGTTCTTCAGGACAGCTCCATTTTAATTTATTTACAAACATTTCAGAACACCGTGCTGTCCGCGGACACCTACATTGTTTTTTTTTTTAAAAAAATGGAAACTAATTAGAACTCAATATAAAAATGGAACTTTATTTAACATATATTAATAATTTATGACAGAGAAGGTGAGGCAGAAACGGAAACAAAAACAGAATTAGGGTTTTGAACATGATTGCTATCAGGTGAAGAAGGGATGGAAGTCTCATCAAAATGTTTTGGGTTATGGAGAGGGTTTGGGGATAATTGACTGCGATATGGTGAGGGGGGACAAGTACATGTGGGGCAATGGTATGACGTTTTTGTTTTAAAATGATCTTCAACAAACGTTTTCAAATTATTAAAATTGGTCAACAATAAATCCATTTTTTCTTTTATGCTGTCAAGCGTGTTTTCCATAACAGCTTCTTCAGAGGTATTTTCTATTTTGTTATGCTCTGTACAAAAAATGTATATATGTTAAATGTATATAAAATAATAATAATTAAATGGTTTATATTGTAAAGTGTTTACCATTAGTTTCACTATCTTGTGACATTTCCTCATGTGGGAAATGCTGCTCCAGCCATTCCAGAGTACTAGACATTTCTGTGAGAAAAAAAAAGATATTATATGTTTTTTATCTAATACAGAAAGTTTATAAATATATGAGTAAAATGAAATACACTTACTATTTCAGGTAAAATATGTTCTAAGTACTGTGTAGGTCTGGTATTGTTCTTAGTTGTGTAGTGTCTGTGAGGTAATTATGTTGGAAGTCAATTTATCTTCTTCTGGTATATTCCATTTTAGAACATATTGGCCCTCATTACGACCCTGGCGGAATCCGCGGTGCTAAATGCACCGCGGAGCATGGCGGAAAGCCGCCGATAGCGCCATGGGGGTTGGCGGATTTACCACCCCATGCCGACCTTGGCGGAGCGGTAAATCCCCAATCCCCATTTTACCCTTCCCCATTCCCATTCTTGCCCCATAGGGTATAATGGGAGTGGGGAAGGAGTTAATTACGCCGCCGTAAAGTACGGCGGCGTAATTAACAACGAGGTCCCTTAGCGCCATGGTTTTCTCCGCCCGGTAAAACCAGGCGGAGAAAACCTCCATGGCGCTAAGGGAACTCGTAGTACGGCGGACGGGTCCGCCGCGATTAGCGCTGGCGGAAACCCACTCCGCCAGGGTCCTAATGAGGCCCATTGTATTTAAATGAATGGTTAGTGTGTTACATACATGGGTTACATTTCTTATGTATTACTACATTTATAATGTGTATGTGTGTTGCTTTTTGAATTTGTTAAATGTTCCTATGTTATGATATAACAATCAAACATACCCCCCCAGAGTTTTTAGGTAGTGGTACTGTTCTCCGAACATGTCCGCGGACATTAAAAGACTTCACAGACATCAAGTTCAGTAGAAGAGGTTCAGTATGTTCCATATTACATATACATAAAGTCAAAGTTATTATTGTTAAGTTGCGCTACTAAAAACCTATGAAATTCAGTGAAAAAACTTTGTTGAAGGGACGTTATGGTTAAGTTGTGGTACTAAAAACCTATGAAATTCAGTGAAAAAACCTTGTTAAAGGGACGTTCTGGTTAAGTTGCGCTACTAAAAACCTTTGATATTCAGTGAAAAATCTTAGTTAAAGCGATGTTATGGCTCAAGTAAAAGCAAAAAACCCTTGAAATTCGCCAGTTATGGTAAGCTAAGCAACCATAACTTGCGCCACCACCGTTCACTGCTAAGACTAACACCCACAACATCAAAGATGACATCACAAATGTCATTGATGACATCACTGATGACATCACATGTCTGGCTCACTCTTTTTTCTTTTGCTGACATATCTAGGACACATGGTTTTCTTCAGTAACAGTCAGAAACTAAAAAATGTGTTTTATTTGTAGACGTATCCTTCAAGTAGGTTCTTACAGTAATTCCCTTAGAGTCCAGTCACATCATATGAAACATATGCATACGGGAAGACACAAGCTTGAAAGACAGCAATCCGTTTTGTGCATAAAGATAACCAATAGACTTATGAGCACTTTCTGACAGTTGTGTTGTTTTTTTATGGCTGTACTTTCCCTGTATATGGTCATATTTGTATACATTGTACTCTCACTACTTTCCTTAGGGTCCAATCACATCAAGTGATACATATACTGTCATGCCTGCACCATGGGTGCATACATTGGCGATCAATATGGACAAATTGTTATTCATTTATCTACAGAAAACTCTTGGATCAACCGCTATTCACTATTTGGACTTTATTTCCCATTTGCAAGACTTTGGTGCTTTTTTATTTTTCCCAGAAAACTACACTTACCATAATGCACTTGGCTATAACCACCTATTCCTGGCTATTCCTATTTTTCTTCATCAGAACTACAATCCCCAGAAGCCCTAGGGATTTGCTCTGCTTCCACCAGCTCAGGAACAGAGAGTGAGGTGGCCGATTGTCTGCAGGTGTGCTGAGCCAGGTGCATCCAATTAGCCTGCCTCTGTGCTGGGCTGGGCAGTATAAAGGCTGCTGCCTGGGAGAGCTCAGTCTCTTGCATTGAGAGTCCTTCCGGCACCTTATTGCTTCGAGCTACAAACTTTGTATGCTGTTTCCTGATTTCACCTGCTCTTCGTTCCAGTGCCCTGGTGGGCTCCTGCCTTGCAGTCTGCTACACCCTGCTGCCTATAGCCCTAGCCTTTTGGGCTCCCTGCCTCAGCCCTGCTCCTCCGGGCGTCCTGCCTTGCAGCCTGCTACACCCTGCTGCCTACAGCCCTAACCTTTTGGGCTCCCTGCCTCAGCCCTGCTCTTCCAGGCTCCTGCCTTGCAGCTGATCACGCTCTGCTGCCTTCCAGCCTCTGCCCTTGCCCTGCCGGGCTCTCCACATTGCAGCCGATCACGCTCTGCTGCCTTCCAGCCTCCGCCCTTGCCCTGCCGGGATCTCCACATTGCAGCCGATCACGCTCTGCTGCCTTCCAGCCTCTGCCCTTGCCCTGCCGGGCTCTCCACATTGCAGCCGATCACGCTCTGCTGCCTTCCAGCCTCCGCCCTTGCCCTGCCGGGCTCTCCACATTGCAGCCGATCATGCTCTGCTACCTTCCAGCCTCCGCCCTTGCCCTGCCGGGCTCTCTACATTGCAGCTGATCACGCTCTGCTGCCTTCCAGCCTCAGCCCTTGTCCTCTGGGCTCCCTGCTCTGTAACCTGCCTCACTTTGGCTACCTTCAGCCCTTGTCCTCTGGGCTCCCTGCTCTGCAGCCTGCCTCACTCCGGCTTCCTACAGCCCTTGTCCTCTGGGCTCCCTGCTCTGCAGCCTGCCTCACTCCGGCTGCCTACAGACCTTGTCCTCTGGGCTTCCTACTTTGCAGCTTATCACGCTCCGCTGCCTACTACCTACCTTTTTCCGCTGGGTTCTCGGCCTAGCAGCCCTCTACAGTCCTCTGCAACCTTCTACAGTCAGCGGCCCTGCCCCTCAGGGCCCACTCCTTGCTGCCCGGCCCTTCTGGGTTCCTTGCCGTGCAGCCTGCTTTACTCTGCTACCCTAAGCCCTTTTCCTCTGGGCTCTCTACCTTACAGCCCTGCTCCTGTGGGCTTGCTCATTGATTTCCTGCTCCTCTGAGCTCTCAACCTTGTTCCTTACTGTCCTCTGGTATCCTATCCTGTTACACGACTATCCCTTCATTTCCTTCTGCTAGTTTGCTATCAACCTCCTTTTCCTGGATTTGTCTGTAAGTATCTTCTCTTGTACTGTTTGTAGACCCTTTTGTACAGAGCTTGTATGTTGGTTCCCATCAGTCAACCTCTGCCCCTTCCCTACATTACAGACACCCATAGCTGCTGTTCCAAGCCATGAGCAAACAGCGTGGGCCTCTGTTATAGCAAACTGTGCAGAAGGCTAGAGTTTTTTCCTAAGGTTCTTGGAATACTCTTTCCTATATCTGCATACACCCCAAGAGGGAATTCATTCTGCACCTTTTTCCTTGCTACTCTTGCCTACTCTTTGTTCTCTTTCCTTTCAGCTGTGCGTGTACTTATCTGTCCACTTTATTTTGGCACAACCACCCAAACCCTTTCTGGGTGTCCTGTGCCACTCTTAATAGAGTGCCATCCCTGACATATACATAGGGTAAATAGCAGCTTTGAAACAGAGCAATCATGTATTTGCATGAAAATAATCAGTTACTACTACTTGTGCTTTTTTGCTAACCTCACTTTCCCTGTATATACCCATATTGGTATGTGTTCTTGTGTCTTTGTGTTTTGTCTATAGTAATGCAATTATGTAATACATGTGTTTTATTAGCTACTTATTCCATATTTCACAGTACACTAAAATCTATTAAGAAAACAATTATCATTTCATTATTCAAAATATTAACATTACGAATATATACCTTCATCTTGTACGCTGCACACAATGGTATGTTTCTGCATGAGTAGCTTAGTATACTAGATAGAACCCCATAATAGAATGCTATTTATACCAATGCATCGTTCAATGCACTAATTAGGGTATATTTATTGCAATGATCCTTGACACTTTTTTTCGCAACATTATAATAAGAATCCCGTGTACACATATTTCATGAAAAGTACATACACATGGGATGTCATCAGTGATGTCATCAATGACATTTGTGATGTCATCTTTGATGTTGTGGGTGTTAGTCTTAGCAGTGCATGGTGGTGGCGCGAGTTATGGTTGCTTAGCTTACCATAACTGGCGAATTTCAAGGGTTTTTCGGTTTTACTTGGAACCATAACTTCCCTTTAACAAAGATTTTTCATTGAATATCAAAGGTTTTTAGTAGTGCAACTTAACCATAATGTCCCTTTAACAAAGTTTTTTCACTCAATATATATATAGGGAGTGTCTATTGAATTCCAGTACAAATAAAGTATGTGTTGATCACTCGTTGTTTTATCGTCCATCTTCTTAGTCATCGAACAGGTCTGCCCAAGTGGAAATTCTTCTTCTTGTCTTGCTTCTGGATTGACAACAGTGGGAGGGAGGGTCTCACCTTTATAAACCTTCACGTCATTCAGAAGCAACCAAGTTTGTCTTCCTGATACTTTAGCAGCAGAAGGGAACACTTCCTCAGCACAGTATGGGCCATCAAAGCAAGGCTCATGCCATTTCCGGGTGAAATGTTTGATCAGGATCAGGTCCCCAACATATAAATTAGGTGGTGGTAATAGTTCACTTGGATTAGTAGCCAAATTATCTTCTTCTGTGTTCCTAGACCGTCTCCCTGATGCTTGACTTGATCTGAAATTGAAGAAATACTGGTAGTCATACATGTCAAATAATCGTGCATCTCATCACCTAAAGTTTTAGCTATACTCTGGTCATCACTCCTAATCCTAGATGGAGGTGTAAGGGGTATTCTCATTCAACACCCTGTTACTAGCTCATGCGGGGTGAGGTGGTGGTCCAACCCTGGCTGATTCTGAAGGGCATATAAGACCAGGGGTAGGCAATACAGTCATCCCTTCTTCAAAATCAAATTAATCTTGGAGATCCTCTCTTTTAGGAGGCCGTTGAGTCTCTCACATATCCCATTCGCTTGTGGGTGTTACACAAATGAGAACTTGTGCTTTATACTTAATAAAAGCCCTATTTGTTTGAATAGCCCATTGACAAATTGGGGACATTATCGGATCTTAGGATTTCACACACACCCCACCTCAGGAAAACTTCACATACTAAAAACATTGCTGTACAAGTGGCATCAG
This sequence comes from Ambystoma mexicanum, assembly GCF_040938575.1. NCBI lineage: Eukaryota > Metazoa > Chordata > Amphibia > Caudata > Ambystomatidae > Ambystoma > Ambystoma mexicanum. The sequence goes on from NC_090930.1 coordinate 130,343,536, forward strand.
GGTGTGCACACAGACCTGCTTCGATCCACCTAGAGAAGGGGTACACCACCTCTAATAGATACCTATATCCATTACATGACTGCAGCATGCTGAAATTGACCATTTAGTCAAGGTATTACTCCTCTAATCGTTCTCAGTGTATGCCCAGCAATGAACCTTTGACACACGATGCAATTCACTATAAATAGTGCAATGTCTTCCAACACATTAGGAATGAACCAGTTTTCTGAAATATTGTCAGCAAGACTTTCTCTAGTTACATGCATGGGGTAATGCAGCTTTTCAAGCGCAACTTTTACTTTGCTGGCTTTCCAATGCTGTCCTGTCGCCATAATGCTTCCATGGGGGATAAAGAACACCCCCTTCACTTCCACAGTTCTTGCTCTTCCTGTGGTGCTCTTCCCTGAATCTCTATTAATTGGGTTATCGACAGCATATTAAACCCTTCCTGTACTAACATGGTTGTTGTCGAATTCTCTTTAATATCCTCTGTATTAAAACTCAAAATTTCAGGAGAATATGCAACCCTTTTGGTTTCTACATCTGCAGCTTCGTACCCGCAAGAGATAAATCTGTGCGTTTAGTATGTGCTGCACATTTTAAGACCACTATGGTCACTGGGAGTTGTAGTCCCTTAATGAGTCTATCCAATAAGGATGCATGCTGCACTAGAGAGCCATCTGCACGGAGATAGCCCCTCCTTTTACAACTAGCCAACCATGCATGGATAGTTGACGTCACTGTACACCATCACTTCCTGCCCTTCAAGTTTCTCAAGTATGACAATAAATGCTACTAATTCTGCTGCTTGCGCTGAAAATTGAGAAGGTAGCCTCACACTTGCCACCACCTTCAATTCTCCATTTAATCTGTGTCTTACTACTGCAGCGACTGAATGCCTTTTCCCACTAGTTTGATCAATTCTTCGGGGAACCATCAATAAAAAGAATCTCCCCTCCCGCCACATCATTCTCCTTCACATGGGGAATATAATTATACAATTCAACATAGTTTGCGCAGTCATGAACATGATCACCTTCTGCTACTGGTTCAGCTATAAATGTGACTGTATTCACTATTTTACATCTTACAATATTGTTTGCTGAATTCACAATCATTACCTCATAAGCTGAAGCTCTTTGGGATGTCAATTTGCCCTTGGGTTTCTCTAGAATGGCAAATAGAGCATGCTCCACATAAAGAGACATAGAGCAGCCCATGACAATACTAGTGGACTTCTCAACTGCAAACAGGGCAGCTGCCAAATATTGTTTGCATGGAAAGTGTCCTCGCATAACTGGGTCTAGAATCCCACTGTAATATGCCAAAGATTTATACCCTAATGTGTTTTTTTTGTAAGCACTGCTGTCATTACTGACCCATTTGTGCATGAAAACAAATAATATTCCTTGCCATAATTGGGAATCCCTAAAACTGGGGCTGTACAAATTGCTTTTTTCAATTCCTCAAATCCTTCCTCTGTTTCTTCGGTCCATTCTAGTTTTATTTTCCCAACTTGAGCTTTCTTTAATGCTTTCAGAAGTGGCCTTGTGTACGTGCTATGATCAAACACTGAGGTTCTAACGTAATTGCATGAACCCAGAAACTGTTGCATCTGTCTCACTGTGTTTGGTTTTGATATTTTCATGATTGTCTCAGCTCTCTCAGGTGTCACTTTCTTTCCTTCATGTGAAATTAACTGACCTATGTCTAACACCGCTTGACAGTACTGGAACTTCTCCTTGTCCATCTTATATTCTTTGCCTGCTAAAATAGTAATTAGTTGTATAGATTCCGGCCTACACTCATCATCTGTTTTACTGCAAATCAATAAGTCATCTATGTACTGTATAACTGCACTCAAGATCGATATTGCCTAGATCCATCTGTAGGACTCTGTTTAAGATCTGTGGGGACTCACAGTACCCTTGAGGAAGCAGAGTATGTTTCAGTTTTTTTGGCAAAACGTAAAGGGAGTCATGTCTTATGAGTCCTTGTGCAACGGGATCAAGAAAATGCATTTTTCAAATCTACCATTGTAAAATATAAAGCTTCTACTGCTATAGTGCACAATATTGTTGCCGGATTAGGAACTAAAGGAAATTCAGCATCTAGAATCTGGTTAAGAGGTTTCAAATCCTAGATAAATCTCCACAACCCCCCATTAGATGTCTTAATCGGATACACCACGGTATTACATGATGACTCTGATGGCACCAGAATCCCCCGATTCATCAGTGCTGAAATAGTCTGAAATATACCTTCATAAACTTCCCAAGACATGGGGTACTGTTTTGCACGGGGTAAAATTGCAACTGGCTTAAGCTTTATTTTAACCTGTCCTATCCCCTTCAATAAACCTATGTCATAGGGGCCTGTGGTCATAGGGCACTCAGCAACTTTTCAAGATCTTCCTGAAAAAATGCTGGTTGTTGCTGCATTATCACCATACTTTGTGGGACTACCCCTTCATCTATCCTGTATGTAATGATCATGAAGAACACCAGTTTGGCATTGCTTTGGTGTTCCCTGAACATATCGTCCTCACTTATGTCAGTCTGTCTGTAGCCCTCCTCGAGAGCTATCACTGTTTTCCATGGTCTACCTTCATCGACTATCCCTTCGAGTGTTGCCATCTCTATTCGCACAATAGCTGCTTACAACTCTATAGGGATAATCTGCCCATCTTCCTCATCCATAGGTATGTGTTGTCTAAATAAAAACTCATCAGGTATTCTCACAATCTTTCCCACCAGGCCTGGTAGCCATATCAACAAAATGCTTACTCCATTTAGAAAAATCTCTGTATCTACCGGAATGCCTCACAGAGCCCCTTGCCCTTTGAATGCCAGTATAAATTCTTCCACGTTTAAATAGTGTATTCCTGGTGTGGAACACACTAATGTTTGATCAGTAAATGAAATCGTCATATTAAGTTTTGTCATTAAATCTCTTCCTAAAATGTTAACTGGTGTCTGTCGTGAATATAACAAAGGAACAAACATGTCACATTCCCCTATGGAAACCGGTAATTTATCAGTAAAAGGAACTATGCTTGTAGCTCCAGAGAACCTTTGAGTATTCATGCCAATACCTCACATTGGATATTTTCCCTCTCGTGTACACAAATAGGTTGCTCCAGTGTCTACAAGAAAAGAAAATGATTTGCCTCTTATCGTCAAAAAGACCCTTGGTTCCTCTTGAGGGTCTGGTGTCACAGATAGTACTGAACACATCAAGTCACCCTGTGAGCTGTCCCATTGTGGGTACAAGCTCATCCCCAACCCTGTGAAAGGATTTCCTCCTACCACAGGGACAGCTCCTATTCTAGGTGTTAATATTTGTCCTGTATTCACTTACTGCTGTGTCTGAATAGTGGCTTGTTGCGACTGCCCCTGGGGTAGATTCATTTGTACTTGTCCCTGATGTGATAACCGCTGCATTTGTGGTGCTTTTGCCTGATAAGATGCGTGATCTTGGGTGAAGCCCACTCTAGTCTGTGTGCTGTATTGTGGAGGATAAGCTGTCCCCCATCTGGAAAACTGGCCATTTTGTACATTCCCTCGGCTGTCGCATACGCGTGCAATATGTCCTGTCATTTCACAATTTCAACATTCTGGGGGAACCCTTCTGTTAATCCCTCCTTGGTTACATCCTACTTGAGCACTCTGGTATACGTTCTGTCTATTGTTAAACCCACCTTAGTTATTCTGAAATCCGCCTCCTCTTGCCCGATAACCCGAATCTCTGCCTTGTTGCGTAAAACCATGCCCACCTTAGTCCTTAGTCTTAGTCAGGTGCAGATTATTTGCCTGCGATGTACACATTGCTTCCTGCATTCCCATTCCTTCTCCGCTTGTCAATACTGCCCCTTCTGTGGCAAGTTTTGAAAAGAAAATCAGAACTCACTTGGCTTCCTAAATCTTTCTATTTTCATTGTTCTTTTTGTTCTTCTCTTGTAATAACGGACAATGGTGTACTATTTCAACTGTATCTCAGCCCATGGTTTCGCTTCCATCCCCACTTGTTTTTTCATCTGTCTCTGTACTTGCTCAGGCAACCCCTGACATAAAATATGGTAAAATAATGCGACTGTATTTTCCCACAGCTCGCTAGTTTCAAGCTGTCATTTCTCATGAATATCCTGAATGTATGTAATAGGGTCTTCATCTTCTTTCATTTTACGTGTCATAACTGCACCCATATCCGATGTGTCAGGATATTGTACGCTGAGAGCACTCCAAACATCTGCCCTACATTTATTAATTGGCGCTCCATTATGCGCTGTGTTTTGTCCAGTCCCACTTGGATATCCCGATATACAACCACGTGGAGCAATGGATGGACACCAATTGGATGTGCCTAAACAGAAAAAAATGGAACTCATGATTTTTGGCTCATCCTCTGCTCGTGCTAAGCTACCCGCATCCTACACATCCTTCCACATTAAAGATACCCCCATTCCGGTCCTAAGCAAGGTTAAAACCCTAGGTATGCTGCTAGAAGCATCGTTGGGTGCGGACGCCCAAGTACAGTTCATCAAAAAAAACTGTGCCTACCACCTCCGTCTAATAAAAGCCATCAGACCTTTCATATCCGAGGAAAATTGTGCGACCATAGCAAGAGCCACCATCTTATCGCGCCTTGACTGTGGCAATGCTCTAGTCCTGGGTGCCTCCAAGCAATGCCTACAAAGCTACCAAATTGTACAGAACAACGCGGTAAGAATTGTCAAGCTCAAAACTAAAACAGAACATATCAGCAACTCCAGAAGAGAGCTTCATTGGCTGAAAATCGAAGATAGGGTGCATTTCAAAACCTTAACCATCGTTCACAGATGCATCTACGGAAAGGCACCAACCTACTTAAAAACTAGGATCAAACCATACGTTCCTAATAGAACACTGAGATCATCCCAACTTGTTAAAATTGCTACGTCACCTCACAAACTCAAAAGTGGCTTAGGTAGAGCCTTTCCAACCCTTGCAGCCAACCTTTGGAACAACCTACCAGACCACCTTAGACTGGAAACCAACTACTCGCGTTTTCGCAAACAGGTAAAAACCCATATCTTCAAATAAACGGCCATCACGGCATATGCCTCAGTTAGCTTAATTCTATGTGACTGTCCCGTCTGCTCTGTCTAATCACTATCTGTTCCGTCCGTTCTCGTGTCCTTGTTTCTGCGCCCCGAGGCTCGCGAGCTACCGGCGCAATATAAATATTAAATAAATAAATAAAAAAAAAAAATCCCGCTCTCCTCCATATGTCATCTTCCCTCTCTCCAATAATGGCAGCCATGTGACCTTTTATGTCCCCTATGGTCAACGTATTTCCTCCTGTCATTTTCTCTAATTCGTACCTCCATTTCCCAGCCCCCGAAGTCAAACTAGGGAATTTACACTTTAAGTTATCCCTTAAAATCTGTGGCCATGGAATATATTGCGGTCTTGCTCCCCCCTTCTCTAACAAGGGAAACTGCGTGAACCCCAGCCCACAGTCGGATCCCACTACTAGTCTATCCATGGCAGAGATAATCATACCTGTCTGTCTCCTTGCTAGTAATGACCTTAACCTGCTTACATATGGTGGCGACTCTCCCTTCTCACTATGTGATCGTCCTCAGGGAAGCTCAGGATATGCTATGGGATCAGGCGTTTTATCTTTAGGCTGTTCCAGATCTGATCATCTCATTTTCTTATTCATTTGTGGGCTTCCTTCAGGGGCGCACACGCTCCCTCCTTCTGCCCCAAGACCGGACTTTCTTTCCTCATCAGCCATGCTTAGGCCCCAACTAATGTGACTAACATCCTCCTCATCTTTGTCTAGATTCAATCTTCTCAAAGACAATGCTCGACTTTCATTGCTAAACAGATCTCCCTCCTTACTTCGTGATTGAAGTACTTCAGATCAATCATCGTTCCCTCGAGCTCCATACTCGCTACCCCATTTTAACTCTTCATAGAACCTACTGATCCTTTCTCAAACACTTTCCACATCATCTCTTTCTTCTTCTAGCACTACTCTGGATTCTGCTGCCATTACTTCCCTTATAGGGGGAATCTCTTCCACTCTATCCCATTGAATTTTTGGGCTCAGCCTCATTTGTTCTTTACGAGTAAAACTGGTAACCAAACCTCACTGTTTTCTGTTTTGTTCCATTTCTTCATCTACTTCCCTTTCCTTTCTCGCATCTCTTCTAACTCTTTCTTCCTCTTGCCTTCTTTCTTCCCTTCCTACTTCCTGTCTTCATTCCTCTTCTTCTCTTCTTCTCTGCAACCTTTTGTCCATTTATCTTTGCGCTTCTTCCTCCCCTATCTTTCTTTCCTTCCTGTCCCTTTCTTTCTATCGCTTTTTGACTATTGTTGTACTTTCTTTGTTCCTCTACCCATTTTTCAGCCTTCTCTTGTACCTCCTGATATATTTGTTCTCACTGATCCCTGCTTTTCCTTCTTTGCTCATCTTTTAATCTATTCTCACCCGTTCCTTATCCTTCCTCTCTTGTTTGTCCTTATCTTCTCTTTGCCTAACTTCCTTAATGCTTTTCCCATCCATCCTGAGTAATATCTGTCCTTCAATCCATTCGTTTTGTACAAGTGCTACCTCGAAAGCCTTATCTTTTTCTCCTTTCCATCCTCTTGATTTCTCTTTATATATCTGTTGAGAAATTCAACTGCTCACTTTTTTCTTCCTTGTCTTGTATGAACTATCTTCCATTCTCTTGCAGACTATCATCACTTCTGTAAGCAGGGCGTTCATATATTGGATTACTATGTCCCGTCGCTGCTCTTAATTCCTTTAAAGGATACACTCCTATCTCTTCCGTAGCAACACTCTTTGCTTCAGGCAAGGTAAGGGGAAATGAGGGCTCAACGCCTTCCTTCTTACACTGATTAAGCATCCACTCCTCAGGTGGCGGGTCTTCTCTATCCATTTGATACATCTTCCTAAGATTGTTAATCGTTTCTATAATTTCTTTCCTGTGTACACAGCGTGCAAGTATGTGGTCATGTGTTGCAATACCGCTTTTGACAATGATTCCCCCTTGTGGCAAGGGCATGAACATTTTATCTGCTGTGCCCTTGTCAGGAATCAGGGTTGGCACAGGCGTGGAGTGCTAAAATACGCATATTGAGACATTATGTGCTGGAAGGACAAAGGAAACTACAGTTCCCAGCATCCTTTGTGTTATTTTGTCCGTGCGCGCCTTGCCAGATGTACTGCATCAAGAATCAAGGCAGCTTAAAGGCAGGCAACGGTGGGCTTATTGTTGATTTGGAGCAGGAGGCAGGCGGCCGCGTTCGGCAACAGGAGGAAGGCATCCGTGTGCGAGGAAAAGAGATGCAGGGGAGAAACGCTTGATCGCATGCGTTCGCGATGCGGTAGGAGCAGGAGGGGCGCTGAGTAGCCTGCAGAGACGACGCTTGCTGTTCTTTGTCTGGGAAGTCCCACGGGGCTCCCCAGACTCAAGATAAGTACTCGTGGGGGCAATATATTTCTGAACTGCTTGGAATGATTTACCGCTGTTTCAATATTTGTCTGGGAAGTCCCACGGGCTCCCCAGACCTGAGATAAGTAACGCCCTCATCTCTTTGAATTCAATCAGTGGGAAAAACCAAAGTGTGTTTGTTACTCGTATGTTACAAGAACTTTGCCAATCTTGTGTTGGGTTAATGCAGGAAGTGCTGCATATGGACAGCGACATTTCTCTTGTGCCAGGAACTAAAGGAAATGTATTTATGTTGTATGTTGCTAACGCTGCCCGAAGGGCCATGTGTATTGTCTAATCATTTTGGGAAGCTTTCCCTTATGTGTGGTCATATTGCTTGCTTATGTGTTGTAAGAGCATGATATGGCAGAGCAGGATTCAGTACACGTACTAAGGTGTGCTATTCAGCAATCAGGTACATGTTAATAGTGCAGGTGGTATTTCTGTTCATACTATGTTAGATAGAGTAGGGTTTTTCCTGGTGTTTCCCCAGTCCCATCCACATTAGGCATTTCGTTACCCTCTTTCCGGTGTTCCTAACTTCCCCTCCCTATCCACAAGCTTTCCCTAACCCCTCTTCCCCCCATTGGCTGCCAGGTGGCGACCTGTTTCCTAAATCAGGCGCCTGTGCTAACCACGGTGGGAGGGTCGAGTTCATTCGGCTTCCGTGGTTCGGGGGAGAGTGTCGATCTCTCTTCCTTCCAGTTGGTGTGATTGTGACATAATAAGCCACCCCCAAATTGGGATACTCACAACCACCTAAGCCAAATGGACCCGACACCTCCACCTTTAGCGGATGTGCTAAAGGTTTTACAGGATATTCAGTTGGAATTAGCACATGCTAGGCAGGAAGCTACCACCTTGAAAGCGCAGGTACAAGGTTTGGTAGCGCAAGGTACCCCTTTGGAGGGGCCCAGTACCTCCACTACTGAGGGCACCTCCACTAGGGGCAATCCTACCATCATTGTCCAACCACCGAGTAGTGTACCATTGGCCGCACCAGAACGTTTTCAGGGGATCCTAGAAAATACATGACCTTTCTTACCCAATGTAGACTCCATTTTTTGTGCAAACCTGCAGCGTTTGAGACTATCCAAGCCAGAACCGCTTTTGTAATATCCTATTTGACAGAGGATGCAGCAGCCTGGGCGATGCTCTTAGTACAGAAAGATGACCCCTTGTTATATAACTGGGATAATTTTCTAGGAGAATTTGGTAGACTGTTTGATAGACGGGAGGTTTCATTGGCCCAAGACAATGAGTTGTTAGGGTTAAGACAGGGATCACAAGATTTGGTTACATATGTGACACAGTTCAATAGATTAGTGATTGAAACTGAATGGCCAGAGGTAAAACAGACGGTACTGTTTTATCAAGGGCTGCGGGAGGAAATGAAAGATGCCATTGCGCAAGTAGAACCGCAAACTAGTACTTGTACGACGATGATAGACCTAGCCCTTAGGTTAGATCATAGAATGAATGAGAGAAGGGGAGACAAGAAGAAACCAGAAGCAGTCCCATTTGGGAGATTGGACAGGAGTAGAGGAGGAAGAAGTAGCGATGTGGAACCAATGCAGATTGGTAGTATCAGAGGTCCTTTATCAGAGGCAGAAAAAAAACAGCGGAAACTTAATAAATTGTGTTTGTACTGTGGACAGGCAGGTCATTTTATTCGTACCTGTCCTAATACTCCGCAAAAGAATCTTGGAGGGGAACGAGGCAAGAAGGAAGCGGGAAAAGAGTTGGGCCGACCTTAGGGGCAACTCAGGTGACAGGCCTGACATATTCTGGTAACGTTATGTTGGGCGATGTCTAAGCAAGTGGTGTTGGCTATGGTGGATTCAGGGGCCACAGGTAATTTTGTAGACATTACATTGGCCCACCAGTTAGGACTACCTGTACAAGATAAACCAAGAGTGGAAGGGGTCCAATCAGTGGATGGTTCTCCATTAGTATCTGGTCCTATGAAACAACAAACGCATAAGTTACAGATGACATTTGCATCAGCTCACAGAGAAGACATTGCTTTTGATTTAATAGCTGCCCCACAGTTTGGTTTAATTTTAGGAATGCCCTGGTTAGTGCAACATAATCCCAGGATTGACTGGGAAAAGCAGACTGTAGAATTTACGGAGCAGAAGTGTCAAGGACACATGATATCTGAGATGGAACGTTCGGGATGGTTGGTTGATCAAGAAGGAAAGGATCAAGTGGTAGGAGCAGTGGAAGCAGGGATTCCCTTGCAATACCGAGAGTTCGCAAAAGTATTTGACAAAGTTGGGGCAGAGAACTACCACCCCATTGACCATATTATTGTGTCATTGAATTGGAGGAGGGGGGGAAATTGCCTTGTAGCAGAATCTACGCCCTGACAGAAACGGAAAATGAACATTTAAGAGTGTATCTGGATGAAATGCTGGAGAAGGGGTTCATTAGACATTCCACGTCCCCTGTCTCTTCTCCCTTGTTTTTTGTCCCTAAGAAAGAGGGGACATTACGAACTTGTATTGATTACCACGCATTGAATAAGGTAACCATTAAGAATAGGTTTCCCTTACCTCTAATTTCAGTATTATTGGATCAGGTGCGTGCGGAAAAAATATACACGAAATTGGACTTAAGAGGGGCATACCACTTGATCAGAGTGCGGGAGGGGGATGAGTGGAAGACAGCATTCCGGGCAAAGTTTGGTTTATTTGAATACTTGGTCATGCCGTTTGGATTATGCAATGCTCCTGTGGCATTTCAATTCTTTATGCAAGAAGTTTTGAGAGATTTTATTGATGTGTTTGTCATTGACGACATTTTGATTTATTCAGTTTCACCAGAACAGCATGTTCAGCATGTCAGGGCAGTGCTTCAGAGGTTGCAGGAGTATCAGCTCTGTGTAAAATTGGAGAAATGTGCTTTTCACACTAGGCAGGTGGAGTTTCTAGGGTTTATTCTCACTCCAGAGGACGTAGTGATGGATGCAAAGAAAGTACAAGCTGTAACAGATTGGCCATCTCCTCAATGTATCAAGGACGTTCAATCATTTCTAGGATTTGCCAATTTCTATTGGTGTTTTATTAGTAATTTCTCAGCCATTGTAACGCCAATTACACGATTGCTTAAGAAGGCAACACCATTCGTTTGGGGTCCTGAAGCAGAAAAGGCTTTCCAGACTTTAAAGGTCGCTTTTACCACTGCACCAGTGTTGATACATCAAGACACAAGTCAAGCCTTCAAGGTGGAGACTGATGCTAGTAACTTGGTGGTGGGGGCTATTTTGTCACAGAAGGATATGGAGGGAGTGTGGCATCCAGTGGCATTTTATTCTAGAAAGTTATCAGGTTGTGAACAAAATTATTCTATCACGGATAAGGAGTTGTTAGCTATTCGATCAGCTTTTCTAGAATGGAGACATTACCTATTGGGGGCTAAGCATCAGGTAGTAGTGGTGACTGATCACAAGAACCTGAAATACTTTAAGACTGCTCACAAACTTAGTCCCAGACAACTCCGCTGGTCTCAGTATTTCAATGAATTTGATTTCTTAGTAACCTTTAGGCCAGGAAAGAAGAATGGCAAAGCAGATGCACTGTCTAGGCAGCAAAATTTGGAGAGTGTGGGGAGTGAAGTAAGAGCAATTATTCCCTCAGAGAAAGTCATTGGAGCAATTACCACCAACTTAATTGGGGAGGTCAAGAGGGCATTACCACCTCAGCAACTCCAGAAGTGGCAGGACAGTCATCCAGAAAGAAGGCTGCGGCAGGGGTTGCTGTACCATCAAGACCGATTATTTCTACCTACTAAAGAAGTACAGAAAAAAGCATTATATTGGTGTCATAATTCTCCATTAGCGGGACATGCTGGTCAAAGGAAAATGCAAACTATGCTAGAAAAGTATTTTTGTTGGCCTACATTGAGACAGGATGTGAGCAAATATCAACTAAAATGTGAGAATTGTATGAGAAACAAAGCAGATCATGTAAAGAAAAGAGGGTTACTCCAACCATTACCCACTCCTGAGAAGGTATGGACCCATATATCAATGGATTTCATTACCGACCTTCCACCTGATAAGCAGTTTGACACTATTTGGGTAGTGGTGGATTTCTTGTCCAAACAAGCGCCAACCACAATGGGAGGGTCGAGTTCATTCGGCTTCCGTGGTTCGGGGGAGAGTGTCGATCTCTCTTCCTTCCAGTTAGTGTGATTGTGACAGCTCTTTACCCAATTTGCACTGTACTGTTTGAGTTTGGGCATATGTTTCAACAGTGTCTTGCATAGGTGCATGAGAGGAGTATGCCCCATAATGACAAGTCTCAATTGACTGTCAATACTTATCAGAACCTTAAATAAACCTTTTATTTTACCTTAAATCACCACTTTTAACATTTAAAACAAAACCAAATATGAGCAAGCACCATCAATCGCTGGTCAATCCTCTTATTTCAATAACCTATCTATTCTTTTGATTGGCACCTATCGGTTTGCTACACCTTATCTTTAAACGCTGTTAATTTTTAAACTCTTCACAATTTCTATCGCTCTTGGATACTTTATTTAATAAACAACATTTAGTCTAGTCAGACATTTACACATTATTAATACCGTGATCACTTTCCCACTTATTTATTTCTCATTTATAAATACTGGATACTTCTTCTCTCGCCTTTACTTTGACCCAGTACAGGGTTTGAGACATCACCTTACACAGTCCTGATCTGTGAGATTCTTCTTTCTCTCTACTCCCGTTGAAGTTTGAAATATCTCCTTCTAATTCCCTTGAATTAGGATTCCTTGGCAGTCTCTTTTATCCTTACAAAATTTCCTGTTACTCAAAAGGTATCACAATCCTTTCCCTTTATTTGCCATTCCCCTTAGTCTACTCACCATTCGTTAATCGACCGAGGCCTTTGGTATTGACGACTCCTTCAATTCGACCACTTCGCCGTCCATCCACAGAGCGCCTGTGGAAACCGAGCAGGGATTTCTTCAAAGGGAGACCTGCCCACTGTCTCGGTTCTTCTTGCAAGTTTATTTCCATTCGGCCGCTCTCCACAGGAAACTCTGCGATCTTCCAGCTAATGGCAGAGGATGCCCGATCATTTGAAAATCTGGAGCAGAACTAGTTTGGATCTTTGAACCATCTGCAATGCTGCCACATGAGCTTAGGGCCCTTTAGGAACATGTATATGTAATGGATGGGATCACACAGAATAACTCCACATCCAAATAAACAAACCAACTCAGGAAAATGGCAAAGTACTGTTTTATAATCAATTATCTAAAATGGGGAGTTTACAACGAACATCAACGGACGGATGCTCAGGTTCTCTCAGCGATCTTTACACAAAACAATAGCTTTTATACCAAAAATACATCAGAGTTGATGTCATACTACGTGGTAATGATAAAAAACCTATCAAGGGTCGGGATTGGCTAAGGGGACCATCTAAGTATACTTTCTATAGGAACTAGGATTGTGATTGGCTGTCCACTATCAGGTGAACAACATATGGGTACCTCTAAAAAAACAATAGAAATGCAGTTTCTCATTGGTCTTCAAACTATAAGGTCCTTTGTTATATGGACTACTACAATTGGTTGGCATGCTTGTGCCATGACTGGATCATTCGGTTCACTTAGCTGCACATAAGCCCAGACTCAGGTGCAAGGAGAAGTGGCATGAAACTACCTCCCCACCCAATTAGCCCATCATCTCTCATCGCCCATGCCTTCTGCCATGAAGATTGCCTTTGAACTTGGCCTTGCAAAGTATCCTTGTCTTTAGAGTACATGGGACTGAGAGCACACAGTATCATGTTCTTGGACTTTAATGCTCTAAATGAAGTAAACAGGGAACTCTTGGTGTTCTTCTTTGCACCTTAACAAGGATTGATTCATCCTCTGCACATTCGCTCATTTCCAGAATAGATAGCTGTCCTTGGCTGCTTTAGTCTTGGCTTTAGGCCAGACAGCCTCGTCTTGCAGCTCCACGATTCTACTTAATCTTGCTGCAACACAGTTTTGTGTGTCCTGGCTTGCTAAATGCATGATATCAAAGTCCAGCTTCTATGTAATGGTGGCTGTGCCTGCGCTCTATTAACTACGTATAGCCAGCTTCTGTGATGACTTAGTCTACCTTACGTTTCAGCATCTGTACATTCATTGAACGGTTGATTTTCTACATGACTTTGTGCATGTGTAATCTTTTCGTAGTTAAAAGCTCATTTGATCCTTTACTTCATCATTAGTTTCTTCTGGATCTATACATCATCTTCAGCCAGTATCTCGGGACGTCGTGCATACCCTTTGTGACACCACTAGCTTCTTTTCTTTGCTCTTTATTCCTTCAGGGAGTAGTTCCCTTAGGTTACATTTGGTAGGGTTGTCTCAACGGGTATCTTCTTTCGAACACACACTGTAGTATTGGCACAACGGCTGATGTCAAACACGGCACAGTCTCATGCTTCCAATATTTTGGAAGGAAGGGTTGTAGGGTCTCCTGCAGAGGTATGCAGCTGCTCCTCTACATAGCGCTTTCTGTTTTTTGGTGAATACTCATTATTTGATAAATATCCAGATAAAGTATCAGAGATGATCAACTGGTAAAGGTGATTTAGACTGAGATTTTAGATGAAGATGAAGACTTTCTTAGACAATAGTTATTTGTTTGTTAATATTTATTAATTGGCGATCAGCAGCCAGCGCTGTGTTCTGAGAGTTACTGTGACATGGGCACAGCGTAGGAGGCAAGCAATACACATTGCTGGTGACTAGAATTGCTGAAGGCATTGCAAGGTCTATGAAACCACAGTGTGGGTTATCCAGGCTTGACTCAGCAGTTTAATTATGAATGAAACTCTGAATACCTGGATAATTGCGTGAGTACTCTTAACAGAAACCAGCATGCTGCGTTCACGGGGTGTGATAGCTGGAGGTTTATGATGGAGCTCCTTGATAGACAAGGATCACCATCAGAAAGACATGTCAGGATGATGGGATGGCCTATATATCTGAGGAAAGAAACAGTCCTGAGGAGTTTACGACACTCCATGCTTGTCACTTGTTAGAGATTTATTAATATAATTAATTTGGTGGACTGTCAGTTGAAGGGATGGCCAAGGGTATCCCCAAAACCCTGATTTGAAAATAGCATACAAGTAGGTCACCCCTTTCATGATTAGGGGTGACCTCCTTGTATGCTATGTATCTGAGAAGGCTGGAGAAAGAGGAAAGAGAAGAGCAGACATGGAAGGGCTAGTTTAGATGCTTAGAGGGCCATGGGGGACACAAAATGGCTCATTGGGTGACAACCACAGGAAAAAGAAAAGATATGCCTGCCAATCACTGTCCTTAAATCCAGGGAGGGGAAAGGATTAAAAGGAGGGCGTGAGGACCAAAGTTCAAAGGTATCTGAAAGGATTAGGAGGATGAGAATGGAGGAGAGGTGAAAGTTGTGGGCAGTGGAAAAAGAATTATCGACATGGACGGGTGAAGTCTCAGTGGAGTGTTTGGACCAGAGTTGAGATCGGAGTGCGTCAGCAAGTATGTGTGCATCACTGTTCACTACACTGTTGAAAACAACCTTCTTGAGGATTCTAAAGTGGTAGGGAAGGAAAGAGACGGGTCTGTAGAGTGAAAGGTTGCTGAGGTCAGTAGTTGCCTTCTTTAGGAGAGGTGGGACTGTCTCTATTTTGTAACTGGCTAGAAAGATACTGGTTGAGAAGGAGAGGTTAAATAAGGTGGAGAGGTGAGTGGGGGTGACGACTGCAAGTTTCTCATAATATGAATACAAAATATTCAGGTTCACTTGTTGATCATCCTGGACTTGGTACCTCCACCTGCTATCAGTCAGCTGTCCGAAGGAGGTCAGGTATCAGTCTCTGCAAAACGAGATGGACACCAGGGTATTTCCACCTTCCACCTCCTTGTTGAACTTGGAGCTCTGCCCTCTTAGTTTAAGGTGGTTGAAGCAGGGATCACCTTCCCTAATTCCTTTCTCTCAAGCATATCACAGGGCTGGTATCTGCATAATCTCCATCATTTTAGGTGAACCTTACTGGCCCAATTCTTAAAGGTCTTTACTACCTGTTCTCTCCAACTTTGACTTGCACCTTGTCTCTATCTTGCTCTTTGCCTCTCCCCACAAGTTATTTGTCCACCTCCTAAACTTGAATTCTCCCTCTACCAGCACTTTCCTTTTCCTTTGCTTCTCTTCCATCCTGTAGCTTCCTCTTCCTATAGATAATGGTTGCCCAACTTCTGGCCTAGAGGGCCAGAAACATGTTGGATTTTCACAATAAGCTCATAAAAATTATTCATGAGATACATTTGCATACAATGATCCAAATGCATGCAAATATATTCTCTTAAATATTTATGAGGGATATCCTGAAAACCCATCAGGATTCTGGCCCTTGAGGTCTGGAGTTGTGCATCCCTGAGGCTCCTGGTTCATATCTTTTTCTTTCTCTACATTTAGCTTTATTCCTTAAATGTTCTCCTTCATCCCTTGGTATAGCTCCTCCTTCGGCCTCCTCTGCCTTTGTCTGTTTTATGTCTTCCACCTCTCGCGTTATAGACTTCACCACCTTCTGCTCCACTCCTTGGATATTATTCCACCTCATCCTCCTCTCCTCTTCCCTTCTACTTAGATCTTGTGTCTTCTCCTCCCTTCAATTCTTCCTCAAATGTTTGACATCCTTCTCCTGTCCTCTTCTTCTAAGACCTCAGACCTCCTCCACAACTCCATCTTCTCTTCTTCCTCTCTCCTCACTCTTGGCTTCCGTTCACCTCCACCTCCTCCTCCACTCTTGCTCCTCTTCCCCTTTCCCCCATTGCCTCTCTTGCTGCTAACTCCCACATCTCCTTTCTGCAGCACTTCGCTTTTATACACTGTACGTGCATGTATTTACTTTGTTGAGCAGGTGGAGGCTACAGTCCCAAGGGCCCCTCCTCACACCACACACCCAAGACTCTTCTAACCCAGCACTTGGTCCCAATTCAGTAGTGCATAGAATTCAAGACATAGTGCATCGCTCAAAGAGCCTTCTGTTATGTTATGTTACACCATTTATATGGCGCCAAAGCCTGAGGGCCTCCAGGCGCTGATCACTAGAGATGGAGTAAGGAGACATTCCAGTATTCCAAACCAAGTATTCTGCCTCTCGGTCAAGAGGACCACTCCAGCAAGTTGCACATCTACAGTCCATCGAGGATTCTCTGCAAAAAGGCCTACTTATTCTTCCTATCAGAGAAAGGAGAAGGAGTAATTGGTGGCAGATATTTTGATGCACAGGAATTACGCATTGGATGAACCTACCATTCCAATGTTTTCACTGATATCAATATCCTCCACCTATGCCAGCAAGTCTGGAAACAATGTTAATGTTAAATGTTAAAGGTATTTGTACCGCACACCGTCACCAACGGAATTGGTCCCCAGGCACTCTGGCGGATCTGTAAATGATAAGGGGGGGGGATTGGTTAGTAGGGTGAAGAGGGATAGGATAATGAGAGGAGTGGTGTTCTGTTGGCAGCTTCAACTCGGTGTACACCGGGTGCTGAGCTTTGGTGCGGGTATTGGATCAGTGTCAGTCCGCGTGTGCTGTTGCTCTGGCTTATGTGTTGTTGCAGTGTTGTGAAGTGCGTGCGGCTTGTTGTGCAAGAGATGGTTGTGTGAGTTTTTTGAGTGAGATAAGTATGCAGAGTTTGAGCTTATATTGGTTAGTGGGTTACATGACCTTTAGCATGCTAACATTCACAGTTTTGTCTAAGTGTGGCACTTCTTGGCCTACACATGTGGGCATGCCTACATTCGCAGTCTTTTCTCGGTGCGGTGCAGGCTAGTGTTTAGAAATCTGTCTAGGTGTGGGCATGCTAACATTCCTAACTTAATCTGGATGCGGCGCAGGCTGGTGTTCTTGATTTTAAGTGTGGCACTTGCTATCATTCAAGTTTCATCTATGCGCGGGCATGTTATCCTTCAATCAATCCTATCTAGATGCGACGCAGGCCATTTGTCCACAATTCTAAGTGTGGCCTGTGCTAGTGTTCACGTTTAACATAGGTGCGGTCATGCTGATATTCAGAGTCCTATCTAGATGAGACGCAGGCTAATATTCACAAATCTAAGTGTGGGCATGTTAACATTCATGTTTCACCTAAGTGTGGGCATGCTAACATTCAAGGTCCTATCTAGATGCGACGCAGGCCGGTATTCACAATTCTATCCAGGTGCGGGCATGCCAACATTCAAAGTTCCATCCACATGCGATGCAGGCCACTATCCACAACTACATCTAAGTGTGGCCATGCTAATATTCACAATTCTATCTAAATGCGTCTGCAAGTCTGGATATGGTCTGTCCGGTACGTACGAGTGGGTGAGTCACTAGAGGGCTTTCTCTGGAGCCTTCCTTTAGTGGCTGTTTTCCATGATATCTTATGCCCTGTCGAGTGGTTGGTTCTTTGGTTTGAGTGTTTGCCCAATTTGAGAGCGGCCGAGGTTAGGGTTATTTTCATCATTGTATTATTGTCTGTGCATTTGAGTGCGTCTCCGTTGTGGTTACGCTGCGAAGAGCCATGATTTGAGGAGTTTCCTGAATGCTAGGTGATTTTGTTGTGTTCCGTATTTTCTTAGGTAGGTCGTTCCAGGTTTTGGGTGCCTGGTGAGAGAAAGAGGATCCTCCGAGTCTTTTCCTGTTGTAGTGTTTTGGTTCCAGGCATATGTCGGTGCTTGATCTTAGTGTTCTTGTCGGTTGATGTAGACGTAGTTTGTCGCTTAGGAATTGTGCGCCTTGTTTTTGTATTGCTCTGTGCGTGATGCACATGGACTTGAACTTTATTCGCTGTTTTAGTGGTAGCCAGTGAAGTATATTTAGCGCGGGTGTGATGTGTTCTCTTCTGGGTAGCTTGAGGAGGAGTTTGGCTGCTGCATTTTGTATGTGTTGTAGTTTTTTTAGAAGTCGTTCAGGCATGCCCAGGTATAGGCTATTGGCATAGTCTACTCTGGACATGATCAGAGCGATGATGGTAAGTGTTTTGTTGGCGAACGACAGGAACGGTAGGATCCTTTTTGCTGCTCGCAGGAGGAAGAAACATTTTTTGATTACCGAGTTTACTTGTGGCTCTAGAGTTAGGTTGTTGTCCATCAGGACCCCTAGGTTTTTTACAGTTGATCATGGTTCTGGTGTGGTGCCGAGCTCTCTTGGCCAGGGGATGTAGTTGATGTCTCCTCCTTTTTTTGAAACAATCATTATTTCTGTTTTGCCTGGGTTGATTTTGAGATGGTTGAGGTTCATCCAGTTGAATATGTCGCGGAGGCAGTTCTCTAGTGTGGTGTTTTCTTCTCGGGTATCTTGTATGTTGAAGATTATTTAGTATCGTCTGCGTAGTTGTAGCATGTGATGCTGTGTTTTTGGATGAGTTTGATTAATAGGTACATGTAGATGTTGAATAGGAGCGGTGAGAAGGGTAATCCTTGTGGTACTCCGCACGTGGTGTCTCTGGGTTTGGATTTAAAAGGTTTCATCCATACAGTTTCTGTTCTGTTTGTAAGGAAGGATTTGATCCATAGTAGGTCAGTGTCTGTTATCCCTAGTCCTTCTAATCTCTTTATGAGGATGGTGTGGTTGACAGTGTCGAAGGCTGCAGACAGATCAAGGAGAATCAGGGCGGTACTGTTGTCCGAGTCTGCGTTTATTTTTAGGTCGTCCCATATTGAGAGGAGAGCTGATTCTGTTCCTCTCATGGGTCTGAAGCCAACTTGTGCCTGTTCTAGTAGGCAATTTTCTTCTATGAATTCTTGGGTTATTTGGTAGACGTACGTTTCTAGCAGTTTGGCTATGTAGGGTATGTTGGAGATAGGTCTGTAGTTGGATAGGTCCTCTACGTTTCCTGTTGTGTCTTTGAGAAGCAATTTGATGTAGGCTGATTTGAAGGCCTGTGGTACTTTACCTGTTGAGATTGAGAGGTTGAGAAGGTTCCTGTGGTATTCCATGGGGGTTCCTTGTTTGAGAATTGTTTTGTATATGTCCGGGGGGCAAGGGTCTTCAGGAGAGCCTGATTTATTGCTTTGGTTTACCAGTTTGACAAAAGCCTCAACTGATATCGCTGGGAAGTTTTGTAGCTTGTTTGCGTGTTCCTCGTTGGTGTCGGTGGGGTTTGAGCTGTGATCGCTTGGTCTGTTTTGTATGGAGTGTTGGATGGAGGTTATTTTGTTTTTGAAGTGGTCTCCGAGGTCCTCGCAGAGTTTCATCGATGGAATTGGCGTGTTATTGCAGCCCGGTGGGTTTTTTATTTCGTTTATGATTTTGAATAGTTCTTTTTGAGCGTTTGGTGCTCTGAAGATTCGGTTGTCGTAATGTTTCCCCTTCGCTTTTTGTATTTCCTTTTTATATGAGCGGATCTGTTGTAGGAATTTCAATTTGTTTGCGGTGGTGTTGTTGGTCCTCCATTCAGATTCTAGTTTTCTGTTTTTTCTTTTCATGGCGTTGAGTAGTGGGGTGAACCATTTTGCTGTAGTTTTCTTACGTGATGGGGTGATGGGCTTTTCTTTGGCGATGTCATCTAGGGTTGTTGCGATCCAGGTATGAAGTAGTGCAACTTTTTTTTCTAGGTCTGCTTCTTCCATGGTTGATGCTTGTGGTTTGCTGAGTTCTAGGAGTTCGGTTAGGTTGGAGTTTTTTATGGTTCTCCAATTTCTTTTCATCACGATGGGTCCTTTTTCTTGTTGCTTTTTTGTTGCAGCGGCTGTTGTGATTATGAATGGAATAATGACGTGGTCGCTCCAAAGTATTTGAATTGGGGCTGCTGTGGTGAGGAGATCCTTGTTGGTGAAGATTGCGTCAAGTGTGTGTCCTGCTGAGTGGGTTGCTCCTTTGACTAGTTGTTGTAGGTTCATGGCTGCTAGTTGGGCGCTTCAGGATTTTTGTGTGGTTGTGGTTTCTTCGTCGAACCAGATGATGAAATCTCTGAGGATGATCAGATGGTTGAATTTGATGGCTAGGATGGTGATTGCTTCCATGAAAGCGTCTATGAAAGTCGCATCGTAGGTTGGTGGTCTGTATATCAGGATGAATTTCAGGTTAGTTTTGGGATTTACAGAAAGTCGTAGTATTAAGGATTCACATTTCTCAATGTTTAGTGGATCTTCCATTTTGATGGCCAGTTGTTCCTTGTGGATGATCGCTAGCCCACCAGCCCCTCTTTTGGGATTTTCTGTTTGTTTGGATGCATTTGAAGTTTTCAGGCAGACAGTTGTTGAGGGTGATCTTGTAGTTGTCTTCTAGCCATGTTTCGGTTACAAGTAGGATGTCTATGCCTCCTTCTGACAGGAGGTCATATATTTAAGTTGAATGTTTGGACATTGACCTAGCGTTTATTAGGTTACAGTGGATTTTCTGGGTGAGATTTTGTTTTGAGGTTATTTGTTGCTCAACTTTGTGATTGTCTGTTTGTGATGTTTCTGCATTGATGTTGGTAGGATGAAGAAGGGTGACGGCTGCTTCTTCATTGAAGCGGTCCAGTAGGTTGATAACAGGGCTGATTAGTCTTGGTGTTTCTGCTGTGATGGTGCTCAGATGAGGGTCAGCGGTGGTTTCTTCATTGAGTCTGATTGTTGGGTGGGGGTAGAATTGTTGGTTGTTGGTGCTTTGCCCTATCGTGCCGGATGTAGTGGAAATTGATGTTGCCCCTCTGTTCTTGTGATGTAAAGTGTAATGTGGCCGGAGCCCTCCCACTCTCTTGGCAGGGTTTCCGTGCTGGGGTGTCGGTGTACCGTGGTTGTAGCGGGGTAAGGTGTGAGGTATAAGGATTTTTCTCTTGTAGATTTTGTTCCGGTTATGACTGTGTTAGGCGTGTTTCCTTCCAATGGGGCAGCTTCTTGTGGGTTCTGTCGGTGTTGTGTGTTCGCGTCTCTTGTTGCACAATCTTGTTCTCTTTCTCTGCGTCCTTTTCTGGGTCGGGCCATATTCCATTTTAAGAGCAGGCGTAGTAAGGTAGCTGGTCCTCTATGCTGTGTTGTGCTGTCGCAGTGACCTCGGTTTTTCGTCTCTTGAGACGCTGGGGTGTACTCTGGATCAGTGTTGCTTTCTGTCGGTGGGTGGGTGTGTTTCCTAAGGGTGCACTGTCGGGGGGTTTGTGTGTTAGCGGTCTGCTGGGATGGGACTTAACTGAGTTAGGTTGTGGTGGGTTTCCGTGGTTGATAGAGTATTGAACTAAGCGCAGTTAGGTTATTTGAGAGACCTGTATAGTGGGAGAGAGTCCTATCAGTGCCTTCTAAACATCACACAATGCAGTTTGGAGACAGAACCCCTGCTAGATTTGAGAGACCTGTACAGTGGGAGGGTGGTCTAACCATGCAGTCTAAACAGAGCCCCTTCTAGGTGTGAGAGACCTGTATAGTGGGGGAGAGGCCTATCAGTGCAATCTAAACATCATACAATGCAATTTGGAGACAGAATCCCTGCTAAATTTGAGGGGCCTATCAGTGTGGTCTAAACATCATACAAGGCAGTTTGGAGACAGAGCCCCTGCTAAAATATGGGAGACCTGTATAGTGGGAGAGAGGCCTATCAGTGCAATCTAAGCGTCATACAGTGCAGTTTGGAGACAGAACCCCTGCTAAATTTGAATGACCTGCATAGTGGGGGAGAGGCCTATCAGTGCAATCTAAACATCATACAATGCAATTTGGTGAAAGAACCCCTGCTAAATTTGGGGGGCCTAATCATGCAATCTAAGCATCGTACTATGCAATTTGGAGAGAGAACCCCTGCTAAGTTTGAGCGACCTGTAGTGTGGGAGAGAGGCCTATCAGTGCAATCTAAACATCATGCAATGCAATTTGGAGAGAGAACCCCTGCTAAGTTTGAGCGACCTGTATAGTGGGAGAGAGGCCTATCAGTGACATCTAAACATCATGCAATGCAGTTTGGAGACAGAGCCCCTGCTAGATTTGTTAAGATAAGTATTACTGTATCTAACCTGCTTAAGCCTAAAGCGCCTAGATGCCTACGGGTGTGGTGCGCTACACAAATGTCCAAATAGATAAATAAGCCCATATGTGCTTTCCTTCAGTATCTGGAGTACATGCATCGTATTGGATTCTGGGACGCTGCAAATGCCCCCCTCACCCGCCCCTTTTTTTTGTTTTCCTCGTATTGTCTGATCCTCCCCATGTTCTCTTGCTGAACCTATGGCACTGGTTTCACTCTTGAGGATCTGAATGGACTCAGTTATACATCTCGCCTCAAATCCTCCCTCCACCTCAACAAAGGAAAATTCAAAAAGGCAAAATGCCCACTATAAAAAGATTACTCGAAAAGTCAAGAGGTTATTTTCAGTACCAAACAGGGCAACACCTCACACCCCGGCTGGGCACCACCAGGAGGATGAGGATGTTGCTGTGTCAGGTGCTGGGCAAACACAATCCCCACAATTAGACTCATTCATTAATCTTGACTCAGAGACCCCACTGGGCAAATTACTCAAAGGTAACCCAGGGCCTAGAATGCTTTATTACCACTCTCGTGAAATGCGTCTCTGCTTTATTTTTAACTCACTCTTTTGTTTCCGGGAGCAGATTGAGTGTTTTGACTTTTGTCCTTGGCAGGTTTTAATAGTAGGCCTTGGTAAGAGTCAGCGAGTTCTGTGGGATTGAATGAACTCCCTGAATCACCTGCCACTTCATCAGGACCAGGGTTTCAAAAGCAATCGTCCTAATGAGGGGCTTTCAGCAGCACTCAAGCACAATTCCTCTGCAGGAACCTATTACAAGCTGAACAGATGGCGGCCCATGGAACTTCCTCTACTCAGCAGTGAAGGCTGGGGTGCAGAGGAGCTCATTAAAGGTTTCAGAACTGAATCCCTGTCATCAAAGCTGAACTGTGGCCAGGCGGCCTGGATAGCCTGGGGAAGGAGGGGGGGTTATAGCATTGCTGGCAAATAAAGGTACGTTGTGCTGCCACGGTTCTCATGATCACCGTGTGTAATGAGTCCAATGCTGTGAGTATACAGATACCTACATCCTACAAGAGAACTCTCAACACAGGCTGCATTAAACAGTTGTGTTAAGCGTGGAGGCAACAGAACATCCGAACGCCTTGTATGATCCATCGCAAGGGTTCAAAGGGGAGGGTGCACTTTAGTTCCGGGAAGCTGCAGGTGGGTGGGAACCTGAGGCATGCATGTCCGTGCTGTAAAAGGAAGCCTTTGAAAGTCCGAATGATGCATTATAAAAAACGCTCAATACCAGTGCAGCCAACATACCTAGACATGTCGGTTTTTAGTTAGGGCTATTAGATGGCACTTGCAACACCTATACGCCAAAACTATTGCATTGGAGTACAGATAGAGAGGAAGGGCCTATGAGCAGGGACACAGAGGATGGCAAATGAGGAGGGACTCGGTCTCTAGGGGTTTGGTTTTGTGCCCAACCATTCCCTGCCCATGGCCATGCTAATCCCTATGGCCATTCCCGCCTCTGCCTGCCCAAAACACCCCCTCATGGGAACTCTTTGTGCTCTCTTTAATCAAGCCTGACCATTTGCCTTTGCATTCAAAGGGCCTGCCACTGTATGGTCAGAGCAGTCTTCTGAGAGTTAATGACTTAATTGGAGTTGTAAACATGCTAGTGGGGTGATAAAACAGTCTTACCAGGCCTTCCTTCAGCCACTCGATTTATAAACACTCTGTGTGTCCTTCACTAAAGTCCTGTTAAAAACAAGCATCAGCAAAAACACTGAGGTCCTGTTATACACAGGCCAAACCTGTTGGCTTTGCCAATGCTTGTTTCAACGTATTATCCATTTGCCAAGCAGTGCTATTAGATGCCCAGGTACTCACTCCATGTTGCACCTGCTACCAACAATGGGTAGTCAATACACCTATGGCAGTGCCAGTCAGGGGTCTTTCCCGTGCCTGCACACAAGCCCAAAAGGTTGGCATTGCCAATGCTTGTTTGGTCTGAGTCTGGGATCAGGGTGAAGTCTTGTCAGCAAGTGAAGCCCTGACCGGTGGCAAGATGTTCTTGAATTCAAGCGAAATTAGACGCACATGAGTAAATAGAGGAAATGCATACATTCCCTTAGTTATGGAGTAAGAGGAGCGAACTCTCAACCCATCAGTGGCTATTGGGGAGTAAGGGGAGGAGGGGTTCCCTCCTCGAAACCAAAGTATGTGCATTTTACAGTGCAATTTCGCGGGCACATTCTGTTGGTAAAAATATGTCAATCTTTCAGATGGCAGGCAACCAACAGTGCCCGTGCACAATTCTCTGCAGCACACCGTGTAGGATACTGGGTGCCCCGAAAGAAACGCTGAGGGCACCGCGGGCACCTTTGTACTCCTGCTGAATCTCCAATATATTGGCTGATCCGGGGTGCCACTACTAAATGCCAATTATGAAATCAATTAACAATTAAACATTTACCAGTTTGCAATACTGTATTTACCAGTTTGCAATACTGTACCTTGGTACTTATTCTTTAATGGACATCGCTTTTCCTGTGCTACATCAGAAATGCCATCAGAAAAAGATGCAAAGGTGCACATTGTGCAAACCAAAGCCAGTCAAAGACAATACCTAAATGCACCGGAAACTGCACTGGGAACTACCTTGCAATCAGTTATGCACGGGAGCTGCAGCGGGAAGTACTAGTACAGCATAGGCAGCAACAGCACTAAGCCCACTCACATTGCAGGTACAGCACAAGTTCACCCCACATAACAGGTACAGCATGGTCGGCAACAGCACAAGCACCCTTCACGTAGCAGGAACAGCAGGAACAGCACAAGAACCCTTCACATAGCATGATAGCAGGAACAGCGTGGACAGCAACAGCACAAGCACTCTTCACGTAGCAGGAACAGCGTGGGCAGCACAAGCACCCTCCACATATCAGACACAGCGTGAGCAGCAACAGCACAAGCACCCTTCACGTAGCAGGAACAGCAGGAACAGCACAAGAACCCTTCACATAGCATGATAGCAGGAACAGCGTGGACAGCAACAGCACAAGCACTCTTCACGTAGCAGGAACAGCATGGGCAGCAACAGCACAAGCACTCTTCACGTAGCAGGAACAGTGTGGGCAGCAACAGCACAAGCACCCTCCACATATCAGACACAGCAGAAGCAGCAACAGCACAGGCACTCTTCACGTAGCAGGAACAGCATAGGCAGCAACAGCACAAGCGCCCTCCACATTGCAGGAACAGCAGAAGCAGCAACAGCACAGGCACTCTTCACGTAGCAGGAACAGCGTGGGCAGCAACAGCACAAGCACCCTCCACATATCAGACACAGCAGAAGCAGCAACAGCACAGGCACTCTTCACGTAGCAGGAACAGCATAGGCAGCAACAGCACAAGCGCCCTCCACATTGCAGGAACAGCAGAAGCAGCAACAGCACAGGCACTCTTCACGTAGAAGTAGCAGCGTTGGCAGCAACAACACAAGCACCCTTGATGTAGCAGGAACAGTGTGGGCAGCAACAGCACACGCACCCTTCACGTATCAGGAACAGCATGGGAAACAACAGCACAATCACCTTTCACATAGCAGCAACAGCATGGGCAGCAACAGCACAAGCACCCTTCACGTAGCAGTAACTGCGTGGGGAGCAACAGCACAAGCAACCTTCACGTAGCAGGAACAGCGTAGGCAGCAACAGCACAAGTGCCCTCTACGTAGCATGAACAGCATGGGCAGCAACAGCACAAGCACCCTTCACATAGCAGTAACAGCGTGGGCAGCAACAGCACAAGCACCCTTCACATAGCAGTAACAGCGTGGGCAGCAACAGCACAAGCACCCTTCACGTAGCAAGAACAGCATGGCAGCAACAGCACAAGCACCCTTCACGTAGCAGGAATAGCATGGGCAGCAACAGCACAACCGCCCTTCACGTAGCAAGAACAGCGTGGGCAGCAACAGCATAAGTGCCCTCCACGTATCAGGAACAGCGTGGGCAGTAACAGCACAAGCAGCCTCCACAGAGCAGGAACAGTGTGGGCAGCAAAGTGTGGGCAGCAACAGCACACGCACCCTTCACGTAGCAGGAACAGCATCGGTAGCAACAACACAAGGGCCCTTCAAATAGCAGGAACAGCAGGGGCATCAACAGCACAAGCGCCCTTCACGTAGCAGTAACAGCGTGGGCAGCACAGCATAAGCACCCTTCAAGTAGTAGGAACAGCATGGGCAGCAACAGCACAAGCACCCTTCATGTAGCAGGAACAGCATAGGCAGCAACAGTACAAGAGTCCTTCATGTAGCAGTAACAGCATGGGCAACAACATCACAAGCACCCTTCATGTAGCAGGAACAGCATAGGCAGCAACAGTACAAGAGTCCTTCATGTAGCAGTAACAGCATGGGCAACAACATCACAAGCACCCTTCATGTAGCAGGAACAGCGTGAACAGCAACAGTACAAGTGTCCTTCATGCAGCAGTAACAGCATGGGCAGCAACAGCACAAGCGCCCTTCATGTAGCAGGAACAGCATGGGCAGCAACCGCACAAGTGTCCTTCATGTAGCAGGAACAGCATGGGCAGCAACCGCACAAGTGTCCTTCATGTAGCAGGAACAGCGTGGGCAGCAGCAGCACAAGCGGCCTCCATGTAGCAGGAACAACATGGGCAGCAACATCACAAGCACCCTTCACATTGCAGTAACAGCGAGGGCAGCAACAGCACAAGCACCCTCCACGTAGTAGGAACAGCATGGGCAGCAACCGCACAAGCGCACTGCATGTAGCAGGAACAGCGTGGGCAGCAGCAGCACAAGCACCCTCCACGTAGTAGGAACAGCGTGGGCAGCAACAGCACAAGTTCTCCCCAAATAACAGGAACAGCATGGGCTGCAACAGCACAAGCACCTTTCAAATAGCAGGAACAGCATTGTGAACAAGCTCCCCATCACTAAAAAATACAGCATATCTAGCAGCAGAACAAGCTGCCCCCACAAGATAAAAACAACACAGGTAGCAACAGTGCAAGCTTCACAGAGGGAAGTGCAGTAGCACAAGCCTCCCTCGAACATTTACAGCATGTGTAGCATTAGCTATGCTAACACAAGCTTCTCTCATGAAACAGGAACTGCATGGGTAGTGCCAGTGCAAGCTTCCCTGGGGGAAGCATGTGTATAGCATGCTGTGTTAAAGGATATTTATACCATGCACTATCACCACCGGAGTGGCCCCCTGGCACTCTGGCGGGTCTGAAAGTTGAGAGGGTAGGATTGGTTAGTAGGGTGTAGCGGGATAAAGGCAGAGCAAGATTTGTGATGTTCTGTTGGAAGCTTCAGTTTGGTTAACACTGTTCGATCAGCATGTGTGAGTTTACAGATCTGTGGGTTCCAATGTGACGTTGTGGGAGACTATGTGTGGTTTGTTTTGTTGTTGCAGTGTAGTGAAGTGCTTGCGGTTTGCGGTGCAGAAGAGTGGTTGTGTTTGTTTTGAGTAATATTGGTAGGAGAAAAGAACACGAAGCAGCACGAGATCCACTCACACATTTGCAGCATGTGTAGCAAGCATCACCACAAGCTTCTCTCACGAAACAGGAACTGCATGAGTAGTAACAGTGCAAGCGTCTCTCACGAAACAGGAACTGCTTGTGTAGGACCAGTGCAAGCTTCTCTGGGGAAGCAGGTGTAAAACATGTAAATATTATTTGGTCTTTTTCTGCTCACCGCAGCCACTTGCGTGGGCTCCTGGGGCTCTGGCGGGTCTGAAAAGGAAGGAGGACTGGGGGAAACTTTGTTAGCGGGATTGACAGGGAGAAGAGAATGAGAGCTTAGATGTGCTGTTGGCAGCTTCAGTTTGGAGAAATCGATTGCTGAGCATTGGTGCGTTTTCGGTTGGTAGCCATCTTGTGGTGTTGAGGAATGTTTGTGCATGGTTTGGTTTCATGTTGGGTGTTATGAGGCGTGTGCGGTGTGTGTGGTGCGGTAGAGGTATGGTTGTGTTTAGTTTAGAGTTTGAGGGTGAGTATGCAAAATGGTGAATTTTTAGAACGGTTAGTTAGGAGCAACACATTTCCTGCCCCCAACAATCCTTCCATGTGTAATATACCGCGCACCACCACCACTCCATCCAAGCGCATGGGTAACATTGGTGGGAGCTAAGCACAAATGGAACCCAAGCAGCAGCACAAGATCCACTCACACATTTACAGTATGTGTAGCAGCAGCATAGGTAGAACACAAGCAGCAGCACAAGCTTCACCCGCAGAACAGATACTGCATGGGTAGCAACAGTGCAGGCTTCCCTGAGGGACACGCAGCTAAAATATAGTTAACGTGTAGAGCTTCCCCGCAGAAGTAAAAGAAGGAGAAGCAGTGCAGGTGCCCCTCCCATAACCAGTGTGCAGCAGCCTGCACTTTCTGCCTCGCAGTGTGATGCATGCAGGGTCTGTGATGTCAATATGGAACGTTGCCTCGGAACGCACGCCTGTGGGTTAGTTGTTTGAGTGTTCTATTGGCGACAGTGGATGGGCCAGCGGTGTGCTCCCTATGGGACTACCTCAATGACACTGGCTTACCAGCCGGTCATAAAGCGTACCTACACATTGATTACTGGGCCTTGGTAAATTCACAGCACAGCAAGGGCCACAGCAACGAATGCTTGTATCCAAGGACAGCTTGGACTGCTGTTACTCCGCATGTTATGAGGCAAGTTCCCTCCAAAACATGCAAGAGCACCGGCAGTGCAACGCCTTCCACTCCTGCCATCACTGCTGCATGTTGTTTCTGAGGCTGTGTGGGCAGCAGCAGTGCAAGCTTGTCTTGCTAATGAGGCGGTAGCAACGGTCCTGCACGCTTTACAAAGATCACACAACAGGCATCCTATTATCTCAGCCTCATTATAAGGTCAGCGGCGCGGGGAAAATCGGCAGGAATGCACAGTAATTCCGTTACTGCCGGTGGTAGTTGTGACCCAAACCCCATGGAGTCCTGAGTCCTGAGGAAAATAGGGATTTACACCGCCATGCCGCTACTTGTAACCCCATGGTAAACCCACTGGACCAAGTGGCGGTAACGGTCATCAATTCTAGTGATATTTCAGAAGAAATACCACCAAAATACCACCAAACTAGTGATGAGGCCCAAAAGTCTCTATAATTATAATCGTTGTAATATTTTACAGTGCTTTTATGTCTATAGTGCCCAACCTTTTTTAATGACAATGACAAAATGAGAATTGTATTTGATTCCAAAGATTAGTGTAGGTTATTTTCTGATTATCCTGGATTTCTTTAGTCTCAGCTGACACTGGATGCATAAATATTGTACCTATATTAAAGTTAGCTCTCTATCTGTCTCCCGTGTTCTTGTCCCTTTCCTAATTTTAGGGGTGCAGGACGCCCTTCCTGCACTGTGCTTTCAGACAGTGGACAGAAAGGTACTGTTGAGACGACATCAAAAGCACAGATGTAAAGAAATAGTATTTTATAAATCGAATATTCTGTCAATTTTTGTAAGGCAATACACAAGAAATTGGAATCCGTTGCTTTAATAATAGCTATTATCAGTATTAACCGTTACTGTACTTGTTTTGTCAACCCCTGATGGATAAAATACTGTGTGGGGTACAATTACCCCCCCAACAGAATTCCCCTCCATCACCACTTTGCTCTTCAGCAATTACCAGCAAAATGGCTGCGCTGGCGCTGTTGAGCACTATTGCCTTGCCTTAAAAACTGCGTTTTGCAGTCACCAAAATAATGGCTGTGCTGTCTTTGACAAGCACATATGGGGCAAGTTGGAACCAGGAACACACCAAGAAAGGCTGCCAGCGGGTGTCCTGATGTGCACCAAAGAAGAGAGTTAAAAAGCAGCGCTGTTTGACTGCTAGCTCCAAAATATCCCATGAAAAAGGAAATATGTTGCATTAAAATGAGGAGCCTGATGCCCTTTTTCATCTGTTCAACAGTGCACAGTTGGTTCCAGTGAGACCCAGCTGTGGCCAGCCATGTTTAGGTTCCAGCAAAAGAAAGCACTTCCCACTGAATGACAGGCTGTGTCAGGCAAGATCTATGAAATAACAAAGAAACTTCACTTCAGTTGTATGGAAAAAAGGCTTGAATTTTTACTACAATATATCACAGATAAACTCTTCAAAAGAAGCCCTGCCTCTCTGTGCTTATGTCAGTTTCAGTGGACCTTTGACTTGAACATATTTCTGTGTATGAGAAGTTGACTAGGGCTACAAATAATGTTTGAATCTAGATGTAAGAGAAAACCGCATTTGAAAGTGACATCCCAGCTGAATTAACCCATATGTAAAAAAGGTTGCTTTTTGCAAACAAGAAAAATGTCTGTTTTAAAAGTGAAATGTGGAGTTAAGGCCCTGTCCTTGTATAGAAATGTGAGGGGGATTTTGTTTGAAATCTGATGTGTAATGTTTTATTCCAACAGCCTTGCTTTTGGCCCAGAAAAAATAAATAAATAGATAAATGCATTTGCTGCACTGGGGAACCAGCCAAACAGGTTTTTGTGGGCTGGTAACAGGTTCTTGCCTCCCTTAAAGTGGACAGCCCCCGGGGCATCTAAATAGGAAAGGGTGGTGTACCTTGTACGCCCATCAGACTTTGTGGCTTTGCTCCACCCTGCCACAATGGAATTCTAGAACATTCAGGTATGAAATTGCAAATTACACCTCCCCTAAACTTCAGCTCCAGAGCAGCCTTGGAAGTTATGCCCTTATTTGGGAGACAATGCTGGCCATCTGGCTAAAAAGACTATTTTATTAATAAACTTTAAGACTGTTATTTTTGCTGTCTGACAATGCAGTAATGCAAGAGTTTTACAGTTTAAATGCAAATTTTGAAGCTTTAAATTAAGACGTGATAGCCTTCACTAGAATGTTGGGGACGGAAATTATGGAAAATTATACATTCTGAGGAAAGTGTATATGATGCCACTTTGGAATTCAATACTAACATGCCTTATGATAATATGTACACATGTATAAAGTTATAGAATTTAGGGTAAAATATTTCTCACTGAAAATGACGAAAAATTATTAGAAGGATGAAACAAAGTCCTACAAACTTGGGAGTGGGAGTATTATGCTCTGTGTGGAATATGCAATTTGCCTGTATAATATGTGAACTGTAAAAAGGTTCAATTTATGTCAGAACTGATTTTTTGGCAAAAATGACTGGGGTGTAGCTTTGTACCTCATAAAAACACACCCCATAAAACTCAGTCCCCTCCTTCAGTTCAAACTGCCCCAAAGGAGGAGGCAACATAACATAGGCTGACCTATCCGATTCTTTGGGGTAGGTCTAGCTTAGTTCAGCACAACAATAATTCCTGTTATGTCACCCGCCTTATAAAAGGTAGAGGCTCAAAGAGACAAGGAACACTCTTCTGAATTTTCCAGCACCTGCATATCCAGTCATTTCACATTCACTCTGCAAGATTCCAGATTCTACTGCCAGAGCATAGCTGACCCTATCCAGGCAGAACTACCCTTCAGAACTAAACCCCATAACAAAATCCCACTAACTCAGGGAGAAAGGGGGAAAGCAGTGGTACCCTTTTTGAGAGTATCCTATGACCAGACCAGCTTTTTGATCCACTACCTGCATGCTGCTGTGCCGTGACCAGACTTTTGCCCAGCTGTTTTCTGTTAGGCGAGCACAGCACTATGACCAGTGACCAGATATTGCCTGGCTGTCCAGAAACTCGGTTGACTGTCCAAAAATCCCAACCTCATGCGCTGATTGTGAGCATTACCCGATCCCATAGCAACACATAGCCTACCCCATCTTGATACCTTGTCTTTGTTCCACTCTCTAAGTAATCCCATCCATACCCTGATAATTTGTTGAAGATAGTCTGAATCCTCTGTGTAGTCTGTTCCTTGATTTTCTAGTGTTAGCGCAATTCTTTCATTCATTTCTGTCTTGCAAAAGTCCTCAGTCATATTTTAATTAATTCCCACATAGAGCTGAATGCGGGGTCAAAAGGTTAACCTTGCAAATTAACCTTGGAGCGTACTGTGTCTTTCTTTAATAATTTAGCCACTAAATCTAGTTTAAGTGAAACTTATCCTTTCCTTTTAAAACCGATTTTCTCTTTTAACTGCTTTTATTTTAAAACCAAATTTCCTTTCATCTTGAAAATCTCATCCAGTTAGTCAGCTAGAGTCCCTCTTTCACTTTCCTATTATCCCTGTAATGTGCATCTATCACCCAGCCTAAAAACTGCATTCTGATTCTGTTTATTTCACCCGTTTTTCAAACCTTTTTGACATTTAAACCTGTGTAATTTAGCAAATGCAAATTCTGTGTGTCTGAATCTGGCTGCACTGTGTTATCACTTCAAAGTTGATTTTTGAACTGTATGCCCTTTCTAGGTACCTTGACTCGTAGTTGCTAGTGTTTTTACATCCCTGATACTGTGATCACTCATAGTTACCTCATTTATTCAACCACACATTTAAATTAATTATTTACCAATTCTGAGTGTCATTTATGCAACTTCAAAGGTTTTCAAACCCGATTTTGCCTCCCATTTCATGAGGGAAGGTCGGATTTTTATTCCGTTTGCTGTCTAGTATCCCTGACTCCTTGTTGCTCCTTTCTATCCATGCAATATTTGATTAGATGGGGTTTGAGGGAGCATTGCAGGGGGAAACCTTAACTCAGGTGCTATCTACCCGAACAGTAAAATCGCTCCTATTCATCTATCCTTTGCATATGTTCTAGTAGAAGGTCAACCAAGTGTATTTCATCAGTTTACATTGTAATTATCACCCCATTGGTGATTGCTGCCCAATATTACAATGGTGTGATTTTCTTTGAATTTAAAATAAATAAATATTGTATTACCACCCACCGGCCTGGTTCATGGTCCATTGTGACCCGGGGTATTTGCAAAAGGGGGTGTGAGACGGGTTGTGTTCTAGCTCAATCTGAATTCTAGGAAATAAAGAAAAAGCATTCTAATTGAGCACTACATCCTAGGCTAAGGATAAGGGTCTGGGTCCGATGTGTGTCACCCGATTAGAATCCTTAACAACTGAGGTATTGATACTGCAGAGTTACCACTCTAGATTTTCAAAAAGATGGCTCCTAATTGAGAACTGGGGTTAGCAGTGGGGAACGCAGTGGGCCTGGCTCCAGACCCCATCAGGACTTTCTGGGCTCCCTTTCCAGACTGGGTTCCACAGGTGGAACGGGGAAGAACGGATGTGGTGATTAAATGTGAGGAGAATGAGTGGAATAGGACGGGGTGATGGAGGCCGAAGAAAGAATCAGAAATGCGGTGGCGATGTACAAGGAGGGCCGGGAGGAGGAACCCTGTGGGCAAGAACCAGGAGGAGAAGGGGAGGATTGAGTTTTTCGAGGGTGGGGGTATAGCAGGTTACCCGGAGGAGCAGGGAAGGAACTGGGCTGGAACAACATTGTCTTGTCTGAGCGCCTTTGTTTTTTTGCAGGGTAGAGCGCCTGGGAACCACTTTGGTGGTGATGGTGCGCGGTACAAATACCTTTAACATTAACCTTATATTCAGGGTATATTCAGGATACCCACATTAGGAGGCACTTCGTTCTATCCCAGAGGCCAACCCACACCACTGACAATCCGTCACCCCACAACCCCACACACGCGAAAAGAGGGCAGAGGGAGTGCCCCGAGCAAATGATGTTGTTTCCAGCTCTGTGGAGGAGGGGGCATGAGGGGATGGGGTGGAAAGGGAGGTGCAGGGTACCTGGAGGACGGAGCAGAAAAGAACTGGAGATGAACTAGGAGGAGAATGGCTGGAATGGAGAAGGGCCCACCGCCACTAGCCAAATGGTGACTCCGAGAGCCACACAATAGCACTAATCTGGCTCTGACCTCCAACACATCCATCCGTCCATCCTCCCTCCCTCGGATCAGCAAGCTACCACATTATCCCATTCTCTGAGAGAAAGGGATGGGGGTGGGCTAGGACCATCTATGGCAGCTATTTGAGCCGAGGTCCTCTGCCTGTCTGCACAAATAAACTGTGCGGTTTTGGTGGGTATGGCTCAACATTGCACTTAAAAAGGTATGGATGGGTATACCTCTTACTTCTTAGGCACCAAGGGAGAATAATAATACTGACACAAGATGGTGTCTCACCAGGAACTGTAGCAAATATTATTCATTTTCAATTGATAAGTCAGTTCTCTGCTGGAGCTTAAAAGGAATCATTGACTGGCCAACGCCAGGGAATCAATCTCATTATTTTATTAATCATCAATAAAAAAAGCAATATATGAACCACTTAATTTCCACATACAAATGCTGCATACAATTACATAATATGTACAGACAGTGCTTTTAACATATGTCGAGGACAAAAAACAAATCTGATGTCGCACAATGGGTCCGAATCATGGAATGTTTAGCGTGGTGCAAGATTACTTTTGCAGTGCCAAGTGACTTGGCACTGCAAACATACACTTTGCACCGCTCTGTGAATCAGGGTGTTTATTGGCAATGCAAAGTGACTTTGTGCCAGTTCAAAGTCACTGTGCACCGTGCTAAACATTCCATGAAACAGGCCCAATATGTGCAAAAACTGCTGACATTAGATGTGCAAAATAAAGCATCTCTATAGAAAAGGTCGAACAATGTGCAACCAATGTTGATGACGGTTGTGCAAATTCGCATAAGTGCACAACATTATAAACAAAATGGACACAATGCAAACAATAAATGTGCACATTCATATAAAAGCATGAATCGTTGCTATGAGAATGGTTGCTATGACAAGAATTTCTGGAAGAACGAGAAAGACGGATTCAAGTAGAGGGGGGGATAAGGGAACACAATCTCAGCTATACTCCGTAATTGTTCCCTATAGCATAGTGTAACCCTTCCCTTTTCCTAGTTTCAATGGAACAGTCATGTAAAACAGGTGAAATGATGTCCGTCTTCTAGAGGATCCAAAACATGCCAGTGGGGCTATCCCCCGCTTATTTCTTTCACCAAGGGTATGTATCTTCAGACATGCCCCAACTGGCTCTAACAAATCAAAACACAGAAACAAAAAACAAAATTACTTTTAGGTCGTTGTTGCTATGGGTTGTCTTGCTTCCAAGACATACCGAGTTGCCCTTGAGCTATCCTGCCGGCCCTTGGACAACAACAAGGTCCATCATAATTTGCAGTACACTGTGCAGACTAAGCATAACCTGCAAAAACATAACATACAACTCAGGTAACTATCCTCTAGTTCTCGTGTCAGGGTTAGAATTAAAAGAACACACATAACTCGAATGCAATGGGAAGTGAACACAACGCACCTTAACCACGTGTATTACTCATATGGCAGCAGGTAAATTGCTAGTGTTTGGCAAAATTCATGTCACGCTTTTCTCTGCGTGTACAGAAATGGCAGGGACATCAGTAACAAGTATGCATAGAATATATTTAATTGAATGTTTTTATCAACCTCTACACATGCAACCAATCTGTCCTGCCAAGTTGAAATAAATTGAAAACAACTCAGAATTTACAGCATAATAGACCTGAGCAGGACATAACGGAGCTTTCACTCCTAAGGTACCGACAAATACCAAGCCTATGTAGAAAGTCAAATTGAAATACTCACGCCGGGGACTCACACCTCCCAGATATTGTGCTATGAGGTTGTCGATATACCTGTCAAAATAGGCCCCATCTTGGACAAACAGAAAGAACTCTGAAACACTTGCTACTGCAAGACGAATGCTGCCTGCCAGTACTGTAGTGCACTTGTAGCTATTTCAATGCATTGAGACAAAAGGTGATGCCAGGAGAGGAACACTATTCGGAGGAAGGAAGGCAAGAAGCTAGAGAAATCAAATCATTATTTTATTTTATTTTGACTTGAATATGTAAAAAATCATTAAACATTTTAATCACTTACATTTATAAAAAAACATCCTATATGTCACACATCCATACATTCATTCAATCTAAATAAATTCCTAAAACATTCCATTTTTTTAAAGATATTCAAAAAGAATATATAATTAATTTCCAATATACAATTAGTAATAGTTCATTCCAGACAACGCATCGACTATTGGTGCCCATAAATGTAGATCTTCTTTGGAACACGGGCATTCCAGTTGGCAAATAGTTTCGATTTAGAAAAATATATGTCTTCATAAGGATGGGATGAACATTAACAATTTCTGCAAACTCTGCTTGGATTACTCTGGTGACTTGTACTCCAATGGCCAGGCAACTTGTACTCCTGTAGACCCTGGCGAACACTAGTTTAGCTCAATCTTCTTATCAAAGCTAGTCTTCATTCGGAAGTGTTTGTACACCCGTGCGGAAAAAGATCCTCTCTCACAGCAGTAAGGTCATAGATCATTTGGTATGTGCCATGACTTACAAGACACACCACATTGAGATTAAGAAAGCCATTTCTAAACATTGGCATTTGCTTCAGTTGGATAATTCAACTTGAAGGAATGGTTATCTTGTACAGACAGAGTCTCAAAATCTAGACCTATGACTATCACCATGTGGGGGATGGACCCAGTGACAGGCCATTTCCCATGCGGTAGCTGTAGTAATTGTAGATTTACATCTTCATGTACTAGGGTCACTATCAACAACAAGGTATGTATTGTAAGAAGCCATACCACATGCAATAGTAATAACATGATGCATGCTGTGATTTGCCCTCACTTAAAGACCTATATTGGTAAAACTACTAGGCATGTTGAAACCAGCATCACAGAGCATAGGTCTAGAAGCCGGACTGATGGCTGTGCAGTACAGAATTGTTCCCACTATATCCTTCTAGTTGGGAGGACACTAAACTATCCGGCATCTTTCCCCCCAAGTAGGAGAATCAATAATGAGCACACGCTGGCTAGATCAGTGTTATCCCTGTTTGGCTTCTAAGAGTAGCAGTGCGATGATGGATACAACATTTGGAAGTGTTTCGCATTACAGAACAAGGCCACTGCGAGGGAAAATGAAAATGTTGTCACTTTCATGAAGTATGCTATAAAAAATTATCTTTAGGCAGAAGACACTTTTAGTCCATTCAGAGTCCTAACCACTTCAGCCTCTATACGTGTGGTGAAGTGTGTGATGGGATAATATAATTACTCCTCGCCCGAATTCCTACTTTGGAGGTATATTTAATGATTCACCTCCTAAATCCTCCACTTTACCTAAAAAAATCAGTAGAATTACTGAGGCTGCAATTCTGCCAAATTTCACTATGCAGTCCGATGGACACCATAAATGGGGATTTACACCGGATTTACACTGCCTTGCCGCCACTCATAATTCTGTGGCAGTAATTTGGTGGATTGTAATGAAGCCCCTTCGGGTTCATATGGCTATTGCATGGCCTGTGCAACCCCTGGCTTGCCAGATCAGATCTTTTGGACTACAACTCCCATCAGTACTAGCCAAGCAACAGACCCATTTTAGCGGAAGGCCTGGAGAGACAGAGAGAAAGGGAATCAAATATCCTTTACCTACCACACAGGCAGCATGGGGCCTCTGCTGATAAGACGACAATCAATGGCCATATAATGTGAGCTTGTTGGGTAAAGACTTGTGTGCATCACTGCCTTGTTATAAAGTGAAGCAGGCTCAATAATATATTAGAAAGAGATCATCTACGGCTCTCCAGATCTTTTGATCTGCAACTTCCATCAGCCCCAGCCAGTTTAGTATATGGCGAGGGACCATGGGCATTACCAGCCAAACATCTTGAGAACTGCAGGTTTCCTACCCCTTAATTTCGAAATGTGATAGAAAGTAGAGTACGCGTTTAATAGCTTAAAATACGTTTTGAATTATTTAAATAATTTTAAATATTGGCATTTAAGCAATACGTTATAGGTTTTGTGTTAATCTGTTACTGCCATTTTTGATATTGAATTTTTTAATTTAAATGAATTCATAAATACATTTCTAAAAAAAGAAAGTGTTTGTACAGTTTTACGTTTTCTTGTGCAAAGTTGGTTTAACCAAACAAATGCATATATCAGGCAAATGTGAGAAGGACAAATGTCCTCTGTAACCCTGGGACATCATTTTGGGGTGCCCAGGGGTCACAGTGGTGACCCCTGAAGTCTCCCGTGTTACCACGTGGTCTCCCTTGCGACCCCTAAATGTAAGATCGTGGCTGGAGCTGTGGACAGCACCATGTGGCTCTTTGATTTTGGAGTGGCTGGATTTCTTGTTAAGGCCTCTTATAAAAACAGGGGGTTCCACAAGTGTAAAAATTTGAGCAGTGACCCTGAATGAGAAAGAAAAGGAATAACAATTAATTTGACTTCTTGGAATTCTATACAATAATTGCTAGACTCATTTAAGGTTTATTTCAGGCACACTTTAGGGGGAGAGTCACTGATTTAGTCTGTTCTTAAACACCTCAACTCAGCCTTTCATCCTTCTGAGGTAGATAAATGAGCACTGGGAGGTTTGAGCTGGTTTTCAATGTTTGCTAGTTTTTGTGGATCCTTGTGTCATGGGATCAATTTACGCCTGATAGCTCCTAATAAAACGAATAGAGCATTGTTTCAAATAAAAAGATGTTATAATTCAATGGACGGTGGTGCCAGCCTCTTTTTCTGCCAGATAAATGAGTATCAACACAGGTTGGGTGATATTGTATGTATATTTGTTCACATAAAGTACTTAAGCATTCCTGCTATATAAAAACAAATCATTATCATTTGGCCTTGGATGTCTGCTTGTATTCACAGTAATTTGGTAACAAGGACATATACAAACTGATATTAATGAGACATATGGTGATCCATTCTTGTATGAAATATATATCACATTGTAGTGATATCCTAACCATATTTTTTGTAGAGTACTTAGGAACAGTGCTATGTGATGCCATTTACTGTTTGGTCAAGGGGTGAAAGGTTGTTTCATCACTTACCATGATGTCACTTCGAGGTGGGGTCAAAATACATATCTTCCTGTGATGTCAACAGAGGTCAAGGGTCGTGTGATGTCACTTCTGCTACCCCTGGCATTTTGGTCAAATGACGTCCCAGCTGTAACCCCACTTATAGACATATGCTAACGGGCAAATTAATCTGGATCAGTAGAATGATAATATGAATCAGAGGTTGGCAGTGGCCACAGAGAGGGAGTAGAGCAGAAAACCACCACAGCAAGCAGACATTGACAGAAAAGAGTGAACCTGTGTACCCAACAGTAGGCCCTTTAAGACAAGGTAGCAATACTTTGAGATGGATGGAGGTGCAGAATATACTCAAACATCAATAAACAGACTGACTCAGGAAGTTGGCAAAGTACGTCTATTTTAATATCAATTATCTAAAACAGAGAGTTACAACGAACATCAACAAACATCCGTCTGATCTTCTCACTCAACGAATTTCATAAAAAATACAACATTTAGAGTACAAATTCATCATCATTGAAGTCAATCAATGTGACAAACTACAAAAACCTACGCGGGAAAGTGAGTGGCTTAACGGGAACATCTAGGTATACGTTCCATACTTGTTAGGAAGGTGATTGGATCTCTAACATCAACTAAGCCCTCCTCTAGTGCAAGTCACTACGAACGTCATCAGATACACAACATCCCATTGGTTATACAAACTATAGGGCTCTCTATTAGGTGTACCTCTACAATTGGTTGGCACCCTTGAACCGCTCTGTACTATTCCACACAGGCTAGCAGCACGCAGGCTGGCACCCAGGTGCTGGTGGGCGGTCATAACCATAGCTTCCCATCTCATTAGCCTGTCATCTATCATCACTCTTGCGGTCTGCCAGTCAATTAGCCCTTCGATCTTTGGCCTAGGAAATATTCTCTGTGCCTGAGAATAAAAGGGAGTAGAGGCAAACGCTGTCTCTTGGTTTTGATACAGCTCAACTCAGTATCTATTTTCATCCATGTGACTAGAGATCATGTTTCGGTATTTGAAAGACTATTAAATGATGAACCTCTGATGTCTTCAATGTTCTTGCTCCTCACCTCAAACAGGAGTTTGTTCATTTTACAGGTTTTGTAGCTAATGAATATCCAAGCTCAGGGTGGCCTTGCCTTCCTGGTACTGGGCCAGCCAAGCTCTTCTTGAATATAAAGCCTGCCTATTTACTGGGGTCAAACTCTGCTAAAGTGCTTTGTGGAACATCCATAGTCTATACATTCTTAGGCATATACGTTGGCGCATTGCTGCAATCTATTCACTACGTAGCCAGCCTTTCTTTGTCTACTTGCGTTACTGCGTCTGTACAATTGTAAAATGACTTTGACGTATTCTTCATCATTTCTGTAGCATGAGCATCGTCATCCCGAGCCCGAAATGTCGTTCATCTTTAACACCTCCTCCTTAGATCTTCATAGAATGCTTACATTCTTCAGCCTCTTGACTCTTCTCTGGATACGACAGCTCTGCTTCGCATGACGTCATCAATCTTCTCTTTTACTCGTTTTTCACTCTTCTTCTTGGATTTCATTCAAATGACCATCACATTGTCGGGAGTGCATATATGGCTTTCTCAATGGGTATCTTACTTCCAGGATTCTTTTCAGTATAGGTACTCTGACTTGCACTGCACATGTCTCACACTCTGGCTCCCAACACATAGGAATCATGGGGACAGAGCTTTGAGTGGGGGTACTTTGCTCCACTTCTAAAGGAGATCTCATTAGGATATAGGATAAACCTGCAATGCTCCCAGTTTCCTCACTTGGGAATCCAATTCCAATCGCAGGTCAACAGGTGGTATAATTACTCATTATTATAACCAACATTATGGTACTAATTTCTTGGGAATATAATTGGATTCCCATCTCTGGGGCAGTTCCCCCTCCTGAGGAGCAGGTTCTATGGATTTTGCTATTCTCTCCCAGTCTCTACACATCTGTGCATCCAGTCCTGCGCTACAGGAGATGGCACCATAACAATCATTGGGTGTAGATAGGCCCTTTACAAATATCAGAAAAACAATGCCCAGTCAGGTGCGCTAGCACGCACTCTGTCAGTTTGCACCCATGTGCCTGAGTGCAGAGCTGTCAGATTGTGGCATTCTGGTTGTCAACTCTATTTCACACATTGACGGGCGCTCCCGGGATTCCCTACAGGCGGTGGGACTGACTGGTCCGGGAGGACAGCTAAGGGGTAACGTGTTTGTCGTGGATGCAAGTCAATGCTTAGCAACATAGGTTTGCATCCCGGTCCTGTAATTAGAGGTTGGTCTCCAGTATTATGCATGTAATACAAGATTAATTAATTCCCCTGAAATGTGTAGGGGCATTCCATGTTTTCTAGTCAGGATGGGTGACGTGGCACCTTGCCTGGGTTGAGGTCACTGTTGGGAGGTTTGGTAATATGTGACAGCCCACTGCCTCACTCCACACACACACAAACACACACACCCCTTTCGGATATCTGTGACACCTTTCACCTCGTCTCCTTTCTAACCCTTCGGGGCATGCAGAAGGGGAATGTATACCACGTCATGAACGGTCTATATTCTGAACCTCCGTCAGTAACATTTTCATTCAAAAAATTCTTCCATAGTCGTATCATGTTCTGGAGAAAAGGAACTAATTTCCATCATGTTGCACACATGCTAACAAACAAACACAAGCCAGGCCAACAGTTGTGGCTTTTGTGTAGTCATGGTGTATATATTTTCCAAGTACTGATATAATAGTACTAATTGGCAAAAGAAAGGCGACAGCTGGAAAATGTAGGAGATATCTATTAGGCAACCATTAATGCCGGAAGCTGTCCCCCCAATCAAAAGCACCACACCAATATGCCTATTTATATTATTCAATCTAGCCCTGTGTAGGTATCATATCATACCATGTAGCTCCAACACCCATGTTCCATATATAAGCCATGAATCAGGCCAGTGTGTAGAAAGAATATATATTTATTAATGAACAGGAAAATAAATATTTGTACAAAATCTCAATTCACGCCATTTCACTCCGTGGCCCAAATGCCTTTCTTTCCTAACAATTCACTTTTCACACACATTGAAAACACTAGTTGGTTTAGGATAACACAGATCACAGACTATTTAACACCACAACATGTACAGTTTTCCTTCATTGGTTATTTCCACCCTGGTTACATAGAAACACAGGCCTAGAGAATACTGGGTCACCCACAAAATACTCTTAATGTACAGAATTGTGCAGCACATGGGACATGACAAAACAATTTAATTTGACAATATACTTTTCATGGGGTTAACTTTATGAAATGTAGCACCTTGAAACCAGACCGGACCATACACTTGCCAAGACACTTTACATAAAGTTTAATTTAGATAACATGCAACACTTTTCAATTGACAAAAGCAAACTCACACATGCAGCACTTTTTATTTTTAATCTCCCTGTGCACTTGGCAATGCTAGCAGTGTTGGAGCATAACAGACTTTTAAAAACAAAACACTTCTTATATATATATGGAACCCTTTTTCCTCCACAGGTAGGCAATGAAGCATCTCTCTTCTATCAGGGTTTACTTTCTCAACCTCTGCTGAAATGTGCTTTTAAATCAGTGACTTCACTCCATTTAAGTTGGCAAGACACTTTTCTGCCCCAGCCCAAACCCAGATATTAAGTTTACTATGGAAACCCTTCTGCTTTAGGGCAGGGTCTGGGGAATAGGGAGCAGATGGGAATTTTGTTTTTATGCACCCCTCCATTTAGGGAATTTTGGGGTTGTCAAAAAGAAATAGGAGTACCCAATTACTTTAACAAACTCTATTTCTATCCACACTGGAATCAATGCTTTTGATTTCAAATCTCAACAAAATCACCATGCGTCAGTTGGCTCCCTCCAGATTGTAGTCTTTCTCCTCGTCTAATCCACCTCAAAGGCAATCTTGGTTCTCAACAATTTTTCCAGAAGTTCCTACTCAGATGATTTCAGACAGCTCTCTATTTTTCCCATTGTGCGTCTCCTTATAAATCTTTAACCACTCCCCAAAGTATCTAAATTATCAGGTGCCAGTGTATTGGCTCTTGATATGAATTTGACATCTACTGTCCTGCCCTTTTCTCTGATTAGTCCTTTTTAGTTACTGGGCTCCATTCTTGGGAGTTTACGACTCTACACTTTTGAAATTGCATAGAGCACTTCAGTTATGACCTTAAAAACGACAACATGACATAAACGTTTATTTGACAAATAAGAGTCACAAACTATATTCCGAAATGGGTCAATCATGTTGGACTTAATAAAATGTGTCTGATTATGGAACAATGTTGTGGATTTGAAAGGCAGATTTTGTAATTTATTCAACAAAGATGACAGTTACCAACACAAGATGTTCTATACTGATATCTAATTCCACAAGCTATCATCTCCTTGAATCTCCACTTCATGACATTTCCTGGGAAGCTATCATCGCATTTCAGCTTATAACTTTAGTTCCCAACTTCAAATGTATGAGTTGAATCAACAGATAGGTCTTCTCATAAGCTTTCTAATGATATTTGAACCATTATTGTTCAAATTATCACTCCCGAGATAATGGCCAAATTATGATCCTGCATACAATCCTATGTGAAAAATATTGACATGCATATTTTTCTCTTCAGTTAAATGCCATATTTTTGGGCCTCTTGCCTTTGTTGATCCAATCCTGCCGTAAAAGCACTTAACATTTCTTTCTCCCAGGGCTAATGCCCATCAGTCCACTCTTCTTTGAGAGCAGAGAGTATAGCTCTGCCACTTGTCATCATGTGGTGGTCTCATGTTGCATGTTATCTACCAGTCAGTCCAGAGAGGGACAACACATTTATTTGAATTTTGGGGAATTATTCAGAGT
Source organism: Ambystoma mexicanum (assembly GCF_040938575.1). Taxonomy (NCBI): domain Eukaryota; kingdom Metazoa; phylum Chordata; class Amphibia; order Caudata; family Ambystomatidae; genus Ambystoma; species Ambystoma mexicanum. The sequence continues at coordinate 130,387,821 of NC_090930.1, forward strand.
TCTCAAACATTAGCTTGGTCATTATTTTCACAGTGTGGGTTAAATCTCCCTCCTTTTCTCTGCCAGTCCACCATGTGCTTTCAAATGACAGGAAAGTAGTTGTGCATTTTTAGGCCCCATTCATCCAGACACACATTAGTTGTGTCTTTGGGGCTGCATTTAACCCCACAGTTGTTGGTATCTGTGCATATTATGGCAATTCTTATCAAATTACTGTCTAATTCCCATAGAAGAGCCAAAAGTGTTGGCTTTGCCAATGCTTGTTTTTAACAGGAAATCAGTGAAAGTGACAGATGCAATCACACACATTCCTGCTATGGGAATTCCATTAAAAACACAAAGCTAGCTCAAAGATGTTCAGTGTGGCTGTTTGTGTTTTGGGTAAGAAGGGGCACTCAGACAGTAGGTATAGAGATTAGCATGGCCAAGAGAGATCAATGGGTGGGTAAATAGTCAAAGACCCAACACAGACTGTGTGTCCCTCCTCACATCCCTTTTTCGTTTTGGCAAATTTGTGTGGCACTTGTGCCACAAAATTACCAAAACCAATGTTACAGAAGAGAGAGGGAATGGGGGTTCTAAACTGAGAATACCTGGTTGGCATAGCAATGGGCAATACCATGGCGTGAAACTGCCAAATCACTAAAATCTCTTTTTTGAAACTCATCCACTTTAGTACCCAATGAGAAGTTCCTGATCAATATTTGCTCTAATCAGTAGCTTTGTAAGATGCAAGTTGGTGCCACGCTTTCCATTTCCCTGCTGCATAGTGATTTGATATTGGGCTATTTTTAGCTTTTTTGGCAGACAATTGGGCTATTTTGTAGCTACTTTTGCTGGCAGATATGTTTTTTTGTCCTCTCAAGGCTGCCTTTTTATACACCAACCAACCCAATACCCACTCTGCCAATTCCCAAGACCACTCTCTCTACCCCCACCAAACCCACTACCATTCTCTCTACCACCCTACCCACCCCCATTACATGAGCTGGTGGGGCTTTGTTTGGGCTACTTTTTGAAAAGCATTTGGGCAGAAATAAGGCAGACATGATCAAAGACAATAATAAATGACTGGTACACCTGTAAAATAAGGTTGTGTGAAGTCTACGTGACAGGTAAGTGGGCACAGTTAGGAATGCCTTTATTTAATACCACGCACTTTAGACATATGTTGAATAGCCGCTACAAAGTGATTCGTAAAGTGCTGCCATCAAAGCGCTGACGTTCATACGTCCTTTATTCAGCGATTGCTGATCGATCAGCAAATCCAATTGCTCGCAAAACAAGAGGGGAAGGAACATATGCAGATATTGTGTTACTCTTCCGGAGCGACGAGTGTGTTCGCCTGCTACACAAGAAAGTAGATGATTCCTGTCAAGAGACGTTCCAGCATTAAAGAGTTTATGTGCATGTCGTTGACCTACTGTCTCCGGCCCGCTTGTGCTTTCACTGAAATATCCGCACGCTGTATCATTAAAATGCACCACTAGTGACAGTCCACATCTTTATTATTCACTGCTGATATTGCCTGCTTTGCTTTTCTGTCACTCAGGAGGAGTCCGATTTGTCAGACTTTTTTAGACAAGGAAATAGACCTAGAAATAAAGCTGCCCCTCTACTGGCACCCACCCACCCTACTTCCACTCCCTCTACATCACCTACCCACTCTGCTCCCAACCACCCTACTCACACTCTCCCTATCCCCAGCTACCCACCCTACTCCCACTCTCTCTACCCCATCCACCCAACCTACTCCCACTCTCTCTACCCCCACCCATGCTACTCCCACTCTCTCTACCCCACCCACCCTACTCCAAATCTCTCTACCACTACTCACCCCATATTCAAACTATATATGACCACCCACCGAATGCCACCTCTCTCTACCCCACCCTCTCTACCAGAATCTACCCACCCTACCCCCACTCTCTCTACCCCAGCTACCTTACCCCCACACTCTCTACCCCCACCTGCCCCCACTCTCTCAACCCCTATTCATAGTATCCACACTCTCTCTACCCCCACACACCCTATCCCCACTAACTCTACCCCATGCACCCATCCTACCCCAACACTATCTACCCCCACTTACCCACCACCACTATCTCTACCCCCAACCACCCACCCTAACCCCACTCTCTCTACCCCCAACAAAAACCCTACCCACAATCTCTCTACCCCCACCCATCCTCCACACACTCTACCTCGACCCACTGCACCCGCACTCTCTATGTCCCCAACCACCCAGCCCACCCATCCCCTGACCCCCAATCTCTCCACTCTCTAACCCCACCCACCTTATCCCACTCCCTCCACCATCACCCACCCATCCTACACATGCTCTCTCTACCCCACCCCACCCCACCAAACCCCACTCTCTTTCCCCTCTCCAAACCCACCCTCACTCTCTCTACACCCACCACCTTACCTCCACCCAACTTACCCCCACCCTCTACCGCCACCCACCCTATCCCCCACTCTCTCTACCCCACTAACCCTACCTCCACTCACTCTACCCCAACCCACGCACCCTACTCCAACTCTCTCTACTCCTACACACCCACCCTACTCCAATTCTCTACCTCTACCCACACACCCTACTTCAACTCTCTCTAGCCCTACCCTACCAACGTCAACTCTATCTAACCCTACCCACTATCCTACCCCACTCTCTTTATCCTTACCCCCACCCTACCTCACTAACTCTACCCCCCACCCATCCATCCTACCCCCATTCTCTCTAGCCCCACCCACACACCCTACCCCACTATCTCTACCCCAAACCACCCACCCTAACCCCACTCTCTCTACCCCAATCACCCTATCCACACTATCTCTTCTCCCACCCTACCTCCACTCTCTCTACCCCACCCACCGTACCCCCACTCTCGCTGACCCCAACCACCAAGCCCACCCTCTCCTCCACCAAACCCCTACCCCCACTCTCTCCACTCTCTCCACTCTCTAACCGTACTCACCCACCCTACCCCCAATCTCTCTACCATAACCCACCCATCCTACACATGCTCTCTCTACCCCCACCCAAACCCCACTCTCTGTCCCCCTCCAAAACCCACTCACCCTACCCACACTCTCTCTACCCCCACCCAGCCTACACCCACCCTCTTTACCACATCCACCCAACACTCACTCTTGCTACCCTTTCTCTGACCCCCCTACCTCCAATCTCACTACCGTGCCTACCCTACCCCCACTACTATGGCCACCTCCACCACACAGCCTACCTCCACTTTCTTTAACCCCACTCTATCTCCACTCTCTCTACCCCTCCCACCCTAGCACTACTCTCTCTACTACCATGCACACTACCCCACTTTCTCTCTTCAACTGTCCACCCACCCTACCCCCACTCTCTCTACCCCCACCAACCCTACCTCCACTCTTTCCCCCACTCATCCTACCCCATTCTCTCTACTCCCATGCACCTACCACCACTCGCTCTAACCCCACCCACCCTAACCCCAATTTCTCTACCCCACCCACCCTATCCCCTCTTTCTACCTCACCCAACCTAACACGCACTCACTCTACCGCCCCCTACCCTACCCCCACACTCTCTGCCCTCACCCACCCTCACTCTCTCTACCCTTACCTACCCTACCCCTGCTCTCTCTACCCCACACATCCACCCTATCCCCACTCTCTCTAGCCCCACCCACCCTTCCTCACTCTCTGCTAACACCCATTCTCTCTACCCACTCTCTCTAACTCCACCGACCCTATCCCCACTCGATCTACACCCACTTTACCCCATCCCCCTGTCCCCTCTCATCCTTCCTCTCACACTCTCACTTTATTCCTTACCCTCTCACTCTCACCCTTTCTCGCTCATATTGATGCCCTCTATCAATGGCTTCCTCCCTTGCTTTAATCCCCTTCTCCTTCTCTTGCTCATCATCGATGGCACCCTCTATCAATGGCTTCCTCCCTCGCTCTATTCCCCTTCTCATTCTCTTGCTCATCATCAATGGCAACCTCTATCAATGGCTTCCTCCCTTGCTCTATTCCCCTTCTCATTCTCTTGCTCATCATCAATGGCACCCTCGATCCATAGCTTCCTCCCTTGCTCTAATCCCCTTCTCATTCTCTTGCTCATCATCAATGGCAACCTCTATCAATGGCTTCCTCCCTTGCTCTATTCCCCTTCTCATTTTCTTGCTCATCATCGATGGCGCCCTCTATCAGTGGCTTCCTCCCTTGCTCTATTCCCCTTCTCATTCTATTGCACACCTGCCCCCCTTATTGCATCCCCCTTTCAAACTTTGCACTCTCCTCCTTGCACCCTGGTGCCTATAAATGCAAAATGTAAAGAACACTATCAAACGCCAACACTATTGGCATTTCCAATGCTTGTTGCTCCTGCCTTCACTTCTCATGCCAATAGTCAAAGAACAAAACTAACAAAGCGTTTAAACGGATGGTTTTGCAACTCCTGAACCCTTTGTGCTTCCAGTGAAACTCCTGACCTACAGCTCCCACGTGCACTTATTCACGGCTACGGTGCCCCCCAATGGGCGCTGTTTTACAAAGAGTTGGAATAACGCAAGTACAGTAGGGTTCACTGGCTGTACTATCTCATTAGGTGCAAAATAGACTTCATAAAATGAACGCAAGCTGGAGAAGTTGGTGAACAGAAATCCAAGCAGCTTCAATGAAGACCTCACTTGTGAATTTTGGGTTATGGGGTGCTGATATAAACAGTTATATTTTCAAAGTTGCTCTGAACAGCCTGCACTATCACCCTGCAGATTTGTGTTTTCTTTGCACTGTGAACTCATGAACCTGTGTGCATATTAGATATGAGACATCATCACTTTGTTACAGAATCTGCAGTGATCATTTCAGGAAATGATGTGCACATGTAACTATATGATATACAATGACATAACATTCTCTTATCCAGCAAGGGGATTTAGACTCCCTGCAGCCGCCTCCCCCTTTCACAGTCATGCCTCTTCTAAGCGCTGTGATGAAATAGCCTTATAGAATGAGAGAAGTGTTATTATCACGGGATAGTGCCCGAGGGCCAGAGGTTGGGGAATACAATAATGGCCACTCCCAAGGTCTATAAGGCTATTAGCAAATGGTGGCAGTCGGCAATACATGTTTTGGTCGATTGATGCTGAAGTAAAAAGTTTACTTTAAGAGTGAGGAAAATAACGAAAGTTTGTGCATTAAAAGTGGTTTTATTTTGTACTAGGCAAATAACATGGCACTACGTTTACAGGTTAAGCATTTTAATTATAACTTGGTTGAACTGGAACAGGTTTAACATTAGCATACATTCAGTGTCATGTAAGTACACGGTTTGTCTACATGAAAGTGAAGGTATTTCCAATTGTTTTAGCTTTTTCTTTGGTGTGCTAAATAGCATCTGTAGCCAACAGAAGGTCCGCCCAGCGAGGAGGTGTCTTGTTGAAAAACATCTTACCTGGAAATTGCATTGTTGTTTCAATGTCTGCTTCTGTATACATAATGTTCAGAATGCAGTCAATACCAGTAGTTAATGAATGCACTCTAAACATGCTGATTGGTTGAGAGGAGGTCAATAACGATCTCCATGTGCCGAAAGATGTTATTAACCAATGGAACGATTCTCAGTTTATTGACCTGGGAAGGCTGAACGGCTGGATCAACCCAGTCAGGATTCGAATCTGTGAATGTGGCTTGCACACAATTGTCTATAGTGATAATTTAACTCGCTGCACTAATTTACCAGCCCACTTATATATCGAAATTATAATATGAATAATACTCACAGCCAGTTTAATAGAGGCATCTCTGAGCAAATAACCTTTGGGGGTATTTCTTTGATGGAGTTGTTGAGCAGGACACTAAGGAGAAAGAGTAAAAAACTAGGATTATTATGGAGGATGACACACAGTGCCCCTAATTCACAATACGTGCTGCAAGCGGAATGCAAGATCTATGTTGCTCCTCGCACTCTGCCTCCGAATCAGTTTAACGCAAGACACCTGATTCACAAGGCTGTCTGTAATTTATTCAAACATATTTTACCTAATGGAGAAGTGACCAAATTTATTTCACCGAAAAACTAAATTAACTTTTTACTTGACCCCCTGCATCCTCCCTCATCCCTCCCACCCTAACTTATACCCTTACCCCACACCCCACCTATTATGAACTATACATATACCACTTTACCTACCATTTTCAGTGAAATAAATTCGGTCACTTCTCCTTAGGTAAAATTGTATTCAGTGAAATGTAGGCATCCCGATTCACCAAGGATACCAGCATGCAGTAAGAGTACTGGCCAGCGAACGCAAGTACTCCCAGACTACCCTATCAGGGATATGTACTTTTCCGGTGAGCCCTCGACGCTCACATATACATTGACTCCCAGCATGCAGGTTTTGGGGTCACCGCTCTACAAACATGGCTACAGTACACAGCTTGTCAGTAACAGGAATATCATTCCCTGTCACTGGCAATGTTGCCTTCAGATAGAAATGCAACAGGATAGAAACGCTCATGCCTTATGTATTCCCTTTATCATGAGTTTACTTAAGAAACCAACTTCTGAACGTCCATGCGGGTCTCATGAGAACGTTGAGAATGTTGAGAATGTGACTCTCATTGGCCAGGGAAGGGCTGGTCCCCTTGGAAATAGTATTTAGTCTCTTACAGCCTTGATGGCTGAGCAACCAAAAGACTTGGGTTTCTAATTCTCTTCACCCCTCTTTATCACACTGTGTGTAATCAATCTATTATTTTACGACTCCCTTTTCTTTTCTAACAATATTGAGAGGAGGCTGAAAAGGACTTAATGTTTTTATGAACTCCTAAATAAAACAGAACAAATTTCCTGAACTGGACACCTTAATTGTCTGTATTCAAAAACCATAGGGCTGCCTGCATTCTTTGCTATCTGGGTTCTGATTTTATTTCACATTGATTGCCCTATATTCTCTCTCTATCAAGTGTCTGCCTCCTAATCAAGTGTCTGCCTCCGAATCACATGTCTACCTCCTTATCAAGTGTCTACCTCCTTATCAAGTGTCTGCCTCCGAATCAAGTGCCTGCCTCCTAATCAAGTGTCTGCCTCCGAATCACATGCCTACCTCCTTATCAAGTGTCTGCCTCCTAATCAAGTGTTTGCTTCCTAATCAAGTGGCTGCCTCTTTCTCAGGTTTCTGCCTCCTGCACAAGTGTTTTCCTCCTAATCAAATGTCTGCCTCCTTCTCAAGTAATTGCCTCCTAATCAAGTGCATGCCTCCTAATCAAGTGGCTGCCTCATTATCAAGTGTCTGTCTCCTTATCAGGTTTCTGCCTCCTAATCCGGTGTCTATCTCCCAATCAATTGGCTGCCTCCTTATAAAGTGGCTGCCTCCTAATGAAGAGGCTGCTTCCCAAACAAGTGTCTGCCTCCTAAACACGTGTCTGCCTCGTTATCAGGTTTCTGCCTCCTTATCAAGTTTCTGCCTCCTAATCAAGTGGCTGCCTCCTAATCAAGCGGCTGCCTCCTAATCAAGTGGCTGCCTCCTAATCAAGTGGCTGCCTCCTAATCACGTGGCTGCCTCCTAATCAAGTGTCTGCCTTCTAATCAAGTGGCTGCCTCCTAATCAAGTGGCTCCCACCTTATCAAGTGTCTGCCTCCTTATCAAGTGGCTGCTTCCTTATCAAGTGTCTGCCTCCTAATAAAGTGGCCGCCTCCTTCTCAAGTGTCTGCCTCCTCATCAAATGGCTGCCTCCCAAACAAGAGGTTGCCTCCCAAACAAGTGGCTGCCTCTCAAACACGTGGCTGCCTGCTTATCAAGTGTCTGCTTCCTTGTCAGGTGTCTGCCTCCCAATCAGGTGCCTGTCTACTAATCAAGTGTCTTCCTCCTGAACAAGTGTCTGCCTCCTTCTCAAGTGTCTGCCTCCTAATCAATTGGCTGCCTCCTCATCAAGTGTCTGCCTCCTAAGCAAGTGTCTGCCTCCTAATCAAGTGTCTGCCTTCTAAACAAGTGTCTGCCTCCTAATCAGGTGTCTGCCTCCTAATCAAGTGGCTGCCTCCTAATCAAGTGGCTGCCTCCTAATCAGGGGTCTGCCTCCTAATAAAAGGGCTGTCTCATTCTCAAGTGTCTGCCTCCTCATCAAGTATACTCCTCCTTCTCAAGTGGCTGCCTCCTAAACAAGTGTCTACCTCCTTATCAAGTGTCTGCCTCCTTATCAAGGGTCTACCTCCTAATCAAGTGTCTGCCTCCTAATCAAGTGGCTACCTCCTTATGAAGTGGCTGCCTCCTAATCAAGTGTCTGCCTCCTAAACAAGTGTCTGCCTCCTTCTCAAGTGGCAAGTGTCTGCCTCCTAATCAAGTGTTTGCCTTCTAATCAAGTCTCTGCCTCCTAATCAGGTGGCTGCCTCCTAATCTGGTGGCTGCCTCCTAATCAAGGGGCTGCCTCCTAATCAAGGGGCTGCCTCCTAATCTAGGGTCTGCCTCCTAATCTAGCATCTACCTCCTTACCTAGCGTCTGCCTCCTAATCTAGCGTCTGCCTCCTTACCTAGCGTCTGCCTCCTTATCACATGTATGCCTCCTTATGTATTTTTATAGTTTGGTAACCTCAAAGCAAATCAAGCTGACTTGACTGCCTGACAGTTTTACTTTCCCATTCACTCCTTATTCTTTCTGGCAATGCAGCACGTGGCTGAATGATGGTCCGGCTCATGAATACTTGGATGTTTGCTACACCAGTTCAGCAAGCGTTCTTAAAACTATGGTGGGTTATAGTTCCAGCTAATACATCTCACTTTGAGGCTCTTTTTCTACCTGGATGTAGATCCTAATCATGCAATATTCTCCAGTTCCTCCAATGCGTGTTGCCCTCCCACCCCCAGTCAGTTGCACACCCACCCCAGCGCCTGAGGCTTCATGACCGCTTTTAGAATGATCCTTCCCACACACATGGAGCTGGTGGGTTTAAAGCTAGCTCGACTCCTCACAATTTAAGGTGAATGAGCTTGTGCCTCATGCAGGTCTGTGGGTGCCAAAAATCAAGGGTTGCCACCCTCAGCTGGACAGATGTTTTGGACTACAACTCCCACCAACACAACACCATTTACTCTGCTGGCTAGGGCTGGCGGGAGTTGTAGTGCAACACATCTGGAGAGCCATGATTGCAGACCTAGGCTGTAAATGAACACACTGGACAAGTAGGGTTTCTACTGTGTCTGGACACTTGACCTACCCATCAAGCTATGCATCAGGAGCACTATGTGATACTTACAGTAAGAACAGCGAATGCAGCCCCATGAAAGATCCGGGCGCAATCTTGGACAGTCGATTGTTGTCAAGAATCCTGAAACATAAAGTAGGGAAAGGTTGGCCAACAGCATGGATGTAATCTCTGCAGCAGCTGGGCTCACAATCAATGCTTACACTGTCATGTTTTAGCCTTTGTTTGCTGAAGCATTAATAACCACGGAAACCGGGCAATAACCGGCGTTAAAGGCCCAACCACCAAGTTAAAGATGAGAGTGAAGGGAGGGCGTTTAACAAGGTCTCCAGTGTCTGTGGTGTCTGGTACATTCCAGCCTGGTAGCAAATTACTTTTTTAGTACCTGGGCCAAATTCCTGGGTGCTAGTTTTTCTCAAAGAGAATCACATCCGAGCTCCAAACACAACGTTTTCTCATCACATACGTGTTTTCCTTTGATAAAAAAAATCCTTGCTGGCACCATCACCATGGAAACAAATGCGCACTGGCAAGGTCAAAAGGGATGGCATGTTGCTTTTTGATTATGGATGAATAGAAGGATGGCCGGCTAGGTTTGAGTGCGTGTATGGAGAATGGATGGATAGATGGATGGATGAGTTGATGAGTGTGACTGTTTAGATGGATTCTGAATGTGATTAGCGGATGGCTGTTGTATTTGTGGACATGGGTAAAACATTTGATTGTGTGATTAAAAGTATGGATGGGTGTAATCAGTGAATGGATGACATTGTGTGTTTGCAGGGGTATGAATGTGTGTCTGTATCTCACTTCTGCCACTATATCCCTATGGATTCCATGCTTTCCCTTCCACAGAAACAGTACCTCTCTTTGACTCCAAATAACTTATTTCCACTAGCTACACCAATCAATCGGTTCTGCTTTTCCCTCTGAAACTTTCAGGAGCATTTGTTACCGTTAACCACTTAATTCTCCTCTCTAATCTTTCGCGTCTTGAATGGTTCTGTTCTTAGCCTACTGAACTGACCTACCTAATCTCTATTGCAGGTCACTTATCTTCAATTTTTCCTTTACTTTATGGTGTTCCTCAAGGTTCTGTTGGCATCCCCCTTTATTACCTCGAGAAAAATTCCCCTACACTTACTGGGTCTAGCATCACTTCACCTGATATTGACTGTCATACCTTTACTTCTCAGTGCCTTTACTTTGTCTTCATCTTCACAGGCAATGAATGTATTTAAGGTTAGCTAAAGGTTAGGCTTGGGGTCAAGGAGGGGCAGAGGTGTAGAATATGGGGTAAAAAAGAAGGGAGGTACAGGTCGTCTCCCCCTGTAATGTCTAAGTGAATACTAGGGGAAGTTGAAGACAGGAGAAGAAAATGTGACTCCGTGAATACATGTGAAGTACATGCAGGGGACGTAAGGAAATACATTTGATTCTGCTACGGGTCCTCTTCTTTTCTTCCTTTCTAAAATTCCTTTAGCTTCTATGATCTCTTCCTTTGGTCTTTTTATCATGATTGCTATGCAGACGTTCCTTAAATATGTTCCATCTCTTCTTTCAGTGAAATTCTTCACCCAACTCTTTTAGCTTGCCTACTTGCCATGCAATCTTGGATGTCAGAACACTATCTACATCCTAAACATTCTAAAAACGAGGTTCTGTTATTCTCTGGTACTACCATTCTTCCTTCTCTGCATCCATCTACTATCTCTTTTCTCAGCCATCTGTCTCTCTCTCTCTGACATCTTCTGCTCATACCTTGGTGTCATCTTTGATTCTGCACTTTCCATCTCTCTTATCAGTACAGTCACTCGCTCTTGCCACTTTTAATATCATCTATTTAATATCCGGAAAGCTTGTCCTTGCCTTTCTTTGACAAAAATGGAATATCTAGTGGCCGCTCTTTGCGGTTTAGGGGACGTGTGCCATTTTATTTGTTCTTTTAGATAGCCAGTTTCTGAGCTGTCAAGGCTCGATGTGAGATAGCGAGGAGATTGAAAAGGATTATATGTTTTATGGGTAAGCAGTGACTGGAGAGGGATGGCATCCCTTGGAATATTGGTAACTATATGAGCAGCTACATTTTGCAGTACCTGAAGCATGTGTATATGTTTGGTTGTTTTAGCATATAGAGATTACACTAATACAACTTGGAGCAAATGACAGCTTGCGCATTTGCAGCACAAGTTGCTTCAGGTAAAAAAGGTTTGATTTTCTATAAGAGCATTAAATAGTAACTAGCTGTTCCTGGCATAACATATGCTGTTCTAGCATATCTAACAGGTCAATATCGGTCTGTAGTTCATAGGGTGACTTCTGTCATCTTCTTAAATATCAGAATTACCACTGATCGCTTCCAAGACAGGGGTGTAGGTCCCTGTGACTTATGAATGGTCACCATCAATCGCTTCCAGGAAGGGGGCGTAGGTCAGTGTGACTTATTAATGGCAATTGAAAAAGCTAAATGTATGGGTAACTTGTCTTATTTAGAAGTTGAAAGGCATATTGTATCAGCTGCAATGAGAGGTATGCACGATATAAGAACAGTATCTAAGTTTCATCAATTACACAGGCCTCAATGATGGGTCTTTGTAGATGCGCAATTTTCAACCGTGTTCCATTGCAGAGTCCCTGTGATGGCATAAGATTGCGTAGTAGCATAATTGCAGCACCTACTTTCAGTTTTAGCTTGTGAGGAGGCATATGTACTACAACATTTCACTCTTTAGAAACTGAAAAGCTTAACCGGTAATAAACTAGTAATTGACACTGGAACTCCCATGCCCTGTGTGAAGAGAAGTGGGGATGGAAAGAAGTAATTTGAAATAATTCTGAATGTTTGCGAAAGCGGAGGTGAAGTTGACCACATAGAACCATGCTCATTCTGTTTGTTAAAATTATAGCTGCTGTTGAATTAGAAGGGCACACAGTGGTGCACTTTGCCATTTGGACAGAAGAGGGCAATCGAAGCAGAGTCCCTGTGATGGCATAAGATTGTGTAGTAATACAACAACAGTGGTACCAGGAGAACGAGAGAAACTGAAGAAGGATGGCAGAAGGATGTAAGGATCAAATCATTATTTTCATTTTATTTAGATTTGTATAAAAAACATAGAACCTTTTAATCAATTCTTAAAAAACATTTTACTAATCATGCATTCATAAATTCACTCACTGATTGAATATCTAAAAAATATAAATGTGCTAAGATGATACAAGAAATACAATTCATTTTATTAATACAATTCTTTACCATTATACTATTAATGGTTCTAAACAACCTATCATTGTTGATGACAGTAATTCCAGACAAAATATTGACCCTACCTCAAGGTGCCAGTGATTGTTGAGGTTCCCACCTTGGGTTTTGTTTATTAGGTGCAGCACTTTGCTTTGTGGGGAACAGGGTCTATTGGGGTTTTCTCTTTTGACCTTGCGGAAGTTTGACTTTCTTCCTCTGTTGAGCTATTAGTCCACTTGTTTTGGACTGCTTTGCCCTCTGTCGCACCCGGTCTCACTATGTCGGCTTCAGATTCAGTTTCTTTTAGTGAAGAACAGTTAGCGGAGGCCATTAAGATTCCTTCGTTCTTTGACAAATTGCAGTTAGATAATGTGACTGGTGATTATCTGAATATAACTAGTGACAGTATATTACAATTAAAGAAAAAGAAATTTAGAACTGAAATGCACAGTCATCTTCTAACAGAATACCTAAAGAAGAATATTATCCCTACGGGATTACTCGTCTGCAATGAGCCTCGTCTCTTTGTGGACGACGTTGAATACAAAAACGGCTTTTCCGGTATAGGAACGAAGTGTAGCAGAGACTGGATGCTTCTTACCATAAATACAGCGCTGAATAAAAGCATGGCGGTTGGAGAAGAGATTCAGAAAGCAGAATTGGCCTTCATGGCAGATTCCACTATTGTTAATATCAAAGAGAAGCTAGAAACAATTGAAAATCAATTGACAGATTTGATTAAAATCACCACTGCCAAAAAAATGGAGAAAATTATTAAGGATGTAAAAAACTTCTGTAAGGAGACGGCATATCCTTATTTACATGCGAATTACCAGGGCCCAGCCAACTGGAGAGATCCAGATAATACTTCAGGGGCACCTATTCGCAAAAAGGTCACTTTCTCAGACACTTCATCAGATGAAAGGGATGGCTACCAAAGAGGGAGGATGTCATGATCTCTGCTTCCAAAAGATCAGGACTTGCCCGACTTCCTTGGAAGCAGACCCATAACCCCGGTTCCGAGTGCCAGCCAGTCCCAATTGGGACCTTTTGGACCCTGTCCTGGCGCCAGTGGCACCAGGCTCATAAAGATGCCCAGTCCCAGCGCTGGAAGCGCCGGGCTCATAATGCTTGGGTGGACTTACCTGCAGCAGACCATGCTGCTTACTTACCTGCCAGTTGAGCCCCTGATCCTCTTCTGATTGGGACTACTTTTCCTGTTGGGTGGGGCAGGAGCCACTCCCTAGGTTCAGAACACTGGAACTCGTCTGGAAAGCAGGAACTCTTTTCTTACCTAGGCGAGGCTGTGGAAGGAGACACCTAAGCACTACAGGAGGCTATTTAAACCACACCCGATGGATGAATCTTGCTTTGCGTTATTCTGCATTCTCTGCAGCAGAACGCTCATCGTGTCTTCTGCTTCTGATCCTGGGCCTAAGGGAACAAAGGCTTACCATCCTGGAATCCAGTCTTCAGCAGCACCTGTAAAGACAAAGAAAGAACAGGTTAGCACTACGGTCTTCAGTGGCAGCGCATCTCTTACCTGGTCCATCGGCTGTCACCAACGCCTCGTGCTGCATTCCGGCATCTGAAAGACAAAGGCTTACCTACTCTTCGCTTGCTCCGGAGGTCTTCGCACTGCATTCCGGCATCTGAAAGACAAAAGCTTACCAGCTCTTCGCACGCTCCGGAGGCCTTCGGCGCTGCATCCCGCATCTGAAAGACAAAAGAAGGTGCGTTTAAAGACATTGGGCAACTTTATTACTCACGTGCCATTACTCCTTCCCACGCCGAATCCAGTGGGTATTCCAGCACCCTTCAGCTTCTCTAAAGCTCCGAACTTGTACCTGCAAGATAAAAGGGACAGTTAGTGCGCATCGTGAAGCAGGCTACAAGCGCTTACTTATGTGCTTCCAGGCGCTTCTATTCCTCACACGGGTTCGATCCTCAACTCTCATCAGCCCGCCATCCGCCATCGCCGGAACCCTGCAAAACAAGAGATATCATTACAAAAGACATTTGAAGTGCCCGGAACTTACCGTTCGTGCAGTTAACGACGGACAGCAGTCCTCTGAGGTCAAGAGGCCTGCACCCTTATCCAGTGAAGAAACTGGTTACGGCACCCTGCCCCGAGGCAGATGGAGAGCTCGGCGTTCACTTACCTAAGGTGAGGGCGTTAACCTTTGGGGTTCTACAGGAGAAGAGAAAGGGAAGAGGAAAGAGGCACCCAATAACCCCAGTTCATTAATCCCATATTTTCTATCTGCAGACATCTTACTCTTCGAGTCAGACATACAGTGCACAGTGGTCCAGCCCAAAGAGCCAACCGTGTGTTACACATCACCTTTGAAGATACGGCATTCACCCAGTCAAGACCGGCGCCTCTGCGGGAATCAGGTGAGCGTTACAGAGGAGAGGCAACCAACAAAATCACAGGCAAAGGAACAGAGGGACTCAAAGAGGAGGTAGAAGAGGGAGACAAAATATGTTTTTTCAATACCCCCCCTACTTCTATCCACAAGGGTTTGCCCCTCCAGGGACGATGCAACCGTATCCACCTCAAGAACTCCCTTTTCCTCCACCACAAACAGGCCCACCTCCTTTAGGCAATATGTTCGAAACGAGAAGGCGAGCGTACAGAAGATAAGCCCCCCTTCAGCCGTGTACAATCTGTCTGATAAGATTTTGACAGCTAAGGAAATATCCATATTGGAAAAAGGATTCTCCTTCATTCCCATGAAGGACCCTAGTAAAATGGATGTTGAAAGAGAACTGAGAGTTTTTTCTGGAAAATTAGACTTAAAGATTTTTTCGGCGGTTCCCCTAAAGATTCGGTTGAGAGGACGGCCAACACTCCATTTAAACCGCCATCTAGATTTACCCCCTCTCTTAACATGATATCTAAAGAGAGGGCCACATTTGAAAAGGCAGTACTTCGAGATTTCAATGCTATCTATGAGAGCAAAGAAAACAATAGATTGGATAAAAAATGCTTTAACTTTACCAAAGATGATTGGGCAGGATTGAAGAACTTACAATCGGATAGATCGGTGGTGATCAAAAAAGCAGCTAAGGGAGGAGGAGTTGTAGTGTGGGATGCCAGCAAATATGACCTTGAGGTCATGAGACAACTTAATAACCAGGAGGTATATGCCAAACTGCAGGGAGATCCCTCGCAGAGTATTCTGAAAGAAATAGAAAGTTTGGGGAAGGATTCCTTAGAAAGGGAAATCATTACGGAAAAAGAATTCAATTTCCTTGTCCCTAAGAACACCAGGACTCCCCTAATTTATATGTTGCCTAAAATTCATAAGAGCATGGTTGCACCACCTGGTAGACCTATCATTTCGCTCAGTGGGTCCATTTTGGAACCAGTGGGGCAATATTTAGATTACTTTTTGAAACCATTGGCGAAAAACATCCCTACCTACCTGTCTGATTCAACTGATGTCATCAGAATTGTTGAGGCATTTTCTTTCAATAGCGACCATGATATGCTTATCACCTTAGACGTGGAGTCGCTATACTCAAATATTACTCAGGAGGACTCACTGGGGATTATGAACAGGTTTCTACAAACTAGGACTGATATCATCTCAGGTCCGAGTGAATTCTTGGTAGAACTATTGGAAATTGCACTCACCAAAAACTTATTTAGATTTAAGAACATGGACTATATGCAGATCAAGGGGACGGCAATGGGGGCATCATTTGCACCCAATTATGCCACCCTGTATATGTGGGACTTCGAGGAATCCAACATCATGACAGGCTCGAATCCTTTCAGATCAGCTCTTAAATTATATAAGAGGTATATTGACGACATACTTATCATCTGGGATAGTTCAAAAGGGGATCACAATGCTTTCTTTCTATGGATTAATAATTTAAATCCTAACTTGAAGTTCACTATTCAAACTAGTAACAAGGAGATCACATTTTTAGACCTCTTGATTAGGGTGGATACAAATGTACTTGCAGTGGACCTTTACAGAAAGGAATCTGACAGAAATACTATATTGCATCATCAGAGCTTTCATGCCCAGTCCCTGAAATCTAATATTCCTTATGGTCAATTCCTGAGGGCCAGAAGAAATTGCACCAAAGTAGAAGACTTTCGTAAGCAAGCTTCAGTGATTGAGGAAAGGCTGATAGAGAGAGGCTTTCCCAAGAGATTGCTTAAACAGTCCAAAAAACGTGCAAGATATCAGCATAGAGATGTTCTTTTGAGAAAGGACATCAAAGAAAGAAAGCTGGGAGAGGACCAACTAGTATGTGCCCTCACGTTCAATACTCAACACAATAAAATCAAGAAGATAATATCGAATCATTGGCACTTACCTCAACTTAATATGCTGAAATTGGCCAAACCCATTTATGCTTTTAAAAGAGGTACACATATTAAGAACTGGGTGTCTAAGGCTGACAGAAATCATGTACAAGATAGTCAATCGACCATCACTGCCTCGTGCGGTATGCCACCAGTTATGGGACACTACCCGTGTGGTAACTGTTCAAATTGCCCCAGTACTTCTGCCACTGCCACCATTAATATCCACGAAAGGGACTGGAAACTGAGGCATCATACCACCTGCCTTAATGCCAATGTAATATATGCTATCATATGCCCTTGTAAGAAAGCTTACATTGGTAAGACATCTAGAGCAGTAAAATTACGCATAAGCGAGCATAAATCTAAGATCAGAACGTGTCAGCAGAATGCTCCGTTAATGATGCAGTTTTTGGAACTGAATCATAGGCCAGAAGATTTGAAATGGTGGGCAGCTGAAAAAGTGTTTGGCACTGATGCGGCCAACACCGCTGCACGCTTAGCACAGAAGGAACAATGGTGGATATACCACACCAACAGCCTAGATAGGGGCCTGAATCAACAGAGGAATGGAATTGATCCCTCATTTCCCAGGGAGAAGGTCGAGATTTTGTACAGCTGTCTCTTCCTCCCCCTTTTCCCTTTCTTTGGCCGTTCTGCCAAATAGTCTTTTCTCGCATCCTAAGTTGTTCCTTCATGCCCTATGATATATTTATTTGTATCTCTATGGGCGTATAGGTCCCTTTGCCTTGAGGCCATTTACTGATAGACTCTTTGGCTCTTAGAATTCATTCATTTTTTGAATTCCATTGCATTGAATGCCTTACTGACTTGCAGTTTGTCAGTGACTGACTTTCTCGGAAACACTATATTCTTTGTTAGGCTTTTGGAGTCCTTTTTCTAGCTCAGGACTCCCGTAATCAGCGGCACATTTGCCGCGTTGGATGGACTTTCAGATTGGTCTGTCGTTTGTTTTCTTGATACATTTCTGAAATAAAAGAAGGACCGTGACGTATGCCATCCGGTCCTCATCCCTCAGATGCTCGCGGATTACAATATTGGTTCGAGACGCTGGGAGAAAGGTAAGCGGGTCGGCACTAGGCGATTGTTTGTTCACCTAAGCAGCAGCGAGTTTGCAACATAGCTGATTCGATCTGTTTATTTATAGATCGCTACATAAGTGAAGGTACGCGTCTCTCCGTTTCAACGCCGCTGCGCAGGCAGTGCCGTGCTCAAGAAGAGCTATATCTCCTTCTTCCTCTCTGTGGCGGTATAGACAGCGCCGTTGCCTCTAAGGTAAGTGGGTCGGCGTTAGGCTTCTGTTGGTTTTCCTAAGCAGCAGATATTTTAACTGAGCTTTTTTATAATTGAGCTGATCTGATTTGTTTTTTTACAGATCGCTACATGAGCGACTGTAGGCGTGTATCCATGAAGAGCTACACTTTCTTCTACTTCACTCTTGCTGATTAGGCAGCGTTGTGTCCGAGAAGATTTACGCTTTCTTCGTCTTCACCGCTGCTGTATTGACAGCACCATATCCTTTAGTGTGAACAAACAGTAAGCGGCGGAGTAGGGAAAGAAGACCACAAAATTGAATTTTTTTCCCCTGACCCTAACTAGGAATGGGTCAGCTTGGGAGACAAATTTGTGGAACAAAGTTATATACTGTCTATATGTATATTTTCTATACGTCTATGTTCTGCTCAGAGAGACTAATATGGGCAGTCAGTGTTGTCTGTTACCGATATTGAAGACTCTGATGCCATTCCCTGTTTTGGCCTTAGATTTTTCTCTTTTGGGAGGTCTAGACCCACACCAGAGGCTACTGGAATACAAGCCACTAGGTGAACCAAATGGGGTTTGCAGGTATGATTCCACTTTAAACTGTTTTCTGAAGCATGTCTTAGTGCGGGCGGGGGGTGTGAATAGAGTGGGCTGTTTAGCACAAAGGGTAAGTGCTGATGATTAGGAACATGGGAGTAATTTTACTCCTTTTGAACCCTGGAGCCCCTAGCTAAATTAGGGCTTTGATGGGTATATGAAACTAGACCGATTTGGCTGGTTGTGGTCTTTTCAAAATTGGCGACATTAGACTTCAGTTCTAAACATTTAAATATGTTTATAAGACCGTGTATAAAGGGATTTACATGTGGACTTAGAGATAGATTTGTTCTGTCCGCTAATGTCTGGTTTATATTGTTAGAGAGGTAAACTGATAGAAGGTGGACAGCAGTATGTATTTTAAACAATGTTTTAATTGTTTGTTTGTTTGCTTTTAGAATGTTGTTAATGTTCATCCTATCCTGATGAGGACACACAGAATTTGTCAAGTCGAAACTATTTACCAACTGGAAAGCCCTTTTCGTAAAGAAGATCAAAACTTTTGGGCACCAATATTCAATATTTTGTCTGGAATTAACTGTTATCAACAATGATAGGTTGTTTAGAACCATTAATAGTATAATGGTAAAGAATTGTATTAATGAAATGAATTGTATTTCTTGTAACATCTTAGCACATTTATATTTTTTAGATATTCAATCAGTGAGTGAATGTATGAATGCATGATTAGTAAAATGTTTTTTAAGAATTGATTAAAAGGTTCTATGTTTCTTATACAAATCTAAATAAAATGAAAATAATGATTTGATCCTTACATCCTTCTGCCATCCTTCTTCAGTTTCTCTCGTTCTCCTGGTACCACTGTTGTTGTATTATATGTCCCTACCTCAAGGTGCCAGTGATTGTTGAGGTTCCCACCTTGGGTTTTGTTTATAAGATTGTGTAGTGGCATAATTACAGCACCTTCTTTCAATTTTAGCTTGTGAGGAGGAATTCATCCTACAGCATTTCGCTCTTTAGAGACGGAAACTTTGAGCCAGTATTTACGCTTAATACAAAAAGAAGTGTGGGACAATGTTCACAAGAAAGAAGGAAGTGTTCACAAATAATAAGTCAGGATGCGGTAGTTGGGGTCTCTCTTACCCACGTTTTAAGCATGGTACAAGGTAGGATTCCTGAGCACAGCACACGCTCGAGCTTTCTCAGCACAAGCCAACAGTTCCGCTCTCAGATCCTTCAGTGGTTGAGTCTCTTTTCTAAAACACTGCATATCTGGATTTTAGACTTTGCCCCGGTTTTCTGGCATCCCTCCTTCAGGTTCACTCTTGCCAACTTTTTCAATCGCACATTTTCTCAATTATTTGTTACAATACGGAATTCACTTCCCTTAACAGAGGGATTTACTGGAGCCCTGTATGACCACTTTGACTCCTTTCTCGCTTTTCACAAGGCCTTCTGGCAACTGTAGTTTTTCCAATTTCGCTAATCGCCCAAAGTTTCCTGAGTGAGCACCCACGTGGTGCCCGACTCCTCTGTTGCAGGTTTCCCCCTCTGGTATCAACAGTTCTTTGTATTTTCACAGTTCAATGAGCCGTTTGCTACTTGCATTCAAACACAGTTTGGTTTATTATCGGCTCTCCCCTCAACTCACTGGCTGTGATCAACTGCTTGGCTTTTCTTGTCTCTGAAGTCAAGGTCAGTACCACAGTGACAAGCTTCTCTCCCCTGCTTGGTTATCAGCGGAAGATGGCCCTGTGTACCATTGACATCTGCTGCAGTTCGTGGTCTTACGATTCCTTCTGCAGAGGTTTCACAGACCTTGGTCGGAAAGGGCAAGGTTGCTTCTCTCCTTTTCACCCTCTCGGTTTGCGCCGTCTTTCTCCTCCTCTTGAACTGCTGTGCTGAGTTACCTCTCTTGTTGTGCGGTCTGCCTTGTTCGCATTGTGCTCTTGTACACAACCTTTTATCCCTGTGGGGAAGGGAAAGGGCCGCCAGGTGTGTATGATTCAGGTCAATTGCCTGACTTTGCCTGACACTTGTGGTGAGACATGTCTGGTAGACGGCTCCGGTGTTTGTCCGTCCTCTTTTGTGCTGTGTAAAAGTGTTCATGTCGTAAAAAGGAGGATTTTAATGGGAAATTATTTTTTTCATCCTAGCGGTATTGGAAAATTCTGAAGGGTGAGATTGGTAGGGTTTGCTAAACAAATGAGAAAGACTGGGATTATTAGGGTGGACAACAGAAAAAAAAGGATTCTGGGAGTTGGGGTTTTCGAGGTTAACACGGTTTGATCTCCTAGTGGGTTAGCTATATATACAGAGGGGTCGTTGGGTCTGGCCCAGAGAAATTCACTGAGAGGAGGGGAGGTATATGTCATACAGCCTACAAAGGCCTCAGGGATTTCATCCTCTCCTTTTTCCTCCGTATAATACTGTGCCTCACCTGGGGTATTTCTTTGAGCACCACCTCAGCTTCCCTCATCTAGGTGATCCTCTCTCTTCCGTCATCTCCCAAGGTTGGGGACAGAGCATCAGCCTTTACCAGGCCACCTGAATAAGGCATTCTCAATGTTCGCGTGGGAGTATACACTCACGTTTCTCACACCAGGTAGAACCATGCTCATTCTGTTTGTTAAAATGATAGCTGTTGTTGAATTGGAAGGGCACACAGAGGTGAACTTTGCCATTTGAAAAGCAGAGGGCAACCTAACACTGATAAATTGCATCAGCTGATTACGGAAATATAGGCTCTGGTTCATGGGATTATTTGCATATAATACAGGGATTTGAGTGCTTTGCTGCCCGCAAATCTCTATTTGACAAAATGGGGATTTGCGGGCAACATTCCATGAATCAGGGCCTTAATCAGGGCCTTAAGGTTATATATATATATATATATATATAGCAGAAGGAAGCCTTTCCAAAGAAAGGCTGCTGGTGGAGTGCACTCCCAAGAGCAATTGCAGTGGAACAAAATATCCGTGCAAAAAGTAAGAGGAAAAACAAACACCACAGGAATTCCTGGCAACAAAAGTTTCTTCTTTAATGGTATTTATGCGCAGGAAAGGGAAACATCCTGATAAAAAAAGGGAACGACGCGTTTTGCGGTATGCAAACCGTTTGATCACGTAGGAAACAATCAAGACAGATGATGGACTGCAGTTTTAAGCTTTGACCACTCTATGATCGTAGGTGTAGAGTGTCTACCTGTTGTTTGCCGCTTTGTCACGTTTAAACAAGCGGACATCTTTAAACATACAAGAGGTACATGGTCAATGAGGGTGAGTACACATAGACTATATCTTTACATATAAAGAAAGACATAAAATGAAAATTTAACGGATGCAATTTCTGTTTTTATATATATATAAAAAACTGACACAGAAAAAATGTTGAATATAACATTTGTGAAAGAGCGAACATTCATCAAAAACATTTGATTTTAACATACTGTGGCATGGTATGGCTAGTGTTTAGCAGCATTACTTCAAAATACTAATACTAAATGCCGTTTTGTAAAAATACAGCAAAGCAACTTAAGTAAGGTGCTCCTTAGCACTTATATCTGCCATCTGTTGAAGCAGCTAAGTGCGGCATTCTGTATATGGCTGTTGGAAGTAAAAAATGTTGTAATTATATATATACTCCAGCGGAGATGGGCAGTGATATAATGGGAAAAAATACCAAATGGTAGTATTGCCTATTTAATTCGGCTGTGCAAATATGCAAAGAAGCGAAATACATAAAAGAGTTTTTATGTTATTATTATAGGTGCCAAAAAATAAAATAGCACCTAAAGATTTTTTTGGGCATATTATAAAGCAGCAAAGAATAGAATGCAAAGTGCTCTCCGTCCATGCATGTAGTCCTACCATTAATATGGTGCTCTGTGAATGGATCATTTTTTTATGTATATATGGATATGAATATCCTAATTATGATAAACTACAGCAAAATCTCTACTAGTTAGTTTATTTTACAGAGCCATCAATACATGCTTGGGCTGCTTATTTGGTTTATTAAAAAAAGAGAGAAAAAGGAAAAAAAAAACGTTTCCTCTTTAAATAAGGTGCCAAGTGCGTGCAAATATTGCATTGATCTAAAGTGCAAAGTGCATTAAGTATCCGTATTCTTAAAAAGATTTTTCCCATGAATCATGTTAAGTTAGTATTAGCCCAAATTCATGCATCATATTATAAAAATAATCAATTTTAAATGTAATTTTAAAATTACTATGTGTAACACCCATTGGTGATAATTTCAGATTATAGCAGTTTAAGCAAATCAAAAGCAAGTCCAATAATCTCTGAGTTGAGAGGGCACTTAAAATAAGAGCCAGTACCTATATAGCTGACAATCTAAACAATTTTAAAAAAAAGGTGTGTAACACACTCTAGTCTGCAAGAGAAACAACTCCAACCAAGAGAGTTCACTTCAATTAATTCGACAAATGGTAAAAATAGAAAAAGCATACATGAGATACTCCTAATGAAGAAATTCATTTCATGTCTAAAGGAGAAACAGAAGTAAGATTATTTACCCAATATACACCTGGTGTTAAACTTAATTCAGATAACCAGAATGGAGTACACATGAGTCCAATATAAAAAGTACCAGAGAGGAGTTTTAGGAAAGAGGAGAAAGCCCTCAGGTACCCTATATATATAGGGTCATTGAGAGAATACATTTAAGGGTGATAACGACTTTTATTTACCTTATTTACCTTTGTTTGGGATATGGCGGTATGCCAAGATAGTAGAATAGTTTAATAGTTGTCAGGGCTCTCAGGAAACCTTATGGACTTGCTATTACATTGGCTTCAGTTTTGTCTTGATTTAGGCCAAGCCAGTAATCAGCCATGCACATCCCCATTCCACTTGGTTAAAGATGAACTGGACCTAGGAGACATTTGTCTGATAATCCCCACCCAGCCATAAAATAGCCTGGTCATCGTCAGCATAGTTCTGAAATAACGGCACCCATTCAATTAACAGGCCTTGTAGGGATTTCAAATAAATATTACATAGAATTAGGTATATCCCTGGAAAATGCCTCAATCCACCAGCTCCTCAATGGTGACAAAATCCCCAGAAAGGCTGAAAACCAAGCAGCAGCACCTTTAGACACTCCAACCTCTTTCTCAGTACGTTACAGTAATATGTTTAATTGAGCATGTAAAAAGCAGCTGTAATCCCAAATAATATGAGAAATCCTAGGTTTTCCCTGATCAGTGATTTGAAGGTGGGAGTCCTTCATATGAATAAGTGCAAATTGACTGTCCCTGTGAGGGCGAAGCCTGATTGGTGGTCAACAATTGAATGACTAGAATCCCTTAGATGCAAATTAATACACGATCTTCAGGAAAAAAAAACAGGGTGCTTGTAAAAGGACAATAATTGGTGCATACGTTAAGATCCAGAGGGTGTATTTTAAAAAGTGGTGCAATCCATGCTTGTTTAAGCACCTCTTGAACAGAAAAGTAATTTACAAATTGCATAATAATAGGACATGACGTGTACACACACACACATGCTTTTACAACATGGGATGGCCAGGGATCTCCAAGGCACTTGGTTGGCCTAAGGGGCAGAATGACATCTGTGGTTTCTTGAATAGAAATAGACCTGAACTTGTACGTTTCAATACTATATGAGATTCCCCGGGGTTGCATGTAAGGCAAACATATTTTCTTTGTTTCAAGATCTGAAGCAGAGAGAGAGAGAAGCGGCTGTTTTAAGAGAAGGTGATATGTCCCGCAATGCGCTTGATCTTCAGAGTAAGCATCTATTCTATTTTCTGCACCATTCTATAGATCCGTGTGCAGAGAGGTTGTTTTTCCAGGCGTTCTTTAACCCCTCCAAAATTTTAAATAATCTTTTAGAGGAATTTACAGGGCAGTTAATTTGCTAATCTTGATTGGTTCAAGCTGATCCCATGACTGATTTGTGTCTTTGCACCACTAATTTAAGCTTCATGCAGTTATCCGGGTTGGGAGTCTGCCTTCATGTTTCTTTCCAGTCTTTTAAGATTTGACTTATGTATTGCAAGTTTCGACGAGTACCAACTATTACCTATGGTGTCAGTTTTACTTACTCAGGTTCCAATAGGTGGCGCCTTATTTATAGTTTAAGCAAGGAGCAAGTTAAGAGTATTAATGATTCACTTAGTGGAGGTTAAATTCTATAAGTCCGCCCTGATATTTAACACATGGGAATTCAGGGAATTTGGTGTCTGTTTCAATTTTCCCCTAAAAGAAATACTAATTTTATTCATACCTGCAAGTTGAGAGGCATTAAATAAAAGGCAGGGATAATTGTACTGCTGCGTGATTGGACCAATCAACAGAGATCATTTGCTGACCTATAGACAAGACGTTGCAGGAAATAAGCCAATCCAGTCCTTTTGTGTAAGCCGGAGTAGAAAGCCAAGTTCCTTTAGAGATAATACAAATCTTTGCATCACTGTATACCCCAGCAAGAAAAGTGGGAAATGTACACTCGCCTCATGAGACAAATCTCTAAAAAGGTTTTAGGAAAACTGGAGTCACACTTAGGAGGACAGTAAGCATTCTAAATACAAATTTTAAGGATCCACATAACATTTCACACACTGGGATGTCATAGGTTTGGAAAATCTGTATTTGGAGGTATTTTTTAAGGTGGAGCGCAAGCCCTCCACCTCTGTTGTTTCTGAATATGGAGTATCACACTTGCAATTAGTTGATTACAAGCAAGTACATCCTCTGGAAGATTGAACACGGCTTGCAGGATCCTAGTCTTTATCTAAACCCATCCACTGTATGATAAACATGTTGACTATCTACACAATGTATGTTCTCTCACAGTTTTGCATTTCACCCTGGACACCACAAACAGGGTTTTTTTGGCACTCAGCCCCCTCAAAGAAATGGAAGCTCTCAAATTTCCAAATCTGCTAATGGTCTTCTGCAGTGGATCAACAGGGTTCTGGGATTACTTATTCACCCACATTTAACTGGCTCAACGAATGACTTGTGTGGCAAAATGTCTGTGCCAGTCTCGACATTTCAATCTATTAAAGTGAGAGCCAATTATGTTTACATTGTAATTGAAGTTGCAACCTACCGACCTCAGAATGGCAAATCACATACCGACCTCAGCAACAAGCACTTCCTGAGCTACCCTAGTTGCTAGGAATCTAGCCTTACTAATAGAAAATAGGTGGAAAAATCTTGGTGCGTAGAAGGTCTCTTAACAGGAGTCTCTCAACAACCCAAGTTCAGAAAAACTTTGTTTTTTTATTATCTCAAAACCTTACAATTACTCTGATCCAGAGGAACAGAGATTATCTTGTCATCCTTTTGTTTTGCATCTCATTGACTTGTACGTCTAATGCTATGAGGTAATATATGGAAGCATGAGGTTCTTACAAAAAACTTAAATAATTCAAGAAACACAGGGTTGAAGCGAGGGCATGCAGGATATCGCATTTGCGTGGTCCATTGGACAGCCCCTATTCTAGAATAGCCATTCTAATGATCAAGGACATCGGGAGAGAGAAGAAGGAGCTGCCCTCTCTGGTGATGCTGGACATCAAATTGGCAAACCAATTAAATGATGTGGATCACGGGTGAGCTGCCTTCATGAGCCATCAGAGGGAAATACACACTTTCATCTACAGTTGTAGAATAGGTTGAGAAATTAAATAATTCATCTTTTTTAACAGGCTTATTACCAGAGGCCAGTCGCTAAGCACGGGACAAGGATTTGAGCCTATGTTGCTCTGCATTGTCTTGTTTCCAAGGCAAGGGTTTCCCTGGAGCTGTCCTCCCATCCCTAAATGACTGATGTCTTGGTCTTGAAGAGAAGGTCCCAAGAATGCCCCTCATCACCCCCAGATACACGACGGGACGAAGAGCCAGGAATGCTCAAAGTCAACTATCTTATTTTGGACGGATCCCAAGTGCACCAATGGCTGACATGCACACAGAAAGATATCTCCTCAATCAGCCATACCAACCGAATCCAGTACATGTCTTCACAGGTAGAGGGGAAGAAACGGAGATCGTGGATGGAAAACCTTGGACAGCCTTGATTAAAAACGAAGCAACCATTGTGCTGATATCACAGAGACACCACAACATAGCAACGTTAGACATGAAGCACACTTGCAGTCCTGCACCACATTGCACGATCATTAATTTGCATACACGAAGAACATGCTTTAATAGTTCTATAGCTAGAGGATGGATACATGTACATACTGTCAAAGCTTTTATTATTTTTCTCATTAACCAAATGCAGTAATGCCAAAACACTAGGCAACAAGAAATCCTGAGTAAGCTTGCAAATGCTTAAGGCAAACAACCTTGTGAAACTACAGGAGTATAAATTGAGCCTGGTAGGACCATGTCTGATTAACTTATAGGTTACTTAGTATAACACAAACAGGTAGAAATCATATTATAAGTTTTAGGAAAATTACAGAAGGCCTCAAGCCACAGAACACAAGATGATAGGAGATGACTCAAGCTGCAAGGAGCGCAAAGCAGGCTCACAGCCAAGGATAGAAATAAACAAGTCGCAATCCTAACTCAAGACAACAAGGGACCAGCTGCAGAAAATACAAATAAATCCTCATAAATGCAGACCCAAGAGCTCCGTTTTGGGGTCCACTAACACGTGATACAGCCGAGCCAGACAATGGGCATTTACCTGTGGTGGGAAAGCAAGCCAATCCCAGATGCTCAGACGACAAGAGAAACAAGTGTTGCAACCTAAGTGCACACTCTCATAGGAAAAAGTGGTACACTACCAGATAACATTCAGACACATAGTTGTTTCACATCACCTTCACGAGGTGCACAGAGGGCAGAGAACCGGGCCCGGCCCCAAGCCTGGGGAGACTGACTCCAGCCAATCCTAAAACAGAACTCCAGGGGTGGATGGCAAGAGCCACTGGTAAGCCCACTACTCTGCAACAATGTAATAGATAGTTTCTTGGGGACGGGCAGGTCCGCCACCTGACATGCAAGGACCAGTAGAATAACCTCTATAGGGTACTTGCATAGGGATTACCACTCTCAGCACCCAAACCGCACCGGGGATAGGTTTTTGGAGAAGGGCCCAGGTGATGACGTAATACCAGGACAAAACTAGGGAGCAAACATTGTAACGTTGAGAAGTACTAGAGAATCCCGATTGTCTGGTATTATCCCTGTTGTTTTTTTGTATAAAAAAACTGCAGTTCTAACTTGCAATTGGCCAAGTCCTCTGTTTATTCTGGGGAAGGGTGTTGGGCCCTTGAGAGTCAGGCAGACCCCCAGACAACCTCTGGTATACCTGGGAATCATCCCAACAGTCTGGCCATTAAATGACTAGTATTGTATACTGTGCACATTACCACCATAGTGGTTTTAAAGCACCAAGCATGTCAGTCGTGTATTTTCATGCTGCTGCAAGTTTTATTGTAGGACAAGGATTAGGTGGCCACATCACCCCCATCCTGAAAGAGTGGCTCTTGCTACCTCTTTGCATCCAGCATCACCTACGAAGCAGTCACAACCAAAACACCATTCTAGCTTGGTGAGAAACTCACCTGAGTCCAAGACATCACCGGAAGTCACTCCATTAATAGCCTGGACAGAAAGAACTGCAATAGACCTTGCCCTGCTACCCAGCCAGTCTGCGGGACGAGTTACCAATGCAGGGAAGATGGGCGCCTCGTCCTGCACCTCAGGAAAGACCTGAAGGCCCTATTCTTCAAAGAACATCGACTATTCTCCCCCTCTGAAGCTGCACCCGTCACCAGCATCCCTTCTGCATCCCAACTCCTCTGCCACCTGTGCACCCTTTCCCGTTACCCACTAGTGCAGCCTCTGTGTGCAGAACTCCTTTGCTTGTCAGGTAGGTTTGCACTTTATAAAGTGCAAACCTGTGCATCTTGCACATCCTGTTTCCAGGTTTCCAGGTCTCCTTGTGGGCTAATATGACATCTTTGATCCCTTTGAAGTGCCGCAATTGGCCAATTTCACATCACGGGCAGGTTATCAGGGCTCCTGGGAGCAGGAAAAGGCTTAGATGGGAAGGTAGATTTAGCACTGCCTCATTCATCTAATGAGAGCTGGAGGGGAAGAGTGGGGGCTATAAATAGACATGGGAAATAAGGCGAGACTGCCAACTGAAGCTTTACTAATTGCCACCAGACTGTTGCCTGTGATCATGGAGGGCCATTAATGTGAAATGGCTGAAAATTATACATGTATCTAGCAATCCACTGCTAAGGAGAAAATGGAGGCTCGACTGCGTTGCTTAATGTGGCGCAAAGTCACGAGGCCAAAGAAAGGTGACACTCGCAGAAGATTTTGGGGAAAAATGTTTCCAGTTGCAGAGAGAAGCAAACAAAACCAAAAGCCTATGTATCCATCCTCACGTGTCCTCTCCACTGAAAAGCACTACAGACCCCCATTCACTGTTCCTATTTGACGCTCTTATTTTAAAACTCTTATCTTAATGTCAGTAGTTCCGGCCTAAAAGTAGCGCTTCAGTGCCACCTAATAGCCAAAACTAAAATGCAGTGGCCCTGGCACGCGGTGAAAAGGAAAACAGTTGGCCATTATTTTTTAAAATGAAAGGCAAGGTAGATGAAATGTTCTTTTTTCATGTTATACTGACCTTTTCTGTTTAGGTAATGCAGCCATTCCTGAACGAATGACTAAGTACCACATATTAACCACGCAACTGAATAATTTATATTTAATATCAGTCATTACTGAGAGGAAATTGCCTATGCCTGAGGCTCAGGGCACATTGCCCTGTTTTCAATTAGGCTCAGAACTTTAAGTGGGATAAGAAATGTAGGTTAGGCTAACAGGTAACAAAGTCATTTTTGGGGGGAAGCTTGAGATGTGTCCAATGTGGCCCTCATTTATTTGCTCTGTTCCTTGCCTGTTCCTTGATCTGTTGCTTGTCTGTTCCGTGCCTGTTCCTTGCCTGTTCCTTGATCTGTTCATTGCCTCTTCCTTGATCTGTTGCTTGATCTGTTGCTTGCCTGTTCCTTGTCTGTTCTGTGCCTATTCCTTGCCTGTTCCTTGATCTGTTCACAGGATCTGTTGCTTGCCTGTTCCTTGTCTGTTCTGTGCCTGTTCCTTGCCTGTTCCTTGATCTGTTCATTGCCTCTTCCTTGATCTGTTGCTTGCCTGTTCCTTGTCTGTTCCTTGCCTGTTCCTTGATCTGTTCATTGCCTCTTCCTTGATCTGTTGCTTGGTCTGTTGCTTGCCTGTTCCTTGTCTGTTCTGTGCCTATTCCTTGCTTGTTCCTTGATCTGTTCATTGCCTCTTCCTTGATCTGTTGCTTGATCTGTTGCTTGCCTGTTCCTTGTCTGTTCTGTGCCTATTCCTTGCCTGTTCCTTGATTTGTGCACTGGTTCTGTTGCTTGCCTGTTCCTTGTCTGTTCCGTGCCTGTTCCTTGCCTGTTCCTTGATCTGTTCATTGCCTCTTCCTTGATCTGTTGCTTGCCTGTTCCTTGTCTGTTCTGTGCCTATTCCTTGCCTGTTCCTTGATCTGTTCATTGCCTGTTCCTTGAGCTGTTGCTTGCCTGTTCCTTCAACGGTTCCTTGCATGTTTCTTGCCTGTTCTTTGCCTGTTCCTTACCTGTTCTTTGCCTGTTCCTTACCTGTTCCTTGCCTGTTCCTTTACCTGTTCCTTGCCAAGTATAACCTCCCCGCGATTGGGGTCTCCTCTATGTTATTATACAATTCCACTGCAATAACTTTTATTCATATACATTCCACATTCCTCAGATATAATGCATCTTAAATCAGTCTTTTCCTGTCGTGGGCCTGCATTTCATTGGTAGGGCAAAATGTTGCGTCCAATGCATTTCGGATCACTGATGCCTCTTCAGAAAAGGTCTCCCTTCCATTGGCAATAATTAGAGTCTTTGAGATGTATCGTCAAGTAGAGTTCTCTCATTTACATGCCAATCACTGTTTACATTGTGTTCATATGAATATTTCACACACAGCGCAAAGAAGCATATGTGTTCTCATGCTCTGTGGATCAACATAAACCGCCTGAACCATGACGCAACCAGGCAATTTTTGTAGCTCCTCGAGAATAATGTACAGTAATGGGTGGAAGCACTATTATACATAGTCAATTTCCACCTTCACATTGAAGGTGGAAATGGCTGAAAAAAGTTTTAATAAAACAACTTTTTTAGGTTACCACTAGCACATGTGATATTTTTAAACTACCTCCAGATGTGTTCCAGGAATACCACCTCTATGGGTGGTAAACTCTGAATTGGGCAGATTTTCAGAAATAGCACTGGTGGAGGTGGTAATTTCCAATGGCGGTATCTCAATTAAAAAATATCCACCCATGTCCGAAACATATGATGTGTTTGTAAAATGTGTGATAGTGCCATCTATTGAGGAAGAGTAGTATCGTCACTCATGTTCTCTTCAATTACTGCGTAGTGAAAAATGACATCAGGGATCCCGGTCAGATTCTCAGCTCGAGGGCTCATTTTTGACCCAGCTGGGTGTGGGCCGTGCCCTATTTAACACCCTTATTGGGCTCCTTCAAACTCTTTAGTGGAGAGCGCTTTTCCTGCCTCTCTCACCACTCAGGCTTTGTGGTCTTATTTTAGATTGGCTGCCAATACGTTTGTTCATTTGAACGCTGTACCTATAGTTAGCGTGCTAACATCATGCCGTGACTTTTAACACCATAGGACTGAAGCAATGAAATGTAAAGGAAATAACATACTGTAGTCTACCTACTCGGTTGGGCATTCTGGTCTAGAAGTGTAACTACCTATCTAGCAATATCAGTGACCTGTAAATCACCACCATTAAAATCTGCTGCTAATACATGAAATAGGATTTTACTTTCAAATGTGAATAAAATCACAAATTATAAAAAAAAGAATTTGGCTAACAGTAGCATCGAGAAAAAGGAACACAATAAAACATGATTGCAAGAATGTTGTAAGCTTATAAGTGACAGTTAGCAGAGAAACATTTGCAATGGTGGTATTATTATTATTATTATTATTATTATTATTATTATTATTATTATTACTGTTGATTTATATGGAAAAAAGATTCCTCTAGCTTTTAAGCACTCCACCGGGGATTCCGCTTTAACATTCAAAGTGCCTGAAGTGTTGGCAGACGGCAAGGAGAAAGCTGGAATCTAAATAGAACCATAGGAGGATAGGCTATTCTAGGTGTATAAATGGGTTCCATTAGGGGTTTAGACCTTTCATTCTCCCGGGGGCGGGCGGCGGATACAATTCCAGGACGTCCCATTGTAAGTATAGGGACTTTCAATGCAGATGGCCTTTCCCGGGGGTTTGCCAGGCCCCGGAGCACCGGCATACTCAGCGCCCCTGAGTTTCATAAATGGGCACGTGGTCTGTTCTACTTTCAGAACTGCGGGCCAGAGATGTCTACCTCCGTTATGAGGGGCCTCTCTATATAAGTAGAACCTATTTGGATGTTTAGCTGGCATATCTTCCAAGGCAAAACATGGGAGGGATCAACCTGCCAATGTGTCTGCGAGGTAGGGTGAATCCAGCGGCTAGAAGGTTTGTGGGGACTTGACACGATTGAAAGTTCTGACTACTGTTAACTGCATGCTACAAGCCATGAGCTCCTTTCAAGTCCTTTTTTTGACAACTTGCAAGTGATTGCTGTGGTTCACACCTATAGCATGATGCTGCTCCCCATCCTCTCCATGTTTCTGCTTGATTTATCTCAGTCTTCATTTTTTGTTCTCAGATTTGCAGAGATTTTCGCAGAAATGTTTACCCATGCTTCACCAGTGCCTTCTGCTCAAGGTTCTGTCGCAGGAGCGGCCATTTTGTTAGAGAGAGTTGGAACTGCAAGCCGTTGACAGTGTGGCTGAATGTTGCTTTAAAGGTCATGGGTTTTGTTTTCATGCCTGATACACTGATGTTGTTATCACTTTTGTGCTGCTAGTGCTGTCAACTTTGGTACGGATGTTATGGTATGATAAAAAAACAAAACATATAAAGCGCAACATCCACCTTGAAAAGGCATCACAGTGCTAGAGAGAAACAACCAGAAAAATACACCCAAGATACACCCCCCCACCACCCTCCCGACCCAAACAAGAAAAGCAGACTCATAGTGGAAACAAGAAAGTCTTTAATTTATGTCTGAAATCGAGATGGTTTGAGATGCCACAAAGGCCCACAGGCAAAGTTCCTTAGCTTTGCCGCCCAGACGGGGGTAACAAGGACATTCGCTGAGGCAGAGCGAAGCACTCTGGGTGGTTGATACAGTTGAAACTTGCTACTCGTAAAACCATGGGCAAATGGCTTTATGAGTGACACAGCGAGCCTTGAATTGTATATTTTCATCAACTGGGAGCCAATGTAGAGCGCAAAGGGTATCAGGTAATTATGTCCCCATACAGAATGTCACCGGAAAAAGCCATTGGCGACATTATATATGGTGACATTATGTATGGGGGCAGGTTGCAAGGAGGTCCCCTGCTACCCTTGTAAAAAAAAATATTATTTTGGGGGTTGCAGAGGTATCCCCTGCATGTTCAATGTAATAATGTCTCCGCAAAAAACAGCCACACTTTGTCAGGAGACATTTCTGCGGGGACATTACATGGAACCGCGCAAAATGCAAGAGAGATGATTTCTGTGGCCCAAATTGAACAGCCTCATCACAGCTGTATTCTGGACCCTCTGTAACCTAGCAACAGATGAATCAGATAGCCGCGGATAGCTTGCGTTACAGAATTACAATCTGCCTGATATAAAAGCATTCACCAATTGGATCCTATGGTGGAATGCGGGGTACAACCATGGGGCGACATATGTTGATTTTAGTGCATGTTTTATTTCCATGCTGCTTGTACTGTCCAGCACCACACATGGTTAATATGTAGCACGGTGCAGCCTGGCACAAGTAATCCATGTGTAAACAGTGGTATATTTTTTGTGACCAAGAAAAAGTTGCAGCGTTGCCCTCCATTCGATAAAAGTGCATGGGTGAGCCATGCAACACAGGGAAGATGCATGCAACTCCCTGAAAAAGTGCTAAACGACTTCTGGGTGCACAGGATCAGCCCTTTAGTATAAGGCCCACTATTCTGTAAATTGGTGCAAGAGTTGGAGAGTATTGCCTGGCTCCTTTAGTCGGATCTACGTGATCACTGAGTGTCCCATTTTTTTTTAAATACGAAAATGCCTAAAATGGAGGTGCGCAGTTAACACATAGATCACCCTGTGCGGGTTTCCCCCTAACCACGACCTGCACTATCTACTTACCTTTGCTTCTTCTTACTTACCTTCTGTCGGGACTGAAACTCCACTCGCCCGTCTCCCTGCAACGTTAGATTCCCACCGCTAAAGTGGGTAGGGACTTCCATCGCAAGGGTCCTTTTTTCTTTATTATTCTCCAGTGCCGCACTCCTTCCATTGAAAGCACGCGACCCCCCCCCCCCCCGCATCCCACGCAAACCTGTTATAACGAACCTGGGGAGCGGGGGACACCCCCACAATGCCTGTTCAGTATAATGGGATTTGGCATTTTCGTTCGTGCTGATTGCGCAGTAAAAGCGCATTCAGCATGTGTATACCGACATGTTGTCGCAATACACTTCCTAGTGCATTCATATTTGCTTCTACCCATGTGCCGCGTTTAAGTGCATTGTGAAGCTTTTGTAAAGTGAGCAAGTGTCTCATTAATGCATGGGGGAACATTGGCACTTATCTGGTGAGGGGGCCATTCGCTGTGGGTGGCATGTCCCCCTTTTAATCTATGCACTATGGCATATTGTACCTCCCTGTAACTAAGCTCCATACAAGTAACAGCGCTGCGATGCCCATGGGCTGTTTGTGCGCTATACAAATGTAAAAGTAAAATAAATAAAATAAAATAAAGTTGTTCCAAACCGTGGCGCCAAACTTTGTTGAATGATGCTTTTAAGTGCATGTGTAGCTTCATTCTGCTTGTACACTCCACTACCACACATGGTTGATAGTTGGCACTGTGCAGTCTGGCACAAGTAACGACTGGCTAAAGACTGATAAATCTATAAGGTGACCCACAAAATTATGAAACATCAGGCTCCCTTCAGCCCAGTCTAGAACAGCTGATAAAGTTAAAAAGGGTGACGTGCAGCGAATGAAGTCTGCGAACTCCCTGAACAATTAGAAAAACTGTTTGTGAGTGCGTGCAATCCGCCATTTTGTAGAGGCCAAGGTTACTGTGAAGTTGGGGTTAGAGTTGCAGAATGCTACATGTAAGAGCTCCTTTAGTCTACCCCTCCGAGTGCATTGACATGTCTTCCATATTTGCTGTATTTACATGTATTCTGAAATGTTTTGCAAGGGGGCGATTCTGATGTGCGCGGATATTCCACTATATCCCATAGCAGGGTGCA
Organism: Ambystoma mexicanum; assembly: GCF_040938575.1. NCBI lineage: Eukaryota > Metazoa > Chordata > Amphibia > Caudata > Ambystomatidae > Ambystoma > Ambystoma mexicanum. Next base: position 130,422,848 of record NC_090930.1, read on the forward strand.
ATACTGTGGAGCCAGGCACCAGCATTTGGCCTACAGGAGTGCCCTTTCACAGGCATTCAACATTGGATGCCCAAGGTTGCAGTACTATAGTCTGTCCAGTGGTGGCGCTATGCATTCTGGCTCCAACAAGTGCCTGCAGCAGCAGTCCACAACCACACATCATTAATAGGGAGTGCTGTACAGTCTGGCACGTGGCGTATAACGACAGCTGTGCTGCCCGCGTGCCAGGTAAATCACAGTGCTATGAATCAGCACTCTTATAATAAAGATGGAGACCTCCAACAGAGAGGAGAAGCAGGCACTCCCCCTACAAAATGAGCAAGAAGGTTTGCAAGGGTGTACGTACAATCAGCCATTTTATAGAAGCCAGGGCTACTGTGTAAGGTGGGGCTAGAGTTTTAGAATGTTCTTTGCTAGTCCAACCTGTCTAGTGCATTGCATGTTTCCATCTAGAGTGTTTTTACCTATGTGCTGCATTTATTTGCATTCTTATTATTTTGCAAAGGGAGCAGGCTGCTCCATGATGCAGAGGCAAACACGGACCAATATTTGGCGAGGGGGCCAGTCTGAAGTGCGTGGGTATGTCTTAATCTAAGCAGCATTGTCCAATACTGTTAAGCAAGTTACAATAAACTGGTGTGCAGAAGTGCACAATCACAGGCTTGAATATGCAGCACTGTACAGCTGGGTACCAACACTGGATGTATGAAGTTGCAGTACCATAGGCTGTTAAGTGGTGTTATGGAGATTGGCACCAACACATGCTTAGAAGCAGCCTATGGCTACGCATGATCAGGTGGCGCTGGGCATTTTTGCACAAAAGATATATCTTTAGACAAGTGATCGTGTGCAACTTTTCTCCATGAGAAACATAGGGCTATAAGGAAATGCTTCTTTAGATTTCACAGGCAGTTAGTCCAATACTGCAGACCTCTCAGAGGTGGGGTTGGGCACTAATCCTGGATCTATGAGAGTGCACTACCACATGCTGTTAATAGGTGTTGCCGTGTAGTCTGGAATAGGTATTGTGAGGGTAGCCAAACCAACCATGAGCCTCTTCTCCATATCATATGGTGAAACAACGGCTTGTGAATCTGTGCTTCCTTTTTGTCGCAGGCTTTTGCACTTGCTTGATTGCAGTTTTCATTAATTCACCAGTGATAGAATTGATGTCATCTTTTTTTGTGTTTCTGTAAAAGGACAGATTTAGAAGGTACACACATACACACGTACCTACACATGTTGAACAGGCTCCCACAATTCCCATTCTATTTCTTGACATTCACATCTGTCAGGGTGCTCGAGTGTTTTCCCACATACACATTTATGCTATAGAACCCAAACGTTGACTCCATGAACACTTGTGTTCTTGTGTAAATGTGCCCAATGGCCTCTAGCAATTATAACTGAAAATCAGGCGGACATTTGTGGCAAGTCCATGCGCTCCTCAACCTTCCAGAGCCCTCTTCCTGTTTTCCCTTCCCCCTCCCGCCTCCCACCCTGCCCGACACCTGATTGGGCCTGGTGTAACACCCAGAGGGTGTAATACCCTCGCCTGCACTCCATGCAACTTTCTAGCTGCCGCTGCAGTCCTGGTGAGAGCTCCTGCAGCTGCTTAGAGCTCCTGCTGATTTGATAGTATTTGCTGCTAAATGTATTTATTTTCTGATTTTACCGATTCGCATCATGTCCATGCGCTCCTCCACCTCCCAAAGCCATCTTCCCATTTTCCCTCTCCCCTTACCACCTCTCACCCTGCACCTGACCCCTGTTTAGGCCTGGTGACCTAGTTAAGTCAGGACTTCAGGGCTGTCCCCTCCCGGGTAGCTCTAGGCTAAGGGTCCCAAGGCAAAGGGCAGCTCCTAAAGAAGCAGTTACTATCTGTTTTTGCCTGTGTTCACCGGGAAGCCTGCCTCAGTCAACCTACAGAGACTGAGAAGGTACGTGTGGTCTGGGTGGGGAATGCAGCCATTACTGTAATCCAGTAAAGCCCTACCACTCTTACTACTTACTATAAGACCCATAATTAGTTCCTTCTTTATTGCTGTGTCCCATTTCTAGCTGTTGCAAATATTTGTGTATTTCTATAATAGACAATTTACCCACTTCTACTGTGTTTAAATTATAGGCGTTTCTCCCACTGCTACTGTGTTTCAATTCTAGGCGTTGCACCCACTACTGCTCTGTTTCAATTTAGGTCGTCTATCCCACCATTGCTCACTTCCCTGTTAAATAGGGCAGCCAGGTTTCCCCACACCATCCCCACTCCACCCCAGTCACCCACCCAAGCCAGACTCCAAACACCACCATCACTGCCAACAAACACTTGAGCTGGGCACACCGACAACATAGACCACTGCACCCCCACACAATTCATGTCCAGCAGAACCACACTCTCCCAAAATTGCACTCATGCACACGGCCACATACCACATGCCCTCCAAATCGAATAACGGGAGTTCTCTTGAAGTTCACCCTTGCACCCTCATTTAGGAACCCTTTTGACAGGCTGCAAACCCTTTCATCTCCAACCCATCCACCCCAACCAAAGCCAAAGACCAACCCCCTGCCACCTCCTCTAACTACACACCCTCCAACTGTGCCCCCTCACTCAACTACCTCCACCTCCACCCACACCCCCTCCTTCTTCCACTCCACCCACCATGTCAGAAGACTTACACCCACCCACTTCCACACACCACCCAGCTTCCAACTCTCCAACTAGAGGAGCTCTCTGGCACACCAAGAATCACCCTAACCCTGCTGCTTACTTAACTACCTCTGCTCCCATACTCTGCATCTCCCACACCCTCATCCAGCCTACCCATCTGACATACCTAGTTTAGTTTAGTTTATTGAGCATTTATTAGGCACATATACACCAGAATTGTGTTTCAAAGTGCCACAAGGCTAAATGCGAACGGAACAGGGGAGAGGAAAAACATTGTCAAAATAGTAAAAATGCAGTCATCATTACACTAGGCCTTGTGGTATTCAGACGTGCAAGTGCAGTGAAGGAGTGCAGGAGATAGGAATGGGTGGAGGACAAGGAGTGGACAAGTGCTGGTGAGGGGCCCGGGAGGGAAGTGCCAAGGGGAGCCAAGGATGAGGCCTCAGACAAAGTGCTAATGCGGGTGACTCCCAAGGGTGGGATGTAGAGCCGCCGAGCAGGGGTCCGCAAGGGCAGTGCAGTGTGGGGGATAGGGGGGTTTTTGGTATCGACTGGGTAGAAGGGCCTGATATCCTGTGAGATTCATGAGGACCAGGCCACCGGTCTCAGAAGCAATGGGGTGATTAGCAGGGAAGGGAAAGAGGGAAATAGGTATAGCAAAGCAGAGTTGTGAGCAGTTACCGGAACTTAAGGCAATTTGGCTCAAGTCTGAGAGGGGCAGGGAGGCTGTTCCAAAGGGAGGCACCAGCCAACGAGAGAGACCTGCCCCCAACTCTCTGTTAGGAGAAGCGTTTGAAAATCAAAGAGTTGGAGTTAGAGGAGCGGAGGGCTCTGGCAGGGGAGTATTTAGAGAGGGAATGTTGGAGATAGCTTGGTCCCAGGCCCCAGAAAGCCTTGTGGATGATGCAGAGGGTCTTGAATTTGATCCTTGCAGCCACTAACAGCCAGTGGAGAGATTGTAGTGCTGGAGAGATACAGACCATGGGCTTGAGGCCATGGATATGTCTTGCAGCCCTATTCTGGATTAGCTGGGGCGGTGTAGGGAAGAAAGAGGAGATCGAGAAAGAGGCTGTTGCAGTAGTCCAGAATAGAGAGGGCCATAGCTCTAGAAATATTTAGCTTCTGGGGTAAGGTGAGGAAAGGGAGAATGCCTTAGAGAGAGATGTTATCCTTAATGGTTCTAGAAGAGAAGGGGAGCACCTGTTTGGAAGAGACCTTCGTAGGGTGGACAAGTTTAGAGATCTCATCTGGTGCTATGGGCAGGAGGAAGGAGAGTGAGGTGGTAGAAGATGGGGAGCAAAGGGAGGCGTGGGAGCAGGTACGGAAGTGGAGATGGGGGTAGAGGAGAGTGAGGACAGGATGTCCTGAGTTTTTAATGTGAAATGGGAGGCCAAACCGGCACAGAGAGCCTGGAAAGGCGAAGGGTGGAGACTGCAGCTGAATTGGCAAATTCCTTGCAGATTTTGAAAAGTTCAACTGTGCTGTTAGTGGCCCCATCGATGTGGGCCCACTTCTTGGCGTGGATAGAGAAACGTTATTGACCTTTGTGTGGGCGTTAGGCCAGTTTGTCAGAGGGTAAACACCACATCTGCCAGTTCTGCTCAGCAACTCTGCACTTGCGTTTCAGAGATCCTAGATCAGAGTCATACCAGCCGTTGTTCTTGCATGCAGTTTTTAGGTGGATCCTCATGACAGGGGCAAGAATGTCAAGGGTGTTAGAGGTGGAGAGGTGCAGATTAGCAAGGACAGAGTCAGAGGGCGAGTAAAAGGCGGGGCTGTAGGGGGATGAAGATGGAAGCAAAAGCAGAGACTGACACTCGCTTCATCAGTCGGATGACCGCGAAGAAGGCTTGTAGCGCTGGTGGGTGGGGGGCTCGGTAGAGGGCCAAGAGGCCCCTAGCGGGTGGAAAGGAGACAGTGGTCCAACCAGGGAAGGTGGGTGGTGACCAGGGTTAGAGATAGGGATGTCACCCAAAATGAGGCCTGTTGGATCTGGGATTGGAGAGGATTTTGTAGCCCTCAGGAAGGAGAGTGTCAAGAGCAGTAACAGAGATAGCATTGAACCACATCTCGGTAAGAGCGAAGGCGTCTAGGTCAAAGTCTTTGATAAGGAGATAGATGTCAGAGGAATGTTTGATAGCAGAGCGAGCATTCAGAAGAGCTAAGTTAAGATGGTTACCAGCTTGGAAGGTTTTCCGAGAGTGGGGGTACAGGGCCATGGTACACCCATCATTGGTGGTAGAGAGGTGAGTGGAGAGAAAGAAGGAGGAGTGGCATGAGAAGGGAGGATGTTAATAAGAGAGGGTAGGCACCGAACAAGAAGGAGAAGAGTAGTTTGAGAGTCTTGGGCCATGATAGTGCCATTGTGAAAGGCATTAATAATGCACCTAGAGGATGAGAGGTATGCCAAGAGTACATCCAATCTAGTGCCACCATTAATGGGTGAGGAGGAGAAGAGGAGAGGGTGGAGACCATAAGGGGGTTCCATAGGTCAGGGGATGGGACAGAAAAGGGGATGTCAGTAATGATATGATATGATATGGCATTTATAACGTGCCTATACACAAGTGTTTCAAGGCGTGACGAGGCAGAGGGGGGGACAAGGGGAGACAGACAACGATCCTACTAGGCAGGTGTCATTCAGATGGCGCAAGTGCAGGGTGGAGGGGAAGGGAAAAGTGCAAGGGGGAAAGGGAGAGGAGAAGTGCAGTACAGGTTTAGTAGAAACAAGATAAATAATAAGGGCCAGCTGGTGGCAAGTGCAAGATAAGTGCAGACAAGTGCTGGGAGGGGGGCTGCAGGGATACAGAGACAGTCCCACAGTGCAGGGGTTGCCAGGGAGGCAGTGCAGGGGAGAGTGGCAGGGCCACGGACCGGGATAGGTGAGTGGCCCGTTGCAGATTCAGTGCAGTTTCAGTAATATTAACAGGGGAGAGGGGGAGAGAAAGCAGAGGCAAATAGGAAGGTTTTGAGATGCTTCCAGAATCGGAGATGGTTCTCCTCAAGTTTCAGGGAGGCAGGAAGGCTGTTCCAGAGGGAGGCCCCTGCTGCGGAGAGAGATCGACCCCCAACTCGTTGCTTGGAGAAGCGGCTGACCCTGAGGGAGATGGAGGTGGATGAGCGAAGAGCTCGGGAAGGAAGATATTTAGGAAGAGAGAGTTGAAGGTATTTTGGCCTGAGGCCCCAGAAGGCCTTGTGGACAATGCAGAGGGTTTTGAACTTAATCCTCGCAGCCACTGGGAGCCAGTGTAGCGATTTCAGTTCTGGAGAGATACGGTCCCTGGGCTTGAGGCCAAGGACAAGTCTCACAGTCCTGTTCTGGATCAGTTGCAGAGGGCAGAGAGTAGAGGCAGGCAGATTTAGATAGAGGTTGTTACAGTAGTCCAGCTTCGAGAGAACCAGGGCTCTAGAGACAGTGAGCTTCTGGGGGAAGGAGAGGAAAGGAAGGATACCTCTGAGGAGGTGCAGCTGACAGCGTCACTTCTTAGAGACGTCAGATATGTGATGAAAGAAAGAGAGTGTGGAGTCGAAGATGTCCCCAAGGTTTTTAGCCTTGCAGGTGGGAGCAGGAAGAGGGCCAAGAGAGGCCGGCCAGAGAGCTGCAGAGAAGGAGGGAGTGGGTGTGCCAGTGAGTAGAATCTCAGTCTTACTGGCATTAAGGCAGAGGTCATTAAGGCACACCATTCCTGGATAGCAGAAAGACAGTCAGAGATGAGGGAAGGAGAATAGGAGGCCGAGGGTAGCCTGAAAATGAGCTTGGTATCATCTGCATAGCACTGAAAGTTGGGGCAGAGAGCGGCGATGCGGTGGGCAAGAAGTGCCAAGTACTGGTTGAAAAGCCTGGGAGAGAGGTTAGATCCCTGGGGGACACCACAGGTAGAGAAAAAGATGTCAGAGAGGAAGGACCCCAGTTGGACCTGGGAGGGTCGATTGGAGAGGAAAGAGGACAGCCACACCAGAGCCTGACCAGTGATACCGAGGTTATCACGGAGACGGTTGAGCAGGATGGTATGGTTGACAGTATCAAAGGCAGAGGAGAGATCAAGCAAAATGAGAACACAAGGAGTGTTTGAGTCAAGGTTCGAGACCAGGTCCTCACGGATGTTCTGGAGAGCAGTTTCTGTGCTTCTGGCAGCTCTGAAGCCAGACTGATGGTTGTGAAGATTACCAACAGATTCAGCATGGAGATTAAGCTGGGAGATAGCCAGTTTCTCCAGGAGCTTGCCCAGGAAGGGAGTGATAGTGATTGGGCGATAGTTAGCCGGGCAGGAGGGGTCGGAGGAGGGTTTTTTAAGAAGGGGGTACACAAGGGAGTGCTTGAGGGGGGATGGGAAGACTCCAGAGGCGAAGGAGTGATTGCAGAAGTCAGCCAGGGCAGGAGCCAAGGAGTCAATGTGGTCCTTGATGGTTTTGGAGGAGCATGGGTGGACCTGTTTCGACGAGACTTTCACAGATCGGACTTGTCTGAAAATAGTCTATCTAGAAGTAACATTTACATAGGGGTCAGCAATAGGTACTCCTGGGCTAGCTTTTTTCTTCCAGTCTTCGTGAGGGAGTTAGGATAGGTGATAGAGTAGCAGTTAGAATAGATAGGAGAGATAGAGAGTGCCATAGGGGTAGCTGAGGAGAGAGAGAGGAAGACCCGGGGTCTGCACAGTGGACACATAATTTACACCTACCAACAGCCACACACTGCACTGCTTCCAATTTTCATAGTCAGAACCACAGAGACCTCCTTGCCTCACACATTGTCAAACTCTGATATAAGGGGAGCTTCCCTGCATTCCAAAAGATCCCCTCCACCTCGTCCACCATCCAAACTCGTACCCTCTATCTGGTTCTCTTCGGACCCATCCCACACCCTATCCAACCCCCTGGCAAGGAATCCTGGTGGTGCTGTGACAGCCAAAGCCCACTCCCACAGCTCACCACCCCTGCCCCTAACAGCATGACCGGCCCAACATCCACTTCCCCGGCCCTGTACACACCTCCCTCGACAAACATGGCCACTCAACCACTTAACCCCTTGAACCACCCCAGACCACCACCTCAAGACCACCCCCCTGCCACTTCTTTACCTTCTCTCAGTATGGCACATCTTGCCCTTTCATGAACTATAAATTCAATCCCCTTCCATGCCAACCCCCCCACCCTCTCGAACATACCTCTAGCACCTAAACAAAGAGACAGGTACAGCCCCTCACCCTCAGCTCTTCACGGCTCTCCCACCCTGCATCAGTCTACCTACCACCCATTTCTATCCCCTCTCTCACGCACCATCTGTTACCTAGGTCCTCCTCTTTGAAAACAGCTTTTGCCCCCTCCATCCCCAAACACCACCAACACCACCTTACCCATCCTCTGGGCACCTAATCCAAACAGCACCATGCCTGCCACCTCCACAAAATCTAGCTCCACTTGGCACCCCCAACCTTTGAGCCAATCACTACCAACCTAACCTTCCATCCCACACCAGACCTCTTTCGATGACCTGTGACTGCCCGCTGCCTCTTCCCACTCTCAATCAACCACCCACACTCTCCACTCCCACCAACAGAATCCCACCCTCTGACCAACACCATCCATCCAGTCACACCGACTGACTCAGTAGAACCATTCACACCGTCCTTTCCAGTGACCAACACCATCTCACCAGCCACACTAGCCACCCCAGTCCTGCCAGCCCCAGACACCCTGGAAAGGAGCGCCCTGCTCCTTCCCCCTCAAACTCCCCTGCCTCATTATCAATGCCTGCTCGGTGGCAGAAAATAGACACAGCATCTATAACCTCCGAACCTCCAACGATCCTGATCTCACACTTCATCACTGCAACATGGTTCTCGGACAATTTGAAACTGATTGCAAACAAAGTATTCACACTGACTACTCACTCGTCACCCACACAGACCCTTTAGAGGCAGAGGAGCCATTCTCCACAAACACAATTCCATCACCTCCATCGAAGTACAGCCTTGAACAGCCAACTGTGAATCCCTACTAGTCTCTGTTCTGCCCACTTTCTCCCACAGCTTCCTACTCTTCAAAGGACCCACGATTATGACAGACATTATGCCAACACCGCATGCGACACTCTAGCAGCCACATTAGTTAGCCACCCAACACTCAACCTATTGGGGGACTTCAATATCTGGTTTGACGTGCCCAATAACCCCATGACTCAAGCCCTGGTCGACAGCCTAGAGGCAGTCAACCTTACCCAGCAGTTCACAGGATCCACCCACACTGCTGGCCATATACTTGATCCCATTTTCAGCTCATCCAACCTCATTTAGACCCCTCCTCTGGACAAACCACTCAGAACATACCTTTCTCTCCTCCCCCACCCCTACCTCTCAAGGCTTGCCCTAGTCCTCCTCAGTTCAAGTGCTGGAACAAGGTCAAGATAATACCTAACCTGGCAGATGTCCAGCTACGTGCCTTGCCCTTACTCCCGACCACTGCACCCTCCCCTCACCCTCACCAGTTCTGCTCCGTCCTACAAAGGACGGACCCCCAAGTGGTTCCCACCCCACCTAAAGGCATTCAAAACTCGAAGGTGCTCCCACGAGCACACATTGTTAGCCTCCAGAACCCCTCAAAGCAAATCAGTGTATGCCCACCATCACTGAGGTCCAAAAGGCCAAAAAAGCCTATTACATTATCGTCATAGCAAATAGCTCCACAGAAGCATCACAGAATTCCTGAACCGTTCTTGTACCGCTGCCCCGTTCACCTCCTGGCAAACGACCTGCAACTCCCTCACTGAACACTTCCACAAAATATCCCTACACAGAACGGCCACCCTCAACGCCAATTTTTCCAACCTCAGCACCCACCGAACATCGACTCCTGTTCAGGTGATCTGGCGAGGTCCATCCTTAATGACTCCCTTACCTCCGGCAACCCTTAAAAATGCACATGCCAAGCCCCTTTTAAAGAAACCATCCCTCGGCCCTCCCCAACCAATCAACGACAGGCCCATTTACAACACCTGATTCTTGGCAAAGCTCATCAACCACACTGCATACTCCCAGCTCAACTGTTTTGTGGAAACCAACAACCTCCTAGAAACCATGCAATCAGGTTTCTGTCCCCGCCATGGAACAGAAACCACACTGATCTCTGGGATGATCTCAAAATCACTGCAGACTCTGAGGGATGTGCAACACTTGTTTTTTTTATTCTTCTTGAGCCCTCTTCAGCATTTGACACTGTTATCCACTCTATCCCCCTTGACAGATTACATTCCCCAGGAATCCGAAATTCGGCGCTCAACTGAATCTCTTCATTCCTCAGTAACAGACAGCAAACCACTTATCTCCTCACTTTCTTCTCCAACACACTCCCAGTGAGCACAGGAGTACCCCAAGGCGCTTGCCTCTCACCCCTTCTTTTCAACCTTTACATGACCTCTATGCCCACGCCCATCCGCTCTCACAACCTGACCTGTTATAACTACGTCGATGACACACAAATCATTATGAGGATTCCCAAATTGCCTCTGACCCTCACCTAGCAGCTTGTCTTACAGTCATTGGGCCTCATTATAAGGCTGGCGCTCCCGGAATGAAGGGGGCCGGTATGGGACCGGCCCCCTTCATTACGGGAGTGCCGATTACGAGCGTCCCTTTGCAGGACCCGGATCAGACGCCTGGTAAAACCAGGCGTCTTTTCCGGGTCCCACGAGGGGAAGAGGGAGGTAACAACGGGACACTCGGTAAAAGAGCCCGGTTTGGTGACAGCCATGGAGCTAATAGCTCCATGGCTACCGCCAAACTCGTAATGAGGCCCATTGACCTCTGGAGGACGAGTCACCATCTCCCTCTGAACCCAGGGAAAACAAAGATCATGATGTGTGGCAAAACAGCTCGATTCCCGCAACTGTCTCCCTGGCCACTCTCACTCTCCCCCCTCACTCCAACCTCCACCACTGTCAGTCAAAAACCTTGGCTGCACAAAGGACTCCGACCTAACTCTGTCACACCACATTAACAATGTATCCAGATCCTGCCATTTCCACCGGTTTCTTTTTTTTATTTTTTTTTTTTAATACTTTTCTTGCCCTTACTCCCGACCACTGCACCCTCCCCTCACCCTCACCAGTTCACCAGTTTATTGGCATGAGGCAGGAGCAGGAATACAATACAATACATTAGCAAATGGTGTTACATATTCATGATTGGCAGTGCATACAGGGGTTTTCCGGAGAGGATGGACTGATAGCTCGCTTGGCTTTGCACAATGCAGGACATAGCACAATGTATATGTCTGGCAGGGGGGAGGAAAGCAGTTCGATATCATCTCTACTGTTCAGGTAGCTACAAAGATCTGTCCACACATTTTTGGGATGAGAGGTCGTGGGGAGGGAGTTGACGTAGTCCTCCTCGCACACTTGAGTCCAGATGAGGGCCTTCAGCCACATCTCGAATGAGGGGGGGGAGCGGCGCTTCCAGCACTGTAGTATTCATTTTTTGGCCACCATAGCTCCGACGTTCAAGAACTCGGACACCTTCCCCACCCCGGCCCCGTCCCATAGCCCAAATAGAACAGCCAGTGGATCAGGGTTGATCTGGATCCAAACTATCTCAGAGATGACTTCCATGACGGGTTTCCAGAATGGACCCAGAGCATCACAAGACCAAAACATGTGAGTGTGGTCAGTCTCCATAGAGTTACATCTTGGGCAGGTATGGGCCTGGCTGTGTGCAAATCTCCCCACCCTATGAGGCCTGTAGTATAGCCGGTTCAGGAGCTTATATTGCATACATCTGAATCTGAAGTTGAGGGAGACCTTGCGTGTGTGTAAGCACATTTTACCCCACATGGTATCTGTGATAGCTAAGCCCAGTTTGTCACTCCATGTGTCCCGCGGTGTCTGAGGTGCATTATCTGCCTTTACCATCAACATTTTATACAGGGAGGACGTTATACCCCTACCACTGGCTGAGTTGGTTATGAAGTGGATTTCAGGTGAGTCAGTGGGTTCGTCAGGATAGGAGGACCACATGGTGCGAACCGCCGCCCTCAATCTGAAATATTGCAGTAGCTCCAGCGCCAAACCCAAGTGCCCAGGTCACCATGTCTGTGGGGTAATGAATTTCCATTCGGAGTAAGGGTCGGACAGTGCCCGATCGCCAAGATCGTGCCAGTGTTGCATGAGGAGTTTGTCATGAGCGGGGCTGAGGCCTGGGAACTGCCAGATGGGCAGCCACTTATAGCATGGATGATGGTCTGGGTGGGACTGCAATAGTCGTCTCCATACCATGGTCATGGCGGCCACCGGATCCGCCGGGGCATTGGTGTGGTATGTGCGATAAAGGATTAAGGATAAAATGTTTACCTCTTCCCTTGCTAGCGTATCAAGCTTCGCATGGGGGGGTGGATCAGGGTGTGTGTACCAGTGTGTGGCATGTTGAGCTTGTGCGACAATCCAATATCAGGCAAGGTCATGGGCTGCGAAGCCCCCTTTCTCGTATGGAAGAGTCATATGTTGCCACTTCTTGCGAACCGCACCGGAGCGTCATAGAAATTGGGCACATGTAGGTTCCTGAAGTACTGTTTCCCGGGCCAGATCGGAACATTCCAGAAGATATAGAGAAGCTAAGGGACTATTATCATTTTGATTAGGGACAGCTTGCCCGATAGGGGAAGCGGGAGGTTGCGCCATCTAGACATCCGAGACTCTGCAAACTGCGCCGTAGCAGTGTAATTGTCGGCAATAGTGAGGATCTAGAGAGGGATACCTGGACCCCGAGATATATGATCCCGCCTGGGGACCAGCAGAGAGGTAATTTGCATGCTGGCTGGGGGGTTGCCGTGGTGAGAGGGAATATTTCAGATTTAGTGTAGTTTATGGTGAAGCCCGAGAATGTGCCGATTTTGGTTGTCATGAATGATCGGGTCTAGATGGACGGACGGGTCTCTGACATAGAGGAGTACATTGTCGGCGTACAGTGAGATTATCTCCGGTGTGTCCCGCAGTCGTATTGCCTTGCGGGTGTGTCTATCTCTGACACTATCAGCCATGGGCTCGATAGATAGCGCGAATAATATAGGGGAGAGCGGGCAACCCTGACAAGTGCCCCTGTGAAGTGTGAAGGGTGACTACACCTGGGAGTTGATCAGGACTCTGGCAACAGGATTATATTATACAGTAGTTTAATATATGATATCATGCATGGGCCAATTCCCATTTTGTGAAGTACAGCCCACATATATTGCCAGGACACCATGTCGAATGCCTTCTGGGCATCAAGAGTGACCGCAACAGCCCTGGCACTGGGATCAATTCTGGACATAACATTAAACAGCCGGCGGATGTTGAGGGCTGTTGAGCGACCGGGGACAAAGCTGCTCTGATCTGGGTGGACTTAGTGCGTCATTATGGGGAAGAATCTGCCTGCTATAACCTTGGCAAAGATTTTTGTGTTTGTGTTTATGAGTGATAGGGCTCTATAGGATCCACAGTCATCAAGCGGCTTACCTGGCTTGGGGAGCACAGTTATGAGAGCTTCGCACATGGAGTGGGGCAGGGAGGCCAGACAAAGCGATTCAGTCCAGACCTCAAGGAGTCTGGGTACCAGGATGGCGACATGTTCCTGATAGAATTCTGAGGGAGACCCGAGGTAGCCCCTGTGGTCTCGTCAAGGGTGATCAGGGTATCTAACTGCTCTCTGGTGGCATGGGAAATGAGGGTCATGGGGATTTGATCCAGTAGGAGTTTTATGTCATGGATGCTGTGCTCCCGCTGGGGAGCATACAGAGATGCATAGAATTCGGTGAAGGTCTTGAGGATGAGTTGGCCTGATCAGTGCTGGGCGCCACTTGCATCCCTGATACAATCTATGCAGGTTCTACCCCCCTCCATGCGGACCAGTCTAGATAGAGTTCTCCCTGGTCTGTCTCCCTCACCGTACTTCCGTACGGCAAGGGGGCGGGTGTAGTATTGTATCACCCTGAGGGCATGGGACTCAAAGACTTCCAGTTCCAATCTTATCTGCGCTAGTATAGCATGGGGAAGGTGCAGTGGTGTATTCCCTCTTGAGTTCTTTAATCTTGGTTTCAGAGCGTTGTAGGCTATTTTTAATGTCTTTAAGAACCCCGGCTTCCCTGGAGATGCACATACCTCTAATGAAGACCTTGAACGCCTCCCACCGGGTCCCTTCAGATGTGTCATGTTGTTTATTGCAGTCAAAAAAGGTATTAATGTCGGCTGGGATTTCAGATTTAAAGACTATATCCCGCAGTGCCTCTGACTTGAAGTGCCAGGCAGAGTTGGTAGGCAGGTCAGGCCCAGTTTGATCCGCAGCGTTACAGGAGAATGGTCTGAGAGTGTGCGCTGTAGTATCTGTGTGTCTATGGCCCTGGCCACCATCCCACTCCATATGAGGAAAAGGTCTATTCTCGACAAGCTATCATGTACTGATGAGTAAAAAGTATAGTCTCTCGTGTGTGGGTGGAGAGCTCGCCACACATCCCTGAGGCCCAGTGAGATCACGTGTGTGTGTTGGCTGCACGTGGTATGGCTCTGCGGACCATGCCGGATCCGTCCAGATCGTTGTCCAGGATCAGGTTCATGTCCCCACCCCATATGATTGGGACTCCGATATATCTCATGAGTAGGGTGGTCACCTCATCGAAGAATTCGGGGGCGTCGATATTCGGGGCATATGTGCTAACCAGGAGGTATTCCACATTGGCTATTAGACAGTGAAGGATTACATATCTGCCCTCCGAATCTATGTGGCTAGTGCGCAGTGAGAATTCAACCAATTTGTGGACCAGGGTGAGCACTCCTCTAGACTGAGTGGAATATCTTGTGTCGTACCCATTAGAGCCCCAGGCCAGAGCCAGACATGCTGCGAGGCGCCCTAGGACATGTGTTTCTTGAAGGAGGAGTATTTTAATTCCGTGTCTCTGGGCATATGTGGTTATCCTTCAGGATTTAGTAAAATTACTTAACCCCCGGACGTTCCATGTCATAAGATTAACAGACATAGTGCAGCATTATGGAACATCTCTGCAGTGATATTCGTCATCCTTTAGTACCGTGCGCACCGCTGCAGCGTATTTGTACCACATTGTAACCATCACCCCCGTTCTCACGCCGTTTTAATTAAACCATCCCAGAACTTTACCACCCCCACCCTCACTGCCCACCCCCAACCAGCAGTGTAGTATTCCCCACCCAGATCGCAGGTGATGTGACACACTGTCGGGTTAGAAGAAGGAGGCTCTCATGTCGGTGGCCATGGATGTGCCCAAGAGGTCCCCCTCCTAACAGGAAGTATCAGTTGTCTCAGTCATTGTCCATTGGGTCTTCTGCAGGATCCCTCAGTGGGATCTGTGATTCGATTAATTTTACTGCTTCATCAGGAACCATGAAGAAGTAGAGTTTGTTGTGGTGGGTGAATTTCAAGCGTGCCGGGAAAAGCATTGGGTATTCGATTTTCCTTTCTCTGAGCATTTTCTTCACTCAATTGTCTGCGCTCGGCCTGGACCCCCACGGAGAAGTCCGGGAAAATTCTGATGGTTTGCAAAACCAGTCTCAGCTCACCTTTCTCATGTGCAAGGCATAGTATGTGCTCGCTGTCTCTGTAGCTAAGGATCTTAGCAATTATTGGCCTGGGAAA
This sequence comes from Ambystoma mexicanum, assembly GCF_040938575.1. Lineage (NCBI taxonomy): Eukaryota > Metazoa > Chordata > Amphibia > Caudata > Ambystomatidae > Ambystoma > Ambystoma mexicanum. The sequence continues at coordinate 130,438,151 of NC_090930.1, forward strand.
GTCGCCTGGTTTAGGACGGGGAGCCAACGCACGTTGCGCCCGCTCAACTGTGAAGAATCGAGAAAGCTGAGGGTTGTCGAGGACGCACTGAGGAGGGTCTCCAGTGCCAGTTCCATCCAACCCTTAAGTGCGGACTCCGGTACTCCCACAATGCAGATATTATTCCTGCGTGTTCTTGACTCCAGGTCATCACACTAAGCCTTGACATTCTTCATGTCGCATACCAGCTTCTTAACTTTGCCCTGGAGGGCGAGCACATCATCCTCATTTGCCCCTATTCTGGTTTTTGCCTCAGTTATCCTAGTGCCATGCTTGTCTAGCTTAGTTCTAAGTGAGGCCATGTTCGCATTTATGTCATCTAGCTTCTCATGAAAGGAGGCGAAGTTCTTTTTCATGGACTCCATCATCGCCATGAGATCAGGCTGGGGGGGGTCTGACAGTGATTCTATGTCATCGTGGTTAGAGGAGGAGGCCGTCTGCTCAGCCCTGGATAGTCAACTTGTCCATAGCCCCAACCCAGTTAGCTCCGCAAAATCTATTCGACATCCTGAGGGTGGGCGATGATATATGCAGATGCGGGCCAGTGCCTCCTATGCAGCCGGGGGAGCAGGCCCTCCAGGCCCCAGGATCACCGCTCAGATGGCAGGAAGAGCGACGCCCACCACACGGATGGGCGCCCCGCTCTTTGGTTATTATACCAACCAGGGGGGCTGTTAAGTAAGGGTCTTCTATGCACCGTTGGTAGGAGCTCCCTGCCATCAAACCTGGGGCACCAGCGGAGAGCAGAGCTGTAAGAGCGGACAGGGTGCGATGTAGCAATAGGAGCAGATGCAGGCTGAAGTGACAGAGAGTACTGGTGCTCCGGGTAGTAAATATCGTGCAATGGGGCCCAAGGGGGCTCCGCCCGGGTCGGCCCCAGAGCTAGATTCGAGGAGCAGCACCCTAGATCAATGAGGGGCAGCGGGAAATCCACCAGACAGCAGGTACAGCAAGGAAAAGACACAGGGGAGGGAAGCCCTGAGAGGGAAGGCAGGGTCGACACCAGGCGGGGGGGCAGTGGGGGTCCAGTAGGGCAGAGCAATGCGGGCCCGCTCAGCCGTGCCCAGAGACCAAGTATGGGGGATCCCTGCAGCAGGGAACCAGGATATGAAGCCAAGAGTAGTGCCCACCGCAGGCCACCCCGGGAGGTTGTTACCACAGCATGGGTGTCCAGTGATGCGCTCCTGCAGGTTAGGCCAGCACTAGTTCACAAGTAAGGGTGATCCACCTCCTCCAGACAGTGGTTACTGCATTCGCGGCGGGCAGTTGTGAAGAACGGACAGCCAAGGGGCGTATGACCTCCAGCACATATTGCGTGTCATTAGTATGCTGCGTGTGCAACTCATGTGCGGCCCTCCACGAAGCACACGTCGCATTGCCAAGTTGAATGATGGGTAGGCAGAGGATGACAGGTACTTCAAGCAGGGGGCGCCGTCCCGCACCGGATGGCACCAGCACGGGTCCCAGGCACAGCCGGAGGCAGAAGGCGGACACCGTGTCTGCCTCAGCACCGGCAGGCCTGGGCCCTGCAGCCCCCAGCGGGCTCAAGGGTCGAGGTAGGCAGACTCCACGGGACAGCGCTGCCCCAATCAGGGCACAATCTGAGAGGGCACAGAACACAGCAATTAGCTGTACTTCGGGCCGCAGGCGAAGTGCACCGCCAGTCAGTTGCACTCCAGAGGGCGCGCAACGTCCACCCGCAGCTCAGTGTAGGATAGGCCCCAGCAAAGCCCGCTCGAGTCAGCTAGCAGATCTTCGTAGTATGACTGTGGGGGTCTGACTTTTCTCAAAAATGGATGTAGGTGTAGCTAGGGACAGCCACTACACAGGGTGAAGGTTTCCACTGCAGGAAGGTATTTAGAGCCGCTGATGTAATCAGATTAACGTTGGCTGGGCACGGAGCTCAAAGGCTAGGCAGCCATTTTCCAGGCTGCTCAACAGCGCCCCCCACCTTAGGTTTCTGAAACACATCTGCCCTTACCTCACTTACCTCAATAGATTGGCAGCAATTATGTCCATTGTCATGTCCAGTCTTGACTATGCAAACTCCCTTTACCTGGGTTCACCAGCCTACGAACTAAACAAACGCCAAAGAGTCCAAAACTCGGCCACCAGACTGCTCCTTGTACTTGGACAAATGAATCACATTTAACCTGCACTCTGCACTGTACAGTGGCTCCCGATTGTGCAACAGGCCACCTTCAAAGCCCTGTGTGTTACTCACTGACAAGTGCACAAAGCCGGCCCCAAATACCTACAAGAAAAGATTACACCTTACCACCCAACCTGCACTCTAAGGTCAAGCACTGCACTCCTCCTAGTGGTCCTGCCTCCAATTCATCCAGGATTGGAGGATCCACCTACTCAACTCTGGTGCCAACATTGTAGAACTCAGTGCCTCCCCTCACTCGACACATCCAAGACTACATGACACTCCGGAAAGGACTAAAAAACTGGCTCTTCCTCCAAAATGATGCATAGGAAATATTTGGCCTCCAATCCCCCACAAAACAGCCTTCACAACCAACCACCCAAAGCTAAGAAATGGCTTGAATTCATCATTAGGGGCAGGTAAGAATGACCGGGACACAGAACCTGGTTGGCAGTAACATTTAAGTTTAAAGCTATTAACCCGCTGGACCCTTACATGTTAGGTAATGAATGCCTAGTTGCACTATTGCGCCAACGCGTTGACTGTGTTTCCCTAAACCTTTCTGGAAATGAATTTCCAGAACTCCAAACCCAGGGCCTACAAGCACTTATGTTCTTACGCTTGAATTGGCTTGATCTTTGTCTTCCACCAGGCATGGACAAAGCGCTGAGACAAGGTGATGTTTATCTTTACTTGTCTGGAATTGTATGCGCATTACTCCAAACCCGGGGCCTAACAGCACTTAAGTTCTAACACTATGGGCCTCATTACAAGTATGGCGGTAGCCATGGAGCTATTAGCTCGATGGCTGCCTCCGTACCGGGCTCCATTACCGGGTTCCTGCAATGGGGACTTACCGGGTTACTCCGACATAGGAGGACCCGGTAAGTCCAACTTGCAGGAACCCATCCCCATTCCCATTTGAGCCCACATAGGGAGAGGACATCTGGCCCGTTATTACCTCCCTCTTCAAACAAAGCGGGACCCGGAAAGGATGCCTGGATTTACCAGGCATCTGATCCGGGTCCCGCAAAGGGAAGCTCGTAATCGGCGCTCCCGTAATGAAGGGTGCCGGTCCCGTACCGGCCCCTTCATTACGGGAGCGCCAGCCTTAAAATGAAGCCCTATGATTGGTCTTGATCTTGCCTTCCATAAGTTCTGAACTGAGCTCCCTGACCAGGTGATGCTTCCCTTATTTGGCTGGAAATTAATGACCAGAACTCCAATACCCGGGGGCTAGCAGCACTTATATTTTAAAACTGTTATTGGGTCTGTTCTTTGTCTCCACCGGGTATGCAGTGCGCTCTCTGATCAGGTGAGTTTTCTAGCATGTTCAGCTCTCGCAAGGGGCAATGATGCAGTGTAACTAACAGCTCAAACTGTAAACTAGGACAGGAATACCCAACCGCTCCATGTAAACAAATACAAGGGACTCCGAAAAATGGTCCCTTTAGCACTTGTTCTTTAGCATTAGAAATGGACTGGCTTTGTTTAACCGTGAAGGCACTATGCTCTTAAATCAGGTGAGGAATCTGGCAAGACAGATTCCTGCAAGTGACAACGATGTGCTGCTGCCTGTTATTGATACTCAAACGTCACACCAGACCTGGAAAACTCGAATTTCTGCTGCACGTAATAATGTCAGATAGGCAGAGAACCTACAACATGTCCTGGTTTGATGCTGGACCTTCATGTTTACTGAGTACCCTCCTCTCATCTACGATGTACTTGTAATTCCGATAGAATATAACTGGATGTAACTTCACATCATGAAGGTGTCAACCGATAAGCGAATCCAGAGTCAATCTGTCACAGGGAAGACCATAGACCTGCAATCGCTTGGCCCAGTAACGGTTGGGAATCGGCCAACTCAACACCGATGGTACTGTTTAAGCCGGAAAAGATACAGCCAAGCTTGGCAAACCGAACTAACTTCACACCAGGCCAAGAATGTCTCTGGGAGAACTAAAGCACCAAACCTCGAAAAAGGTAGAAATAGTTAACTCTGCAGGTACTGGAAAGTAATCAGGAACAGGGGATCTGCTCCAATTGCACAGATACACACACATACCAATAGGGGGACTCTCTCCTCTGCACCAACAAACAATAGAATGATGCAGACATACCCCTCGAATAATTTGGCCTAGCTGCACACATAATTATTAACCACCATGAACAGCTCAACAATTCTTAGAACACAGGTATTCCCCACGAAAATATGCCTAGCTGTGCCCATAATCTCATACATAAGCACCACCTATGCCAGAATACAGTTACCCCCAAGTCAAATCAGTGTTGCTACACACATACTACTGATCTCACGGAGCCTACACACCACTCTGAGAATGCAGATACGCACCATGGGAATTTGGCCTGTCTGCACGAATACAGAGTGCACCCAAGCACTTCTTATTGCACTACTCTCTCCACTGACCTGGACTACTGTCCCTGAGCTCGTTCAACCCACAGCACTTTGAGATCATACCAATGGTAAAAAAGGCGCTACAATATAACATAACGTAACAAGTGAGGCATGTTTTGGAGGAAACAGTCAAAAGGCAAAGTGTTCCAGGAGCAATAATTCTTTTTAAAAGATGAAGTCCTAAAATGATAAGATGCAAAACATGAATGAGAGAGAAGTAGAGACATTGAGAAGAAAGGCAGAAGTGAGACCTACGCGGTTGGAAAGCAGCAGCAGAGATGGATGGAGAAAGGAGGCAGAGAGAGGATGAGACAATAGCTGCTTGCTCACTCAAGGGAGCTAATTTTGAGCCTTGCATACCAAAAAGAAAATTCATAAAATCCTTGAGTAAGGAATATATGCATTTTCTTTTCAATACGTCCAATTTTCATGGCTTTTGTATGACGGAGACAAGGGGAGGAATGTGAATTACATTTCTGCCACTCCTTCTCTGCCATACAAATATTCCAGCAGTTGCATTGGCATGGAGTTCCATTCTGGCACAGATGCTATGGAGTCCTATGGAGACCGCCAGCTTTTTGCATCAGCAAAAAGCAGTAGGACTCCATAGGAATCCATGGTACACGTTGCCTTCCATGTGTACGGAGCAGGTCGTGTTAACTGAAATTGCACGGTGTTAGGTGCATGGTGGCAGGGGTGCACTGGCTTATAGGGAACTAAGGAGATTTCCCAGTAGGCCTCTACATTCTGGGCATCTTTTGTGCAGTATTTCTAAATTCCCCCACAGGAAAAGGGTTTGGCTTACTGAAAATGTGTAATGGGGGGCCACTTTGAATTTTTTTTTTTTCTTTTGGTTTCTTTTGATATTTTATTTCTATCGCACTCGTACACAAGTGTTTCAGGGCGCAACAAGACAAGGGAGGGGAACAGGGGAGAACAAAACAGCGATCTTACTAGGCCTAGTGACAATGAGAACGCGCAAGTGCATGGGAGAGGGGGAGGGGAAAAGTGCATGGAAGGGGTAGAAGTGGAAAGTGCAAAGCAGAGGAGAAACAGATACATAATAATAAAAAATAAATAATAAAGGCAACAAACAGTGGTAGTGCAGCCCAGCAATTTGCAAATGTTATGTTTAAGGCAGCAGGCAGGGCAGGTCTGATAAGTGCAGGAAGAAAAAGGCGGGGGGGCTGTATGGGTAGAGATACAGACCCCAGTGCAAGGGGTGGCCTGGAGGCAGTGCGGGAGGGTGGCAGGATGAGCAGGTACCTGGGCCCGGAGGACAGAGGATGGCCAGGTGCACGGTGCCAAGAGAGAACAGATTAGCAGGGGAGAGGGGGAGCGAAGGCAGAAGAAAAGAGGAAGGTCTTGAGGTGCTTCCAGAAAGCACTTCCACAGTGAAATGTAAAAGGGGAGGGCAAAAGGCAGTGTATACACTGCCTTTTGCCCTCCCTTTTTGCACTCCGCTGTGCAAATGATTAAACTTTGGCGGATGGGGCCTGTGTACATGAAGCTGCACAAGTTACCGGTCCCGCTGCCAAATTACGGGAGACTTAAAAATGAGCACAACCTGTTCCTAGGTTAGAGTATGCCAGTGTGCACAAATGACTGCTGATACTTGCTGGGTCATGTCTGCAAAGAGTGTAACATATGTTTCTGTCAATTGGTGGAAGGGGGAGGGTTTCCAGAGAAGGGTTTGCAGGGAAGAGGAAGGCCCACTTACAACCACTCCAGTTGGTGGAGGTCCTTGAAGACACCGGCTTCCAGCGACGTGATGTGATTGTGACTCAGAAATCTGCAGACGCAAAAGAAAATAGTGGTGTTCACTGTTGCCATTTCCGAGGGCAGGGCGCGCTCAGCAGGTGGCACCCACACGAAGCATGAGCACATTTGCATAAACATGAAAACTGTATGCCTTGTATTTATACATTTTTGCAATTTTTAATTTAGAGAGCACACAACCATGACAGGAATGCAGCAGGGCCGTGTACAAAAATATAATACAGTAACTGTCAATGCACAGGAAACATGCAATGCCGTGTTACATCAACCGGTTCTTTCTGTATGTGATTTGATACATGTTATTCTGCATGTTACTTTATTTTATCATTTCACTTGCTCTTTTTTCTGATTATGATGTATGGGATGTTAGTCTGATATGACTCATTTTCTCTATTTTGATAAATGTGATAATTATTATTTTATATATGATGATTGAAAAAAATCAAGATTCATATCAATTAACAATAGCATAACACATGACATATATTGCAGTCACCATTTTAGCAATCATGCAAAATCAGCAGATATAATCCATTGAATAAAATGTAATAAATAAATACTTGACCAATCTGCAGTCTCGCAAAGATGTTTGTAGGGGTTTATGAATCTCAATCTTGCTCAGCCAACAATTGGATCCTCCTAGCCCATGCACTCCTCAGGTAACCTGCAAAGGCATATGCCACCTTCACCTCCGATGAGAATAGTAAAGTCGCGGCTAGGATACTGCCCAACTTTATTAGCGCTAGTGCCCGCGCGTCCGGCGGTGTTACTGCCGGAGCACAGGTTGGGCACTAACTGTAAGTCCACATTCCTTGGACCCAATGGGGAATTTTCGATGCAATTTCCGTGCGGTAATACTGCTGGGGGTAATTGCGCTGAAAATTGGCATTTTTCAGCGTGTTTACCCACAGCTGTGGGTAAACACGCCAGACTCGTGACAGGGCCAGAGCGTAAATGCAGCGGTAACACGTTACCAGCTCATTTAGGGCTAACGTTCAACTGTGATCAGGATTTTGTTGCAACTTGTAAAAGACAACAGTTTTCTAACTATAACCCACGTCAGACCCCCATCATGACTTGTCCATAGAGCATGCCCGAATAAAATTGATCTGGAAGGTTTAAGATCAGTAAGCCACTGAGATGCATTTTCCACACGTGTCCTTCACTGATGTGGAAGACGGAACAGCCAATAAACGAGCAAGAAAGAAGATCTCCACCTTTCACAAAGGATCTAGGATCGCATAGCGCCGGATCGCACTGTTATACGACTAGCAGGGATAGACTTTCCCTTATCCATCGATAGCCTTTGCTCGACTGAACAATGGTGCAGAGCTTCGGCAAATCTGAAAATGCCACCTATGACCTGCCTTCTTTCGACAACATGTTCATTAAAATGGTCATCAGAGGTCAGTCGATGACTGCATCTGATCAACCAAATAATCAGAGGCATCACAGGGTGCGAGACGATGGCTGTCCTATACAATTGGTGGGAACCTCTTTCTAGTGCCAGAGACCGGCACAACACAGGACTTATACTCGTTGACCTATAAGCCCCTAGATGACGTAGTATGGGTATTTCTCCACTGGTGCTGTGGTAAGGAGCATAACTGAGGACTGTCAGCCTCCTATTCCCGCACCTGGTTACATCCGCCACAGTAGCTTCTAGACTGGTTACCAGGGAGATCACGTGCAGGTTGAATATAAGAGGGGCAAGCACACACACACTTGCCTGACCTCCTTCGCAACTCAGATCTGTTCAATCAATTCAGCCTCAATACCATTGCGGACACGTACTTTCACATCTTCATGTAAAGCCTCTTGCAGTTTTGGGGACGACCAAATCACTGAGATTTCTGCAAAGGGTTTCCCTGTCATGTGGTGAAGAGTGGAACACAAATGTGTACATTCCACATAGACAGAAGATCCCGTTACCTTCACGTATTGGGCAAACATGAGATATACATTTAGGGTAGATGATCCGTAACTGTATCAGCTCTAAGGGCCAGTAGTGCGTCAACTAGGATATCCTTTTCCTGATCCCACTGAAACAACTTAGAGTTACCATCCAGTAAAGTGACCAGACGATGTAAGGATGGGGTGGACTTAGTACCCTTTTTTGGATATTGGCACTAAAATTCCAAATATCGTCCTCGGTGGATAATGATTAGTCCAACTAATTGTGTTAAACACTTGCACCACGAATGGGGTCCATAATTCAGTTTGCATAAAAAAGAAGCCCAGCATTCCATGGAAATGTAATAGGCCTTGGCCTACCTGTGACATATTGCATTGTGTTTAAGCTTCATTGCCCCACCCTGGACACACCAGCCTCCTTTTCGCAGATCGAATCCTTAATATCGCAGATTCCTGCATAAAGAACCAGAAAGAGGCAAATCAAGTCCTCTTCGCAGGTGTGGGCTTCTGGGTCTTCAGAAAACCCCATATCCCAGCAGCAATACTCCAGAAGCATCTGGCATCTGCTGTCTTTGCCGCTTCACTTAGATTCCTCTTAACAATTGCACCATCTCAGCCTAATGTTCATTGTATCCAGACAGGGAGCTCTTAAGGCTCTAATTAGAGCTCTCCTTTTAGCCTTGCAAATGGTGGATAGCCAGGAATGTCCTTACAAATGTCTAAAAATAATCAGGCAAATCTCATTGAACTGTATGAAATGCTTTAACATCTGTGGTCTGAGGATTAATACATAAGCCTCATTACAGGTGTGACGGTCCTGAAATAAGGTTGCCGGTCACACCGTACTGCCACCCTTTCCGGACCGCCACACAACAACTCTGTGGGCAGGTGCCATTGCACCCAACTGGTCTGACCTGCTGGGTACAACGACATCCCCCGCCTGCAGAGTTTTCACGGAAGCACCCGCACTGTTAGCAACAGTGCTGGTGCTTCCATGTCCTATGGGTCTCCGCAAGAATGGGGACTAACATTTTCCAGTGCCTGACTTCCCGATCCACCGGGACTTGTAATATCCCAGTAGCACTGGGAAGTCAGACGCCAGACAAGTGTTACGAGTCCGGCAGCAACCTGCCGGTCACACCAGTGGGTCACAGCCGGACTCAAATTAGGCCCATTATCTCAGTTTTCGTTGCTGCACTCACCCTCCCTTACAGGTTGGTCCCTCCCCTTCAGAGTAACAAGCTGCCATGATCCTTTTTCAAAATCTCTGTGGTATAGGAGGAGCCAATCTTGGTTCAGCACATATAGAAAGCCACACACATAAGTGAGGATTATGGTTGGTTTTGTGCCTCTGCAGAATATCAAACCCGTGAATACTGGTCCAACACTTTATGGGGATTAGGACATAGTAAACGGTACTCTGAAACATCCAATTATCGAACGGGTAATTGCAGGCTGTCACAGAGTTGTAGCTACCATTTACATCTGTGAAACCTGTTTCCATAAGAATACCCCACAGATATAAGGTATTATACAAAGTGACCCTGTAGGAATAAATTATAAAAGAAATCATTTTCCTCCTCATTTTAGACAAACAAGTTGTCATCTGTGTTCAATCAAAGGTTAAAATATCCCGCCACAACCATTGCGCATTCGCATAGGTATACTACATAGTCATTTGCCATAATTGTTGTCAGCTTGTGCTGTAAGGCCAGGACCCTTGTCCAGATTTAATATTGTAAACATTGACTAGACCAAAGCATTTCTTTTCCCTGGACTTCACAGTTAGAAACAAATTAGACTTGCAGGATTGCCTGATTCCACACCCTACGTTGACTGACGCATGGATGGCCAGACCCTTGGACTAGTCCTTCGTGCTTTGACAGAGCAGAGTGAGAAGCCCTGATATGGACTGGGTCAGTCAGCCATGTTTCATGCAAAAGAAGCATCTGGTGGTCTTTCATGAACTCCCAGAAGTCATCATCTTTTAGTATCCCACGATCGGGAGATGAGTAGGACCCGCTGATGGGTTTATGATTACCTCGCGACTAATCCCTTCAGTACCTTCACCAAACCTTCTGCTTCATACCCGGCCCAAGTCCTGCAAAGATCCCTTCTCCAGTTACTCCTGGGACTTCTCTAGACCTTTGACTGTCGTGTGCCAGGTGTAGCATTTCCACTGGAAACCCCATTTGTTGTATAGGCGCCTTACAAATATCCAATAGACAAATAATTAATAAATTGGTGTGCGACCATCTTGTCAATCTAGCCTTTCTAGGTTGCTTGGACAGGCAACTCTGTTCTTAAGTGGATACTTTGTGGCAGGCCCTTGGGGATGCTCTTCCCGATCCGGTAGATTCAGTGTTCAACCACTTTCTACCCGATAGGCAAACTGCCTCGCATTGTGGCGTAAATAAATTACTACACATTAAACACATTTTTCTCTCCGAAAGTGGTCTATAGCAAAAACTTAGTGGGAAAGAAATTCTTGATTTAGCCTGACACCTGTGGGATCCTCTCCACAACAGATCTTGAATTTTGGACGGATAAAACAGTGGGCCACCTGGAAGGGGTGTGCAGTCTTTATAACGAAAATGTTATGTAGAATACACATATAACAAAAATCATAGAACGAAAAACGTACCGAAAATGTATGTAGGGGTGGGGTAAAGGGTTACATCTTGTGGGGAAGCGGCTGGGTGGGTTTTGAGGGGTGGGAAAAGGGGTTTTTAGGGGGGAACCCCCAAAAAAAGACAAAAAATATTTATGTTTTGCGTTTATAAAATGTTCGTAATATAGGCATTCGTTATAAAATGTGTCGTTATAAAGACATGAAACCCTTGGAAGGCTCTTCTGCCGGATCCAACCCATCCCGCGTGTTTTGCAATGAACAGATCCCTTGCCATGAGCAGGTTTGCACCACAGATATTATTGACAATACTAATCACCTTGTAATTGTTTCCCCTTTGCAGAAGGCCTCTAACTTCAGGACATGTCTTAATACCAGAACTAAGGGTAGCCCCTGGGGTAGCAGTTCTAACCTAAGCTTTCGGCAAGATGGCCATCTAACTTCAGACTTGTTAGTGTCTTTTCCTGTACTATTGTCCACATTTCCCACCCTTTCACATCCCTGCAAGCAGTGATTTCTGAAAGCAAGGGTGCATAAGGATGGTACGGAGCGCATAACCCCTGAAATATATCATGGATTACATGTCTACACATTATAACGTCTTTTGCAATTTTAATGAGCTTGTGCTGGAGGCTAGTTTTATTGATATATGAACAATTTATATATTTATTTTGTACATAGTTTAGAAGTTTATAAACATTCGGAAAATATACTGTATGTTTAATATTTGCATACGTTATCATAATTATTCAATTGTTTTCATAAATAATTGATTTTGTTGCTAATTTTAAAATATATTGGACATTTCTGAAAATTCTTAAAAGAATCATTTATTATATGTTTTATATCCTACACATAATACTTTGTTTTCAATTTCATTGAGCTTGTATTTGCATTTGCAATTGTTTAACTTTCCTTTTGGCTCCTTGAATCAAGTCGAACTGACTTGAGATTTAAGGGCTTCTGACACAATTGAGAGATCCGGGGCAGCATGAGTGGCCCACTGACCCTCCTAGGCACCCATCCGTCCCTCCTGTGTAAGTTTCAGCATGTCAGTTCATTACATCTATTGCCATAGTAGTCACGATAACCCTAAGCATATGGAAAATCCACTGCCACCTCACACAGCACTCTACTGAAACCTTTATTTCTTCCCCTGCTCTCATTCCTCTTGACTATTGTTCTACCTACTCTATGGCCTTGCTCACCACTCCTTCACCACTTCCACCCGTGGTTTCACTTCTGCCCCTTCACATTGACTCCATGCTTGTTGGCTGCATGTGTACACTCGTTGACTTTTCAAATGTTTCCCCCTGCTTTTCAAATCTATGCCGCTATTTCTTCTCACCACACATCTGACCAACTATCTCATCCTACTTTCCTCCTTGCATCATGTGTGCCCAAGCACAACCCAACCTATCTGCCTCCCCTTTCCACCCCTTTACACTGCACCCTGTCAGGCATTTGAGGCAGACTCCACATGATGCCCATGGCAGTTCCAGCAGAGTAAGGCCTGGAGGCTTTATATCGGGTGGCGTTCCACACTCCCGGGCCGCGGCAAGGCATTCCTTGTTTTCGGAAGCAGCAGAGGCCATGGCAGGCCATGGGCCATAGGTGCCGCCATTGCAGTAGTTGTATGCATGCATGGAGGACCGCCACTACACTTTCACGAGTGCACCGTATGGTTGATGTTCCCCGTTACCACGCCAACGTGCTCGAGACAGGGAGTGCCTTGTTCTCATACCGTGGGCAATTTCAACCCCCGGAATGGACATCTGACGCTTTAATACTATTCCTCTCCTGCCAGTTCCTTTTGACGTTGGGCCCCTTCCTACCTCCGATTGTCGCTTTCCTGTTTTTTTGCTGTCCTCTGTCCTCTGCCTCCTCCTTCCTGCTCCAGGTCAGACAGTATTTTAGGCCTCTACTACCATCCCTGTGAGAGTTCCCATATTTCACTGGCCTACCATGTACAGCAGTAGATAGCCCTGTATGGCACCTTGTACAGTTTTTGCACCACATGAATCAGGGGAGCCATTTTGTGGTGTAGGGATCTGGTCCCTGAGTGCACCTGTGTGTCCCTACAGGGGACCCAGGGCTGGTTCCAGTTCCCTATTTATTCCACGCTACATATCCTGGAAGCCAGAAGATTGACTGCTCCTTTCTGATCCAGTGGTCCTCAGAAAACAGGTACCCGGCATGATGTGGTGTATAACACACGCGTCCACTGGAACTCCCTGTACAGGTTTGTTTGTTTGTTTTTTTGTTTGTTTATTTGATAATGCGCTCCAAGCCCTTGGGAAGCTGGGCGCAACAATACAAGTAGACTCGAAACTTAGTTACAGTGCCTGACACAGGCTATTACAAAACAGAGGTAACTTACAACAAATGATACAAGTGATACAGTACATATAGGATCAAGATGGGTAAGCGTAGACGAATACCGTTTTAACATATGTATAGCATGATCAGCTAGATAAGGGTGAATATCGTTACATATCATTGATGTGCAGCCATTTGAGAGCGTTACATGTAAATCTAGTGTAGGGTAATGGGCGTCTGAGGTCAGGTGGGAGTATGTTCCATGATTGTGCAGCTCTAACGGAAGCTAGATCCCCCCGCTGTGGTAAGTTTGAATCTCGGGACTTCAAGTAAGAAGGTGTTGGCAGATCTCGTCAGTCGGTTTGAGGGCCTCCAGTTGATTCTTTCAGCTAGGTAGGGGGGTGCTTGATTGTTGTGGCATTTGGATGTGAGAGAAATAGTTTTAAGGAGGATTCTGTCCTTTATCTTTAGCCAGTGGGCCTCAGTCCGGTGTTTGGAGATATGCTCTCTACGTGGGATATTCAAAGCTGCTCTTAGGGCATTATTTTGTAATCTCTGGAGTTTGTCAGTGACCGACTTATTTGCACCTGAGTATAGGGCGTTGCAATAGTCCAGTCTGGACATGACAAGGGCATTGGCCAAGGTGAGGCAGCTGGCACTGGACAGGAATGGTCTGGCAGCACGGATGAGTTTACACGTGTAAGTGGTTGTAGAGGCGAGGGAGTGCTTTTTAAGGGTGAGAGCTGAGTCGAGGTAAAAACCTAGAGTTTTAACCTCTCGCATAACCTTAATAGTATTATTGTCGATGTTAAATGAGGCATAGTCCGGGGTGAGTTTAGTTAGGTTAAGGTCTGATCCGAGGAGCAGGATTTCAGTTTTATCGTCGTTCAGGCAGAGGCCATGGGTGGCCATCCATGTCTGAATGAGGATGTATATTTTATTCACCATAGCCAGGTCCACTTCATAGTTGCCCGAAAGGGGTATGAGGATCTGGGTGTCATCTGCATAATTTGTGTAGGTGACACCCAGTCTGTCCAACTTGTCGAACAATGGCTTGGTGAAAATGTTGTACATAGTGGGTGAGACAAAGGAGCCCTGTGGGACTCCACATGTAATTTGGATGGGATCGGCACAGGTAGAGGTGGAAAAGACTCTCATGGTCCAGTTGGCTAGAAAGGATTGGATCCATGCTATATCTTCTCCTGTGAAATTGGCAGCGAGCTTGAGGTGGTTGCATAAAACTGCATGATACACCAAATCAAAAGCTGCTGACAAGTCCAGTAGGAGTAGCAGCGCTGTTTTCCCACTATCCTTGAATTCCTCAATTTTAGTTTTAAGATCTATCAAGGCTGTTTCAGTGCCATGGAGAGGGTGGAAGCCCGATTGGCGCGAGCCTAGTAGATGGTTAGCTTCTAAGTAATCTTGAATTTGGAGACAGGCTACTCTATCGATGATTTTTAGTAGGAAAGGTACAGTGGTGATAGGCCTATAGTTAGTTGGGATGGATGGATGAAGGGTTTGTTTCTTAAGAAGGGGGAGGACCCAGGATTCTTTTAGGTTAGCTGGAACTGTGTTGGATTTGAAAGAGGAGTTAATGAGCTTCGAGATAAACGGGGCTAAATCTCTGGCTGCGTCCTTTATTATTTGAGCTGGGCAACTGTCTCTCTTACAGTTGGAAGGCTTCAGTGAGAGGATAACCTTTTCATTGTCGATGATGGAGATAGGTTTGAAGCTAAAAGAGGGATAGTATTAGGTTCAGTCACTAGAGGTGCTTGTTGATCAGTAGGAGAGAGGGCGTCCTTTTTATTAGTTATTTTAAGCTGGAGGGTGGAGATTTTATTCGATAGGGCATTCTGAATGTTAGTGCACCATATCTTGTCCTTGGGGCCATGTCAGTTGGTTGGATGGGGGATCCCATTTCCCGAAGGATGGCAAAAAGTCCCTTGGTATTAGATTTGGCATTAGTAATTCTGTCATTGAATACATTTTTTTTTGTATTGATAATTTCTGTCTTGTAATATTTGGTGAATTGGGTTAAGTTAACTTTGTTGTCATCAGTAGGCAAATTGCGCCAGATAGTTTGGAGTTTTCGTTTCTGCTTTCTAAGCAGAATTGGGGTGTGAACCACATGTTAAGATGGGCTTCTTGTTTAGCTTTGCGTAGTTTAGGTGGTGCGATAGTATCTCGTGCATGAGACATGGCTTTATTAAAGGTCTACTAGGGTGTCTGGGTCAGTATTGTTCTCCAGGCTATTGATAGTAGGCAGGAGGAGGGGGATGAGTTTTTCTGTAGTAATGTCTTTTTTACTTCTGGTGGGGAGTGGTGGTATCATTTTGATAATTTTAGGGCTGAAGAGGTCAAGTGTGGCAGTGAAATTTATTAGATAGTGGTCGGTCCATGGTTGAGGGATGATGTCAGTAATGACTATGTTGCAGTTAAGTTCAGATACCCAGTCAAGCGTTCTACCTTTAACATGTGTGGGGGTGAGGACTTTTTGGGTAAGGCCGTGGTCGTTTAGGATAGCTGTTATAGAGAGGGCATTTTTATTATCTGGCTCATTGAAGCCAATGTTAAAGTCGCCCAGCAACAGCGTTTGCGAGTGACTTTGGGTATTGTTAGCTATGAGGGTGGTAAGGTCATCTTCGAAGGTTCCCAAGGGACCTGGGGGCCTATAGATCAAGTGAATAGTTAGCGTGCGGTCATTAGAGAGTTGCAATTTTGCTGAGAGTACTTTGCAGGAAGCACAGGGAGGTGAAGTGGGGAGTCTGATAGACAAAGTAGTTTTAGCGATGATGGCTAGGCCTTTGGCATTGGGTCTATCTACTCTGTGGATCTGGTAATTGTCAGGTACGGCTAGCATCAGGGAGGGTCCTGCTGCCTCGTGGAGCCAAGTTTCTGTTACGGCAAGGAGGTTGATGCTGCTGTTGTTTAGTATGTCAGCAATTTCAGTTGCATGGGCTACCATGGATCTGGCGTTGATAAGGGTTCCAGACAGTGATAAAGTATTCTTAGGAATAGGATAGCTTGCAGATTTATCTGTGTGCTTGTTTCGACTCGGGTGTTTCTTTTCATGAAAGTGAGTGGAATTCGGGGTCGGAGTTGAGGGTTTCGTGGCTTGAGTTTGCTTATCCAAGTGCGTCTGTATAGTTGGGGATCTAACAGTATTGGTGCGTTAATAATGCCATATATCATATCATATCACCCTCTGTAATAAGACACATCAACCAGATGGTAGGATTGATTAAGCGAGCACCATATGATTCAGGGCAATTTACAAGCCACCTCAAATAAGACACAGAATTATCAACTTTTGTAAGGTTCTTTTTATAAACCCTAATATAATCTAATCTGCGCTAACATACAACAATGTAACTCCCTCAATCTGGGACAAGAAACAGGCTGGTTTGCAATAGCAAACGATTTTGTTTCAAATAGTTAAAGCAATTAAATATTAAATATTGAGACTGATAGCTCTCCACTTATTACAATGGAGTTCACTTGAATCATAGATCAATTAATACTTAATACAAAACAACTTTATAGGCGCTACTCCTTTATAGTGGCAAAGACCACAATCCATTTTGGTTATTTTACTCGTTTATCCACCCTATAGGGAAGAGGAAGATGTATGGTCAGAACAATGCTTCTTCAAATAGACAAGTAATCAGCACTTTTTCATACCTTGTACTATATTCTGGTCCCCAATGATATACATTTTATGAGGCTTCCACATAGTACCTTTAAATATAAAAGGGATATGAAGTTTATTTCATTTCATTAGAAAATAGATGCTATTTCTCACGGCATCTATACTGACTTGGGTTCTTTCTCTATCAAATGTAGGCTAGTACCGACCACCAGCTGGCACCAGATCGTTTTGTCCCACTTTGGGTACCTGTCCCAGGATATGATATGTTTCTCTCAGTCTCAGTACTCTGTCCAGCTCTGGGGTCAATTCTATAATCAGTCCTTGGATTCAATCCAATCTGCTTTATTCCACAGCAATGTCACTGTGCAAACAATGCACCTGCTTCTCGTTCCCACTTTGCAGTTGTTTCTCCCCAAAATCATCTGTTGGGTCAAACATAGACTGTGAACTCTACCTTTTTAAAGGTGATGTCCCTATCTAAACTCTAATTGGAAAGTCAATCAAATTGGTAGCTTATTCGAGTGGGGTAGCTTCTAGCAAACACCCCCTTTCTCTTATCAGACAAGAGTCCTTCATTTGCTGCCTAAGGGCCATGGCAAAGACTACGGTTTCACCACATACCCTTTCATGATGTCATTTGGTCCTATGCTGGAATCACATAACTCTATTTTCTACGATTGTACTATCTGACTGCCTACAGGTTTTTAAATTATCTTTTGGAATGTGTCTGTTTCTAGGGAAATTAATATGATTACTCTGGACTCCGTAACTTTAAAATTGCTGAGTTATAACATTTTATTTTCTTCATGCCCATCTAAGTTTGATCACTGTTATGTTTTTGGATTAATTCCCGTCGAACCAAAATATTTGATTTATTTCTGTGACCTTCAGATCTTGAGTTATTAACGTATTATTGAATCTCATAATTAAGATTGAAAGCAGTCATTATGATCAAACGCTTTGGTTTTTCCTTTCTCCCATTTGTCACGTAAAACACGTATGTTCAGTATCCTTAAACTGACATGTGAAATTGACACATTCAGATTGTATCTGGAACTCTGATAATTGCTCTTTTGAAGCTTGGCTCCTTTCCTATCCATCACGCGAAATACAAGCTAAGATGACCAGTCCCACCTATAAGCTTTTCTGCAGATCTACACATGGTCTCCCATCTGTGAAAACAGAATACATGACCCCTTAGTGCCACCATATTCTAACGGACCCTCATCAAAGGCACTTGATATATTGGTGGCATTATAATGGATTAGCGGCAATCTAATCAATAAATACACTAAAGCAATATGGCCCGATTCGGGCTTTAAGGTAGGAAGACCAATACCTACTTATTATTCCTAGGATCAACTGTGTTTCTCGAGGAGACTGTAGCTTTTCAGTCGCTGGGCCAAGACTATGGAATAGCCTCCCACTTGAGCTAAGAAGGGCAAATTCCCTACAAATCTTCAGAGCAGGTTTAAAAACCTTCCTGTTCAAGTAGATGTGGTTACATTTGTTGGCCTCTATGCTTCCTTATCAGCATTTACACCTATTCATACTGCTGAACTTGTTCCCAGTGTTTGATTCCAACTGCGCCAGGATACAATTTAGTTAGTTGTGTGCATGATACAAATGTTTCAAATCAAATCAAATTATCCTGTCAACCTATTGGGTATGTCTTGTTTTGGAATGGTCAGAACCACCACTGGAAAGAGTGAATTTAGTTGTATTTTTAAAGTTAATTTTAAAAGTGAAAGATGGGTTGGGACTCTCTGCCTACACTTGTTCACACACAAAAAACGGAGATCTGAGGTATATGAAATACTTCAGAATCCAGGGTCAAGGCCTGTGTTTGAACTTTCAAAACAAAAGCACCCTCCATGTTTGTCTTATCTAGGGAGCAGGTGCATTTCTTTCAACCAGCAATTCCAGCAAGGTAATCTCATAGGGGGCGATTCATGGAATAAATGTGTGCTGAAATCAATGGCGCAAGCTGGCGCAAGTGTGAAAAAGACAGAGCACACGTGCAAACTGCACACGTGCGATTCACGGAAGGCCCTGCGCGTGTAATTTCCGCGATTACGCCAAATCCACGCGTGGCGCACACCGGCGCACGCGTCATTTCCACATCCTGAACGCGACGCGCACAGCAAAAGCCCACAACGTCAGCGCACACATCAAAAGGGGGGCGGAACAAGGGGCGGAACAAGCAGAATGGGGAACAACGTGTGAAAATAAGGGCGTAACTGGGAAAGTACCGCTGGGAAGTACTCGGAACGCCTACATGCACGCGAACTACACGTATTCATGGAATTGAATAGGGAAAACCTGCGCACGTCAAAACACACGTACAATTACATCCGTCACACAAAAGCAGGCGTAAGCGCCCTCACGCAGCATAAAAGTGCGTGCTAACAACAAACACGCATATACTGCTATGATGAATGCACCGTTCCTCACAGCAGTGATCATGGTGCACTGCAGGGGGAGGAGAATAGCCAGGCCCTACATTTTTTCGCCCAGGACTAGCCTTTTTGGGATGCCTGATGACCAGGTCTATGGTAGGTATAGGTTTCCACCTCATATCATCCTCGAGCTGGTCAGGGAGTGGGAGGATGAACTCACATCGCCCACCCTGTGCTCCCAAGCATTGAGCCCCTTGGAGAAGGTGCTCATTGTACTGCATTTTTTGGCCACTGGGTCATTTCAGCGGACAACTGCCATAGTGGATGGTGTCTCACAGGCCACGCAGTCATGCTGCCTACACCAGGTGTTGGCAATCATCACTGCACGCCACCTCAGTCCGCAGGCACATATACATGCCCAGAACACCCGCAGAAAGGCAGGCCGTGGTCCTGGACTTCTACAGGGTGGCACACTTCCCCAAAGTGCTCGGTGCCATTGATTGCACCCATGTGGCCCTATGTCCACCTAGGGCCACTGAGCGAAACCGCAAGCACTGGCATTCCATCAATGTGCAGGTGGTATGCGATGCCAAGGGAATTATCACCTCTGTATATGCCAACTTCCCTGTGTCCACCCATGACAGTTTCATATACAGAATGTCCGCCCTGAGCAGGGCCGTGAAAGCTGGGAAGCATGGCGACACATGACTCCTAGGTGAGTACAAATGCCTGTGCACATGCATACTTGTCACACACAGACAAATACACAAGCCCCACTAATGACAACTATTATCACCTTACCAGGGGGCAGTGCCTACCCTCTGAGCACCTACATGATGACGCCCATACACAACCCCACCACACCACCCCAGGTAAGATACAACGCAGCCCATATTGCAACTAGGGCCATAGTGGAGCGAACATTCGGAGTGCTCAAGTCACGCTTCCGCTCCCTTGACCGCTCTGGCGGACAGCTACTATATGCACCCCTAGTAGTGTGCAGGATCATTGTGGCAGCATGTGTCCTGCACAATGTTGCAACACAGCATGGCATACCGGTGGACATGGTGGTGCCCCCACATCCCCAACTACACGCACACCCGCTGAGCATGGGCGGGGAAAGGGCATGTGGTGAGGCAGCCCGTACCCAGCTTGTGGCCACATTTTTCACCTAAACTCCAACCCCTGCAGAGTGCACACAGGCCTGGCACATACCAGGTCACAATCGATGATGAGAAAGGGACAGTTAACTACCTTACCACCCTGAGAATGTGTCCACGGAAATGCCACACTGTGTGCATCCCAAGCTACTTAAACACAACCAATTCCATGTGACCAAAGGGAACTCATTCAAGGCATTTCCCTCCCCTGACCCCCTTGCTAAATAGGGCATGAAAGGACTGGCATGCCACCCAAACCCTCCCAACACTCCTCATCCCTGACTGCCACACCATACCATGGCATGGAACGTCAAAACATCCAACCATATGCACAACACATGACACAATAGTCATGAAGTGCCATGTGAGAAATGTAAATAGGCACCAGACAATTATACCTCACATGGAATCGGAAGAAAGGGTTGACCAAAACCTCACACCCTGAAAACGGTGCCACAAATGCATGCCACCAGTCGTTCAAGCAACACAACTCTGAATACCTTTTGCCATGCAGACTGGGCAATAGCAAATGGCCATATCAAACACTGCACACTGCACAGCACTGTGAGTGTGCATTGCATTGGTGAAAACCCCTCTGCATCATTCATAAAATGGCATACAACCAAATATTACCCTGTCATGTATGTACAAGATTAATGACTCGGAAGTGAACATGGATTGTCATGACACAGCATGCATGAGAAGGCAATCTGGGTGCAATGTAGTTTGGGGGTGGGGTGTAGCCTAAGTGTATTCGTCCATATGGACATGCCCATGCATGTGAAATGAAGTGAATGCCAGTGTCCCGTACACAGCACATATAAACATAGCACCAAGGATCCCCCTGTGTCTCAAACCACACCCATCCCCTGACACCTCAAATGAAATCACCACATTGCATCAGCCATTGACCAGCAGAACATATCATGTACAGAGCACACCACATAGGCAATGGCAGACAGTGACCCATCACTGATTCATAGAAATCGATTAAATGAACAACACACAAACTTCATCAAAGCGCATCAATGAGGGAGTGAATAAGGGAGAAGAACAGTACATTCCTACATGTCCTTCAAACAGTCCACAGTGTGAGAATGAACTGGAAAACCAACGTACATATTACAATTGCGTGGACCAATAAGGGAGAGCCTAGGGAGGGAATGTAGGATGACATAACTAGTATCAACATTCCTATGCCTGACGGGAATAGTCGCAGTGCAGGAGTCACATAAGATGGGGAGTGACAGAACAGGAGGGAAGAGGTGAGGAGAGTAACAAAACAAGTGACAAACTGTGGTAGGTCTACAAAGAATCAACATAGTGCTGGGGAGGTGGAGAAGAAAGACAGAAGGGAAAGGGGGAAGAGATGACCTGTAATCAGTGGTGGAGGGACTAATGATCAAATTAACTGGCAAAATAATACTTAAAATGGTGAAGGTGGGGTGTGGAAGGATGGAGGCAGAGGGCAAATGTCTGCAAAGAACAATCACCTACGTATCACCATGGTCAATGGCAATTGGCCTAGTGGTTGAAAATGACAGCCAGAGTACAAGGAGGAGGCCAAAGGGTGGTGGAGAGGGAGAGGAAGGAGAGAAGGGAGGAGGGGGCCAAGCTCAAAATGACCAATGGGGAAGATGGTGAAAGAAAGCACACACTGGGGGCAGAGGGAAACCTGACGTTGCAGGAGAGTAGGGGATGTGATGATGAAGGGGGGAGACAGAGGGACACTGAGAGGGGCAGGGGAGACAGGGGGGCATTCAAGTGACTGAGAAGGCATGTGGACAGGTCTAGACAGGGCCACCTTTGTTGGCTTTTGGTAGTGGTGGCAGGCTCAAGCATCCTGGTTTGCCGGATTGTCACAAGGGCCAAGTGCAAACAGTGGGAGGGGGGAGCAGGTCCAGGACACAAACTGAACATTTAAATGACAAACAATGTTGTCATAACTCAGATGTCACATCCAAACACCAGCCAGGGCTGGGAAATGTCCAAAGTGGTGCTAGAAAGGAATGGGTGTTTGTTGAAATGCGTGGTGACAGGGGTAACTCAGCATGCAGCCTTCATGTGGCATATCAAAATCACTGTTGGAAAACTGTCCCAATTCAACATTCTCAGCACATGGACCCCTCCCACCATCAGTGTGTTGTATGCAGCCAAAGGGTGCATGGTACCAGCTACAGCAGGAAGTGCATTAACCTAGACATTCAATACATAACAAACATCTCAAGCAACATGATGAAAGGCACAGTCAGCTTAATACTCACCAAAGTTAAGTGCAGACATGCATTGGAGAACCCATCTAGAATACCCACTAGGGGTGTACACACAAGTAGAACTGCAGGCTGGCCACAGATATGACGGAAGCCCAATGCCCATGTGTGATATGCTGTTACACCGAGCCATCCTTGCGAGCCCATGGAAAAGGGAAGCAGGAGTAGCATATGTGTCAGCACTCCAAGCAAAACACATACACAAGATAAGCCTGAATGGGACCAGCAGGAACATACAGTGGATGCCTTCCGATGCCACATAGCATGACACTGTCACATGTGTGCACAATAGACAAAATTAAATTGAAAAAAAAATAATTCTAAAGAAAATACAAATTAAATCAAATAATCAATTGAAATAAAAAAATGAAAAGAGTAATGAAAGAAACAAAAGCAAAATCAATAAAATAGAAGAAAACCAGAAAAAAAACCTAACAAATAAAAAGCATAGTGAAATAATTAAAAAGAACAGCAAAATAACGGAAACATTAATTAAAATGAAAAATGAAAATGAAAAGATAACATACTTACCAAAACCATACAATTCAGATGAAAACACAAAAATATTATCAAAATAAAAACTGCTGGGAAAAAAAAGTGCAGGAAAAAAAAATGGGCATATATGACCCGGGTGTGGGGGGGGGACCCGGGAAGGTGGGGGTACAGGGTGCACCTCTACACCCACGTGTAGATGTCGAGGTAAAACAACAACAAAAAAACTCACTGGGCTCAGCGCCTGCACGGCCCGACCTATGTCGGCGATAGGTTGTCATTGTCACCGTCTGGATCTGAATTAGAAGGTGGAGGTGGTGCAGTTGACTCACCACGCCTAGCCACGCCTTGCCCCTCAATGGCAGCAAGTATGCGGGTCTGGTAAGCCAGGTCCTGGCGGGCCATGAGACTGAGGTCAGCATGCATTACCTCACGTGTCACACGTGCTTCCTCCAGCAGGGACTGACATGTGAGACGGAGTTCAGCTTGCATGGCCTCACATGACAAACGGAGTGACTCTCGGCTTGCCCGGAGTTCAGCCGAGATGGTTCTTTCAAGCTGTTCAAACCTGTCTTCTGTCCACCTACTCTGATCCATCATGAGGTCAGCTACAGTAGATCGGAGGGCTTATTGTTCCACCCTTGGGGCCTCACAGTGTGCCTCTGCTTGAGCATTAAGTGTTTCACGCAGCGCCACCATTTCAGCCCGGCGTGCCCTGTCATACGCCGTCATGCCCAGCCTGAGTGAGCGGCACGTGGACTGCATAGCCCACTGATGGAGCACCATTTGCCTAACAGAGGGGAGGATGGAATGGGCCACACTTTCCATACCTTGAGCAATCATCTCAACTGCACCCCCCTGTTGCTGTGCTATGGCAATCATGGAACGCTCCCCCTCAGTTGACCCGGGTGGCACGCGGCCACCGCGTCGCCGGACACCACACCTGCTGGGCCCAAGGAGCCGTGGTCCTTGCTGGGTTGGTGCCGCCCGCGGCTGCAAGACTGCATCCCTCCATCGACCTGATGCCCCAGGAGCATGGCCAACTTTTGTTGAGTGTGACCGTGCACTCGTAACCACCACAGGTGCCTGGCCCCCTACTGCAGGTGTTGCAGACAGAACACCATCCGACACAGGATCACCTACCAGCGACGACACGTCATGATGTAGATCCGGCTCAACATAGTGGTCAGAGGATACATCAGAGCATGACTCAGAGTCAGTTCTGGACAGGATGGCCTGGAGCACCTGTGGGTTCTCGTGGGCTGCCACACCACAACCACCACTGGTGCCTGGTTGGTCATGTGAACTGACCACTGAGTCTGGGATGACATCTTCATCCTCTGCCGCCAGTGCATCATCACCTGCAACATAAAAAAGAGAAACAAGAACATACACGTCAGTAGCACATACGACACACATACAGTTCACAACACTGACAGACAAATAATGAAACAGCCATGTCACAGGCAAATCAAACCCCAACCTGCATCCAGTAGCATTGCAATGCAAGGCCATCCCAAAAGCAGTAAAGGATGTGTGCAAAATGTGAATGCAACACGTGTATTGCATGTTGCACATCACCTGCATCACACACAACCTCTAGAGGGCATACATCCAATGCCAAAATGAGAGATGGTAACAAATAGTCAGCACCTAGAATAAGCATGTGTTACCACACAGATAGACACAGCTAGAAATGTAACCGAACACACCATGATACATGTAACATGCATGTTCATGTGCAGCACTCAACTACAATCAACTATGCACAGTACATGTGTTATAGGAGACACCTATGCTAGTGCATTTCCATACTTTGATGGGAGGGACATGGGTACATACATTTCAGGTCAACATCACACAGCACCATCATGATTGCACGTTAAAGGGCTTAACTTGGCACAGGAGTGGGTGTGTGAGTTGCAGTGCATGTGTAGCCCCTCAATTTACAACATCAAGATGTATGTAGTGATGACAATATTCAAACATTATGGCAGTGTAACGGCAATTGCAGCCATTATGTGCAAATGGCATGCACCAGGTAGCATGGTTTCCGTGAAACACCCGCCCTATGGCCAATAGCAGGGAAGTACTGCATGGCAATGACATGTTCCATGCAGAACTGTGCATTGCCAGACAGTGTAGGCATGCGTTTATTGCATTTCGTCAGTCAAATGTCTCTACAGCTAATGAGAAGTGGACATGATGGAGGGGAGCTGAGGAGCCATCCATAGTACATCCATGCATGTAGAAGACAACACCAGTTGAAAAGTGGTCATGGGCCTGTAACTGGGGGAACCATGGACATGATACAGATGCGGATAAGTCTGAATCTAGGTAGGGTTATGAGATAGGAAGGTTTAATTAAATTGCCCTATAGATTACACGTGTTTCGGCAAGGTGCCTTTCTCAAATCAGGGCATATCTAGATGCAATAAATCATATGTGAAAATGGTACGTATGCATTCAAAAAACACTGTATTCCATGTCACATTGCAAAGATCAAAAATGGGAAAGTCAAGAGAAAAGTGCAGTCAGCCATAACATAGAATGAAAAGTTCAGCAATTGACATTTTACCCATATGCATTTCCATTAGAGTTAATAAATGACAGAGAGAAAGGGTGGGGGATAGGGGAGTTTTACACTCGCATTGGCAGTGTGGGCCCTCGGGTGTGCCCTTTCCCCCCTCCCCATGCCCTGCAGGCAGCCCACACCACAGGGGACTACCTTACACCCCTGGGCATGCCCCGCAGCCAGCCCACATGGCACCATGCACTCGGGAGCACAGACTCATGTCTCCCAACCACCCCTCCACCCAGCAGTGACGAGCACCTGCCAGCAGGCCCCGACTCATGTCCCTCTGCACCCCCACCCACCCACCTTTGACGGGCACCTGCCAGCAGGCCCCGACTCATGTCCCCTTGCACCCCCACCCACCCACCATTGACGGGCACCTGCCAGAAGGCACCGACTCATGTCCCCCAACCAAAATTCCCACCCACCATTGACGGGCACCTGCCAGCAGGCCCCGACTCATGTCCCCCTGCACTCCCACCCACCATTGACGGGCACCTGCAAGCAGGCCCCGGCTCATGTCCCCCTGGACCCCCACCCACCCAGCAGTGACGGGCACCTGCCAGCAGGCCCCGACTCATGTCCCCCTTCACCCCCACCCACGCACCATTGACGGGCACCTGCCAGCAGGCCTTGACTCATGTCCCCCTGAACCAATACCCACCCACCTTTGATGGGCACCTGCCAGCAGGCCCTGACTCATGTCCCCCTGCACCCTCACCCACCCACCATTGACAGGCACCTGCCAGCAAGGCCCGACTCATGTCCCCCTGCACCCACACCCACCAACCATTGATGGGCACCTGCCAGCAGGCCCCGAGACATGGCCCACCAAACACCATGTCCTGACAAAACAGACCCATGTCCCTAATGCCAACCCTATTCCCCCTTGCCCCCCGGTACAAGTATGCAACCATCCACAGAACCCACTCCCAAATTACCCATGCCATGACAGTCTTAAATGGACCACCATGCCCATGCAGGAATGCACAACTGAGCCACACAGTGGCAACACATGACTTTGGCAATGTTCATTGAGACATGCAAAAAACCAATGATAGAACACAACACCAATCTTGAAGTTAGCTAAAATGTAC
This sequence comes from Ambystoma mexicanum, assembly GCF_040938575.1. Classification (NCBI taxonomy): domain Eukaryota; kingdom Metazoa; phylum Chordata; class Amphibia; order Caudata; family Ambystomatidae; genus Ambystoma; species Ambystoma mexicanum. Next base: position 130,465,047 of record NC_090930.1, read on the forward strand.
TACAACATTATGAACTGACAATGAGAGAAATTAAAAAAATAAAATGTTGATCCAATGAAGAAAAAATAAAATATGTCATGTTGGATGAAAAGTGGGCCATTGCCAATGTCTATTAGAAAAACATAATCCAAATTAAAGAAAACCATTGATCCATGGGAACATTTAAAAAGAAAGTATGTACAGGTCTGTAACTATATACAATGGTAGTACAAATGGTCCATGATCCACAGACAAAAGGAAACCTACAAAAAGTCCTATGAAGAATAAACTATATCCACGAAGTGGAGCAATGTCCATGAACTCCAAAATAAAAGTAGAAACAAAGGAAACCTAACACTAATGAACTATGTACAATGGCGGCGGGCAAGACCAACGGCTCACTCATTGATGTTTGGGGCCAGGGCATCATCGAACTCCACGTTGATGTCCCAGAGGCGGGCCTCTTCCCTGGCCTCCAGGTCTCGCAGGGATGCAGTCATGGCCTGTTCCAACTCCCTGCAAGTTGCCTGGAGGCACTCAGCCCCCCTCAATGCCCTGCGCATGGAGTCCCCCCCCTAACCATAGTGAGCCATGCCTCCTCGGTCCGCACCGAAGACACTCCCAATCCAGGGTCCACCTGCCCCCCAGCCGATGCCTTCCCCTCTGATGTTCATGGCCCTGATCCACGATGCCTCCCACGCTGAGCCTGCCTCTGCCTCCGACGCAGCTGTCTCTGCCAGCACAATGGCATCCGGGATGATCGAATCCACCGGCGCCGTCGTGCACGTGCCCTGCCTGATGATGCCGGCACATCCTCCATCCGCTGGGGTCCAGATGGTGGGATGTCCACCCATGCTGGACCTCTGACTCCCGACTGTGGCAGGGATGGGATCTCCACCAGGCTGGCTGCGTTGGTTGGGGCAGATCCACAGGGGGCCTGGTGGCATCTGCGCCGGAAGACGGCACGGAGAACGACTGGTGTATGGTGTGCACAGAGGAGGAGAGGGCTGCAAGTGTGGCCGACACATGAAGGAAACCCCCGACCATGGACCCTCCCAACTGGGCCACGTTGGCACACAGCTCTTCGTGATGATATGTTTGGTCCCCCCAGGAACAACGCACGGCATCATGAATGTCACGTGTGCGCAACGCGACACCAAACAGGACAGACTCCATCCGGTCACGGGTCCCCTCGTCCACATTTAGAGGAGTGCCAGATGACATGGACATCCCCCCTACCTGCGGACGGGCCTGGGACGGGGCATCCCTGCTGGTGCACGGTGATGCAGTCACAGTGTCAGGGACAGAGACATGCACAGGCACCTCCGCAGCAATCTGTGCTGTCTCCTGCCCCTGGACTGCACCACTTGCACAAGTGGTACCACCCCCACCAGGCCCCATGTGCTGCTCTGTAGCAGCCTCCTCCTCCTCTATGCCCTCCACCAACCTGGATGGCTGTGCACCGTCTACCGCCATTGCAGGATCCTGTGGGGGCTCATCCGCCCCTTCTGCTGCAGCCGTAGTGGCAGACGCGGCACCAGCCCCCTCGCTCCCGGATGATGGTATTTCCTGGGAGGGTGACTGGGCCTTGCATCACCGGCCGGTGGAGGCATCCCTGCCGCTTTCCTCCACAGCACCGTCTCCGCCCTCTTCTTCGCTCGCCGCTGTGTAAAGGGAGACATTGAACACAAGCATCAGGGTACTGAACTATAGTCCCCTAGACACAAAGCAGTGGCACATGAGTGGCACTGTCAAACGTCACTTCCATCATGTCCCTCCACAACACATGGGTCAGTGCAGGCAACACACATACAGGAACAGGCATGGCACATGCAACATACATTGGCATCCATGTCCAAGGCACTGTAGTTGCATCCAACGGTGGGCTGATTCTCACATGCACCATGGGACATGCTAGTTACATGCTCACGGGTCACTGGAGGGTCATGCATTTGGCCCGGTATACCCCTGGACACAGTGGATACAGGGATGACTAGGCCATATCAGTGAATCAACACATCGTCACCAACATGTGTCATGCATCCATGGCACACCCACTACTCAAACACATGGACATGTACATCATGCATGTCCATGACAACAGCACACATCTCTCACACCCCAAACATGTTAAATTACAGACAGTGGCATGCATACATGTGTGCGTTCCGCATGCTACTCCGCATGATGCATTGTTACACATGCACCATCCATGTGGGTCATGCCTGACTGGAATCACATGTGGCACCATCATGTCCCTGCACACACACATCCAAACATGACCCATTTCAAACATTCAGTCAAGAAGCTAACTACCAGCACACTGCAGCATGCCCTTTTTTAAACGTGAGTGCATCCTGAGGATATGGTGGTGAAGCACTGGGCGAATGTGCTCCAGGACCCTCATCTGCTGGTTGGTAAGCTGGCCTCTGCTTCCAAGAGGCGCCGGGCCTTCTTGAGGGTCCTGGATTTGTAGTCCTCCCAGCGCTTCTGGATGTGTTTCAAGTCACGGGGTGCCATCCCCTCTGCATTGATGGCACCCACTATGTCCTTCCAGATCCTCTTCCGTCCTGCTTTGTCGGCACGCGATGGTGTGAAGAGGGCATCATAATGCCCCAGAACTTGCTCCATCAGGATATCAACTTCATTTTCACTGAAGCTGGTAGCCCTCTGCCTCTCTGGATGGGGGTTGCCACTGGTGCCGAGGCAGGTGTGGGTGGGCAACTGGGTCCTGGGGCTGGGCTGTAGAGTAATGGTACTTCAGTCTGGAGTCTTCTGTTCCAGCAGGGGTGGTCACTGCAACTGGATCCCTGCAAATGGCAGATGTGCATGGACCAAATGGCAGGGCATGGTGGCAGCAGGCAGGCAGCAGCAGATGGATTGTGGGAGGCTGCTCGGGTCTCTGGGGGGCGGTAATTCGGCCTTTTGGGCAGGAGCGTGGTCTTCCATGTGTTGTCGCTTGGCCAGCTTGATACAGAGTGATTTGGCACGTGAAAAAACAGCACGTCAGTGTTTAATTAGAGGAAAGGCCCTTAGGGCGTTTCCCTCGCCATGAGTTGAAGGTACCACGTGGGTTTCCATCACTCTGTACGTGCTCTTCGTGGGATGCGGTACGTGAATTCCGAGGGTGCGTGTGGACTTTTCCATGCGTTTTGGCTGGCGCGAGCAAGGTATGTGTATTCCGAGGGGTGCGCGGGGAGTTTTCCACGTGTTTTCGATAGCGCGAGATGGGTACGTGTATTCTGAGGGGTGCACGTGGACTTTTACATGCATTTTCGATAGCACGAGCGGGGTACGTGTATTCTGAGGGGTGCGTGGGGAGTTTTTCACACGTTTTCGAAAACGCGAGAGCGGTACGTGTATTCCAAGGGGTGCGCGTGGACTTTTACACGCGTTTTTGTGCTTGGAGGTGCTGTATGCTGGTCCCCTGGCCTTTGAGCCATGTAGGAGAATTGTGCGATGTTTTTGGCGCACGGGCGGAATTGGGGGCGTTCCTGGCGCTGCTGCAGGGTCGCTGCGCCACTCTGCACCACGGCTGGTTATGGATGTTGAAAACCATGAATATGTTGTGCACTGAAATGGGTTTTGGCACACGCGGCTGGCGTAGACAGCCGCACGCGCACACTGTGCGCAAGCCGCATGTGCCACTTGTGCGCTGATTTCTATGAATTACCTCCTTAGTTGCAAAAACAAGAGTTTAAACACCACGTCAAATCTCAATTTATTGTGGGCCTTAAATCTGAAATAGGCACTTGTATCACTCTATAATGCCGTTTTCTAATGTTAATCTGTTACATTGAAAAAAAAAACGGTTGCATGTCTTTATATCGAAGAAGTTTATAAAGAATGCCCATATATCAAATATTTTATTTTGAAAAATGTTAGTGAATTCACTTTTTTGGGTGGGGAGTCCCACCAACCCCTGTTTCCCACCACTAAAAACCAATCCCAACCATTTCCAAAAAATATTTAACCCTTAACTCCACCCTAAATGCATTCACTATAACATTTTCAATATAAAATATTCGATATATGGGCATTCCATATAAAATATTCGATATAAACACTGTATACCAAAAACATCATCACTGGTTTCGATCCAGAGAGAAACACATGTTCATGCTTTTAAAAAAATGACATTTAAAGTTGGCAGAAATAGTCTTTTTGAATTGTCTTGGCCAACATGAAACCATCTTCATTTTTGTGGAAAGCAGCTCATGCAGGTGGACTCCTTTTGGTAGCACCCGGTTGCTAAATGTTTACATGCGTATAGACTCTGGACACACATTCATAGCACTTCGCAATCCATGGATCAAAATGTGCCCTCAAAAAGCTCCCCCTCTGCCTGGATGAGTCACCCCTGATAACACCTGCCTCCACCTTCCACCCATAAACCTTGTCTTCTCCTGACCAATCACTATCAATACTGTGCATAATTTTAAATATTCCTCATCAATGTGCTTTGTCCTAATTCATTGTAATTGGTATTTGAACAACAATGGAGCATGTTTCAGTGGTGGGACGGAGCGCATGTGGGCTCAGCGGTGGGGAACAGAGGTGGAACATAATACTATAGCAGAAGGTTCAAGGGTAATACACATTGGTGGAGTTACACTGATAAGGGGGAGTAATCCCTGGACAGATTTAAAGATGGAAAGGAGGTAGTTAAATGAGGAGCAGAGGTGCATGATGAGACAAAGATGAAGGAGGAGCAGGGAGTTTGTAAAGTGGATTTGTAGCAAGAATGTAATTACGGGGGGAAAAGGGTAAGAATAAAGTAAGGCTATTTTAGAACAAAACTCCATGTGAAAGAGTAAACGTGTTGAGTGGTATTTGAGAAAAGGACTTATTTTCTTAATGTTAAACAGGTTGAGTCTGGAGAAGTCGAAATGGAGAAGATTCATTTGCGAATTTTAAGTTTGCTGTGAAAAAATAATATTAAGGGTTTGTTGTGACACAAACCAGGCTGAATGTGATTAATTAGCCTTTTATTATTTATAATGAAGACAGCTACATGAGACCCCCAACCATCACTGCTGCACAAATCCAACTGTGCTTTTTGAGCAACAACATTCTCCTGGGGATTCCACGCTCTGGATCCTTATGACATCAGTCTCTTGTACTAAGCGAGAGGTCTTAAAGCAGTGCTGCACCTTAGCATAACAAATACAGAACACATACATAACACACACCCCTCTCTTATCTAAAACAAACCAACATAACCTTTCAATTGCCCTGTAAAAGTTATTAACTTAAATAATAAACACAGGCAAAAGCAGAAAAGCAAACAACAATGAGCAAATAACAATGATAAATAATAATAGTAGTAATAATAAGCTGCATGTGTAAGGATACACAAACCTTGGATATAGGTACCCATTTTTCTTCCTTATTTTAGCAACTCTAGACAAGTTCCATACTTGACCACTTTCTAATCTCACCGCCCCCCGGAACACTTGGGCCACTCTGACCGGATCAGAATACAGAGGATCACCCTTCTTAGGAATAACAGCTCTTCTTATTCTGATCAAATCACCCACCTCAAACATTGTTGACTTCCTAGGAAACTTCTCATTGATTTTCCTAACCCATTTTTCTTTCCATGCTTCCATCCTCATCTTCACCTCATCCACCACTTTATCAGTTTCTCTCGCCCTACCCAACCACGCAGGAAATAACAATGTGTTCCCCTTCCGTCCTCTCATAAACTCAGAGGGACTAACTCTGGTTTCAACACCCAGTGCCATTCGCAAAGCAAACAAACGTTCTTTAACTGCAACCTTACTATCCACACAACATGCACTCGCACCTCTGATTGCCTCCATTATACATCGATTTACTCTCTCAATCGTGCCATTCCCTTGAGGGTAGTACAGTGCAGTCCTTTTGTGTTTTATCCCACACTTGTACAAATATTCCTGAAACAATTTCCCAGTAAATTGTGGACCATTATCTGTGAGTACACTTCTTGGCAGCCCTTCTCTCTCAAAAATCTCCTCCAAAAATCCAACAACACTTTGGCACGTCACATCTCTCATCACTTTGAACTCTGTCCTTCTCGAAAATGAATCTATCAAAGCAATCACAAACCTTCCTCGCCCCTTACCCATATCCACAGGGCCCAGAACATCTATAGCGAGATCCTGCCAAACACCTTTCATTATTCTCGCTTTTCTTACCCGCTGCACCACAGCTGACAGTTTTTTTCCAGATTTGATACATTCACTACACTCACCAACCACCCTTTCGACCTCACGATCAAGACCTGGCACCCAATAGTCAGCTTTTATAATTTCCTTGGTTTTGTAAATACCAATATGACCTTACCAGTCTCCTCCTCAAATTCCCGGGAACAACTAGCTTGTCCCAGTGGTATAACAGCCCATCCTTCACTGACAACTCCAATCTCACTTCCCACAGTGCTCTCTCTTCACCCGGCCACAATCTCTTCTCCGGATATTCTTCTCTGACAAAACCAACAATGCGTTTCCATCTATCATCTGACCGCAATGCCTCGGCCCATTCCTCCTTGTATCACTCTTTCTGTGTTGGCAAACACTGTGTTGTCCACATCCACATATTTTTCCTTCTGCTCTTCATTGGCATCGTCTACTCTCAGTCTGGAAGCATAATCTGACTGCACATTGTTTTTACCCGGTACTACCTCGATATTGTATTTAAGACATTGTAACCTAGTTACCCAGCAGGCAACCCTCCTAGAAAATTTATCAAGTCCCTTGCTTTTGAATATCGCCTTTAAAGGTTTATGATCTGTCTTCAGTGTAAATTCTTGACCCCATACAAAATTTTTGAGTTTTTCAATGTCCCAATGACAGGCTAAGGCTTCTTTCTCTAAGACCGAATAATTCAATTCAGCACTCTTTAACATACGAGAAGCAAGCATGACCACCGACTCGACACCATCAGCACCCTTCTGAGACTTTACAACCCCAATGCCCATTTCGCTGGCATCTACGGAAAGAACAGTCCTCTTTCTGGTGTCATACATAGATAAAGGCTTTGCCATGTCAATTTTTAGTTTTATTTCATCAAACTCTCTGTGACAGTCTCTATCCCACTCAAACTCCACTCCCTTCCTCAACAACACCCTCAGTCTAGTTACTCTATCAGCATAGTTCTCCACAAAACGATTATAAAATTCTATCGTCCCTAGACACTATCTCAATTCAGCCTTATTTCTCAGACCTGCAATCGTTTAATACCATCTACCAAATCTGTTCTTGGTCTCAGGCCCTCCTCTGATATTTCATGACCCAAATATTCCACCGTTTGGGTAGAAAATACACATTTCTCCCCTCGCAGCATTATACCACGATCCTTGAAAATCTTCAATACCACCTCCACTTTTTTTTTTAATTCCTCTTCATTACTCCCACATATAAGTACATCATCTTGAAAACACCAAACATCACTCACTCCCTTTAGTAGCTTGCCCATTACTTTTTGGAAAACTGATGAAGCAGATATCAGCCCAAAAGGCATACGACACAATTGATAAATACCTTCATAAGTGATGAAGGCTGTGATTTTTCGCGATTCAACATCCAAATTCGACTCAATAATTCGCCCATATTTGGGAGGGGGTGGCGGTCGGCTATCACACACCTATTCAATTCCCTCAAGTCTACACAGACCCTTAAATCTCCACTTGATTTTATCACCACCACTACTGGGGAAATCCACTCTACAGCTTTAGCTGGTTCAATAATTCCCGCCTTTTCTAGTTTCTCCAGCTCGTTCCTTACCTCATCTCGCATGGTCACAGGCAAAGGTCTGAGTTTGGCACACACAGGCATGCTCCCATCCTTCAAAACAATTTTGTGCACCATGCCCTTGAGACACCCCACACCATTGTTAAACACTTCCGGGTACCTCTCAATTAGACTGTTAACATCACTTCTCGTCTCGTCAGTCCTTACACTCCCAATGTTCAAAACTTGTTCTTTGCTGTTGGGATCAAGCCTGATACCTAATCGCCTTTGCTCCTTCCATCCAAGTAGGGTCTCCCTCTTCTTCGTAACATACATTCTATCATACGTTGTCCTCCCTTTAATTCTGAAGTGAGCAATTCAACATCCCAACAACTCTATTTTGCCCCCATTGTAGTTTTCAGGATTCTTATTGGATGGGACCAAATCCTCCATTCGACCACACACAATATTTTCATAAGTAGCAGGTGACATTAATGTGATCTTTGAACATGAATCCGCCAGCATTCTCACTTGCTGTCCATTCACCTCAACCCAAGCTGCTGGATGTTCACACTCATCAACCTCAGTACATTTCTTCATATTTACCGTAACTATCTCATTTTCCGACTCCTCACCTTCATCTGATGACCCCACATCACATTCCTGAACAAACATAGTCCCCTTCCCCCCACCAATTCGGTAGTTCTTGGAGCAATTTTCGAAATGCCCCCACCTCTTACATAGATTGCAGTTAGCACTTCTCCCAGGGCATATTGGTGAGGTTGATTAATGATGTGCACTTCCACACCTGAAGCACAATTGGTCATCCCTCTTTGGTCCTCTCTGCGCACCATCCTTCCGAGTAACTTTACTACCCACCTGATTCCCCCCCCCCATCTTACCCTGGATAACATCATTCCTCTTCACGTATTGGTTTTTTGGTTTCTTTTTTTCCCTCATACTATCTTTCTTTTTGTCGCCAACTTTCAGCACCTCAATAGATTGTGAAGGCTTTGTTTCCTTAGGGCCCAATTTCGCCACACATTGCAAAGTATGTTCTATTCTCTTAGCAATACCTATGACCTCCTCCAAACTAGGATCATCTTTCAACCACACTTTCTCACGGATCTTATCATTTGAGCAGTGCAACATAAATTGATCCCTTATATGCTCATCCAAACCCCCACCAAATTTGCAGTTTAAAGATAAGTGCCTAAGTGCAGTTATGTATTCTTCCACGGTCTCCCCATCATGTTGGAATCTCATTCCGAAATGATAGCGCCCAAGGACTGTACTAATCTTTGATTCAAAATGCTTATCAAGTTTCACTAGGGCTGTGTCAAAATCATTTCCCCCAGCTTCCACATCCAGTTCCGCAATGTCAGGGAGCGTCTCAAATCCTCTGGCTCTCGTAACCCAGAAAAGGCATAAGCATGGATACTTTCCTTTCAGTGGACATCCCATTGCCACAAGTTGCCTTCACATAGTGTAAAAAACTGTCTTCCAGGGGCCCCACTTAATCCTGGGTGGGCCTGGGGTAGGCATAAACATTTGCGGGCCCGGAACCCCTGATAAGGCCATATATGCACACAGATAGCTTCAGATGAATAAAAACGGGTGCAGTACAAATTCACAGTTTTATCCTGGTGAGAAAAATATCCTATTTCTTCTCACCTGTGAAAACGTCTTGACAATAAAATAAATTCCAATTTCGCCACACTTTAATAATTACTATTGCAGCTCCATCTTCAGCTGCTGCATTCCCAAGTGGGCCCTGGGCGGGGAGAACTGATAGAAGATACCTTCAACTTCTGTGCTGATTAAATATAATGCGTTGCCTTAATTCATCGCCCTATGAGCGTTGCCATCAGAAGCAGTCAGCCTCACTCGCGCAATGTCCACAAAAGAAACCCCGCCCCAAAATCTCCCGGCACTAACCTCGGAGAAGTGGGACGGAATTTGATCCCACAGGGCAGGCAATCGGCAGTCCGCTGCGCGCAGGCAATCAGCAGTCCACTGGGGGCAGGCAGACAGCAGCCTGCTCAGCGATGAACATCAGGATTGCAGTCCTATCCTTACTCACGTCCGGTTAGCTCCGCACACCGCTGGCAAGCCGGGAAGACTTCACCTCGGCGAACAGAGGTCTGTTTCCTTTTTCTTTGTAATCCGCCTCCGCGCACCGCACACCGCTGGGCAAATTTCCACCTCCGGTGCGGGTCGCTGACAAACAACGACACTGACGGAATGACAGCCCCTCTTAGCCAGCCAGCTTGGGGTTGGGGGTCTCGAAATTGGGATGGGTGCTCCCTCCTTGTCACCTTGATCCCATCCTCGTCGCCAATGTTGTGTCACAAACCAGGCTGAATGTGATTAATTAGCCTTTTATTATTTATAATGAAGACAACTACATGAGACCCCCAACCATCACTGCTGCACACATCCAACTGTCCTTTTTGAGCAACAACATTCTCCTGGGGATTCCACGCTCTGGATCCTTATGACATCAGTCTCTTGTACTAAGCGAGAGGTATTAAAGCAGTTCTGCACCTTAGCATAACAAATACAGAACACATATATAACAGGGTTCAGGTCATAGGGGACGTTGTGAGGATATGAGAGCGAAATGATATGGAGGGAGGAGGAATGGAGCATTAGTAGCAGACCGGTAGATGATTTAAGTCTTAGTAAACAGCATAAAACACAAGAATGCTACCCTATGCTGAAAGGCCTACAGACAATTTGAGATGCATCAAGGAAGGTCTGTGGTAAAGGTGGGATGTAGAAAGAAATCATCAGCAAATAAGTGACAGGAGAAACCAAAGGAGGAGATGAGATTTCCAAGTGAAAACGTGGAGAAGGTCAAGAGTGTGGAAGGAGGGACAAAGCCAGGGGCACTCCTTCTGACTCCAGGAAACTGAGAAAGGTTGATCTTGAAGTTAGGAAGCCAATCCACTGTCTTGGACATCAAGGGGTGGGATTGGTTGAACCATGAACTGTTCCAAGGCTGCTGAGCGGTCAATGAGGGATGGGGATTGAATAGATTAGAACGTGGCGTGAAAGGAAAAGACTGTTTTGAGGGAGTATTAGCAGAAGAACTCAGATTGGAGGCTGTAAGAGAGGTTATTGGTCACAAGGGAACTGGTGAAGTGAGGAACAAAGGAGACGAATAGTAGTTGTATGGGCTGGTCGGGTCACCAGATAGCTCGTTGGGGTTAAATTGAACAGCAGTAATTTCAGATTATGCAGGGGAAGTAGGGCAAGAGGGAGGCTGAAGAGAGGGGAGGAGGTTTGAGTAGGCAAGGAGTGCTAGGGCCTTAATGTATAAACAGGTAAATGCAGGCAGAGGATGAATTGGCTATCTGGTGAGGCGGGTAAGGGAACCAAGGAAGGAAGGAATGTGTACCTTAAAATTGTAAATGACCCATTTATGAAATTGCTCAGTTTATTGTATGGCTTGCACTGTGTTTGCGATGGAGGTGCTGTCCCCATCTCTTATAAATACATACAAAAAGCATCATGTCAGTAGGCACTTATTGATATGCTCATCATATCATATCATATATCACTGCGCCGGATCTCACCGTCCCACATTTTAAGCTCTCAGGATTCCAAACTCACCGAGGTCTCTCTCATTTTACAAAGAGAAAAAACCGAATACAAACCATCCCCAGTTAGGAATGCATAATGACATCTGAACCCTCAGAGGTGAAGTAAGACCTTTCCATTATGTCACTGATAACAGTACCCCTCGCATCATGAAAACAGTTACTCACAGGCTCTTCAGGACAAACAGCCCAGCGAAGGCATGTTGGGATAAACTTCGGATCTTGTTGTTTTGCAAAAAGCTGTAAAAAGAAACATGCATTTATTGAACTCTGTGAATATGTACAAAACCTTTGTTTCTGAAAAGAACATCTCTTGAAGATCAATGCAGGTGCAGTGTTTGGAATAGTCGCCATGGCTACAGGGAAGAAGCAAATACATTTTTTTCTTTTTTTATCACACAGCGTTGTGAACGGAATCAGCTAAAGTGCATCGTTTCTAAGCCCCGACAGCACAGCCGTGGGTGCACAGCCATCAGTGGTGAGTGCTGACTTCTTTACTTGCGGGGTCTAAATCATTCCCACGAAAATGCATAAGCGACCGAGAGTGGTAGGGGAGCCTGAAAAAAACAAGGAAGGCTCAGGGGGCTTTTATAATGGGTTAAAAAGGGGCACTTGCAGCATACTAACTGTGACAAAGTGGGTCAAAAGCCACACAGTTTACATTTGGTTGTGTAGGGTAACAAATGAAAAACATCCAATAGATGCTCAGAGCAATTTCCAATTCATTTTCATGATGGCTTTGCCCATAATATATACCAGTATAAAAACATTTTCATTCTGGCTGTGCCCATACATGTCCCTGCAGGTAGCACCAATACATGTCAGAATGACCAGAAATGAACATGCTTTTGGTAGCTTTGCCAGTAAAATAAATGCCTTGTCGCATTTAGAAAATATGTATAAAATATATCCAGACTAGCGGGCCAATGTAGTCTATTCTAGCTACATCATAACACTCAAGTTAAGTTTACCCTTGATGCCCAGTAAAACTGCAATGCCAAGGGAAGAAAAATAGACTGACTGCACCAATGTAGGCCCATCAAGCCATATAACAATTATGTTTTCTTTAACCCGGATGCCCAGTAAAAAATGCTATGCCAGAGCTACAGTAAGAATATGTGACCACACTGACTACTACAACAATGCAGTCCAGTCTAGCCACGTAATAACACTTATCATGCACACATGATAAGTGTTGTTACGTGGCTAGACTGGACTGCATTACTGCAGCCAATCTGGTTTAGTTTTCTGCCTCTGGAATAGCATTTTATACTGGGTATCATGGGTAAAGCATGCCCTGGAACACTGCCAAGTTGTTTGCTGTAGATGAAGGAGCGCTTGCTGTTTTGACTGGGCTGGCTTGGCGTCTCAACCAAAACAAGTGGGTGGACGCGCCGTCGCGCATTATGGACCAGCCCTTGATAGCCATGTATTCATGTGATGGGCCTCATGCTTCTTGCCTGCATTATCTTCTAAGGGGCATAGGGATATAGGATGCATCTTTTCAGTATGATCTACTCAAACACACTTCTTCCAGTGGGATCTTGCTCTGCATGGGCTTTTTGGCTGATCTGATATTTTTCCTGGTAGCAGGGGCGTTGCTAGGGGGGGGCTAAGGGGGCTATAGCCCCTGATCTTTTGGTTGTAGCCCCGGATAGAATCTCAGGAGCTACAGCCAAAAGACTAGCTAGCCCCCAGTCCCAACAGTTCCGACATCAGCTTAGCCCCGGGTCATTTCCAGACCTAGCAACTCCCCTGCCTGGTAGTATAATGAGATTGCAAAACTGGAAGTATACAAGCAGTGCAACCGAGGGATGGGGTTGAGGAAACCTGGAGTAAATAAGCAATCTCAAACTAGAACTGTACTGGATTGTGTTCAACTGCTAATTTACTAATTGGTTTAGTGCTGACCTATGCTAAGAATTTAAAAGCTGCAAGCATACCGCCATTTTCAAACTGGGAGTATACTGTATTTCTCCGACTGGAGGTATAATGGCATTTTTGCAAACTGGGACTATATCGGTTGTGCATCATTTAAATGGGAGGACACTGGAATTGTGTAATGCTAAACTAGAATTGTGTATACTTGGTTAGTAACCAAAAAGGGAGAATAGTAGGATAAAAAATGTGTACAATAAACTTGGACTTTGTCTCGGGAAGATAGTTTAGTGTCAACATGCTCACCTTGACGACACAGGTGCGATCCCCGGGTCCGCGCTTAGAAACCTCTGGGTATTAAGCACATTATAAATAACCTATCATATCATATATCATATCAAACTACACACATCCTGGGATTGTCTAACTGGCTGTGTCCTAATATTGCCCATATTGCATTTGTATTATTATTTCACAAGGTTGTAGGATACTGGAATAGTATAATATTCTACTTGGAATATACCTGTGTTCTGAAAATTTAATCCTAAATTTGATTGCAAAAGTGTGATTATAATGCAATTGTGCACAATCTCGGATTGTGAAAACTGGCACTATGTGGGGATTACGGAAACTGGTGAAAACTAAGCAGTCAACTAAAATAATCTGTTATTATACAAACTTAAAATATGAATAGATAGAATATTTATAGAGATTGATCAATGCGGAGATATATCACCCATCAGTAGTATGAGGCCGTCCAACTGCAAATAAACTGGGATAGCCAATCAAACTGGAAATGCATGTGTCCAAAGAGGAAGTGTCGAGCTGGGATCATATGGCACTGCCAGTCTGGGAGTGCAATGGCACTGGGCTGACTCACTTTGTAAACTGGGAGTATGCTAAACTTTGAAAGAGTATACTGGTACTCTGAAATCTGGATTATTAAACATTCAGGATCTGTGCAATCCATAATAGGATTCTACAGAGTGAAGTCTATTTCGATACAAACACAATTACACAGAACTCTAAATATTCAGGGAACCGAAAATGAGACATGGGCAATCCAACTCCTGCTCTCCCCCAAAATGAATCCCTTTCACCTGGAAATGAAGCAGCAAACCATGAAGGGAGGTAAATGGTCTGCCCACCAAGCGCTGGAAGCACCTGGTCTATGTGATCTCATGCCAATGAGGGTCCCTTTCTTCCTGATGGAGATTTCCATGAGTTTGACTCTTGCCAGACAGAGGCGTAGCCAGGATTGTCTAACAAGTGGGGCCTGAAGCTAATGTAGTTGGGCCCTCCGCAGTGACATCAACATCTGGAAATGGCCACACATTGCTGCTGAGTGGGCATTTACAGAATTTGGGTCTGCCTTGCCCGTTTAGGCTCTACCCTGTCTACACCTCTGTTGCAAGATAGCTACGGCTATGGATTCAACAATAAGGATGGTTTAATCAGGTGTTTCGATACAAGAAAGTACAGATATCAGTGGCTTCATAGCTCCTGCTGGTGTCCAGTCAACTCGTCGAAAAAAAACTGGTCGACTGCAATTTGTTCGACGCAATTTGGTCGAAAACCAAATGGTCGAATTTTTTTTTTTATTTTTATATTTATTTTTTGGGTTTTCGTTTAGTTAAAAAAGGGGTTTTTAGAGAAAAAAAGGGGGTTGGGGGGGGGACCCCCCCCAAAAAAAAAAAAAAAAAAGGGTTAAAATAAAAAAAAAAAAATTCGACCATTTGGTTTTCGATCAAATTGGTTCGACCATTTGTCTGGTCGACCAATTTTTTTCGACCAAATGACTGGCAACCCTCCTGCTGACACGGCACAATGCTCAGATCTTGTTTTTATAAGTGTATTCAGCATACAACAAGTTATTTCATGTTGATTTCTGTTCCATTTTTATGTTGTTCCTTCCAATCGGTGTCTTCTTGTTTTTTGTCTGTGTTTTGTCTGTCAACCATTTTTCCACTCCCTTAATCTCCCACCTCTGCACAGAAGATCTCAATCCAACTTGTTCCTCACCTCAAACCACTTGTGAACCAGTTCCTTCTCAGATGACCCAAGCTACTCCTCACTGATGACACCCAACAAGGCTGAAACATGTCTGGGGATGCTTGTTGTCTCGTGCAGAAGGGATGTGACCCATCAGTTTGGGCTGGACTGACCCTATGGAGGTAGGATCAAGCCTGATTTGCATATGGTCGATCCCCTTTTGTAACGGCTTGGCAGGTGATAACCGATGGTCTGGAGGGTTGCCCAGAGCAATGCCAGAGGATAAGATTTATTCTAAACCTTCTAGTCATCACCTCTTTTGTTTTACTATTGTCATCCCGAGTGGGGCGGTTATGCCCAGACGTGGGTCCCGTGCTTCCTGGGACTAGAGACTCAAGCTACTCCTCAATGATGAAGCCCAACAGGGCTAAATAATGTCTTGGAACGCTTGTGGTCTTGTGCAGAAGCGATGTGACCTAGCAGTTTCGGCTGGACTGCCTCTTTGGGGGTGGGACCAAACCTGATTTGCATACAGTCTTTCCCCTTTTGTAATGGCTTGGCAGGCAAAGAACGATGGTCTGAAGGGTTGCCCAAAGCAATGGCGGAGGTTAAGATTTTTTCTAAACTTAACAGCGCTACCAGCACATTTACTAGACCGGGTCACTCTGAGTCTGCCGGTAGGGGCACTGAGCGACCAACAAGCCTGACCTGCCAGTAGTTCAGGGCCCTACCGGCAGAAATTTCACTGAAGCACCGGCACTGTTAAGCCGGTCCTGGTGCATCAGTGTTCCCATTCCCATAGAGTGCTATGGGACTCCCTGGAAATGGGAACTTACTGTAGCGCTGCCGCCTGTGATATGCCGGTAACACAGGATGTCAGGCAGCGGAAACGGTAGTGTGAGGTTACCAGCAACCTCGTAATGAGGCCCAGTGTCTTTGTGTCATGATATCTTTATTACAGGACACACAAAGAGCAACATGCCACGAAAAACTCCTCCTGAGACACTTCTAGAGGCCCTCTCTCAGAGAAGATGCCCATGAATATGTCAACCCCTGTTAGGTTTGTGCTCAAAACAAGGTTTCCTTTTTCCCTACCTATTAGGAAACTTGAACAACCTCCACTACCTTCCATTCCTTGGTCAGATATATATATAAATCAAATGTATTGAGGAACTACCTTGTTATTAAGGGTTTTCTGTGATTGGGGTTACTATGCCCCCATTGACCAAAATGGCACACTTCTCTGCATACTGCCAGGTTTTGACAGCAGCAGAAATGGCCTATACCTTCTGAAGGACATATTCCAGAATCCAAGAGTTATTATCACTGATAGGGGAGGCTTAATATAGCAAACGTTTCTGTGAAGTATATGTGCAATGGGACTCCAAAGAGCCTTATCAGGTTTGGACACACAAACCAATGGATCCACAGAAAGACTAAATAAATAATAAAAACAATTCTTTAGATGTTTTGCCTCCACCATATAAGATACCTGGTATCAGATATTACCAGTAGCTGAATACTATTATAATACCGTATTCATTCACTCATCAAGGTTAGTCCATTTTTCTGTACATCTGTTTACCATCCTCTAGGTTCTGCCTTTTTTGGTGCCTGAACTCCAGATACCATTGGTAGACCAACACATACAAGATTTAAACAGGACATATGAAGGCACTTACGTTTTTGGATAATGCTTGGCAACAAACCAAGGAGGCTTCTGATCACCAGCCTGTTGAGGCACTGTCATATCAAGTAGGTGACAAAGTATGGTTGACCTCAAAATACTATGCTAGATGCTTTACACAGGCTAAACTAGTACCAAAGTATTTAGACCATTTAGATTTGAGAAGAAGATGAATGCAGTGGCTTACAGACTTCAGTTACCTACATTACGGACCATACACATCCACTGTGCCATGGCTCCCTCTTGACAACCTTCCTTCCTGGTTATTTTCCTAATCATCAGAAGGTGCCCCCTCCTTTGATTTGGGTTAATGGCAAGGTTGCATTTGATGTACATTTCATTTGAGATTCCCAAACTCCTCGAGGCACCCTACTTATCAGTTATCAACCTTGCGATCAGACTTAGGAATCTGCTCCACAGTACATGCACCTTGGCTGGTATGAAGATTCCAACACCTATGCCCAGAAAACCCTGGCACCATTGGGCACAGGAGAGGGCATGCTGACATGGTGTCATATCTTACCCGGTGACTCTGTTCTCTTGATTCCCAAAACACAATGTCCATGAGTTTGACCAGGATGGCTGCAGCTTCAGATAAGATGTTGGGGACATTTTAAGCATGTGTTCTGATACATGGACATCCAGATATTAGCAGGTTTGTTGCTTGTCCAAGGGCATAGCAATGTACAAGCTCTGATATGTTGGTTTCTCCCTCCTTTCTTCATTTGTTTTTTTGTCATAGGCCATCTGTCTGATACCTTCATCCCTGACTGTGTGCAGATCCCAAGCCAACTTGTTTTTCTCATCGAACCATCAATGAAGGAAGTCCTTTTCAGCTGAGCCTTTTCTTTATCTGTCATATCACCTGCTTCTGAAGTTTGAGTTTTTCTGCCTCTGACCTTTCCACCATTACGTGTAGATACTTCCCAGCAGCACTGCTACCCCTGGTAGCCCTACTAATCTGGGTCACATTATTGGCTGATAGAAATAAAGATTGCATCATTGCGTTGTCATCAACATGAGGTAAGACTGGTATGAGACAGTCTGATTCCAACATTACTACTAGCGCTTTCCGAATCTTCCTTCCCTAGTGTAAGACTACAAAGCCACACTTCCATTAGGATTGCGTCAGAGAGCCACCTGACCACACCAGGTAATCAGGCCCAGACCAGCAGGGTGGAGAACAAAACCACGTGAGAAATATAAGGTAACTGATTGATTGAGAGAAAGAAGTAGAGCAAGTTATAAAGCTGGGGAGCTCGAACCAGGTGGGGAGCCAGAGCCAGCTGAGAAGACAGAGCCAGGTGGGGAGATAGAGCCATCAGAGAAGACAGAGCCAGGTGGGGAGATAGAGCCATCAGAGAAGACAGAGCCAGGTGTTGAGCCAGAGTCAGGTGAGAAGACAGAGCCAGGTGGGGAGATAGAGCCAGCTGAAAAGACAGAGCCAGGTGGGGAGATAGAGCCATCAGAGAAGACAGAGCCAGGTGTGGAGCCAGAGCCAGCTGAGAAGACAGAGCCAGGTGGGGAGATAGAGCCAGCTGATAAAACAGAGCCAGGTGGGGAGATAGAGCCAGCTGAGAAGACAGAGCCAGGTGGGGAGATAGAGCCATCAGAGAAGACAGAGCCAGGTGTTGAGCCAGAGTCAGGTGAGAAGACAGAGCCAGGTGTGGAGCCAGAGCCAGCTGAGAAGACAGAGCCAGGTGGGGAGATAGAGCCATCAGAGAAGACAGAGCCAGGTGGGGGGCCAGAGCCAGCTGAGAAGACAGAGCCAGGTGGGAAGATCGAGATAGCTAATAAAACAGAGCCAGGTGGGGAACCAGAGCCACCTGAGAAGACAGAGCCAGGTGGGGAGAAATAGCCATCTGATAAGACAGAAATATGTGGGGAGCGAGAGCCAGCTGAGAAGGTAGAGCCAAGTGTTCGAGATAGAGCAAACTAAGAAGACAGAGCGAGGTGGGGAGAAATAGCCAGCTGATAAGAAATAACTAGGTGAGGAGCAAGAGCAAGCTGATAAGAAAGAGCTAGGTGGGGAGCAAGAGCCAGCTGAGAAGACAGAGACAGGTGGGCAGATAGAGCCAGCTGGGAACACAAAGCCAGGTGGGGAGATAGAGCCGGCAGATAAGGCAGAGCCAGGTAGGGGGAAAGTGCCAACTAAGAAGACAGAGCCAGGTGGGGAGCCAGAGCGAGCTGAGAAGACAGAGCTAGTTGATAAGACAGAGCCAGGTGGGGAGATGGAACCAGCTGAGAAGACAGAGCCAGGTGGGCGACCTGGGAGCAAACAGAGGCCAAGCAGAGCTGAAAGACCAAGAGGCACCCAGGAGCATAGACCGGCTTCAGATGTAGAGGCACCAGGCAGACATGGCATTGCCTTGCTGGCACAATGGCAAGATGTGTTCTGTTTTCAGCTCCTCATTGTGGCAGTACTTTCACCTGTACACATACTGGCATTGTGTCGGTCAAATATAGTAATTCCCTGGCATTGTGACCAAATGAAGTCACTGCTGCATCACTAACGCCAGACTAAATTACTGGGTTTATGTCATGTCATGTACATATGCCACAAAGAATGCCTCCTGAATAATTATTATCAGATGCTGCTCCCAAACCTGTCTTTTATTGGCTTAAAACCAGCCTCAGAAGTAGGGGTCTAGCAGCCAGTATGGGTCTGGGGATCCGGCCAATGCCAGCCTGCTAACACACACATTTAGACAATGGTCCGGGGGCATGGTCTTCACTGTGGTGTCTAGAGCAGCCTGCAACATGGCCCTTGGCCAATGTAGGGAGTATTGACTCTGTTCATTCTACTCTTAAAGCAGGAGCAAAAAGCTGGTGGGGAGGACACTTCGGGAAAGTACACTGATTTGTCAATGAAACCTACTGCAAAATGGCTGTATTGTACTAACAGGTCATGATGGAAACTGACAAATATTTGCAAAATGAGCAGCACACAAACTCGCAATTATGTGCTAAATGGGCATATTACAAACCAGGCATGATTTGCCGATTGGGCATACCAGTCGCTGTCAACCAACTGCTAAATGGGCATTAAGTAATTTAGTGCTCTAAAAAAATGGTAATATCGATCTAAAATAAATTAACATGGTAGCTGGGTTCAAATGCACATCCATAGAAAACTGGAGAAATAACACCTCTTCATCAAAATGTTGGTGCCTTCTAATGTAATTAGCACCCTGGCTTTCTATGTGGTGCATATCAGGTCTCAGCTGGATGGAAATATAGTTCTCTGCTCAGGCAAGCCACTGTTAGCGCCATCAGAAGAGAGCAGTGACGGCCAGCTACAGTGCATGCATGTGTCGCATCATAAAGGCACCTGAAGCACCAGAACTAGGTGCATCCATTTTTATTAGTGGTTCAGTGTACCTCCCCCCATGAAGAAAAGTGAAAGGTCAGAAGGTGGTGGCTAACGCTTGTTCCTCCCACTGGCTGGCCTTCGACTTATGCATTCTCTGAGAAACCTGAAGGTGTCTCCCTGACTCATACCGAGGGATTTGTCATCCAAGTGGCCAGGACACGGCTATTGCCATTGGATCCAGTTCCTGGGGGTGGACCAGTGTGGGAGGGTCACCTGGATGAGGGATCCTCGGGGAGTGGAGGTCGGACACCGACAAGTGAGATGCGATATTCCCCTTCTTATAACTGTCACACTCTGAGTCCCCAGACTCTTGGCTCCCCTGTTTGTTTCTTGATGTTTTCTTTCTTGTGTTCGCAGGTTTGTCCTTCTTATAGAAGTTCGGTTCTTGTACAGGAATGGGCGTGTCTCCTCCGTTGTCAGTATGCAGGCAGGTAACGTGTAGATGTGATTTTGGGTTCCTGCCGAGGGAGGATACGATGACCCGAAGCGTTCAGTGTTCCAGGAAGGAAGGATTCCAGGAAAGGCCAGGTAGCAAACCAGGAGGAAAAACGAGTCCAGGAAGTTATAAAAGCAGCTTGCACGGCTCTGTGATGTGGAGATGGCGAGGAGCGGCACAGAACAACACACCGGGAAGGAAGGGAAGACTAACCGCAATGGAAGCCAAAGGATTTGGGAAGGCGGGACAAAGGAAAGGAATCAGGGATACAACTTGCCGGAATGAACAGCATGGACAAGCTTAGCGTTGAGACGCGCCGAGCCACAGGGGTGTGTCTCTTTCAAGGAAGTAACAGGCATTACTGGGAGACTAAACCGTGTGTTCCCCACAGCGTCGGCCATCTTGGATGTACAAATGGATGCAATACTACAGTGTTTGATGGACCACGTCGTCCAGAAGGAGCAGAATCAGTGATTCATGACAGCATGCCCCCTTCTAAACTCTGATCCACCCGGTTTGCCTGGATGAGTCAGATGTAATAGCTGCATCAGGCGGGGGGCGTTCCATGTTGGACACTGGTTCCCATGTTCATTTTACTGGGTGGATAACCCTTCCACTCCACCAGCTATTGAAGACGACCTCTCCTATATCTTGAGTCACATATCCTGGAGACCTCAAATTCGATCTGATCGTTGACAAGAACAGGGGGAGGTCGAAGAGCTGTCCTGGTTGACTGGTGGTATGGTTTCAGTAAAGAAGTATGGAAAACAGGATGAATTCTATTCCAGGATTCTGGTAGTCAGAGCCACTGGGTTGATGATTTCATTCACTGTGAATGGTCCGTAGAATCAAGGGGCTAGTTTGTTGGGTCTTAGGTGTTTGGATAATAGTCAAGAAGAAAGACAGACTTTGTCACCGATGGCATAGATAGGGCCAGGTCACCATTTGACATCTGCATGTTTCTTAACGTCCATCCTGGCCTTTTCTAGATTTCCCTTTACATCCTTGTGTAATGTGACTAATCGAGCTATCCAGGAATCGACTGCAGGAACTAGGATGGGGTGAGGCAAGAGTGTGGGCAAACAGATGGATGGAATCCTTGATTGCAAAAGAAGGGACTTGTCTTGGTTGCAGAGTGGTCGGAGTTGTTGTAGGCAAATTCAGCTACTTGGATCAACACTGACCAGTAGTCCTGGACTTTAGATGCAAAACATTGCAAATACTGCTCAAGGGTTTAGTTTAACCTTTCTGTAATGCCATTGGTCTGAGGATGGTATCCATTTGATAAGGCACGTTGAATACCCAACAGCTGTCATAGGTGCTTCCAGAACCTGGAGACATATTGGGGTCCACGATCTGAGATGATTTTGTAAGGAAGGCCATGTAGCCGAAAGATGTGGTTCACGAAAATCCCTGCCATTTCTTATGCTTAAGGTCGCTTGAACAGAGGAGTAAATTGGGCCATCTGGGAAAACAGGTTGATGGTAATCATAATGGTGGTATAACCTTTGAAAGGAGGGAGGTCCACGATAAAATCTGTGGCTATCACCTCCCAGGGTCAGGTTGGCAGAGTAGGTTGATGGAGTAACCCTGCTGGTTTTCTGTTATCATACTTGTTCTGATTGCAAATTGCACATGCCTGTATGTACGAGCGTACATCATCGATCATCCTAGGCCACCAAAAATGTCTCTGGATGGTTTGATAGGTAGCCTTAATACCACGATGCCCGAATGAAATGTGTCATGACAAAGGTTCATTATCTTGGTTCTTATGATCTGAGTAAGAACAACCAATTTCTTGACCTTAAAGAGGTAACCATCCTTGGCAAACATGGACCATTGATTGGTTTCGGAGTATTCCTTCCAGAGGTCCGAAGTCGGGGTCTCAGCCCGTATTTGTCCAATAGCTTGTTGGCCTGGGCTATGAACACTGTGTCTGGAAACATTTTGGGAAAAGTGTGTGCTCTTTCTGGTAAATAATCTGGTCGTCTGGATAGTGCCTCAGCAATTATATTGGATGACCCGGGTACCTGCTGAATGCAGAACTGGTATTCAGCGAAGAAAAAGGGCCAATGGGCTTGACGGCTGTTTCTACATTCAATCGATTGTAGGACCTGCAGATTCCGATGATCAATCCATACCAGTACTGGGAATTTGGCACCCAAGAGGAGATGGCGGTATTTCATAAGGGTTTGTCGAATAGCGAGCAGTTCTTTTTCCAGAACCAAATAGTGTGTCTCACTAGGGTTCAACGTCCAAGCCAAATAGGCAGTGAGGTGTTCTTGATTATCCCCGGATTCTTGTTTTAACACTACCCCGATTACATACTCTGAGGCATTTATTTACACCAGGAAGAGCTTTGTTGTGTCTGGTTGAGCCAGGATGGGTCCTTAAGTGAACTTGATTTTTAACTCCTGAAAGGTGGCTTCTTGAACTGTTGACCAATGAAAGGGAGTGTCTTTCTTTAGTAAAGAAACAATAGGTTGCACAATGGATGAGAATGTCGTAATTAACTTCCTATAGAAGTTAGAAAGTCCCAGAAATGACTGAACTTGTTTAACTGAGTTAGGAGCAAGCCAGGAAAGAATGGTTTTAACCTTGGCTGGATCCATTGCCACTCCTTGGGAACTTAACACGAATCCCAGATAACGGACGGCAGACACATGAAAGATGCATTTCTCGGGTTTGGCCAGCAGATTATGGTCTCGTAAATGTTGCAAAACCAGGGTAACATGTTCCTGATGTAAGACCGGGTTGTTTGAGTAAATCAATATGTCATCCAAGTGGGGGATCACAAAAAGAAATAAAATGTCTGAGAAGACTCAGTCCATAAAGCGCTGGAATCCCGCTGGGGCATTAGCGAGACCAAATGGCATGACTAGATATTCAAAATGTCCAAAAGGTGTTCTGAAGGCAGTTTTCCATTCATCGCCCTCCTTTAAACTGATCAAATGGTAAGCACCCCGTAAGTCCAGCTTGGTGAAAATCACAGCACCACGTAAGGCTTCCAGAATGTCTGAAATGAGTAGTAAAGGATAACGGTTCTTGAGGGTACACTGATTGAGACCTCGGTAATCCAGGCATGGTCGGAGTGCCTTAATGTCCTTTTTGGTCAGGAAGAATAGAGAGGCTCCGGCATGGAACTTGGAAGGACGAATGGTTCCATTTGTTAGATTGGTATCCAAGTAGTCCTATGGTCAGTAGGGAGGTAGGGACTGGGCAATGGCCATTGAAAACACGTCCAAGAATTGATGGTAAATAACAGGTACCTGAGTGATGTTGGAAATGGTGATAAGTTGCTGTTCCGCAATTCTGTTTTCTGTGGATATGGTGTGTAGACTTTTCCAGGAATGACAATATGGAAGGCAAAACTCAGATCCCAGGAATAAAGATCCAGCAGCCCAATTGATGTACGGATTGTGTCTCTACAGCCAGGGCATGCCCAGAACCATTGGGTAATGGGCGGTTTTTATTATATCAAATTGTAGCAACTCCTGGTGATTGTGTATGGAAAGCAAAGGATCTGTGGTTTGTTGAGTTATGGGTCCTAATGATAGTGGTTTCCCATCTATCCCTTCTACCGCCTGGATGACGCCTTTGGATTCTCTCGGGATTTGGTGCTTCAAAGCCCATTTGTGATCCAGGAAGATGCCCATGGCTCCACAATCCACCAAAGCCAGGACGGAATGGGTTTCCTTGTCGGATGTTGACAGGAATACCTGGCGTACCACCAGGGAGTTCTTCGGAAGTGAGTCCAAGGAAAGAGATAATTCGAAGCAAGGACCAGTCTCCCAAAGCTGAGCTCCATTCAAGATCGGGAGCTGGCGTTTTATGAATGTTTCGGAGTGGCTATTGGGCAGTTTCTTACCAGCTGTTTGTCAGAGTCACAATACATACACAGTTCACTGTTGATCCTACGAGTCCTTTCCTGAGAAGTGATCGGTCTCTTTAAGGAGCCCAGTTGCATGGGTTAAGGTTCCGAGGAGATAGATGTGGCTGGCTCTTTGGGACTAGGATATTCTGAAGAGGGTGTCTGTGGAAGAGTCTGTGTCTTTCTTTTATCTGTTTTTCTTTCTTGTATCCTAAAATCGATTTTCAAGGACAAATCTAAAATCGCCTGGAAGGATTCTGGATGGGCCACTCTAGCCAATTCATCTTTGATCTCCTCAAACTCTTAGCTCACCTGTTTGTTTATTGACGTTTTCTTTCTTGTGTTCGCAGGTTTCACCTTTTTTAGAGGAGTTTGGGTCTTGTACAGGAATGGGCGTGTCTCCTCCCTCGCCAGTATGCAGGCAGGTACGTGTAGATGTGATTTTGGGTTCCTGCCGAGGGAGGATACAATGGCCAGGAGCGTTCAGTGTTCCTGGAAGGAAGGATTCCAAGAAAGGCCAGGTAGTAAACCAGGAGGAAAAACAACGAGCTCAGGAAGTTATAGAAGTAGCTCGCACGGCTCTGCGAAGCGGAGATAGCGAGGAGCGGCATGGAACAACACACCGGGAAGGAAGGGAAGACCTACCGCAATGGAAGCCAAAGGATTTGGGAAGGTGGGACAAAGGAAAGGAATCAGGGATACAACTTGCCGGAACGAACAGCACGGACAAGCTTAGCGTTGAGACGCACCAAGCCGTGGCGACGTGTTTCTTTTCAAGGAAGCAACAGGCATATCTGGGAGACTAGACTGTGTGTTTCCCATGGCGTCGGCCATCTTGGATGTACAAATGGATGCAATACTATGGTGTTTGAGGGACCACATCGTCCAGAAGGGGCGGAATCGGTGATTCATGACAATGACACCCTTTCCCCTTCCTACCACGTAGGATACTCAGACACTCTACCCCCGCCCCTCTTTTCTGACACATACACCTTCTTATATTACGAAAGACAACAGACTAATATGAGAGCTGTTCACCTGACATGTCGCAACACTAGGGTCAGGCAAAGTCAGGCAATTGACCAGAACTGCACATACCTTATGGCCCTTTCCCTTCCCCACAAGGATAAAAGGTGGAGAACGAGAGCACACTACAAGCAAGGCAAACCACACAATGAGACAGCTATCCCAGGGCAGCAGTTCAAGAGGTTAAAAGTGTCGAGAACCGAAGGGACGACAAGGAGAGAAGCGAACTGCCTTTTTTGACTCAGATCTACAAAGCCTCCGTAAAAGGAATCCTAAGATCACAAACAAAAGCCAGCGTGAGCTGCAGCAGATGTAAACGGTAGAGGTAGCCCTCCTACAATGATAATCAGGGAATGGAGGGATGCTTGCTACCGTGGTACCATCCTTGACCCTAGAGACAATAAAAGCCAAGCGAGTCAAAGGGAGAACCGATAAGAAACCAAACTGTGTTGAACGAAAGTTGTGAATGGCAAATTAAGGGGAAAACCAGCTGCAGAGGTGTCTGGCACCATGTTGGTGCTCCCCAGATAGACTTTGGTTGATCCCCTATTGATTGAAACTACCGATACCAGAAGGCCCTAGGAGAGCTGCAAGGAAAAGCTCCAAGTCGTCATACTGAGGTCTAGCAAAACTCACTGTACAATTGAAAGTCTTTGACCAGCACATAATTGGGAAGCTAAGGGAGATGAATCCTGCATAGTAGGAAAGGAGAATGAACTGTGTGGTTGCAAGAGTGAACCCAACAGAAGGATGCTGTCAGAAAGGAGCAAAGCATGATGCCCCAATGAATATTGTGTTCACAACAGTGAACCCGATGGAGCGGTGTCCACAGTTGATTGTTTCAATGCACATCAAGATTTGTGAATGCAAAGGGAGAAATCTTTTAATAACATTTGAGAAGGGTCTGAGCCAGGAAGAGGGAGATCTAAGGGTGAAAAGCCATCACCCAACAACTCGTGAATGCAGCAGGTGAAACCTTGTGAATAAAAGCTAAAGTGAACCCGGCAGAGGGAAGCTGCTATTCCAGAGGGGTCTGGGCCCAGAAAAGGGGGATCCAGCCAGGGGTGAAAAGCCATCACCCATTGTACAGAGGGAAGGGAACATTTTGTTTTATTATTTTGAACATATCAGGTCAGCGGAGGCAAGAGACATTTTTGTAGAAAAGAGACTTAACCACTGAAGATCCTGATACCTGAGAACAGAACTGTAGTCTCGTGCTGGGAAAGCGTGAGAGTGTGCTACGTTCAGAAGTCCCAACTTGTCCCATGCTAAACATGTGGGGAAGGGAGACTGCTGACTCTAACATCCCGACTTATCATTTGTGAACACTTATTTATTTCTTGTGAACACTATCCCACACTCTTTTTGTATTTAGTTGTAAGGATCAGTATTTTTTTCTTTTTAGTATAGGCCCTTTTATCAACAAGGTGCCACTAGCAATGCCTTATTATTATTTGATGGTCAACGCTTGCACCCAGCTAAGATTTGGGTTTAGACTAGGCGTTTCTCCAACCTGCATATACAGTTTAATAAAAACCCTTGAACTGTGATCACTTGTGTCTGTCTTTACTGTTGGCACCATGAGTTCCTTACAATTCCCTATATAAGCAAACTACTCTGTGCCCTTTCTGCTCTTAACCTGCACCCAAGACCGCAGCCTCAATCAATCCAGAATCATCAGAGTTAGAGTACTTCAGGGAGCGGTGCAGAGGTGGCACAGGTAGTGGTGACTCAAAGTACATCTTGTGGTGCACTTGCCTCAGTGGGGGCTAGTCAATGAGTTCTGCAATGTATTGGGGACATGATTTGGGACAGGTAAAGAAGAGATCATTTTGGGGCATGTAGTCATCTGAGGGCTTGACTAGTGTAAAGGAGCAGCCATCTGCCCCTGTAGAAAGTCTGGCCCCCATACTACCTGTATGCTGGCAGCCTGAAATTGTGCCATGCTAGACACCAGCAGTTGTGACCTTTCTGCGTCGAATCTTCGAGAAAGGGTATGCACCAAGAAAACCCTATTAGTTGTATTCCTGAAGAGATGACCATCTCTTGGAGGAGATCCCTGAAGGAAAAAGAGAGAAAGAGAAGTTGGTGACATCACAAGAAACGAGTGTGACGCACTGAGAAGAGTGGCTGAAGAAGAGAATGTGTGGACCTTATAGAACGTTATGACAAAGTGAAGAATCAAGTCAACTTTCATATGCAAAACGAAGATTGCATGTGTACAGAGCACTGCAGAAAATGCAAATCGTTCAATACCTGTACAGATGCAGCAACACAAGTAGACAAAGTAATCGTAGAAGCTAGCTATACATAGTGAATAGACTGCAGGCGGAGCTGCCGTTATATAGAAGCTAGACATCGGTGTCACAATTTTAATATCTTTAAACCCATGAAAGGAAGGGCTGAAAGCTGTGTCGCAGCAGAGAATTAGCTGGGAGCATGGAAGAATCGAGAAGGGCTGGCTGGCCTGGTGTCAAGGATGAAGGCAGCAAAGACTGGTTATCTATACTTGAAAGCAGAGAACATGAGACGATGAATCATCCCTTGTTAAGGTGCAAAGAAAGAACACCATGTGTACCAAATGTATTCATTTGAGACAATTAAATGCTGCAAAATGGGCCGAATTGCGGTCACCAGTCACGTGAGCTTAAGATGAAAATACAGTGTATGGGGTTGCTGTTGGTACTCTCGTTCAGAAGAGAATTGCCATAGCATT
Source organism: Ambystoma mexicanum (assembly GCF_040938575.1). NCBI lineage: Eukaryota > Metazoa > Chordata > Amphibia > Caudata > Ambystomatidae > Ambystoma > Ambystoma mexicanum. The sequence goes on from NC_090930.1 coordinate 130,493,322, forward strand.
TCAGTGCTGGACTGCCCATGTGGGCGGGACAAAGACTGATATGCAAATGGGTGTTTGCCATCTGTGAAAGGTACAGTGAGCAAGAAGCAGATGGCTGCGAGCTATCAAAGTGGTTAATAACCACTGAAGAGGTTATCATGCCGTGTTCTTTTGAGAGAGGGGCGCCTGCTACCTTTGTTGTATTTGTGAAAATACAGTTGGGCATACAGTTCCAGAACTATGATAAGCTTGTGCTCGTACTACCTTATATTCTCAGAGATGAGAATATTTGCAAGGCCAAGTTCAAAGACAATCTTCATGGCAGAAGGCATGGGTGATGAGAGATGTTGGGCTAATTGGGTGGGGAGGTGCACTCCAGTCCATCTCCTGATGCCTGCGGTATGAGCGTACGTGCTGCTAGTGAGCCGAATGTTCCAGAAGGACATGAGCATTGCATCCAATTGCAGAGGACCATATAGCAGAGGGCCTTATAGTTTGAGAGCCAATGGAGTAGTGGGTTTCTAAAAAATGATGAAGATGACTTGCACTAGGGGTGGGCATACGTTCTCCACCTGAATGTAGAGACCCAATCACAACCTGACCTCTAATAGAAAGAATACTTAGATGTTCCCCTTGAACCAACCACAACCCCCCGTAGGTGTGTCTTATTTGCCACGTAGTATGACATGATGTATGACAAATTCTTACTATAAAAGTATTGTTTTTTATGAAATGCTTGGCGAGAACGCTCTGTGACGTCTGTTGATGTCCGTTGTAACTCCCTGTTTTAGACAAATGATAATAAAACAGTAAAAGGACTTCTTCCTGAGTTGGTTTGATTATTTGGTGTAAAGAGTTACTCTATGCACCCATCCAGAACATGCATAAAGAGAAGAGTAGTTCCCGATATGGGCAACAATTGTGGGGCCCAGCCCGGCACCGGAACAATACAAGAAGCAAAGAGGCTCTAACACACCAGTGTACAAGCACACCATCAGGACAAGAATATCTAAAAATGTATCCAAGAGTGTGCACGCTTTCACTTTCCAGGCCACCAACAGCACAGTGCACATCTACTAAACCAAGACCCAGTGACTCAAAGTAGTGCTACACAAACACATTCCCAACAATAAACTGAAACAGGTGAGATGCAAATTCATTTTTTGCACTTTTTTTTGCAGTTCAAAGTGACTTTGCACTGCTGACACAAACCCTGATTCATGGAACTGTGCAAAGTGAATTTTTGCAGTGCAAAGTCAGCGCATAGTCATGTTTGCAGTACAAAATGACTTTGCACGGACTTTGCACTGCAAACATACATTGTATGTTGTAGTGCAAAGTCACTTTTCAGCAGTGCAAAGTCACTTTAAACCGTGCAAAACATTCCATGAATCGGTCTTCCATTGTGCAGGAAACACAGAACAAAGAAAAGAGTAGCAGCTAAAAAACAAGAAAGACAATATCAATCTACTCCCCTGAGCGCACTCTTTGTTAGAAAGCATTATAATTAACACACGACCGCGTAGAACGCATCACCATCAACTATCGAAGGTGGATTGCAGGCATTAATGATGTCACTATTGCAGGATGCCCGCTATGTCTCTGTGCTTGGCACAGGTGGGTCAGTGTCCCATCCTCAACAGTGTGATGCTCAAAGAGCGACGGGCACTCTGGAGCCAGCCGCCTTAAAATTGCCACCTACAAAACACTCCCAAGCACCGGTCTCTCGGTATTCCACTCACCAGCCCCAGTCAATACACCACACGTACATTGGCAGCAGGATTCCAACACACAGGGGATGTGTGCCAGCACCTATGCACTGAATTCCTGATTTGGTCACGAGGCAGGGTCGTGTAAAGTGCCCAGCATTTGCGTTATGCATTCTAAGTGGCCTCTGCAAAACAGCAAAACTAGGAAAAACAGGACCCACTGAGGTTTAAGGCCTCTGGCTGGACTAGGAACCAATGAAGGCCCTGGAAATCATTTTCAAAGTGGCCCCAAATTTGATCGAATGCCATTTGATCGAGAGTCAAATGGTCGAAAAAATGGTCGATTTTTTTTTTATTTATTTTTTTATGGGGGGGTTCCCCCCAACCCCCATTTTCTATATTAATTTTTTTTACCAAACAAAACTAAAAAAATATATAAATAAATAAATAAAAAAATTCGACAATTTTTTTTCCGACCATTTGACTTTCGATCAAATGGTCATTCGATCTTTTATTTTCGACCATTTGACCGGACACCCCCCAAATTATACATATTGAGCAAGCTTCCTGTGATAAAATGTGGAAATAAAATGAGTTACCACACAAAAGAGTGTGGAGGCCTACCGGGAAATCTCCAGAGTTCCCTACTGGCCAATCCAGACCTTAATGGGATGCCAAATGTTCTTCACCACAATTCCCATGAAACCTCAGCATTAACTATGTTGGCCAAGAATTATGGGAGTGGTAGTACAAAACTTCTGGAGATCCAGAGCTTGCCTACCTAACTAGATGATGCATCTTTCTGCTGTGAAGAGGCAACAGGTTGAGGGCAGACATCATTTAGGTTAAGAAAGAGTTGACAATGAAATTATCTGGATTAGTTTATAATTAAAACTGTTTTTTTTTATAGCGTGCTTAATACCGAAGTAGTTTCTAAGCGCAGCCCCAGGATTCAAACCTGTCTTGCTTCCAAGACGAGCGCATTACCACTGAGCTATACTACCCGAAGAAGGGTAGAGTGTGTGCATGTGGGCTGCAATGACATTTGAGGCTAGTCAGAGGATTGTGAAATGCAAGCTTTGATCCCCCAAATAAGACTGGTCATGAGTCTCGCATCCACAGAAGCTCTTGACCTTCTGTCCACTGACTGGGTCATTAATACAATGTTGATCACTATGGCTGTTGACAGCACTCTATGTTTCCGCTGACCTCCCCCCCCCCCCAAGCGTTGACTCAGCTAATAATACAATATTGATCGCCATGACTGCTGATAGCACTGCAGGTTTCCATTGACAGATCCCTCAGTGCCAAGGGGAGATGATCTGCTGCCCAACTGCCCAAGAGTGCCTGTCAGTGACTGCCAACCACACATGGGCTTAATTGAGTGCAGAGGACAGCCTGCCACTTCCAAACAAGCTGCCCTTTTGCACTGGAGGCAACCCAGGCTCGGATCTTATCGAGAATTCGCTCAAACAGCCCAGGCGAGGCGTGCACATTGGGTTCAGTATCTCTTGGAAGGTCTCTTACTTACAGAGCTGTCACGTTGGATGAGACCGCAGGGACCGCGCGCAGATCCTGACCCGTGCAGTTAATCGAGCGCTTCCAGCACTCGCACCTTTCTGGGACGTGCTCCAGCACTACAGAGAAAAGCAAATATTGTACTTTATGAATGCATACATTTGTAGACTCCATGCAGACAAGGCATGGGAAACAGGCATGTATTTTTTTTTTATTGTGTTATTGGCTGTTCATACTCAACCTTACACATTTGAACAAAGACAATTAAATACAAAATATTTTCGCATTAAAAAAACATTTTAAAAAACACATACATTCCTACAAAAATCAATTACATATTAAAAACAATCACAAAGTATCACATTATGCAGGAACCTTCTCGCTAATTTTAAAAATCACATTTCCTGCATATACAAATAAGGATGCACACAATTGCTGTTTAATAACACGCTGCGTTGTAATACATCACGTTTCAAAGAACAGAGATTGTGGAAGTATGGGTGGAATGAGAGAGTAGCTAGGATGTGGCAGGCGATATCTACAGCTAACCAAGAGACCTTGCACACTTAGGAATGCTCAGGCTGACCCTGATTCCTCTGCAAACTAGTCTGCATTATCCCTCCAGCAATACACCAGAATCACCAAAGGTATCTTGTAATTGCATCAAAGAGTGAAACTAGCAGGAAAGAAGCAAAAACGGAACATCACCATGCCACTTGAAAGGCCAGCCTGACACACATCATACAAAACAAGAGTCATCCAGCTACTGGAACAGGACTTTTCTCAGCTTCCATTTTGCTTTGTCTGCGGCTAGTGCAGAAACCTACTAGAAACTCATCGCTCTCATAACTATCAACAACAAATGTATGCCTTCCAACAGTTTCCAATCAAAACCACCTGCACCAACATTTCTTATGGATTTTGGTCCCTACGATTGGTAGTCTGTATTCTGCTCACCGCCACCACCGCTGCCAGACTCATGGCACGCCCACAAACGGCACAGAGCAAAGTAGGCGGTGGCAAAGCCAACAAAATGTGAGATTGTATGTCAGATGTAAAGAAAATAATGTGCTACTAATGTTGCAATCCCAATCCTAATTCTAGTTCTACCAATTCTTTGAAAGGTCATGTAACGCTCACCTGACTCCCACGGGGGCGCTGGCCTGGTTCGCGCTGCTGTGACCTCGTCTAAGGTGATGCGCAGGGTTCGGAAGACGGACTGGACCGGGCCCCAGATCTGGCTTGTCTGACTCGCAGAAGTATCCTTCTGTAGGTGAGAATAGGGGGTTAACTGTCTGCGGGGTAATGCAATCGGCCTCCTACTTAACCCTCTCACCCTCCTCAAAACCCTTCTGTGCTTCCCCGTAGCGTCTCACCTTAGGGTCTGGAAGGTCGAGCTCTCCATCCTGCTTCTGATGCAGGGGCACGTTGGTATCCAGTTACGTCACTGGATTTTCGGATGGGAGAGAACCAAACTTGCTTAGCTTTCCAGGTAAGTTTTTCTATAGTGGTTCCCCTTGTGTCCATGCATTAATGTTCTAATGCTAGTGTCTTTTTGCCCATAGGGGCCAGGGTACGGAATGCCGGGGAACAGGCACCGACCCGAGGTGAGCGGTGAAATCCTTGTGGAAATCAGGTGAGTCTTTAATGAGTGTTTTGGTAATGTCTTTTCATTCACTCATTAACGCTGATGTCTTTTTCCCCTTAGGGGCCGGGGTCCAAAAATGCCTGGATGCGGCGCGGACCCAAAATGAAAAGGGAATGACCCAACAGGTAAGTCTTGACATGGAGTTTTAGCTTCCCTTTTCCCTTCTTTCTCTCACCTTTGTTCTTGTCTTTTTCTCCCTAGGCGCGGGGGCGCGACTGCGAATCCGGATGGTCGCTGCTGAACATGGAGGCGCCCTGTAAAGGTGAGTAGAATGCGGCGCTGCAGCGATCGATGCGATGTGCTTTTAAAAATAAATGTCTTCCTTTTCAGGATTGTCAGCGAAATGTCTCTGGGATGCAGATTTAGCAGGTGAGGCCTTTTCCTTCTTCTGTTCTCTTGTTCCCTTCCTTTGCAGGTGATTCAGGATGCTGGCAGGTGTGGCAGAAGTCAAGATGCAGGAGCAGACACGGTGAGCGTCCATCTGCTAGATGCAGAACAATGCGAAGCACGTGTGGCTGATCGGGTGTGGTTTAAATAGCCTTGGAAGAAGTTCCTAGAATGTGTCCTTCCTCCAATCAGGTATGTATCCTTCCCCGACCACGCCCGGGTGGTAAATGAGTCCCACAGGTAAAGTAGTTCCTTTCAGGCCTCAAGGAGGCCGGGGTTCTGCAGCATGGTCTGCATCAGGTAAGTGCACCCAAACACTTTCATAATGAGCCTGGCGCCTGTGGCGCCAGGACTGACGTTTTCTATGAGCCTGGCGCCATAGACGCCAGGACGCTGTCCAAAGGGCCCCTATAAGGGGTTGCTGGGACCTTCCCCGGGGACTTGATGTACGCTTTCGGGGACGCAGGGCCTGAGCCGGCTCCCCGGGAGCGGGCATCGTGACAGCACTCCCCCCCCCAAGGACCCTCCCAAGGTTGTTCCCTCCGGGGGTTTTGGTTTGTTTGGGAAGAGTCAGTGGAATTTCCTGACTAATCGAGGTGCATGCACATGGTCACTGGGTTCCCACGACCTCTCCTGAGGTCCGTACCCCTTCCAATCAATTAGGTAGAAAAGCTTTGACCTAAACATTTTTGAATCTAAAATGTTCTTCACTTCGAATTCGGGTTCCCCATCTATTTGAATAGGTTCTGGAGGTTTGAGTAGTCGGGTTCCGGGGACCACTGGTTTCAGAAGTGACACATGAAAAACAGGGTGAATTCGCATATTAGCTGGTAAATCAAGTTTAACCGCTACTGGGTTAATTATTGCCGTAATAGAATAAGGTCCCAGATATTTTGGGTTAAAAGTTCGAGGCCCTTTGAGCGGTAAATGTCTGGTAGCTAACCATACTTGATCCCCAATCTGATACGGAGGTGCTTCACTCCGATGTAGGTCAGCATTCTCCTTGTATTTTCTCTTGGCTTGTTGTAAATGCGTGGTTGCCTCTTTGAAGGCTCGGGTAATGGTAGAATGCAGATGTTCTACTGCGGGCACTCCGAGGTTCTGAGGTGAGTCGAGGTTTGAGGTTCGAGAGTGATGTCCAAACAAGGTATAAAAAGGACTATGGCCAGTTCCAGAGTGTACCGAATTATTATATGCGTATTCGGCTATCCAAAGAATGTCTTTCCAGTTGCTTTCAGATTGCTGTAACATACACCGTAAGTACTGCTCAAGGGTCTGATTTGTCCTCTCGGTCTGACCATCGGTCTGAGGGTGGTGACTGGTCGATAATCTTACGTCGATTTGTGCCATTTGACAACATTTGCGCCAGAAGTGGGAAATGAATTGGCTTCCCCAGTCAGAGATTAGTATAGATGGGAATCCATGTAGCCGAACAATATTTTCGAGGAAATCTTTGGCTAGGACAGAAGCTGAAGGTAAACCTTTCAAAGGAATGAAGTGGGCCATTTTGGAAAACAAATCCACAATTACCAGAATGGTATTGTATCCCGAACAAGGAGGCAAGTCCGTAATAAAATCCATTGATAGGGTGTGCCAGGGTGCTGGCGGTATGTCTAGAGGTTGAAGGAAACCGGCTGGTCTTTTCTTTTGACCTTTATTTTGGGCGCAAACACCACAGGACATCACAAAAGATTTAACATCTTTTCGCCAAGAGGGCCACCAGAATGGTCGTTTCACCTTTTCCGTTGTCTTGGCAATACCGGGGTGTCCCTCTATTAATGTATCATGATAACCTGAAATAACTAGTTTGTGTAAATCCTTGTGCGGCAGGAATAAGCGTCCTTGGTAATAAGGTAAACCATTATCTATGGTAAAGTCTGATCCCTTTTGTATCCAATAGTGTAGGACTGTAGGGTCCAGGAGTTGTTTCACTCTGACTTGAATGTCTTCAAGCGTCTGTAACGAAGTCATGCCTAGAATTCTCTGTTCGGGAATTATTGGTACTGGTTCTGAGTTTGTATCAGATTCTCCCATTCCAATTCGGGATAAGGCGTCTGCTTTGCTGTTCTTGCAGCCAGGTCGATAGGTAATCACGAAATCAAATTCAGCGAAAAACAAAGCCCATCGGAGCTGCCGTGATGACTGAGCCTTGGCGGTTTTCAAATACTGTAAATTCCGGTGATCAGTGATCACTGTGATGGTATGTCGAGCGCCAAGCAGGTAATGCCGCCAGGCTTTAAAAGCAGACTTTATGGCTAACAGTTCTTTGTCAGTGATTGCGTAATTAATCTCTGGTGCCGAGAATTTTCTGGACCAAAATGCTACGGGATGCAGTTGGTTGGTTTCAGGATCTCTTTGAGACAGAACTGCTCCCATGGCTAGGCTGGATGCGTCAGTTTCGACAACATACGGGAGATCTGGACATGGGTGTTTCAATATAGGTGCGGAGGTAATCTTAGCTTTTAAGTCCTGGAAGGCCTGCTCGGCTTCTTCAGACCATTCAAAACGTTTATTTTTCTTCAAGAGTGCAGTAATGGGTTGTACTATGCGTGAAAATTCCGGGATAAACGTGCGATAGAAATTGGCAAAGCCGAGCATGCTTTGAACCCCTTTTACAGAGCTAGGTGATGGCCATTTGAGGATGGCATCCACTTTTCTTGAGTCCATTCGGACTCCTTTGGGTGTCAGGATGAAACAGAGAAACTCAACTTCTGTGGTATGGAAAACACATTTCTCCAGTTTAGCAAATAGTTTGTGTTGGCGCAGTTTTTCCAGAACTGCCCTAACGTGTTTTCTGTGATCAGATTCCGAAGAGGAGTACACTAGAATGTCATTGATATAGACGACAACACAAACATCGATGAGTTCCCGAAGGACATCATTCATGAAGAATTGGAAGGCAGCAGGAGCATTGCACAACCCGAAAGGCATTACCTGGTATTCGAATAATCCATATTTTGTACGGAAGGCTGTTTTCCATTCGTCGCCTTCTTTTACTCGCACCAGATGATATGCCCCCCGGAGATCTAACTTGGTGTATATGCAAGCGTCCTTCACCTGGTCAAGGAGTTCAGGAATCAGAGGCAGAGTTTTTAACCGTTATCTGGTTCAATGCGCGGTAATCGATACAAGTTCTAAGGTCGCCTTCTTTTTTAGGCACGAAGAACAAAGCCGAGGATGCCGGGGACTTTGACGGGCGAATAAAACCATTGGCGAGGTATTGATCCAAATATTGTCTCAAATGCAGGTTCTCAGGTTCGGTAAGGGCATAAATCCTGCTAGAAGGGGGTTGTGCACCGGGCACCAGATCGATTTGGCAATCGTACGATCGGTGAGGAGGTAACGTGTTGGCCTGTTCCTTTTGGAAGACGTCCTGAAAGTCCTGGTATTCCGGAGGTAATTGCATGGAGGCAGAGGTTACAGATGCTAGATTAATCTTCAGGTTTTCTGGGTAGCATGTTTGTGCACAATCCGGGAAGGTTATTCTCTTAGCTCGCCAATCAATTCGAGGATTATGTGTCTCTAACCAAGGAATTTCAAGAATAACCTGAAACTGTGGAGCCTTGATTACATCAAACACAACTGCCTCCCGATGGCCGTCAGGACCAATAAGAGTCACCCCAGTAGTGGAATGTGTTACCGGTCCAGAGGCAATTTCAGTTCCATCGACTGTGGTGATGACATCTTTGCTGGTTTTAGGACGGAGAGGGAGGTTAATCCTAGAGGCCAATTCACGATCCACATAGTTTCCAATAGCCCCACTATCGATGTATGCCTTTATTGCATGCAACTGCTTAGGCTTTTCTGGATCTACGAGAACCATTGGCACAATGAAATGCGAGGTCTGAGAGTTAGTTTTCAAGCTCGGCAAGCGGATCCCTACGCTTGTCGGGCTGAGTCGTTTCCTGAAACAGAGTCTTCATGGTTTTTATCAGCGGCTCCTACCGCTTTTTGGGGCGGTTTTGCCGGGCAATCTCGTAGAACGTGTCCAGAGTTCCCACAATAAAGACATAATTTTAACTGCCGCCTCCTTTCACGTTCCTTTTGAGTTAAGGGTTCTTTAACCCCTCCAATTTGCATAGGCTCAGAGACTTCAACTCCCTTGGGGTTAGCGTGGGTCTTGACCAACACCCGGGTCTCAAACCTGGACCGATCTGTTTTTCTGTTTTGAAGTCTGTGATCCAATTGGACCACTAAGTCTATATATTCTGTGCATTCTTGGGGCGGATTTACAACTTGGGCCAAAACATCTTTAAGTTCTCCGCGTAGACCTCGATAAAATAACGTGACTCTTTTATCCTCTGGCCATCCCGTTTCCACAATTAGTCTATTAAAGGTTGCAATATAGGATAAGAGGTCCTGATTGCCCTGTCGCAGGGATAGAAGTTCGTCATCCAGAGCCTGCCCCTGAGAGTGTCGAGCAAATAACCTTTCCATGCTTGCTTGAAATCCTTGAAAATCACGGAGAATCGGGTCATCTTGAGTAACCAGTGGAACTGACCAATCGGCAGCGCAGCCGATGAGATATGACAATACAAAGGCTACTTTGGTCTGATCATTAGGGAAGGCCCCAGGTCTGCATAGGAAGTGCAAACGACACTGATTCATGAATACGGCGAATCGTTTGGGGTCCCCAGCAAAGCATTCAGGTGGGGCCAGCGGCATGTTTCCAGGTAGATTAATCTTCACAGGGTTACTGGGAACCACAGGAGCGGGGTTCCCTCCGGAACAGGGTAGAGGAGTTTGTCCAGCTTGACCTTGCAAAAGCTGTCTGGCCAGGTCATCAGTTCTTTCCTTTGATATTATTAATTCCCTCTTGAGGGCATTAGTCTCTTGACGAGCGGCATGTACTTCGGCCCGTAATTCCCCCAGTAATTGGGCCAACTGATCAGTCTCAGAAGTTTCCATAGCGCCTGGGTGGGAATTTGTACGAAGGCTTCGCGTTCTGCAACGCTCACCTGACTCCCACGGGGGTGCTGGCCTGGTTCGCGCTGCTGTGACCTCGTCTAAGGTGATGCGCAGGGTTCGGAAGACGGACTGGACCGGGCCCCAGATCTGGCTTGTCTGACTCGCAGAAGTATCCTTCTGTAGGTGAGAATAAGGGGTTAACTGTCTGCGGGGTAATGCAATCGGCCTCCCACTTACCCCTCTCACCCTCCTCAAAACCCTTCTGTGCTTCCCCGTAGCGTCTCACCTTAGGGTCTGGAAGGACGAGCTCTCCATCCTGCTTCTGATGCAGGGGCGCGTTGGTATCCAGTTACGTCACTGGATTTTCGGATGGGAGAGAACCAAACTTGCTTGGCTTCCAGGTAAGTTTTTCTATAGTGGTTCCCCTTGTGTCCATGCATTAATGTTCTAATGCTAGTGTCTTTTTCCCCATAGGGGCCGGGGTAGGAAATGCCGGGGAACAGGCACCGAACCGAGGTGAGCGGTGAAATCCTTGTGGAAATCAGGTGAGTCTTTAATGAGTGTTTTGGTAATGTCTTTTCATTCACTCATTAACGCTGATGTCTTTTTCCCCTTAGGGGCCGGGGTCCGAAAATGCCTGGATGCGGCGCAGAGACGAAATGAAAAGGGAATGACCCAACAGGTAAGTCTTGACATGGAGTTTTAGCTTCCCTTTTCCCTTCTTTCTCTCACCTTTGTTCTTGTCTTTTTCTCCCTAGGCGCGGGGGCGCGACTGCGAATCCGGATGGTCGCTGCTGAACATGGAGGCGCCCTGTAAAGGTGAGTAGAATGCGGCGCTGCAGCGATCGATGCGATGTGCTTTTAAAAATAAATGTCTTCCTTTTCAGGATTGTCGGCGAAATGTCTCTGGGATGCAGATTTAGCAGGTGAGGCCTTTTCCTTCTTCTGTTCTCTTGTTCCCTTCCTTTGCAGGTGATTCAGGATGCTGGCAGGTGTGGCAGAAGTCAAGATGCAGGAGCAGACACGGTGAGCGTCCAGCTGCTAGATGCAGAACAACGCGAAGCACGTGTGGCTGATCGCGTGTGGTTTAAATAGCCTTGGAAGAATTTCCTAGAATGTGTCCTTCCTCCAATCAGGTATGTATCCTTCCCCGACCACACCCGGGTGGTAAATGAGTCCCACAGGTAAAGTAGTTCCTTTCAGGCCTCAAGGAGGCCGGGGTTCTGCAGCATGGTCTGCATCAGGTAAGTGCACCCAAACACTTTCATAATGAGCCTGGCGCCTATGGCGCCAGGACTGACGTTTTCTATGAGCCTGGCGCCATAGACGCCAGGACGCTGTCCAAAGGGCCCCTATAAGGGGTTGCTGGGAAATTCCCCGGGGACTTGATGTCCGCTTTCGGGGACGCAGGGCCTGAGCCGGCTCCCCGGGAGCGGGCATCGTGACAGGTCAGTAAATTAGGAAGATATCCATTCATACTGGATGCTTAGAAAGAAAGACCGTCAGGGTTGAGGCACATTGGGACAGGTCAGGCTTGTCTGACTTCTCCATAAACAATAATGAAGCTTAATGTCAATGGAATACAACACACTAATAACAGTTAGATGAAGGAAATCAAAAAATAAATCAAGCACATGCATGAATGCTTCAGCCACCTCCATAACCATATTTATTAAACCATTGAATACACAAACCGTCTTATCACATTTCTCTATATTATTGCTCTGGCATAATAGCACTCTCTGTCACATCAACAAATATGTGAACATGAAATTAAGACAACACTAATGACATATGTTTGTTTATGTTTTATGTTTGTTTATGTTTATTTGTTTACATAATACATTGGAAACCTCTTTTGACTTGGTAGTATGGAAATTTCACAAGATACAAATGATATACAAATATATACAAGGTTGATAGTATAAGTTGTTAAATGTGATGTAGAACTTTGTATTACAACACGTTTCGGTCCTCCTAAAAATGTATCAGACCTTCTTCAGAAAACTATTTTTTCCAATGGCAGAAAGCCTGCTCAATTTCTAAAAGCACAGCCACCACATCGGAACCAAGATGAATGTTCAAATGGGACACATGTTTTTTGCGAAAAGGCGGGAGTAAGAGAATGATTAGTGTCTCCCCTCTTATCTTCTATTCTGACGAAAGACGTTGAACCTGGACCGATAGGGAGAATCATAGGTTTGCTAATTATCCTAACTTGTAAAAATGATTCTCATGCAACAGGAGAACCAAAATGAAAGACTTCATTAACCAAATAAAAAAAGATGGTGATAATGCTTCAGTGTGTAGTGCATGTAATTATAGGAGATGTTCTTTTTCACAGACAGGAGGCATTTGTATATGGTTTCCTTGGATAGAGACAGACATTGAAGACTCATAACACCGTTGATCTCATACGCAAAGGTTAAGCAGGATGTGCTTGGAGGCCATGGGGGAATGGATGTCCTCTACTTGGCTGACGCTGAACGGTGAGAAGATGGAGATACTGGTGGTGGGTCCTTCTGATGCTTCTGCATTTTTGTTCCCTCCTTCTTCTGGCACCCCTAACTGGGCTCCTGCACCACCCCTGTGCCTATTGTCAAAGATCTGGGGTGAAATTCATTTCCTCTCTCTATGACTGCCACAGTCAGTTCCATCATTCAGACGAGGCATCTTAAGCTGCGGAAAGTCCTGCCTTTTTTGCCCCCCCCCACTACTGGGCTTCAGTCATCTCCTCATTAGTATTATCATCTCTTGATTACAGCAATGTGTTGCTTCTGGGTCAGCCTGCCTATTTGATTCAGCCCCTTCAAGTCTTACAAAGCCTGGCTGCCCGATTTGCTACTTCCACCCCTTGCCAGGCCCATATCTCCCCTGTGCTATGCTCTCGCCACTGGCTTCCAGTTGCGAAGAGAGAGCAGTTTAAGTCTCTCTGCGTGGTTTTCCGTGACTTACACAGGACCGGGGCAGTCTATTTGCAGGCTAAGTGGCACTTCTATGTACCACGTCGCTCTCTTCGTTCGGCTGAAGCCTTTTTGGTGGAGTTTCCCTGCTTCCAATTATCCCGGGTCGGCCGCTGTGCCTTCTCGGTGGCGGGGGCCATCCTTTGGAACTCTCTCCCCCTGGCCATGCGGAGGATTATTTGGCCTTCAGGAGATCTTTGAAGACCTGTTTGTTCTAGTTTCTCTTCTACTTGCTGGGCAGCACCACGATGCCTTTAGGCGACCATGCACTTTATAAGTGTGGTATGAATAAATACATAAGCTTAAAGGTGAAATAGGATGTTACACTCTGTAGGGATGATTGTTCTAGTAAACAAATATATCTTTGGCTTGATTATTTATTTTGAAGTATATCGTTTGCACTCTCTGTAAAACTATTTTCAAAGTGCAAGTGCTTGAATGCAGAGTTATGGGGGTGATAATATGCAACTTAAAAATAGAGGAATGCATGTGCTCGCCAGACCTCATGATAGTAGGGCAATGTAGCGGCGTCCTCGTCACTGCAGGACCAGGTGTGCCCTAACCCACGTATAAAGAAAAACAGCAAACCAGGCAGCCTCACGCGCAGGTCCTATATTGACTGCTATGCATGACTTGGATTGATGGCGGCCATATTAGACTAGGTTGAAGATCCGATCCGGTGTTCTCGAAAACTAATGTATATTTAAACAAGGTTGACACACCTTTGACTCCACCAAATTACTAAAACAGGGGGCCGCGAAAGTGGAGGGTAGTCTCTGATCTGTGTTGCTCTCCGATTTAAATGCAGGACTCTTAGCTAAATATCCCCTAAGGTGTATTTTCCTAAAGCGCCCTTGGAACTCCCATATGAATCCATAGGGATCGTGTTCAAATCCAAAGGATTCTCTCTAGGACTTCGGATATATAATGACAAATGCATCACCAACATCAAACCCCTACAGAATGTGGTCTTTCAAGGGCGCCGGCCTGTTGCAAGATATTCCAGAACAAAAGCACGTCCAGCAGCGTCAATTGCCTTATTCTAGTGATGCTTAATGATGGCCAATCACCAGATAGTTTCAGCTCTATATAGAAGTCAATAGATCAGCACAACAGTGATCTTATTGTGTTCAGATGGCTGAAGAAAACAAGGCTGGTCCAACAAATCCAGCTCAGCTTTTCTCCAAAAGAAATTTAAATCCAGTTGATTATCGCCCTTCTGTCCTGAATTTCTGGGGTAATTAACTTTTTTATAATTATATAATTATAATGTATTTATTTATTTTCTTTTGGTTATTTCTTAACCTTTAATTTATAATTATAATTGGTTATTTATGACACACTTAATGCCCAGAGGTTTCTAAGGGCAGACCCGGGGATTGAACCTGTGTTGCTCCACGTCGCGCGTTGCCCCTAAGCTATCCTCCCGAGACAACTTGGTCCCCCAAAACGTACTGTTGTGACCATAGTAACTGTTTTCAAGGCTATAAAAAGGGCAGTTTCGATGCCGTGCCATGTCATGGCATAATATGGTGTCAAAACAGGCCATTATTAGAGGGACGTGTGTCTGAGCGCATTTTAGAACCCTACTAACCTTCTACCATACTGACTAAGTGGTTTTCAGACCTCATGAGGGTTGGAGTCACAACAAACGATAATCCTGTGTATCCGTAAGATGGAAATTATTGGCACACATGATGGGAAACTTTTAAGTCTATTTAAGAATATGTTCAATCCAGCGCACACTTACCGCACTCATAGGTCTCTTCTTCTTGTCTTCCCCGGCTGATGCGGTTTCTTTGGATGGCATCAAAGAGCTTCGGCCACCCAGAGTTATCCACTGCAAAAGGGGGAAAAAAGTGGTGGACAATAAGCAACAAAGAGGTTCATTTTCAGGAGGCAGGCAGTTCTTTATTTAATTCAGAGCACTATTTAATTCAAGTGTTGTGCACTGGTTCAACTATACAAAAGGAGGTTGACGATGGCAGCCAGCTCCTTGAAGAGGCTAAATGAGCCTACATTCACCAAGCACTTATTCCGTGCACAACACATGGAAAGTAACTCACAATAAAACATAATTCACTGAAAAAAGAGATGTCAGTAAAAACGAAGAATATGGGTTGACCTGAATGCTCGTGGTGGAAAGCGGCCTTAGACACAACTGGACCAGGGGAACAGGATCTATGCAGCAAAGGTCCACCGATCAATTCTATTCCCAGAAAGACCTCACCTTAGTGCAAGCCCAGAACACAGGTTCACTAGCGCCTCCTTCATTTCTACATGTCCTGCGCTGGCCATCATTAAACAATGTATGTTGGTCATCTCTATGGGGGTCAATACAAGTCATGACTTATCCATTGATGTGTGCATCCTAGGCCAACATCTAACTTTATTCTGATTGAAGTAGAATCAATCTGGGCCTATGGTTTTTGGTCTGTGCCATACTCAATGCTTCACCCCATTTGCCTATGCTTTGTGGGTGCAGCGCCCTCCTAACAGGACTTCAGTGAAGGACAGGCAGAGTGCTTGTAAATTGAGTGCCTGATGGCAGACCAGGTTAAGATATTTTATTACACCAGTAGCAGGATTACTGTTCCAATAAAGTCATTAACGCTCAGAGACTTCTTTGACAAAATACGAGCAGGCACTTTGCATGCAATGTTTGATGGTAAGACTTGAATAAAGCGCCCTCAAAGAGTTCATATGAGGAGGTGTTTTGGGCAGGGAGAGGCAAGAACTGGGTATAAATGGCCATAGAGATTAGCATGGCCATGGGCAGTCAATGGGTGGGCACATAAGCAAACACCTCTAGGGTGTCCTCCTCATCTGCCCTTCCTACCTATCTGAATCCTAATTCAATAGTTTCGGCTTATGGGTGTCGCAAGTAAAAAGACCCATTAACTTCAAGAGTTAATAGTATGGGTACATTATAAAATCTGATTTGATGTGTTGACCATTGGTTTTGTTTGTTTGTTTGTTGCTAATGTGTTCCCCCTTGTTTGAACGTAGGCGTATGGAATAATAGGAAACATGTATGTAAGTTGAGATTGGTACCTTGTATGTTGCTGCATAGCATTTCGACCTGGGGATGAATGTTGAACTGCAGATATTAGATTACAGAAACTTCTTGCTCTTGTGTATTAATCAAATATTCACAATTCCATTTGTTTTTAAAAACATAGACTTTTTAACTTCTATCATTTTCTAAAAATACTGGCACTGCACAATGTTAAAATGCCGGTGCAAATGTCCAGTTTTTAATGTGGCCAGAAGGAGAGGATTTTGGGTGGTTTGAGGGGCTTCCCCACATCTTCATAGTAAAACTTGTTTTGATAATGAGTTGTTCAATGCACAGCTTTAGGATTACAGGGAATAATAATGCATTTTTGGCACAAAATGTCTACAAAACATTTTAACATTGATTTACAGATTGGAAGACGATTGTCCTTAACAATAGGTGCGAGGATGGGGATATAAGACCAGATTGTGCAGGGGCGGTAGAAACATGAACCAGGGACGAGGACAGTAGAGTATGCTATTGGGGCGGTGCAGTGGAGGAAGTGCTACGTTTCAGAATGAAGGAGTGAGGGATAGGTGCTGTGGGGTTGTCATAGAGAGGTAGGGGGAGAGGAGAACAGAGTGATGTAGTGGTGTAGAATGCTATGCCATTGGTTCTTCAGAAAAGAGGAGAGATAGGTTGGATTTAGAGATAGAGTGGGAGTAGTGCAGAGAAGGAAAGGAAGAGTATTCCACATTGAGGGAGCGAGGAGAGGCAGAGAGTGGAAACGAGAGTGAGCATGATGGCAGGAGAGATCGCAAGGAGGTGGCAGGGAGGACGGGGGAGAGTAGGAAGTGAGACGGACCGAAAAGTAGGGTGGGGAATGTCTGTGTATAGCTTTGAATATGATGAGGACAAGTTTATTCTTTGCCCTCTGTTTCATAGATAACCGCCTTACTGATGACCGGCTGGGGAGGTGGAGTTGAAGTCGGGAAGGTTGAAGAGTGTTAGGACAGCAAAGTTAAGGACTTTGTCAAGAGGTGAAAAGGCATAGATGGGAGGCCATAGAGTAGACTGGCACAGTAGTCGGATCGAGAGGGTACTAAAGAGGAGATTAGGTGCTTAGCAGTATTGAAGGGAAGAAGATGTCCTATTTTTCTGCTGTTGAGCAAATTAAGTGTGGTTGCAGTGGCAGATTTGGAGATGAAGAGCGAGAAGTTGTGAGATGGTTCAAAGACGACACAAAGGTTGCGGAGAAAAGCAGAGTAGGGAAGGTAGTCAGGCGAGAAGACTAGAAGAGGGGGAGAGTAAGAGATAGCCTGTATGGAAGGGAAGCAGAGAACTTCAGTCTTAGTGGAGTTGAGCATGAGCGAGGCAGGTGCCATCCAGTAGTTGATGGCAAGAGACACAAATGTTTTACCATTGCATGCCCGTGAGTGTCATCAGTTAAGAGCTGATACAAGAAGTCATAGGAGGGGACTAAGAACAGAGGTATAGAGCGTGAAGAGAAGTGAACACAGGACTGACCCTTGGGCAATACTAACAGTAAAGGGGGTGAGTGGGGAGGTTAGGATGTTCCAGGACACCTGGATGTGTCTGGAGGCAAGATATGAAGCAAACCAAGAGAGGGCATGGTCCCCGATGCCTAGGTGAGATAGTGTTGAGAGAAGGTCCAACTGGTTGATGGTATCGAGAGGTCGAGAAGAATAAGAAGAGATGAACGGTTAGCTTGACGAGCGGCTGAGATGTAGTTGCTGACACTGATGAGAGCTGACTCAGTAGAGTGCAAAGATCAGAAGCCAGTTTGGAGAGGATCCCTTAGGTCGGGTGTGTCATCCACTTGAAAACTATATGCTCTAGGATTTTGGAATAGTGAGATAGAAGAGACATGTGATGAAGGTTGGCAGGACAATAAGGATCTTGGCTAGGTTTCATAAGGATAGGGATGCCATTAGCTTGTAGGATGATGGAAAGGTGGCACTGCTGAGAGAACAGTTGAAAAGGGAAGTAAGATATGGAGCAACACTGAGAGCTATGAGTTTCACTCTGCGTGTTTATAGAGGATTGATGGGGGCACATGAAGGGTTAGCGGGGAGGAGAAGGTCAAGAATCCACCATTTTGAATGGGTGGGCAGAGAGTGGTTAAGGAGAAGAGAGCTAGGTTCAGTGGAGAGAGGGGTGGAGAGAGAGGGAAGGATAATGTCACCAGTGATAATGTAGTGATGAAGAGAGTCAATTAGTTGGGAGAGGTGGTCAATAAATGGACCAGCGGGACCAGGAGGCCGATAAATAGCAGGGGGGTAGGGAGTAAGAGGAATAGGAAGTTTGGAAGATGCAAATAGTCCTACACCACCACTCACCACTCATACCATTTGGGCAGGGAGAGTGAGTCAAGTTGTAGGCAGGGTCGTGAAGGGCATATAAACAATTGGATTCTAGACAAGGCAAAAGTCAGCTTGAGACCCATGAGAGGATCAGATACAGTATTACTGTCGATATGGGATGATTGATTAATCATAGTAGACTCCAACATCAAATCAGCATTAATACTTTTTGATCTATCAGCAGCCTTCAACACAGTCCACCACGAAACAAACATCAAGAGACTCAAAGATATAGGAATCGGAAAAACACTGTTAATCTGGCTAAAGTCCTTCATGACGTAAAGAACAGAAACATTAAGGCTAGCCCCCTTTGGCTCAACACCCCACACAACAACCTGCAAAGCCCCACAAAGCTCATGCCTCTCATCACTGCTATTTAACATCTACATGACCCCGCTCATCAACCACATCAAAGCAATGGGCTCACTTGCTACAACTATGCAGACGACATGCAAATCATCTACAAAATCAGCACCAGCAGAGAACAAGACCCAGCCCTTATTAACTGCCTCACAGAAATAAACCACTGGATGAGTACCAAAAGCCTTAAACTCAACCCAAACAAAACAGAAATCATGATTGTGCCCAATGCCCTGTTCAACCAACACCACATTCTATGGCCTACTGAAATGGGAAAGCAACCAGAACAATCCAAAGTGGTCAGAACTCTTGGAATATTGATGGACAACGAATTAACACTCGAACCGCAAGTCAACCCAGTAATAAAGAAATGTGTCTTCCATCTGCACACAATCAAGAGGATACTACCCTTTTCACCTTCCCATATAAAACATTAGTCGTCATCTCTCTCGACATATCAAGAATAGATTACGGCAACAGCATCTATCTCTGAATGCCAGACTACCGTGCCAAAAAATACAACAAATACAGACTGCAGCAGCAAGACTACTCCTCAGACTCACTAAAAGAGAACACATCACTCCAGCATTTAGAACCCTACATTAGCAACAGTTAAAAAAAAACGGATTGACTTCAAAACACTCTGCATAACACACAGAGCAGTCCACGGTCAAAGAGCAGAATTCATACAATGAAAAATGTCAATCAACAAACTAAACTGAACACTAAGGTACAGCAACGACATTCGCCTCAGGCCTAAACAATACTAAAAGCGATAATTTGGTGGAACAGCTTTCTCCTGTATCACGGCAAAACTCTGGAACCCAATTGCAAAGGAAATACGAACAACAGAAGATCACCTAAAGTTCAAATAATTGCTATAAAAAGGGCTCTTTCATGCACCAAGCTAAATAGGAGGCATCATCGAAGGCAAATTGCCAACACATCACAACAGAAACACCAAAAATAACTGAACCCTGAGGAACTGAAACAGGGCTACCCAAAGAAATCAAGCATTGTACTGCAAATCACAATAGAATAATAACTCAACGGATCAACATAGCCTTGCACAAAAAGACACAGATGACTTCCCAATTACCCTACTAAAAACTCCCCAATACTCTGCATACTTATCCTCAAACACTGAACAAATCATTCTCATGCTTCTGCCACAGAGAAACCACCACAAGCTACAAACACTGCAAACTAAAACAAATACACACAGTTCACCCCATACACACACATATACCAAACAGCACATAACCTCTACCAACCAAAAGCAAACCAGCACACAGTGACTAGTTTTTCTATCCTGAAGCTGCCAACATCAAATCAAAGCTCTCTAGCGCTTTTCCCTCTTGATACCACTAAGCCCTTCCAACTCTCCGTCTTTTCAGATCCGCCAGAGCGCCTGGAGACCATGAAATTGGCAGTGGTGCATGGTATAATCAAAACAACAAAACAATTTAAATAGCAGTATAAAGAGAGTGATCTGTAGAAGCATACTGACATTGAGTCTGCGAAGCAGAGAGGCACAGGGGTAGATGCGAGAAGAGGAAGTGTGATGAAAGTTAGGTTTGAAGGTTTTGTAAATAGAGTAGGTGAGTGAGAAGAGGGGTGGAGTTGAGGAAAACGATGAGAGGGATAGGAACAGAGTTGAAATGATTCCAAGCAGAGGTGAATGAAGAAAGAAGTAGAAAAGAAAGGAAGAGATAGTAAGAGAAGTGTATGGGGAGGGCAGGTCTGAGTAAAAACATAATTTGTACACACAAGCAAGTAGCAGACCCAGCAAAGGAATAGCTCAAAGGCGAACAACAATGAGGCTGGAGGTTGGTCCTTAGCGGTTTGTCCTTTGCTGTGTCACCTAGGGCTGAGGCGCCCCAAAGCAGCAAGTAAAGTACTGGAAGTGGAGAGGGGCATCCAATGTCCGGAAGGAGGGATGGGCCACCAGCCTGCGGCTACAGAGAATGGGAGGACGGTAGATGGGGTCCTAGCCCGGACTCCCAGTTCGTCGCTTGGTGCTGTTGCAGGTGGCTGAGGGGAGCAGGCAGGATGGAGGATGCTGTGCTCAGATTAGTAACAGGAGCCGGTGGGGGAGCCGAGTCAAAGCTTAATTGTTCCCTATGAGCAGAAACTATTGCATTAGGGTACAGCTTGAGAGAAATGGCATATGAGCAGGGATAGAAAGCTTGTAGATGTTGTTTGGCTATTTACCCACCCATTGACTGCACATGGCCACGAAATTCCCTATGGCTATTACCACCCATTTCCTGCCCCTGCCGACCCAAAACACATCCTCCTGTGAGCACTTGAACTAGCTTTTTCAAGCTTTTTCAGCAAGCTTTGCGCTGAAAGTGCCTGTCAGTATTTATTTTTTAAAGCAGTCTTCCGAGAGATAATGGCCCTCATTACAACCTTGGCGGTAAGTTTTCAACTTTACCGCCAAGGCGTAATTTACGTTAACGCCATGGTGGATGGCGGATTTACCGCCCCATTCCAAGCTTGGCGGGTCGGTAAATCCCCATTCACCATGGCCCCTTCCCCATTCCCATTTTTGCCCCATAGGGCATAATGGGAGTGGGGAAGGCGCTAATTACGGCACCGTAAATTACGGTGCCGTAATTAGCACCAAGGCGGTTTAGCGCCTTGCATTTTAACACCTGCTAAAAGCAGGCGTTAAAATGGGAATCGGGCGTTAAGGGTTAACAGCGCCGACGGCGCCGTTAAACCCTTAACGCCTGGGTTGTAATGAGGGACAATGTCTTATTTGGAGCTGCAAATGCGCTGCTGGTGTAATAAAATGTTTACCAGGTCTGCCTTCAGGTACTCGATTTAGAAGCACTATGCGTGTCCTTCACTGAAGTCCAGTTAAAAGCAAGTGCTGGCAAAGCCAACAGTTTTAACTTGTGTAGAAGTACTAGACATTTGCCAGGCACTGCTATTAGATGCCCAGGCTTGGGTCATTTGTGCACCTGCTTCCATCAAAAGCCAGTTAATACCACTATGGCAGTGCCTGGCAAAAAGCCTTTCCCATGCCTACACAAAAGCCACAACTCTTGCCATTGCCAATGCGGTTAACATGTTCCTTTTAAAAACACAGAACATCATTTTCCAAATTGAGGTATTAGGGCATTTTATAAAAATATTTTTTCTTACACCATTTTATTACAGATTACACTACTTTTGATGTCAAATCTGTTTAATTTACCTCTTTCCTTTACTGTTTGTGGGACATTGGAACATACTCGCAAATAGATGTAGAAGACAGATAAGTGAACAGGTTAATAAAAGAATGTCAAAGGTGGGAATAGGGTGGAATGATATCTGACATACACTGTTATATAGGCTCTAGGTTATACTATCCTGGAAATAAGCAGTTGTACTGGAAATGAGGCAGTAAAGTTAAGGAGGTAAGAATATCTAATTGTGCATTGAAAGTAATGTGGGGAGTAAAAATAAAGATATGTTAAATAAATATCAAAATAACTAAATTCACCTGAAGTTTCACAAAAAACCAATTCAGTTCAAATATTTATATATTTGTTTTAAAAATAGGTTTGTGTTTTTCATGGATTTCCTTGAAACATGTGAGGGAACTGCATACACACACTCAGCCCTCCTTTATCTGCTTCCAACCTTTCCCATTTATTGAGATCTACTCCCAGAGTGGTTAGAAACCCCATACACACAGGCACCATTCTACAACTCTTCCATCTGCCCCTTCTGCTTTCAATCCTACTGGCCTTGGCTAGAATTGCTTTTCTTTTTGTTTTGAGATATTTTAAGATTTTTTTTCTTAAATAGTAAAGTCAGGTTTTTTTTTTTTTTTTGCTTACTCCATTTCTAGCCAAATCATTGTCAGCAAGTTATGTTTTACTCTCTTTCCAGTCTTATTTTTTGCAGAAGCGTTCGATCAGATAGTTACCACAGTTCTCCTCGTCGGCTCCATTCTCGCAGTCCTGAATCCCGTTGCAGTGCAGGAGCTGGGGCAGGCAGACGGACAGGTTCCCACAGGGGAACTGCCCAAGAGGACACGCACCACTGTCCAGGCTGGTGGGGATCATGAAGGACTCTGCCAAGAAAAAGGAAGGCAAGTGTCAGACAGACCAACATCTAAATAGGGTTTGGAGCTGGAAACTTAATTTCTCATTCAAGCTAGGGACATTAGGTCCACTGTGTTCCAAATAAAGGTACTGTGCCCTGGAAACAAAGACTTTGGCCAAGAACCTTGGATCCAGGAAAATAGCAGAGTTGGTTAATTCAAATATCTACTCTCTACAGGTCTAAAATCGAGCCCCACTGGGCTGTTGCAAAATATAAAGTTATGCACAGTGTTACACTGTTGGAAGAGTGAGGAAACACAAATGAATAGTCTGTAGAATTGCCATGGTCCAGTTAATGTTTAGAGTACCTATTATGACGCCGACAAGGTGGGTAAGAGCTGATATCCTTTGATCAGAGATAAGTAAACCGGTACAAGGAGCAGCAACCATCAGCCTCCCATCCACCTCAACTCATCAACTGCCTCTATGTGGAATGTGGAACTCCTTACATCTCATTCCACATTCCATGGAGCGAGCACTATGCAACACACTTCTCTTCCTTTATAGGCCCCTTCTCAAGCCCACACTACCAACTACCACACTTCACAACTCTCCCCACGTGCTTGGGCGGATAGCTCAGGGGTTACGTGCTCGCCTTGGAAGCTAGCCGACACGGAGCACCACAGGTTTGATCCCCAGGTGTGAGCTTAGAAACCTCTGGGTATTAAGCGCGTTATAAATAACCTATCATTTCATATAATTTCCATAGCTTCCCTCCTTCGATTCGCACGGCACCTCTCATGATCCGTTCTGCCCTCGTGGGTGTGCTCCACAAACGTTCCCCTTTTCTCCTCACCACGGCTTTTCTCACATGCACCAAATCCCCCACCTTAACCTCTCTCTCCCGAATCCCTTTCTTCCAATCTCTCCTCGACTCCACTTCAAACTTGGTTACCGACTCCCTTCTTCTCACTTCCTCCACATCAATCACTACATCCTGTTCTCATTTCATCCATGGAGGCCTCACCATAGTGTACCCTTAACTCCCTTGCATTGGTTCAAATGGTGTCCTCCCCATCACAGCATGAGGTGAATTTCTCAGTGCCTTTTCGCTCTCCACAACCGCACTCTTTTTATCCAGTCCACATACATCCGCCATTCGTATTGAATCCATGATGCATCCGTCTACCCTTTCCATCCATTCCAATGGTCTTTGAATGATATAGTACCGTTCTCTTGTGACTAATACCACACTTTACAAAATACAAAACAAACGTTATATCATCCTACTTACGAATTGGGTGCCATTGTCCATAAGAATACTAACAGGATACCATTCATGCCCGAATAAAGCCGCTAAGACTTTTATCACCATGTCTACACGTGTCACCTTCATGAATGTAATCTCTACCCACTTTGATAGCAGCTCCACTAGAACTACCACAAATTCCTACCAGTGACTTTCTCAAACTCACCGGTCCTAAAACATCCATGCCCAGCTCTTTCCACACCGCTCTTTACCTCCACCAAAGGACAAGCCCTCACACTCAAACATTTTCCCCATGTTTCAAATTCCACACATCCTTTCAATCTCCTTTCCACAGCTCCATCAAAATGTGACCAACAGTAGTCCTCCCTAAGAACTGCCTTACTCCTCGTCACTTCAATATGTCCCTTGTGAGGAAGCTCAATTAGCCATCCTCGTAACTCCACAGGCACCACCACACGCTCCAACCTGTATAACAGTCTGCCCTCCAAACTTAACTCATCATTGATCTTCCAATAACTTCTCATTTCTCCTGTTATCGTCCCCTTTGCAGGCCACTAGTCCTCCATTTATGCTTCTACCTGACACACAGCTTCATCTCTCTTAACCATCTCCACACACTCTTCATGTCCAATGACTCCTTCATGAGTCACATACATCTGTTCCATCCATTCCGCTTCCACACCCACATCAGAAATAAATAATCCCGATAGATGGTCAGCAAAAACACTTTTTCCGCCCAGCTATTTCCACACTAAAGCTGTGACACTGCATTCACGTTACGCAACCAACTATATGACGAGATACCTTATTTAGTACTTTCCACTCAAAAGTTGCTTTCAAAGATCTGTGGTCTTATTAAAAAATCCGAACTCCCCACACAAACGTGCACAATCTTTCAACATCCCAGGACACACTAAAGCTTCTTTTTCTATGACTGAATATCTTTTCTCAGGCCCCTTTAACATCCCAGATGCTTGTGCAATTCCAACTTCTTCACCATCCTGTTGCATCTGTAACAATACTGCACCCAGGCCAAAATCACCGGCATCAACAGAGATGATTGTCTTCAACCTAGTATCAAACTGCCTTAGGTATTGTGTCATGTTAATTTCTCTTTTTATTCCATCAAATTATCTTTTCTATTCCTTGTTCCAATAAACTCCTCACCTTTTTCTTTAAAAGAAAAGAGTGCTCATGTTATACACCTTATCTGCAAAAATGTTTATGAATTTCTGGTAAAATTCAGCAACACCCAAAAAGGATCTTGAATCTCCCTTACTCAGTGGCACCACTACCATCCGTATCTCCTCCGCCAACTCCCGTTTTAGTGTCACCCCTATGCTAGAGACTTTATGACCCAAATATTTCACAAATGCCTTCATGACCATGCACATCTCTCTTTTTAAATTCATGCCTCTCTCTTCCAAAGTATTCAAAACCTGTTCTGATATCACATCATGCTCCTCTACGGTGTCCCCACAAGCCAGGATGTCACCCTGAATGCAATGAACTCCACTCATTCCACTAAATAACGTATACATTGTTTTCTGGAAACACAAACAAAGCCAATATTAAACCAAATGCCATACATTTAAACCAGGATACTGCTTCATGGGTCACAAGTGCTGTAGAAACCCTACATTCTCGATGTAATTCCACGTGAGGATATGAAAATGCTAGTTCTAACTTCCTGAATATTTTCCCCTTGTCAATTAAACATAATATTCCTGACATATTAGATAGTGTATGCCTCTCAATCCCCACACACTTATTCAGTTATCGCAAATCCACACCTATTCTAATAGCGCTGTTCGTTTTTTGAGCTACGACCAAAGGTGATGTCCACTCAACTGCTCCTGCTCTCTCTATGATCCCTTGGGTACACAACTTTCCCAACTCCTCTGATACCACACCTCTCAAATTTAGTGGAACATGTCACAACCTTGCTGCAACAGGCACGCTATTTTCTTTGAGTTTTATTGGATAGACAAACGCTTGGAGTACTACACACTGGTTGTCCATGATAACATTGAAAACAAAATGCCAGAGGGAGAAGAAAAAGAACATTATTTTACCAAAAATAACTTTTGATTTTGTCTCCCCCGGACATTTCTTGCAACCCGGTCCCACCAACCCCCTTACTTACCTTCTAGCGGCACACAGGGAAGTGTGCTGCTGCCTCCACCATACATCTCCAATGCCGGTTCCCTTCACGCAATTGGATGGGAAATGGTGCTGCAGTGTTGTTTCCTTTTTTATACATTTCTTTTTTTTTTTACTTTGCCTGTCCTCCGCTTTCCTTTTTATGGATGTGGTGGACACCCTGCAACCCCCGGTCTCCTTGATTGACATTTTTTTCATTTTTTTTTTTCACTGCCGTATTCGGCATTTTCTTCCATTCGTTTTTTCCCCGACGTTTTAAAGGGATTCCCTACTCGCTAGTAACTCCACAACCTGATTCAAAACAACCTCCAGAATGGGTATAGAATGAGATAAAGCAACTAGGTATGGTGAAGAAATGAAGCCGAAATCTACGTATTCACCAGGAATGTGTCTACATGGTCTATCTGTAGTATTTAATGGGGAATAAGCACTATTGTCATCCTGTGACACTCGTACCAGTTGAATACAACAGAAGAAATATGCCCATAATGTCAGCGAGAGGAGTTCCATAATTGAGCAACTACCACAGAAAAGGAATGCCCTCCCACCTGGGAAAGTCTGAACCAAGGAACCAGACTCTGCAGGGCAGAAGAAGAGCGCAGATGTTGGGAGGGAACATACTTTATGAATTTTGCCTGCAGATATTCTGTCCCCGTTTTATAGAATGCCCATTGGACAAGGCAGAGGGCCTTAAACTTTACCTGTTTAACCACAGAAAGCCAGTATAAAGTATGCAGATGAGAGAAGCTGAATAAAACCAGGCAGCACCAGTGGCCAACCTGGCTGCAGTGTTTTGCAGGATTTGTACACACTGGAGTAAAAGATAAAAGAAAATGGGTTGCTCCATGAAAAGTGAATTACAATAATCCATAACACTAAATGTAAGTGAAGATACTACCATAGGATGAAGAGGAGAAGTACGGTAGGGCAAAACTTTACGCAGAATGCAAAGTTTAAAATGAACTGACTGGCATACAGCACTGACCTGAGCCTTCATAGAAAATGAAGTGGCAAGCTTACCACCCAGATTTTTAACCACTATGGATGGAGATGGCAAGAGACAAGTTCATCCGACAAGAAGGCAGAGGACCAACCTGAGGACTCGGTGGGGGGGGGGGGTTAGAGCCAGCAATAACGACCTCCATTTTGTCTCTGTTGAGACTGAGCCAATTTCTGCCCATCCAAGAATGGACAGCAGACAAACATTTACGACACCACTCAGTCTTGGCAAGTAGAGAAAGGTCAAGCAGGCACCAGGATTGGAGTGTCATCTGCATAGGAAAAACACCAAAACCTAGAAGAGTGAATCAACTAAAAAAGAGGGTGGATATAAAGATTGAAGAGAAGAGGAGAAATGGCTGAGCCCTGTGGGACACCACAGTTGAGGGGCCTAGCAGGTGAGAAAAAAGGAGAAAGAAAAAGAGACAAAGAGCGTTCCAGAAGGAAGGGCCCCAACCAGTCAAGGGCCGGGCCACAAACCCCAGCAGATGAAAGCCTCTCCAGGAGGATGCCATGGTCTACAGTGTCAAAAGCAGTGGTGAGGTCAGCAGGATCAGGGCGCCAACACCACCGTAGTCAACAATCTGGGCCAGGTCATCAACTGCCAACACCAGGACCGATTCTGTGTCCCGGCCAGAACGAAAGCTGGACTGGAAAGGGTCAAGAAAACCAGAGTCCTCCAAGAAAGAACAGAGGAGAGGGGTAATCAGAGCTTGCGCAGTTTGGTATGATATGGCATTTATAACGCGCCTGTACACAAGTGTTTCAAGTGTATTTGCAGTAACAATCTCGGGAGGATAGCTCAGGGGCAACGTGCTCGCCTTGGAAGCAAGGCGACACGCCACAACACAGGTTCGACACAAGGGTCCGCGCTTAGAAACCTCTGGGTATTAAGCGTGTTATAAATAACCTATCATATCATATCATATCATAACAAAGTATCACCCTTCCTCTGCAGTACGAAAGCTTCCCCCTTCTTGACCAGTAAGAAAGCACCCCCTTCACCTTGATTTGCCATGTGTTCCCCACTTTAAGCGCTGCCTCAAGGTTTGTTCGTGATTTGTAGTGCTGGGTTAGGGTGAGGTGCACTGGGGGGACTGGACATGGTGATGCTTATATGCAAGGGTAGCCGGTGTGTAGCCGGGGTCTACATGTTTATCATATGGTCCGCATGCCTGGACTGGAGCACTCAGAACCTGCTGTATCACTTTACACATGAGACATGTGCTCATGTGAGGAACATACAACTAAATGTGAGAGCACACACGGAGCCCAGAGCTGGATGCTGCACTCTCTCTAAACCGCTACAAGGGGCCTGGGCAGAAACCCAAGTCCTTAGCGACCTGTGCCATTAGGACCTTATTCCTAGCCTTTTCCAATGGGGTTTTGCCATTATAAAACGCTTCTGTGAATTAGGCCGATATGCGCGGTCTCCCATGTACTAAGCTCAAAGCGTGCGTTGCATCACTCTCCTGCCTCTTTCCTTTCCTCTTAATATCTATTTTTGTGTGTAGAGAATTAATACTGTATTTCCCCAAAGGGATGAATCGCAGCCGAGTCCTTAATACGCGCAAACAATGAGCTATTTGGATGAAATGGATGAGGTTTCGAATGGGGGGTGGGTGGGTGAGGGCAAATGGGTGGAGGGAAGGGGCAAAGTTAATAAGAGGCAAAAAAAGGGATAGTGGAGGGCCTTGCTGAATAATGGGAAGGATTCTGCGGTGAGTGAAAGGGGGGTGGGGGCAGTGAAGGGTGCAGGGAGTGACTGGAGGAGATTCTGCATAGTTGCCAACATGATCCATTCCAATCTGTAAGTGCTTATGCAATAATGTGTTTTTTCTTTACATTCTGTCACTTGTAGTCCAAGTTGTAGAATGGGAAAAGTGAAACTACAAGTCCCATAATGCAAAGGAAAACACAGGACTGGATAAGCACCTACAGAATGGATTAGATCATGCTGGCAACTATGATTCTGCATGCATGGAAGGAGATGCTCAGCGATAAGGGCGATAGGGAGGGGTAGAATGGGGAGGGTCCATTGCCAGCTTAGAGTTGATCAGGAGGTTGAGGCCATCAGGACTGCCATGGTGGTGGTTGGGCACACTTTGCGTTTCGGTAACATTGAGAGGCAGGCCTGTGCCCATGAAAGTTCACAGGCTGAACTCTCTGCAGGGCTGACTCAAGCTTCCAACTTACAGCAGACAATAAACTATCATTTGTTTATTTATTTTTATTTATTTATTTGGATTTATCAAGCGCCCAGTGGCCCGGAGGCATTGTGGCGCAGTTACAGAATATTCAACTTAGTGCATGTTATAAACATACATCATTCATTTTGGTAACTTGTTATTTACACTGCTACAAAATGGCATACTTTGCGCTTCAGTGTGGTGGTTTCCGCAGTACTGAAGTCAACGTTGTATAACGTATTCCATTGGTGTGATGGGTAATAGTAGTAATAATAATAATAATTAGCATTTATATAGCGCTACGAACCCTCAGGCACATGAGCGGTGGTTATTATTACCCACGGTGTGAAGTGCTGAGTATTGTTAGGTTATTGTAAAAGTACCTTTATTACTGAACATTCTGAGACCATCAACTTTGACAAATGAAAGTTGAAATCCTTACTTTAAATCTGATTATTTAAAAGCTGAAAGAAACCGTAGAAAAAGGTCAACGCAAGTACTTCAGAAAGACTTCCATGTGCGTACATTAACAGCAACAGAGATGGACTTTAACCCTGCGGAGAATGATAAAATGAGTACCATAAAAAATGTACTAAGTTAAAAAAAGGAGATTTCATCACAGGCCACCATCTGGGAAGATCTGGTGAGGCTGGGAAAAAATAGTTACATGGGAGTGTTTCCTTACCTTTTCTGGAAAAAACATGCTCAGATTTTCATGCTCTTGCCAACTTCAATCACAACCTCTAAGATAGGATTTTGGAGAGGATAGTCTTCACCCTGTTGGCAGAATGTCTGTTAGAGTCCACCTTTTTCATTCGCAAACTGGCAGTAGAGCCGGTGGTGGACCGCTGTCTGTCGCGCTGTGTGACTTGGTTAGAGCCGGTGGTGGACCGCTGTCTGACGTGCTGTGTGACTTGGTTAGAGCCGGTGGTGGACCACTGTTTGTCGTGCTGTGTGACTTGGTTAGAGCTGGTGGTGGACCACTGTCTGTTGTGCTGTGTGACTTGGTTAGAGCCGGTGGTGGACCGTTGTCTGTCGTGCTGCGTGACTTGGTTAGAGCCGGTGGTGGACCATTGTCTGTCGTGCTGCGTGACTTGGTTAGAGCCGGTGGTGGACCGCTGTCTGTTGCGCTGTGTTACTTGGTTAGAGCCGGTGGTGGACCGCTGTCTGTCGTGCTGTGTGACTTGGCTAGGGCTGGTGGTGGACCGCTGTCTGTCGTGCTGTGTGACTTGGTTAGAGCTGGTGGTGGACCGTTGTTTGTCGTGCTGTGTGACTTGGTTAGAGCCGGTGGTGGACCGCTGTCTGTCGCGCTGTGTGTGTTGGTTAGAGCCGGTGGTGGACCTTTGTCTGTCGTGCTGTGTGACTTGAGCGATTTTCTTCCAGCCATGAACAGATGCTGTATTTCGGTTGTTGTGATGCCAGTACTATTAGCTGCATTTGACAGCACTGATCATGGGAAGGGTACGGGGGAGTGTTTCACTCTTCTCTGGACCCAGGTGGAGAGTGAAGGACCTCTTCTTGAATGGATGTCCTCCTTAATGCAGGGGAGGGCACAGCATGTGATAATTGGCTTTGATGTGTCACCTTAGCGGGGCCCCATCCATTACGAGTGTCAGGTTCTAGACCAGAGGTCTTCAAACTGTGGGGTGCGCCCGCAGGGGAGCACGGCCGCATCCCAGGGGGTGTGTGAGAGCCCAGTATGAAATGTTTAAAAAAAAATGTTTTAGATCGGAGGTATTGGGCAGGGGTGACTTACGTGGTCGGACTGGAGCATAAAACTGTCTCAGGCACCAATGAAAAAGTGGCCTGCAGTTGCAAATGGATATTCATGCTTTTAGCCACAGACTGTTTGAATAGTGCCCAAGGGGGTGTTTTTTGTTAAAATGTAAGCACATTGTGATATTTAAAGAATATTTATTCAGCAACAATGGTCAAAACTACTAGCTGCATAGTGAAGTAACTCATCAAACTGGCCACATTGGCCAGAAAGGTGGCCCATTTTGACTGGCCCACGCTAGCATTTTGCATTTTTGGTACGGGCATCTCCTATTGCCCTATAGGCCAGTTTGAGCCTGGCAGCTCATCCATAATGGCCGAGGGGGCGTCCACCCAGTGGCCCCCTCACACATTATGGAGGAGCCGAGGAGCCAGGCCAGTGAAACACTGAGCAATCCCTCAGCTGCTTTTTCCAGCTGAGGGAGTGCTCCTGGGCTGGCTGAACTGTCAAAGGGAACACTGTTTCCCTTCGACAGTTCCGTTCAGATAGCTCATTGGAAATGCTGGCTGGGACACTGCATGTCTGTAGGGGAGAGGGGGTGCTCCAGCGCCTCCTCGCACATACAGACAGAGCAGCCTGGAGCAGGGCATTTCAGCACCCATGAGCAGGCCCCTGCAGAAGGTACGTTTATGTTCATTTATTTCTTATTTAAATATGTGTATGGATGTGTGCATGCTTGTGTTATGAGTGAGTGCATGGTGACGGGTGCTTGTATGAATGATAGAGTGATTTCTGTGTGAGTATGTGTTTGTTTTGGTCCATTGAGCTGATTTTGGCGAGTGGGGTGTAGAGGGTTGTATACAAGCACATTCCCCCTACACACCAGCCAAAATCAGCTCTCCTTCTGAGGGGCTGTGGAGCCCAGGGGACAGGGATGGTATTTTTTTTACTGGATATCTTTCATAGATGTCCAGTCAAAAATACCATGCTTTCCCCCTTGGGCCCCCAGCGCCTTGCATACACATACTCATGTTGATTGTGTTAGGCACTGTGGGGCCCAGGGGACAGGGATGGTATAATTTTACTGGACACCTATTTTAGATGTCCAGTAAAAAAATATCATGCCTGCCCCAATGGGCCCCCCAGCGCCAATTGAAAACTGTTTGGCTGTTTACCCATTTTTTTTAATGTATGCTCTACAATGCAACTTTTTAACCCAGCATTTCAAAAACAATTCACGGGGAGAAAACACCCCAAACCTCCCTTGATTGGTTCCTGCTCCCTTGCTCTGCTCGGTCGCTATTGCATATCTGGTGGATCTATTTATGCCCATCTTTTCCAAATAATTGACCTATGAGCACAGGTTGTTGTGCAGGTCAAGACCAGATTTGACTATTTTAGAAAAGTCCAAGCTTTTCATCTACCTGTCTGAAAGCTGTTCCCTATGCCTTTGTGTTGACATGCACATCGCAGAGTGACCTCACTGTGCCTAACACCAAACCCCCAGCTGCTGGTGGTTGACAATGCTATCGAACCTGAAATGTGTACTATCTGGGGAAGGCACTGTTACAAAAAGCTAGATAAAATAACTAGTACATTGGTGCGTTATGGAGATGGTGCCTGGGAAGAGAAACGCCTACAAGGTCAATTTCCAGCAAAATAATGGTCATTACTTGCAAATGATAAAGTTCCATATTTTCCTTTAAATGCAATACATTTGCAGGGCGTTCAGAGGAAAGGCTCACATTGAACACTGCATTGAAAAATATGTTTCTCTACTATTTTTATAATGGGATCGAAGACTATACGTACGTATTTCTTCTGTGCACAGGGTAGAAGAGCCACTTAGCAAAACTATCTGAAAAATAGGAAAATACTATGAAGTGAAGGAAATTGCTGTGAAAGGAAGTCTGAGAAGTAGTTTCTCGCACATACTTAAAATATCCCCTATACTATAGTAATAATAATGATGTGAATGATGGCAGTTGATGCACAGTGCTTATTCATTATAACAGGAGAGGAAATGCATCATGTCGAGTATAAAATATTTCTACAGTACGTTTGTAATGTGCCTAATAATGACTATACGATTATGGTTCTTAGTAAATTACTATACAATATATCCTTCCACCCAAAATGATCTTGGATCAGAAAGAGGTATTTGCCCCGTGTTTCACCCGCTTGGTCAACTCATCCTCCCATAACAAAAATTGTTCCGGATGCCATCAAGAAGGTCACGGACACCCCACTGGTCTGGATCCCAAGGATGCTAATAGTCTAAGACCTGTTAGCAACTCTAACCTCCTCCTGAAAATCTTGTCCAAAGTGGCTACAATCCCAGATGTAAGCCTTTGTGGAAGTGAATGGCATCCTACATAGCAGGCAGTCAGGTTTCAGACCAGTGCACAGCATGGAAACTGCCCTCATTGACCTACAAACACACATGTTGGAGATTATTGATAAGGGAAGAGCTGGACTACTGTTCCTTCTCCACACATAGGGAGACCTCGGCTACAGATCGAAGGAAACATAGCATGTCCAGTCCTACCTCACTCATCGTATATCTAGTATTTTCTGGGGGGATGCTTCTTACTCTCGAGGTCCCATCTGTTACGGCGTACCACAGGGAGCGTGTATGTCTCCTGTCCTCTTCAACGTAGATACCAGACAACTCTGCACACTTTGAGGATTTGAGCATATTCTTTACCAACCACGCCAACAACACTCACTCATGGAGATAAGTGGAAACTACGAGTATGATATGGATAATCTCTGACACGTATACAGCCTAATCGACTCATGGATGACTAACAGCTGTAAGTGCCGTAAAGGAAGTAAAACGGAACTATTGATCTCCGGTTCTCGGTAGGTGAGATCCAAATTGAACACCACTTCCTGAGTCTCAGATTCCGGAACTGCGATATTCCAATACTTACCAAGGTAAGAACTCTAGGCACCTACCTTAAAACTTCTTTCAGTGCTGAAGCCCATGTCAACCAGATCACCAGGAACTGCACATACTACCTCCAACTACTAAAAAACATCTGGCCTTTCCTTACAGAAAGGAACTGCACGACTATAGCTAGAGCAGCCACACTGTCAAAGTTAGATTACTGCAATGCCCTTCTGATTGGTGGATACAACACATGTCTGCATGAATGCCAAACTGTTCAGAATAATGGTGTGCTCATCATTAAAGGAATGCCCAGGAGAGAACATATCTCTAATCACAGATAAGAAATGCACTTTAAGGTAACCACCCTTGTCCATCGCTGTCTTCATGGGACTGTCCCCTCCTACTTAAAATCTCTAGTGTCGCTATCACCCCTCTAGAAATGTGCACTCGTCAAATCTGGCTCCAATTAACTGCCTTGTATATAAACGTACCAATGGCCTTGGAAGATCGTTCTCTGTCCGCTCAGCTAAAATCTGGAATTCACTCCCCTTGACCCTAAGGCAGGAAAGAAACACAATGATTTTTTCGCTGGTCCCTAAAGACCCTACTATTTGAGTAAATGACCGGCCAACAGAGCCGGCAGGGATATCTTGGCGGTTCCATGTGATTTCATCCCCTGCAGTTTCATAGCAGATTTTTTTACAGTGGATTTTTTTCGAAAAAAATAATCATTTTTTTTTGGGGGGGTTAACCCCCCCAAACCACTGATTCCCTTAATTATTTTTATATCCCCGTACACCCACAGACATTTTATATAATTGTTTAATCCCCCAAAATAATTAGATGATTTTATTTAAAAGAAAATCTGCAGCAAAAAACCCAGCGAAAAAACATCTGGCGATGAAATTATGTCGTATCATCTTGACCTCCCGGACTGGGTATCCTGTGCTTTTAATGAAAAATGTTTTAACCAGGTAAGTTTTACAGAGAGTAAAATACAGAAACAATACCGTAAATATGTTTAAATATAAATATATGCAGTGGGAGTTAAAACAGGTGGGGAAGAGGTTGGGATGGGTTACAAAAACGGGGAAATTGGGGGCTTGTGGGGGCGAGCCCACCAAAAAAAATAATTCATTATTTTTTTCAGTATTTTGGTTTTGGTAAAAATTACCTCGATACAGTATTTTTTATTATCATATTTAAACCCCAGAATGTCCCATGACTATGTTTGTAAACTTGTGTAATTGTGCATCCCAATGCCCGTAGGCTCTGGCACATTATAAATGAATAAAGAAATAAATAAAAATGAATTGGAAGAAACACTGCATCATTCTGATATGCAGCACCTAAAGTCAGCAATGTATTTAATCAAATCACCTTCAATACAAGGCACAAGGGTCTAATTAAATCACTTGGAACATACCGAGTACCCAAGACTCGACTCTCATTATTGACAGGAGCCCATGCATTTATGGATTCAGCACCTGGGTTGAGTCCAATTCCCCCACTATACCTACCACATCCACTGCAGGATACAACTCCCTTATGAACTACTTCAACTCCAAAATACACAACAGGACAACCCTCCCCACAGCTCTCCGACTCACACCCATCACTCACAGGCATTCCATCACATGGGACACCTTCCACCCCACCGACGCCCTCACCACTCTCACTGCCAAATGAAAGCCTGCACACTTCCTGGATAAACTATGCCCACCTTAAGCTGCATATAATTGCATCACCACCTTAGCACACCGCTGGCTCAACATAATCAACTCCGGTTTCTCACATTGTACTATCCCCACTGCAATCAAAATGGGACAAATCTCACCACTCCTCAAAAAACCATCTCTCAAACCGATGCGTCCTGAAAACTGCAGCCCCATTACTATCCTGCCATACCTCGCCAGAATCATGGAACTTTGTGTAACTACCCAATTGCAACAACACATCGCCACAAACACCCTACTCAACCCCTTGCAATCTCGCTTTTGGCCTGGACACAGTACTGAGATCGCTACTCTTCACATGATCGATGACCCCCACAGCATCACAAAGGACACACAGCACTACTCATACTCCTCCACCATTCTGCAGCCTTTGACACCATCAACCACACCATTCTAGTAGAGATCCTATGCCCACAAGGTGAATCTCTCTGGCACCATTCTCGACTGGTTCAACTCCTTTTTCACTGACAGGACACACATTTTTTCCATGGGCCTCTTTACAAGCTTGGTGGTCCAGAAACATTGTGCCCGGTAACACTGACTACCATCATGGTTACCAGACCGTCACACTACGAGTTGTGATGCCGGTAACAACGTTGACGTAAACATTGCCTACTGTGGGGCTGTAGCCGACAAGACCGTCAACAGAAATTACGGTATCCCCGAAGTGTCTTTCCGGAAACACCAGCACCATGGTACAAACGCAGCATCACAACTGCTGTCTTCCCAGAAACACCGGCACTAAAATGCTGGTGCCACCATGAAAACCACGACAGAAACACCAGCATCATGGAGCAGGCGGAAAGCAGGCCCAGGTGTGCATAAACAGCCCACAGGTGCACCTAATCCGCCCAGCTGCACACCATGAGCACTGTGACTGCTGAAAAGGACCACGCCCACTCCCCACACACCTTCCAACACAACCATGCTGCCACTTGTAGCAGCAGTCATGGTCCTGGAGGCCCTGCATGCCGGAATGCACCTTCATGAGCATAATTTGCAACATAGGCAACAAGCTGACAGGCGGAGGAGGAGGCGGAGGAGGTGGACGATGATGCAGAGGAACAATGGCCAGCAAGTAGCAGCCTACAGGCAAGCACCCATACCCCATACAAGGGTCACACCCTGGTCCCTGACTGACAAGCAGACACACACACTGTATGATATGATATGATATGATATGGCATTTGTAGGGTTGCAAGTGTTTCAAGGCGCGACGAGGCAGGGAGGGGGGAACAGGGGAAGACAGACAACGATCCTACTAGGCCAGGTGTCATTCAGGTCGCGCAAGTGCAGGGGTAGGGGGAAGGGAGAAAGTGCAAGGGGAGGGGAGGGGGGAAGTGCAGTACAAGGTAAGTAGAATAAAATAAATAGGGCCAGCTGGTGGCAAGTGCAAGATAAGTGCAGACAAGTGCTGGGAACGGGGGCTGTAGGGATACAGAGACAGTTCCACAGTGCAGGGGTTGCCAGGGAGGCAGTGCAAGTGGAGAGTGGCTGGGCCCAGGACCGAGGTCGGCGAGAGTGGCCCAGTTGCAGATTCGGTGCAAATTCAGCGAAGAATTAGCAGGGGAGACGGAGAGAGAAAGCAGAAGCAAAGAGGAAGGTTTTGAGGTGCTTCCAGAACCGTAGATGGTTCTCCTCAAGTTTCAGGGAGGCAGGAAGGCTGTTCCAGAGGGAGGCTGCTTCGAGGAGCGGCTGACCCTGAGGGAGTTGGCGACGGATGAGCGAAGGGCTCAGGAGGGAAGATATTTAGGAAGAGAGAGTTGAAGGTATTTAGGCCCCAAGCCCCAGAAGGCCTTGTGGACAATGCAGAGGGTTTTGAACTTTATCCTCGCAGCCACTGGGAGCCAGTGTAGAGACTTCAGTCCTGGAGAGATACGGTCCCTGGGCTTGAGGCCAAGGACAAGTCTCGCAGTTATGTTCTGGATGAGTTGCAGAGGGCGGAGAGTGGAGGCAGGCAGATTAAGATAGAGGCTGTTACAGTAGTCCAGCTTTGAGAGAACCAGGGCTCGTGAGACAGTGAGCTTCTGGGGGAAGGAGTGAAAGGGAAGAATACCTCTGAGGAGGTGCAGCTGGTAGTGTGACTTCTTAGAGACGTCAGATATATGAGGAGAGAAGGAGAGTGTGGAGTCGAAGATAACCCCGAGGTTTTTTGCCGTGCAGGTAGGAGCTGGAAGAGGGCCAAGAGAGGCGGGCCAGAGAGCTGCAGGGAAGGAGGGAGTGGGTGTGCCGATGAGTAGAATCTCAGTCTTACTGGCATTAAGGCAGAGGTCATTGGCAGCACACCATTCCTGGATAGCAGACAGACAGTCAGAGATGAGGGAAGGAGAGGAGGAGGCCGAGGGTAGCCTGAAAATGAGCTGGGTATGGTCCGCATAGCACTGAAAGTTGGGGCAGAGAGCGGCGATGCGGTGGGCAAGGAGTGCCAGGTACTGGTTGAACAGCCAGGGGGAGAGATTTGATCCCTGGGGGACACCACAGGTGGAGAAAAAGATGTCAGAGAGGAAGGACCCCAGTTGGACCTGGGAGGGTCGATTGGAGAGGAAAGAGGTCAGCCACGCCAGAGCCTGACCAGTGATACCCAGGTTATCACGGAGACGGTTGAGCAGGATGGCATGGTTGACAGTGTCAAAGGCAGAAGAGAGATCGAGCAGAATGAGAACACACGGAGTGTTGGAGTCAAGGTTCAAGAGTAGGTCCTCACGGATGTTCAGGAGAGCAGTTTCCATGCTTCTGGCAGCTCTGAAGCCAGATTGATGGTCATGAAGACTGCCAACAGATTCAGCATGGAGGTTAAGCTGGGAGATGGCCAGTTTCTCCAGGAGCTTGCCCAGGAAGGGAGTGATGGAGATTGGGCGATAGTTAGCGGGCAGGAGGGGTCAGAAGAGGATTTCTTATGAGGGGTATCACTTTGACTTGGACAGGGACACCATCCTCGTCATAGTGGATCTTATCCACGACGACATCCAGAGTGTTATTGCCATTCGGACTGCCATACTCCCCTTGCTGAAAGTGGTGTCTGTGCTGCATTTTCTCACCAGAGGCACATATCAGCACACAGTCGTGGAGCTGCATGGAATCTCCCGGCCCGGATTTTCAAAGGTGCTTGTGCAGGTCCTGGATGCCCTCCTGTGTCATCTGTCCCAGCAGATCTCCCTTCCCACAACACAGGCCCAGATGAATGCAACCAAGGTCTGATTTCATGCCCTAGCTGGCATGCCTAATTTACTTGGAGTGCTCAACTGCACACAAATCGAGTTAGTGGCCGGCCATGCCATTGAGGAGGTATATCCCAAAAGAAAGCTTTACCACTCAATGAATGGACAGTTTGTCTGCGATGCTGACCTGACCATCACACCCTACTGTGCATGTTTCCCTGGATTCATACATGACTCCATGGTCCTGCGTAACAACACACTGCCAGGGTACATGGAACATTACGTTGGACAGCAAACCTGGCTATTGGGTGAGTCAGAGTACCTAAACACACACCACATTGCATATGTTCTGGGGACGGGGTGGTTAATCACTGGCACTAGTGCATGGGCCATAGCAACTTTTAAATGCATGGACACAAACAGCATGCAAGAACGGGATCCCTTGGCTGGCATAAAACACATGTGTAAACGGAAGGACACATCATCATAATATGGGCACTGATGGACAGGCACATGCCATGCACCATGGGTACCAGAATGCATCACACCCATGTCACCTACTACTGCATGTCCTCACTGTGCCCATCCCCCACAGCCACTGTCACATCCATGTGAGTCCAATCCCACACATGTCCCTACCATCAGTAACTGTCACAGGGTGCATCAAGGTGATTGATCATCCACGAGCACACATACCCATATGCATGTGCCACAGACCCACATCCAGATTTGCCTGCATTGCCCAATCACCCCAATGATGTTACCTTCCTTGTGGTCCCTTCCATGTAGGTGATTCTGGCTACCCCTTGCTGCCATGGCTGATGGCACCTGTCAGGCATCCACAGACCCACCAGGAGAATGCATACAACTGTGCGCACATCAGGACAAGATCCACCATTGAGCAGACATTTGGACTCCTGAAGTGAAGGTTTCACTGTCTAAGCTGATCAAGGGGGGAGGAACATGTGCTTCAGGAGTAACATTCCCCTGCCCCTGGACATGGACATGCCTCCATGCAGATGCTGATATGCAAATGAACTATCGAAGGGATGACCGGGACCGGAGTGAACCCTGCAATGAACTAATTCAGAATTACTTCTGAGCACAGAGCACCATCACACGGCAGAGGCCACACACCGCATGTGTGACTGCACAAATATTAAAGCACACTAAAACAAAAACCAATGTCCGGCCATGAATTTCAATGCTAATCCATGTGTATTGACAAATGTACAAGGAAATAAGAGCACCAGCACCCCCTGCCTAACACCCCTCCCCAACACCCCCCCCCCCAACTATCCCTCCCCAACCTCCACCCCAAATATCCCTCCCCAACCTCCCCCCCAAATATCCCTCCTCAACACCCCCTTCCAAACATGTCAATCCCTCAACACAACCTAGTGTGCATAGCATGTGTATCCAAGGTTGATTTCCATGGATTTTTGCCACAATGGCCACCCTTCCGTGGCAAGGTTGACAGGTGCAGGGACCAATGCCTTGGGCTGCTCTGCTGGGAACCAGCTGGTGTTGTGCTTGAAGATGGTAGGGCCGAACCAGACATCTCCCTGTGCTCAAGTGCTGCACACAGAGCATGTGCGAGGCTCTCAGCCATATCTGACACAGCCTCATTACCCTTCCAGACCCTCTGCGCCAGGAGGATGACTGCTGAGGTACACCGGGCCAGGGCACGGGTATATCGCCAGCCAGTGACCTGCACACACTCGCAGATCAACCCCATCTCCTCGCACATCAGAGTAGACTCCTGGAGCTACTGGTGCATGAGCCCTGCCATCTTTTCATGTCTCTCCTCCATGTGCTTGAGCCGTGCATCCACATCCCTGATGTCAGGCTGTGCATGCTATGGGGGCTGAAGGTGGGACAGTCATAGGGTGTGTGCTACGATGTGCCATTGCTGGTGTTACCAGGATCCCGTGCCTCCTCCGCCTCTGTGGAGGCACCCATGTACATGGGTGCCTGGCATTGAGGGGTGGATTGCCTCCCTGTAGGTCCTGCTGCAGGTGTCGCTTGAGTGGGGGCAGCTGCTGATGTTGTAGCTGCTGCAGGTGTAGCCGGAGTGGTGGCAGTTGATGATGACGGTGCCAGTGCAGTGGTGTGGTGTGGCATATTGTGACTCCTCCTCCGTGGGGCTGACCTGGATGTGCTAGGGCCACCTTCTTCACTGTCTGAGGATGTGCCTGTGGCGGTGAGAAGGGCATGCTATCAGTGGCGTATGTGACTTCCTATGGCCTTGCAACATGCTGTTCAGTTGGTGTTTCACACAATGCCTGGGCATGCTGTATACAGTTCATGCATTCATATGTGGCATGGCGCATATTCCCAGGTGCCACTAGTCACCACCACCAGTTGGACGGTGTTAGGCATGGGCAGAGTAACCAACAGATGCAGTCATACTGGGCCTTGTGTCATGGTCATCATGCAAGTTCAGGGCACATGGTCATACTCGGGAGGGCAAGCTGTGGATAAAGTATGGCAGGGGGCATAGTGCAAGGGGTGGCGAATACACCACCCCTTGCGTGGTATGTGCACATACTGATAGCAACAACAGGGGTTGGTGCAAGGGTTTGAAGGGGGACGAGTGTACACTGCGAGGGATGGGGTGGTCCAGTTCCTGCCTAGTACAGGGAAGGGTGTCCATGGTCAGCTGACTGTGTGGTCCGCTGGTGGGGATTTGACTTGGATGTCCCCATCCCAGTGTGAACCATGGCAGACCAGTCCACAGACATCCTTGAGTGTGGGGGCGGTGATGATGGTATTGGTCAGTGTCACCACAGGGAGCCGGTGCAGGGATCCCAGTCCTGGAGGGGAGCGGTCACAGGGCATGGTGGCCAGTTTGATTCACAGGATGCCTAATTGAGATGTGTCTGAGGGGGCAAAGGGAGGTGAGTGGTAAAATGAGGGAGGGCTGTTGCCGTTGTCAGGCCAGGTGCAAACAAGTGCTCCAGCGACAATTGCAGGAGGGGGGGGGGGTCGGGTGGTGGAGGATGGCTATGTGGTGGTGGCATGGTACGTTGGGACTCTACGGTAACACGTCAGTGCAACTGGTGCATTGACGGCCACCTTGTAACACTGTTCTGCTGCCTGACATCCCGGTGCCACAGGGACATTACATGTTCCAGCGGCCTGAGATGTCACTCGTCATTGAATGTCCCCATCCAGTGGAGTGCCATGGGACTCCATGGCCTTCATTCCAAGTCTGGTGGTAGGGAACGAAGGATGCTATTAGCAACATATCGGCACCCTTTCAGGACCGCCAGACCTTCAACTATGCCTGCAGGGGCCATTGCTCCCAGCAGGTCTGACCTGCCGGGTCACCGGCCATTGCAGGCTTCCTCATAGTCTGGAGGTCCGGAAATTGTGCCATTACGTTGCTATCAGCACCCTTATTTCAGGACCACCAGACTCGTGATGAGGCCCCATGGTCTGTGATGTGTGGGTGCAAAGTGTGTGAATGGTCAGGTGTGGCAACAGCATCTGTGGCCTCTCAGTGATGTGTGGGGTGGTGGCACATGGAGGATGGCAAGGGATTATTGGGCAGGACACTGCTCTGATGAGGAGGGCCTTTCCCGTCTTGCATGGATCAGAGATGGGATGGTCAGCAGTCCATGTTGCATGATATGCAGTCAGGCTGTCATGTGTGGAAGGGATGGCGTGGCAGTACAGGATGTGGGTCTGAGGGTAGGCAGCTTGTCATCAGTTGTGGTGCATGCGTGCTTGCTTGGTGGGGTTCCTCGTGAATGTTTTGGGCCTTGTGTGTTCTTTGTTGGTACATGACCAGTGCTCATGTGGTCAGTTGTGCGTTTCTGTGTTTGGGTGGTATATGTCTGCGGACACTTGTCCGTCGAATATGGTTGGTGGTCCACTGTTTGGTTTGACTGTGGTCTGTTGTTCAGTTGGACATGACTCTGTGTGTTGTGCACAACATTGGCATGCACTCTGTTGCATTCCTTTTATTGCACGTTGTACTCAGCGCTCTCTGCATGTGCTCCAGTGCCAGCCTCAGCCGATCCGACTCACTCTATGCCTTCCAGATCCAGCAAAGTGCTGCATCTTTCCTCCCATGGTATCGGCTTTATGGGGGAGGCCGGCCTGCTGCCTTTTGCCAGGCATTCCATCCTGTGCACTGAGAGGAAGTTGCATACTATCAAGCGGAGGTCGTCCCACCGCTTGTGGCAATCGTGTGCATTGCAGCGGATGTGGCCCACCGTCGAGACCTTCTTTGCCACCTCCTCCCATATGGCAGCCTTGCGTATTTTGCTGGTGCGCCTGCAGTCAGATGAAAAGAGCTCACCAGCATTGTCCACTATTGTATCCGTAAGCATGGTTCATTCCGGCCCTGGGAATCGTGGTTTGTGCATGCAGACTTGAGCCACCTGGAATTTTGCTGCTCCAGAGATGATGCTGGTGTTACAGGATCCAAATGGCAACGGGAAGTGGGTGATTTTATATGGATTGTGGTTTGCAAAATGGCCCAGGTGAGCTTCCAGTTCCTGCGATGATGTTGTTTCCGGTTTCGGTGTTTCCAGTATGTACGTGCCGGTACTGGTGCCACCGGCATTTTGGCAGACGGAAACAGTGTGGAAAATTACTTTTCACAGTGATTCCTTGTTGCTGGTTACCGGCATGCCAGAATGCACATACTCATGTACTTGTGATATTGCAGTGATTCTGTGATTTCGGATGACAGAAACAGTGCCACCGGGATCACGGAAATACTGGTGATTTACTGGGAAACATGGAATGAGGCCCATGTCCGTTTATCGATCAGAACCCACCCCGTCAAGTATGGGGTCCCCAAGGCGCCTCCCTATCTCCACTCCTCTTCAACCAATATGTTGAATCCCTTGGACAGACCTTTAGCAAACACAACGTACATTTCCACCAATACGCAGATGACCCACAAATATACTTCCAAATGTCTTCCCCTCTACAACTCCACACCCTCAAAACCTGTCTCTCCACCATCACCAACTGGATAGCCAGCAACTTCTTTAAACTCAACCCTTGAAAACAGAATACCACCTCATCTGCCCCCCACGGCACAAACCCAACCTCACACCCTGGATCCAAGAACCTGCTACGAACAACCCACACATATGGCTCTGCACACATATTAAACCGCTTGGCTTCACCATCGACCCCCATCTTTCCTTCCCACACCACATAGCCACTGTCACCTAGACATGCAATCTACAACTATGCCTCCTACACACAATCAGACATTGCCTTCCTCCTGATTTACGCACTGCACTCCAAGCACTGGTTGTCTCTATGCTGGACTATGAAAATGCTCTCCTCATTGGACTCCCCAACAACATCCTTGGCCCCCTGCAAGCTATACAAAACGCAGCACCCAGACTCATCCTCGACCTACCCAAACATTCACACATCACCCCCTCTCTTGCCCAGCTCCACTGGCTCCCCATAGCCTAGAGAATTGCCTTCAAGGGACTCAGCATTGTACTCAAAGCCATCCACCTCAAAGCTCCATCTTATCTTCATGACAAACTCAAACCCATCACCCAAACAAACATCAGACAAGCCAGCCAACAGTGTCTACATATTCCACTCTGCAAACTCACATGCACACAAAAGCAAGCATTTACCCACTGGGCACCCAGGGCATGGAACACCAGACTGCTGCACATACGCTCTGCACCCTCCATCACCACTTTCAGAAAGAGCCTCAAAATCTATTTCCCCACACATAACCCCTCCACTGCTATCACTTGTCTATCGTAATCTTCCTAACCTTATCTGAAAACATTTTGTAACATCTTTTTTCAACTCCCACCTTTTCATTATTTGAACCTTGTAAGGCACACCAAGACCCTCTGGGTAGGGCCAGTGCAAAACAAATTCTAATAAATAAACAAATACATCAAAATTATTACACCAGTAAAGGCTGGCTGTTTTCCTCTAATCTGCAGGAAGTGTTACCTATT
Organism: Ambystoma mexicanum; assembly: GCF_040938575.1. Lineage (NCBI taxonomy): Eukaryota > Metazoa > Chordata > Amphibia > Caudata > Ambystomatidae > Ambystoma > Ambystoma mexicanum. Next base: position 130,538,310 of record NC_090930.1, read on the forward strand.
ATAAATATAAAAGACATGATCAACTTCAGAACGTGGAGTACTTCCAGGACTTTTAAAATAATATAGCACTATGTAAAGTTAAGTAGACACAGACCTTCTCATTTATACTTGTAAAAAAAGTGATATTTCACAATTACTACTGCTCCATTTCATGTTCCACACTAAACACATCTTGGTTAGTGATTTTAACATTTGGCTCATCCGCCCTAACCTTCCCAACTCCAGGACTTTCCTCTCCAACCTTCAAACTCTCGGTTTCCCTCAACATGCCTCCAGAAAGATTTTCTGTTGTGATGCTTGTGGTGTGGGTCCAGACTCTGGTCAAAATTAGAATGAGCATGCAGGTCAGGATTTAACACATTGTGAGCATGCGTTACGTCGGGAGGATAGCTCATGGGTGAAACATTTGTCTTGGAAGCAAGACAACGCAGCGCAACACAGGTTTGAATCCTGATCCCACGCTTAGAAACCACTCGCTGCTATTAATCGTATTATAAATGAACAGTTATAGTTGTTATAATTGTAATTGGGACATGATTTGCTATTGAGAAAAGTAAAGAAGAATTTTGTTTTGTTTCAACTAAGTGTGAATATATAATATTGCACACTGATTATACACAGGTGTTGTGGTCTGTTATTATATTTTGTGGTATTTGTTGGTTTACAGCTCTGTGTACCCCAGATGAAGATTTGGAATGTGGCCATTAAGATTGTCTTTGAAACTAGTGGATGTATTCAGTTGAAGTTATTTTTTGATACCACAGCACTAATGGGGGCTGGCATATGGTGACATCTAAATCTTGCTGCAGCATGGACTATCCTACATTGTGTTAAAGAGTTTAATCCTTATATTGAGTGTTGCAATGATTGTGCTGCAATGATAGTGATAGCAATGAGTGGTAGCACCACACGCTTTCGCCAAGAGGCGAAACACAGACTGGTAGTAGTAAAATGAATAGAATCAACTTTTATTTTTGCTTGATCCGTGTGACGGGGAAAGTGACTTGCTTCGCTGTTTGCATAATTTAATCGATTAATGTTTTTATATAGAGACATATGTTTGTATTTTGCAGAATGATAGAATGCATTTTTGCTAATAAAGTTTAGTGATACCACAGACCACGATTCTTGGTGTTGATTAGGGATTCATTACCTGTTACTAAATAACAGAAATGTATCTCACATGTCACTACTTGTTGTAGTTTGTATCCAGAAAGATCTACAGCAAAGATCAAACACTAAACGGAAGACCTTTGTCCCCACCACTGTTGCTTGCCCCATTTACCTCGCTATCCCCTTCTGCATGTACACCCTACTTCAACGTACCCCACCGTCCAATTTCTTCACTTCAACAGGACCGCTAAATGTGTAATAGCCCCCGGCCTCAACCCTAACTTGCCCAACCTAACCTCTAAGCAGGGAGAAACAGAAAGCTGTACAGGTCATAGATCAAAACATCTGTGGCGAACATTTAACAAGTCATCCAGTTAACATAAGTAATAATTTTCACAGTACAATATGGGTGTGGGGTGTGCACAAGATAACCGGAATCTAGGTTACACCAATGTGTTGTTGGAAGAGCCTGGTCTTGGATCAGTCCGGATTGTCACTGGGATGGTGTTCCAGATGACTGCAGCATATGAGCAAAGCATGAAAAAGAACAGTCCTTGAGGGCCAGTCTAGAGTTCAAATTGCTGATGGTCTTACTGCGAGATGAGCGTTTGTCGCACAATGTTTTTAGTTTGGCAATCAGGTAGGCAGGTGTACAGTCGGTGGTTGCCACGTAGTTATGTTGCGCGGTCTTGTAACAAGATCCTAGCAAGGATGGTGAACCAGTGTACATTGCACAAGGAGAGGATGATGTGGATACAGATAACATGAGCGATAAGTCTGCATCCTATAGGGTCTTACTTACTTTAGGATGTCCGGGTGGCTGCTTCAATGTGATTCAAGAGTCTAATATTGGGAATACTGATATCACCATGGATTCCCCAACTAGTATGCATTCTCTGGCATTATCTAGCATGCTTCTGAGTTTCATAGACTCTGGGGTATAGCACCCATCGTGCATCTTACTTTCTCCGACAGGCAAGCACTTTTCCCTACTTGTTTTAGGGTGTGTGTCCGCCTCAGATAGTCTCATCACAGATGATCTCATCATCTGCCCCCCAATGCACAAACCCGGCCTCACCCCCTGGATCCAAGAACCCACTGCAGAAAACCCACACATATCACCAGGCACATCGACTTAATCCCTTGGCTTCACCATCAACCCCCACCTTTCTAGCGGCTGTCCTCCTTGTCCAGTAGCTATACATGAACACTACCCTAGCATCAAGTATTTCTTCTCCCATTTTAGTTTGTTTGTTGGCTGTGATTTTGTTACTGTGACAGAATGCCATCTGATATCGTGAGCTTCTTTGATTTTTTGTATAGAAGGTGTGTAAATCTGTCTCGGAAAGTGAGATCCGACAGTACTTTCATGATGCTCCATGTTTAAAAGTATTGTGCAAACCTGTAACTCTCCTGATCCTGTCTACTGACTCATCTCAGCATCTGCCCTGCAATTTGGCAACATGCCAGTTACAAAGTGACATGTGCATTCCTGCCAACAGGCAAATGGAACCCGAAGTTTCAGCAGCCAGGATCTGCCTCTAACCATGGGTAGGCCTGATCCAAGATTCTGTATATGGGTGCTCCCAACCCCTGGTGACATGTATAATTCCAATTATTAGCCATGTCACTTTGTACCATTGGCATCTCGGGGAATCTACATTTATACTGGCAATAACCTATTGGTGTTATATTATAGTTATCTTATTTGCTAATGGCACATTTCGCTGACAAGGCCTTATGTGTATCAGTGTCTCGGACTGGGTTTCACCCAAAACAAGCATTTGGGCCCAACCCAGGAAACCCCAGTTCTGATCGCTTTGGGAAGACTTTTCACCTTCTCCAGAGGACAGGAAAGAGCAATGGTGGTAATTACCAGAGACTCTTTGGTGCTGTGCATACAGGAGAGGGGGCGGAATTAGAGTAGTCAGGAGAGAATCACCAGTACACAGAAGAGTTCTACCTTCTTAGCTAAGCCCAGATCCCCCCACTCTTTATGAGACCCTTTCTCACTTCCTGCAGGCAAAGCATTGTGGCATCAACACTCTGTACATAGCAGCTAGGATTGACCCCTTACAGAAGGCTAGGAGAGGATCAACCCACTGTGGCAGATTGCCTGTTTAAGGGTGTGAGACTGCCACATCTGTTGAATCATATTCGGACCACAATAGAAGCATTACAACTTGAAATGCATTCGGGGTACAGTCTGCCCCAAAGTCCCCTTCCATGGAGGCATGGATAAACACTCCAAGAAGGGGGAAATTCCATACTCCTCACCCATTCCCAAGGAACATTTGGGGTGACCTACTTCCTGGACAACACCTGCTGCCAGGTGAGACCACTGGTACTCAATAATGTGCTTGCTGGAGGTGACAGCTCTGAACCTGCTGTCTGGCAACCTTCCTTGCTAGGTAGTGCAGAACAAGGCCCCACCCTGGCATTGAAGACCCTGGACGGGCTCCCCCAGCAAGCAGAAGTCAAGAAAAAGCTGTGAGCCTTGTTTTTCAGCTTTGATCATCTGCTTCTAGCCATTTTCCAAGCTGCTGCAAGCACCAGGAGCTACCTTTGAAACTCAACACTTTTTGACCCGATTTCAAGTCATCGTACTACTGAATCAACCACTTCCTGCACTTGAACCATAGTCTGCCTTTCCAATACATGATTGTTGCCTAACACCAGCACAGGACTGCACCACATTGCTGGACCGTCTTGAATCGACTCGTCTGTCTTGATGGCAACAATCCATTGGGAACAACTGACTCAAAATGTATCAATGTGGACTTGACCCATTGCCAAGCACCTGGAAGGCAGGCTTGATTATGGTGAGCCCCAAGAAAAAGCATAAGAGGTATTTTAAGTGGTTCTGTCCGTCCACTTCACCTGCCCTAAAGGGCTCTATTGACTATTAAGACCCCATCTCTACCTTTTAAAAATTATATTGTCGGTAAATGTAACTTTGCTGTGGAAATTATTGCCTGTGTACCCTGTCTTCAGATCCATAGTGTCTCCTTTCATTACAAAGTCTGCATATTTCGTGTCATCTCTTATGGAGTTCGGTTGCAATGTTTCTGGTTATTTTGTTTGTACTTTTAGTTCAATTAAAGTCTACTTTTTTATTCAACGTTGGTGGGACATTCTTTTAGTGTCTTGGTACCATAGGAATATTGTTGTTTGGACTGCTTCCGAGCTAGCTCACATCCATCCAAACTGCCCCGGCCCACCTTACCACAAGAGGTGAAGGAGATATAACTATAAGGCTGTTTCTATGGTTGCCAGTCAAAGGATCGACAGTGAAAGGGTCGACAGGTCAAAGGATCGACACCAAAGGATCGAATATTTTTTTTTTTCACATATTTTTTTCTTTTTGGGGGGGGGGTCCCCCAACCCCCTTTTTTTGCTAAAAAACACTTTTTTTTCCCTAAACGAAAACCTAAAAAAATATATATAATTAAAAAAAATTTGATCCTTTGACCTATCGACCCTTTGGTGTCGATCCTTTGACCTGTCGACCCTTTAGATTCGATCCTTTGACTAGACACCGTTTCTATTTCACATTTATGTCTTTGATCCTTGCTGATTTAGTAGTAGTGTGATGCTGAGAAGGAGTTGTATTCAACACTCATTCCTGTAGAGCAGTAGTCATTTCGTTATAGTTGCCAACCAGCTACAGGTCACTTACATGAACCATTCTCCTGATCTTTGGTTGGAGTTCCTTGACAAACTCTCTCTCTCTCTCTCTCTCTCTCACTCTGGTCATTACCAGGGTCCAAAATATGTGAGTTATCATTTGCAGTAGCTTGCAAGGCCTAGGAATGATCTTGAGTGGTTGAGGTGCCTTCGTTAGGGCTTTTGTTTTGTCAGGGGCAGGTTCAATCCCTTTTGGTGAAAATACATATCCAAAGAACTTGAGAGTTGATTTGTTGAAATCATATTTGTCCTTTTTGAGGGTGAGGGTTGCATTTTCAAGTGCTTAGCACACTTGTAGTAGTGAGGCATCATGCTTGTCCTGTGACGTTCCAAAGACCCGAATATCTTCACTGTATTTTAAGTAGTTTGGTATATGGCAGGTGAGCTAGTGTATTTCATCTTGAAATATCTCAGCCGCCGATGATATTTGTAAACTCAAACAATTATACCGGAAAAGGCCTAGATGGGTTGTGAATGTCCTGATGTATCTAGAGATTTCAAGTTAGTGATATCTTCTAGTCTTGAGAAGACTGTCACACAATTTGATCATGTCTGTTATGTGTGGTGCTAGGTGTCCTATCACGATTGCTTGGTTCGGCATTCTCATGTCTATGCATGAGCGTATGTGGCCTTTTGAAGACACTGGCACAATGGGTAACACCCAGGGAGTGGGGCCTTTTGCCGGTTCTATATTGTCAGCCTTGAAAAGAAAATGTAGCTCGTTCTCGACTTGACCTTGGACCTGCAGTTTTGGGCTACCGGTTTTACTTCTGGGTCGATGTGCAATTTGACCTGACATCCTTTTAGCTTTTTGTTTCCCTTGAATAGGGAGGGAAACATGGTTTCGATCTTGGTAGCTGTTGCCATGTATATGTTCATCATGAGTTGGTTTAGAACTTGTATCAAACCCATTTGGATGACTGATTTAAAACTTAGTATGCATTCAGTCACTGTTAGCTAAAATTACACCTATCTCTATATTGTCTGCTTGTTCCTTGTACGGACACTTAGCCGTGAGTTTTCCCTTGGACTGCAGTGGTTGTGTAGAGCCATATGCACATATGTCCACTTGGGCTCTTTTCAGTTATGGTGTTTTGTCTGGTTTCTTAAATTCTTCTTCAGATATGATAATACTCTCCAACCTTTGGTTATGATGAATAAACACCATATCAGATATACAAATGACTCAATTAACAAACCGGAAGAAGTGCTAGTTCCGCTGATCTCATTATGATCTCATTATGGCTACTCCTGATGTTACCAGTTTGTACATGAATATCCCCCATAATAAGGGTGTAATCAGCATCAGGGAGGCATACAACAGATGGACATTATGGATTTCTTAGTGAAATCTTGAAGATTTACTTCAGATTCAATGATTGATTTTTTCACCAAATCAAAGGCACTTCAATGGGGGCACAATTTTCCCCACCATATAGAAATGGGTTTATGCAGAACCTTGAAAAAGAATTGATTATGACGTGATTGAATGGCGGAACGGAGGTCTTCTTTGGTTCTGTTACACTGATGACATCTTCATCTTATGGATCGGTACAGAAGAGGACTTGCTGAAATTCTTTACATTTGTGACTTTGATTCATTCCATCATTAAATACACTTCCTCTTTTTCAAACATCAGCAACACCTTCTTTGATAAGGATATAAGCCGATCATCTGACAGTTTAATTTTATGGTACAGCATAAAACCACAGACAGAAACTTGCTCTTAATATGGGAATCCTTCCATCCCAACCAACTGCTGACTAGTCTACCTTATTCGCAGTGTCTAAGGTCTCATTGATATGTTCCGACACAGAGGTGTTTCAAGCAAAGTCCACAGTGATCAAAACTAAATTACTTGCGCAAGAATACCACCCTAAGGTTTTGAAAACTGCACACATGGCAGCTTCAGACGAAACAAGAAGTGATTTACTCAAACCAAAACACAGATGAGTGACCCCAGCAAGCCAAATGGTATTTACCATCACACATGGACCAGTAGCCACAGAATTGTAAAACATTTCAGAACTCAATGGCCCATCCTACTCACAGAAGCTAATTTACAAAGAATTTGCAAAACCTTCCCCAGAATGGCAGACAAGTGGCTGAGAAATCTATGTGAACATCTAGTACGTGCAGATACAACTCTCTCAAGAGATCATCAAACTAATCTTCAGAAACCCAAAACCTGAACATAACCCTGTTTGAACTGCATCCATTTTAATAATGTCATCGCATAAATGAGATACAGTACACCACCCATTAAATGGCCAGATAAGGAGTCTGAAACACTTTCCAACTTGCATTACTTATTTCACTCTGTATTGTCTTAAATGTCCCTGTGGCAGAAGAATTTGCATTGGAGAGACAATCAAACTCACAAAGGCACAAACAGGAGAACACAAAAGGGACATACATAATAGAAATGCCAAATAGCAAGAGACTCTACGAAAAGTAACCATCAAGTGTCACCACTAAGTTCCAAGTCAATGATGTCATCCAAAAACATCCACGTGGAGGAGATAGACAGATGTTTAATGCAAAGGGAATCCTTTTGGATACACAGGCTACAAAGTCTTTATCCCTTTGGAATAAATGAAGATTGCAATCTATAGTGTTTCCTGTGAAACCTTGGACTTCAGTGTACTAACTCATCTCTTTCATCAGGTGCTATTGACATTCATGCAGACCGGGCACTCTGCAGGTAAAGTATATTTTTATCATTGTTAAATAGTTTGTATATTTGCCATGTTCTTTGGATGCAAATTTCAATTTATTTGGGAAAACATGAGTGTACAAGAATGACGCGGAACTCAGGCCATGGACATGAAGAACTCAAGAAATGTATGGCAACTGCTAAATGGCAGGGAATCAGATAACAGCTTGCTACAACTTAAGCCAATCCACGAAAATGGGTGGGTTGAATATTTTGAAAATCTCTTTGCTCTAAAGACAGAGGAGAATGTGTTCATGTAGTGGCACATGAAACTTCAAATGATGATTTGGATGAATGAAGATGTATACATTTTTGCCAAACAATGGAACAAGTAAAGAGGTTGTGAGCCATCTGTTATAAACTGTCCCAGTCATGTGAAGTCATAGTAGACACTTGTTTACACACATTTATAGTGGCCCCAGTGTCGATCAAGAACTTGTATGACTGCCCATTTACTTTTAGTGGTAGAAGGGCACTGTGCTCTATCGCTGTGTAATTTCTAATGCCGTATACATAACCCTTCTTCGTTCTCTCATGAATTGATGCCGAGTTGGAGTCACTTGTTTATGGAGTCGCCTGCAGATATTGTAGTCACCTTTTTGGTTTCTGACGTCTCATAGAGGATACAAACTCTCTGCGTTACAACCTTCGTTGGGATCTCTGGAGTTTGTCTGTCTTCTCTTGTCCTCTTTCGATCTCTACATGGGAGCATTGCTGCTGAATGTCTCACTGCCTCTTCCACATGTCTCACTTGGTCTCAGTGTGCTGCGGACTTGTCGGAAGTGATTTTCTTTCCACAAGCAGAACATTTCTGGCCAATGGCGGGGCAAGTACCTTCATGAGGCAACTTGTAGCCACACCTATAGCACAGTCTCTTTGCATGTTTTTCTGGTGTTAGCGTCGGCACAATTTGATTTGAATTCACCCACAGGTTTGACGCAATCTTGAGTTTATCCATCGTGGTGACTTGATGCTCTATTGCCATGGTAGTGCAAGCCATACGATAATTTCATGTGGTTTGTGTGGTCTTGTGCAGTAGTTTCTTTTTTAGTGGGAGTGATTTGCAGCCCGCTATTACTTGTGATTTGATGGCTTCCTCATTGGTGTACAAGTGGAAATCACAATGTTTCACTCGTGATCAGAGCCAGGTCACTAAACTCTCCATCATGTCCCCTTTTAATTGAGTGCCAGTGAGGAAACGTGCCTTTCGTAGTACACAGTCTTGTGTATGGTGAAATGATCACCCAGTTCCTGCATTAGATACGTGGTTATTCTGTCTTTGGGCATTTCATTTTAGGGAGAATTCTCCAGAATGGCTAATTTCCCTTACCTACTGAGTATCTCAGTAGCTTTGCTGGATTTCTAGGATTTATTTTTTTCACCTGGTAAGAGTGTGAGCCTTTTTACCCACTCTTACATGTGTTTTGCTGTGTGTGTTTAACATTTTTGTGTTCATAGACTGTGGAGCTTCACCTACTCCATAGGCATCATCGTTTTACTGTGTGTTACACAGCACCTTTACTGCAGTGACACAGTCTTCCCACTTTAAAACTCAATTTTCTGGGACTGACTACTGTCTCCCAGAACATGTAAAGTTGCCATTGACTTAAATTCACAAACCCAGTACAAACTATCTTACATAGAGTTCTGGAAAGGGTTAATAGTTATCCCTTTTTGTCTGTCTTTCATGGAGCATTATTTCGTTCCCCATTCCCCATTCTTTAAGATTTGGCTGGTGGCAGTGGTATCTACCCCATTTTTCCTACCCCAGTCTATTTAAATAGCCTTGGTACTGTTTTAGGCTAAGTTAGTAGCCTTGAACTTAAATCCGCTGGACCCCATTTACTTTTATTTGGTTCCGGCTGGGTTTATTCGCCATTTCTTTTTGTAAAAGTCTTTCTCGTGTTTTACTCTGCGAGCCAAGGTTCCGTTCCTTTGTTCACCGTCCTTTGGTGGGCTTCTGCACAGAAGCCCTCCTTAGGCGCCTGAATGTCTGAGGGGGTCAGGATGTGAGGGAGGGGTTTGAGACTCCCTGCACAGGGTCTCCTTGGAGACCCATGTCACACTCTGTATGATTGGCTGTGGTGACTGTCCCGCCAGGACAGCATCCTGCTGTGTGATTGACAGCCAGGCTGTGTGAATGGGGGAAAACTGCATAAAAAGCAGGTCTCTGGGACTGAGAAGGCAGAGTCACCACTGGATCGAGAGAACCAAAGAGAAGCTGACAGAAGAGGACCTCTACCACGACTGAACCTCCAGGTGAAGCCCTGCTGCAGGTCTGAATCGCCAAACTTTGACGACAGCGAAGATCTGCAAGGAATCTTCTCCCCTTGAGCTGGTGGGACCAACCAGTTCGCCAAACTGCAAGCCAGGCCTCCCTCCTCTGGTTGACTTTGCTGTGCACAACTACAGTGAACTGGATAGCCAGGTGGACCGGACCCTTCTTGGGTTTTAAGGAGCGCACCTTTTATTCGCTGCTTTGCTCTGCTGTTGGTTTCTTCCCTGGGCAGTGCTGAACCATTCAGTCTTCCTACTTTGTGTCAGTCCGACAGTCGCGTCAGGAACCGTGAGCCTGCAGGACCTGCCAGGATCTTCTGCCTCAGCTACAGCCTTCTTCTTCATTTAAGGTACTGTTCTAACCCGTTCCGTCCGACCGCGGTGATAATGTTTGAAATCTTTCGCCAATCCGAGGGCTTGTCCTTCTCTATTCTTTAAAGTAACCTTTCTTCCGACCAACTTCGTTCCAAACCCTTGGCAAAGACTTAACCGCAAACTACTCTGAACTGTGTGATCCTCCACAAAGACCTTGGTCCATTGACTTTGGCTCAGGTCTCTCGATTTGATTTTCTCACCATAGTAGCCTTTTCTAGATTGCCCTGCTTGCTTACTTGTTGGCGCTGCTCAATTTTTGGCTAACCTTGTCTTTCCCTCCCTTTTAAATTACTGGAGTGCCATTTTGCTCACACTTCATTTTGAGCTTAACTTGTCCAGAATCTATTGGGTGGTGTGTAGTATATTAGGAGTGTGATTTTTCTACTGCTTTACTTTAGTGAATTGTTTTACAACTGATGTGTAAATAAATGTACATTCTTTTACTCAGAAACCTTGAGTCAGTGTCTGTTTGAACCATAGTAATTGCTGTCCTTTGTGTAACTATTGATACTGCTCACTTTACTGAGATACGTCTGGCTGCTCAGCCATCGCTACCACTTTAATGTGTAGTACAGGCTTGTACCAAAGGTGAATTTGTACTGTCACTTGTAGTCCTCATTGTGCGTGGTGTTCCCAACGGGTACTGCATAGGATTCAGCCTTACATTTCATATATGATGTCCCTCGCAGCTGTTGCTGCTGTTAGTGTAAGGAGCCTCTTTATTCTCCTATCGTCTTGTGATCCCATGACATCCACATATACCTCGTAGCCACCTGGCGCATCTTGGTCCTAGGTTCGTGTTATCTATCACGTCGAATGGCAGTGGTATCTGGATTTGGAATGCGTCACCAGGGGCGACGGGACACAGTTCTGGCATGACCACCAGGTCAGATGAGAAAGGTTTGTGATCAGACATGATGCAGTCACTTTATGATGTTAATTTTATTTTTCCTGTGTGTGTTGAAATATGTGTATCTTTTGTCTTTTGCACTGTCCTCTTCACACTGGTTAGGGTAGTGGAACATGTAATGCTGTGTATGTGCTTTTTACATAGGGGTCCCTCTCACGTGCAGTGTTTTGTTCATTTCCCTCTTTCTCTCCGTTTAGTCCGGCCTGTCTGTACCGTCATGCGGCCTCCTCACGCATGCCAGTGTGGGCTGCCTCCCTTGAGGGAAAACCTACCTCTGGGCAGGGAAACTGTCCAGGAGCGGAACTCTTCCGCACCACCAAGCAAGTGGTGCAGCCACACGGGGCCCACCCCGCTGGGCACGGGATAGACCAGCGATGAAAGTGCAGGCTGGATCGCCCTCCTCCGAGGAGCACTCGTCGGGCTTTCACAGCCACAGCAAGGGAGGCGCGCACCTGTGCGCCGACTCTCTGGGGTCCGCAAACCCATTATCGCAAATGCTGTTTTCGGATCTGGCAAAAGGTTTAATAGAGCCTTAAAATAACATGCACACAGAACTTTAGTTTTGATCTGTCAGTGGGAGATGTTGGATACTGTTAGTGTGCCTCATTACTTAGGTAGAACTAACTTTATACTTCTTCCAGCCCCACCACATGATCCCTTTTCTTGTGCCCATTCCCTTCCATTTGGGATCTGACCCAAACTTTACATAACGACTCCAACGGGATGTATGTATGTATGTATGTATTTAGTTTTTATATAGCGCCGGTAGCCCGAGGGCATCAGGGCGCTTGTACATAAAACTCTGGTACTACAAGACGGACAACACGTATGAGACAGACGATGAATACAGATACTATTGCGTAGCGAGGTCGCAAGAGAAGTCCTACGCCCAAGATCTCATCTAAAAAGGTGTGTCTTCAGCATCTTCCTAAAAGCAGAGTGATTGACTTCAGATCTAAGAGATTCGGGGACGCTGTTCCACTGTTTAGGAGCCAGCACAAGAAAGGATCTGCCCAGCCCTGTTTTTAGCTTAAACTTGGGCACGTGTAGGAGGCATTTTCCACCCGACGCCCCGGATGCATAACGGGGCGTTTCAAAGGGTGTGTTTTAACGGCACTCAGATGAGGGGAGGCGTATTGGGGTGACCTAGCGCAGTGGGTCAAAGATTTATACTGTCTTAGATGGTGGAAAGGAGACTGACACAAAGCAAAACGCTGACGCCTTCCTCATCAGTGGGTAGCGCGATGACCTACAGACCGCTATCATCCATATTGCATCGTCCTGTCAAAGCATTCCCAGCCACTTCATCTTGCATGGTCCAGCTCAGAAATGATTGTTCCTATCTATGCTTTAAAAGCCCCAGTAAGGTCAATTTACACAGTTGCGGCACCAGAAGCCTTTTCCCTCAAGAGGTTTGTAATCTCCAAACAAACCTCGAGTCGCCATGGCAATCGTGGAGAAAGGGGAACCGAGCAATTGCAACGAAAGAGTTCTCAGAAACCGTGCAGGCATCAAATAAACCAAACCACCTTTACGTGACCTCAGATAATAGGAAAGGTCTGACAGCAATATGTAAACGAAATTGCATCTTTGAGGCAGAGTTCTGGCCGCCCTGAGATGGCATTTCGATGTTCTCTCAAAGCAGGTTTAAACATGTAGAGGAATAGCTGGCGGGCTTCTGAGGCATTAGAGGCAACACAAGGCAGGACGCTCATGGACCAACTGGCAGCCTCTCTCCACCAGAGCTGCGGGAGCCGGGGATTTAATGGGTAGGGCCGAGTCTGGGGTCAGCACTGGCTCTAGGAGCCCACCACGGGCCGACCCCATGAAAACCCTGGCTCCCCCAGAAAAAGCTAAAAATAATAAACGGACCACCATCAGGACTGCACTCCTTTTTTTTCATAATTGCCCATTTTATTTTTGAACATTGACCAGGCGCAAAAAAAAAATTGGATTTCTAAGAAATTGCCATTTTTTTTTCTTTCATACTTGACCATTTCTTTCCATTTTGCCTGTATGGTGCAGGCAAAATAGAAAGAAATGGTCAACTTTGAAAAAAATTAATGTGGCCTTGGTGTCCTCTCGGCAGCCGCGCCGCCATCAGCGTCGTGTTATTTTTTTTCATATATGGCCATTTCTTTCCATTTTGCCTGTGCAGCGCATTATTTATTTATTTTTTTGCACTGGACAGCATTGGTGGGGCCTGTGGCCTTCGAGGGTACTGGCCCAAAACGAGGGACGGGCTGGAGTCCACGTTGGAGCCCGGGCCTCGCCAGGCCCGCCCACCTCTACTCTCCAATCAGTGGATCTCCTGCATCTTGCTTATGGTGGCCCAAGAGGGCCAAACCAACACCTGTGTTGATAGGAAAGGGTCATGTCAATCCTGTAGCCGGAGCAGACAGCTTGTTATTTCTCAAGCTCTCTCTGGTCATCGATGTGTTTTTCTGATTCTTTCTGAAATGGACCACCGATCCTTTGCACATCCCCGCATGTTGGCTTTTTAAAAAAACAAGCATTGGCAAAGCCAACAATTTGGCTTCTGTGTCGGAATAGGATAAGCATTTGCCAGTCACTGTGATAATAGTATGAGCTGGCCATAAAATGGCAACAGCTGGAAAATGGTGTGATTCCCTGGGCATATGTCAGCAGTGCCTGGCAAAGGTCTATCAAATACCTATAAACAATCCAAAAACTGTTGGCTTTGTCAATGCTTGTTTTAACAGAAATGCAGTTCAATGAACTGATGTAAATGAAGTGGTTGAATGTTAAGACATTGTTAATACACCAGTCGCACATTTAGAGCAGCACTTAGGACAGTGCCTCTTGGCAGACTGCTTAGAAATAACACTGGCATGTCAAATGCTGATGAGACTGATTATTATAGATAGCTCAATGAGGTCCCAGAATGATGTGTTTTGGTCAATGAGAAGCAGGTAGTGGGTGGGAATAGTCATAGGGATTAGCATGGTCTCTGGATGTCAATGAGTGAGTAAATAGCCAAACAACACCCACAAGCTGTGTGTCCCTCCTCACATGTCGTCTCAGGGCTAGCTTTACGCTAATGCAATAGTGTGGGCTTATAGGTGCCACTTAATATCCAAATCTAAAAAGTGCAGAAGTTGGAGTGGTTCTTCACAAAGGCACATTTTGAAAATGGGAGCAAAAATATGTTTTAGAACACCTTTCTCATAGTTTATTGATGAAATTAGATAGGAATTTCAGATAACTGTTAGGAGGGTTTGCTTCTAGGTAGCCATTGGACTAATTTACAGTTTTAAACAGATTACATTTGATGACCTGTACATTGATGTTTTGGCGCCTTATTCCTAGGGAATGGATATCAAACAAGGAGAAAACGTGCAATTTTAAAGACACCATCATCTGATTAATTGAGACAAACTACGAGACTTAGAAACACATGTTGTAGAATTCACGGTTCTAATAAAAATGCTTTAGCCAAAATGGAGCAAATAGTGCATTCTAAAAATAGCCTGGAATAATACTAATAATGAGGGTAGGTAATGAAGCCAGTGCACCCAAAACAAGCATTGGCAATGCCAATAGTTTGGGGGTTTGCTGCGGTTCTTTGCATTTCGCATTTATAGGCAGCTAAGTGTATGGAGAGTGCAGTGTTTCAAAGGTGGATGAGATAAGGGGTGCAGGTGTGCAATAGAACGAGAAGAGGAATAGAGCAAAGCAGGAAGCTATTGATCGAGGCTGCCATTGATGATGAGCAAGAGAATGAGACTGGGAATAGAGCGACGGAGGAAGCCATTGATAGAGGTTGCCATCGATGATGAGCAAGAGAAGGAGAAGGGGATTAAAGCAAGGGAGGAATCCATTGGTAGAGGTTGCCATCAATGATGAGCAATAGAACGAGAAGGGCAATAGAGCAAGGCAGGAAGCTATTGATCAAGGGTGTCTTCGATGATGAGCAAGAGAATGAGAAGAGGAATAGAGCGAGAGAGGAAGCCATTGATAGAGGTTGCCATCGATGATGAGCAAGAGAATGAGAAGGGGATTAGAGCAAGGCAGGAAGACATTGGTAGAGGTTGCCATCGATGAGCAATAGAACGAGAAGGGCACTAGAGCAAGGCAGGAAGCTATTGATCGAGGCTGCCATTGATGATGAGCAAGAGAATGAGAAGAGGAATAGAGCAAGTGAGGAAGCCATTGAT
Source organism: Ambystoma mexicanum (assembly GCF_040938575.1). Taxonomy (NCBI): domain Eukaryota; kingdom Metazoa; phylum Chordata; class Amphibia; order Caudata; family Ambystomatidae; genus Ambystoma; species Ambystoma mexicanum. The sequence goes on from NC_090930.1 coordinate 130,553,566, forward strand.
AGAGGTTGCCATCGATGATGAGCAAGAGAATGAGACTGGGAATGGAGCGAGGGAGGAAGCCATTGATAGAGGGTGCCAACGATGATGAGCAAGAGAATGAGAAGGGGAATAGAGCAAGGGAGGAAGCAATTGGTAAAGGTTGCCATCGATGATGAGCAATAGAACGAGAAGGGCAATAGAGCAAGGCAGGATGCTATTGATCAAGGGTGTCTTCGATGATGAGCAAGAGAATGAGAAGGGGAATAGAGCGAGGGAGGAAGCCATTGATAGAGGTTACCATTGATTATGAGCAAGAGAATGAGAAGGGGATTAGAGCAGAGAAGGAAGCCATTGGTAGAGGTTTCCATTGATGATGAGCAATAGAACGAGAAGGGCAATAGAGCAAGGCAGGAAGCTATTGATCGAGGCTGCCATTGATGATGAGCAAGAGAATGAGAAGGGGAATAGAGCGAGGGAGGAAGCCATTGATAGAGGTTGCCATCGATGATGAGCAAGAGAATGAGAAGGGGATTAGAGCAAGGGAGGAAGACATTGGTAGAGGTTGCCATCGATGAGCAATAGAACGAGAAGGGCAATAGAGCAAGACAGGAAGCTATTGATCGAGGCTGCCATTGATGATGGGCAAGAGAATGAGAGGAGGAATAGAGCGAGGGAAGAAGCCATTGATAGAGGTTGCCATCGATGATGAGCAAGAGAATGAGAAGGGGATTAGAGCAAGGGAGGAAGCCATTGGTAGAGGTTGCCATCGATGATGAGCAATAGAACTAGAAGGGCAATAGACCAAGGCAGGAAGCTATTGATCAAGGGTGCCTTCGATGATGCGCAAGAGGAAAAAAGAGCGAGAAAGTGTATGAGTGAGAGGGTAAGAAATAAAGCGAGAGGAAGGTTGAGAGGGCACAGGGAGAGGGGGTAAGAGAAGGTAGGATGGGGTAGGGTGTAGGGATGTAACGGTATAACGGTATACCGTTAAAGATACCGTGAACCAATCAATTGAACAATAATAACCGTCACATTGTTTATACCGGTATACCGTTTATACCGTTAAGTGTGCTTTTCAATCTGATTTGGAAAGGCTGCAGTGAGCAAGTGCTGCGCAGTCTTGGTCTTGCACTATTGGATGTGCCATCTGCCAAGTAGTTTCAGTTGGAGCAGTTTTTAATGCCATTCCATAAACCACACGTGCCTGACACAAAATCAATATGTTAGCAATAGGAAGAATAAATACAGTGCCAAGAAGAAAAAGGGTTTACTTTGGGTTGGCGGCTTTGGGGTTTCTATATTTATAATGGATAATATTTGCTAAACATATGACAATGGGGGGATTTCCCTGGTTCTATCATTGAATTTACATATAATAAGTCACACTGCAAATTTCACTCATCTCTGTGGGTATTCCCTGCTGCCACACCAAAGGGTAACATGTCCGTGATTACTGAACACCTTTTGGCCCGCAAGTAAACTAAAGGCTGTAACATAAAGAGAGCATGCGTGTGTTTATGCGCACAAGCGTAGACTACCATCAGCCTTCATTGATCTGTGGCATGCAGGTTATAACGATGGCAACATGTTCATCTTCACCAGTAGCCAGTGAGGGAGCTAAAAGCCTAAATGACCACTTAAGAAAAGCTATTCAGTTTGGTTTGCCAGTCACAGCAGAGCTCCCCCCTCCTCCTCTCCACATGTGTGTTTGTGTTTGGTGGAAGCAAGAGGTGGCATTTCAGTGGAAATTATGTTGAAAAGCCCAATTCTGGGCCAGGGTGCCTGGTTTTGTTTGTGATGATAAATCTGACAATTTATGACCTTTTAGAAAATATTTGTTAAGATTGGTTAACTCCACCTGCTATACCGCGATAACCATGATATACCGTCATTTGGCAAGAAGGTTATCGTACCGTCATAAAACTAATACCGTGACACCCCTAGTAGGGTGGGTGGTGGGGGTAAAGACAGGTGGTGGGATTGAGTAGAAAAAGAGGGGGTAGGATGGGTGGATGTGGTATGGAGAGGGAGTGGGGGTAGAGAGGGTTGGAATAGGGTGGTTGGAGGTAGAGAGAGTTGGGGTAGAGAGAGTGGGGGTCGGGTAGCTGGGGCTAGAGAGATGGGACTAGGGAGTGGTGGTAAGGTGGGTGGGGCTAGCAAGTGTGGGGTTAGGCTATGTGGTGCGAGAGAGAGTGAGATGTAGGGTGTGGGGGTAGGGAGAGTGGGTGTGGGGTAGGGCGGCTGGTGGTAGAGAAAGTGGTGGTAGTGAAAGTGGGGGTAGGGTGGGTGGTGGTAGAGAGAGTGGGGCATGGGATGGGTGGGGCTACAGAGAGTGGGATGTAGGGTGGGTGGAGTTAGGGTGAGTAGTATTAGGGTATGTGGTGCTAGAGAGAGTGAGATGTAGCGTGTGGGGGTAGGGAGAGTGGGGATGGGGTAGGGTGGGGGTAGGACGGGTGGTGGCAGAGAAAGTGGGGGTAGGGTGGGTGGGGCTAGAGAGAGTGGGATTTAGGGTGGGTGGGGTTAGGGAGAGTGGGGTTAGGGAATGTGGTGCGAGAGAGTGAGATGAGGCGTGTGGGGGTAGGGATAGTGGTGGTGGGGTAGGGTGGGGGACAGGATGGGTGGTGGAAGAGAAAGTGGGGGTAGGGTGGGTGGTGGTAGAGAGAGTGGGGTGTAGGGTGGGTGGAGTTAGGGAGAGTGGGGTTAGGGAATGTGGTGCGAGAGAGTGAGATGTAGCGTGTGGGGGTAGGGAGAGTGGGGGTGGGGGACAGGATGGGTGGTGGTAGAGAAAGTGGGGGTAGGCTGGGTGGTGGTAGAGAGAGTGGGATTTAGGGTGTGTAGAGGAGGGAGAGTGGGCTGTGGGTGGTGCTACAGAGAGTGGGATGTATGGTGTGTGGGGGTAGGGAGAGTGAGGGTGGGGTAGGGTGGGTGGTGATAGAGAGAGTCTGGGTAGGGTGGGTGGTGGTAGAGAAAGTAGGGATAGGGTGGGTGGGGGTGAGAGAGTGGGGTGTAGGGTGGATGGGGAAGGGGGGGCGGAGGTTAGGGAGAGTGGGTGTGGGGTGGGTAGGGATATGGAGTGGAGCTAGAGTGGATGGGTGGGGTAGAGAGAGGGTGTGAACTCTCTCACTGGGTCTCATTTATAAACTTGATGCCACTATAGAAACTGGGTCCAGCTGCCTGCAGTGCTTCATCAACACACACAAATGTAAATGAACAAATACAAATAGGCTATCAAATGTATGGCCATGAACAGGTCAGCTGCAGGGGGCGCTGTCTACCAGACAAGGACCCTGCTGCCCTGCACATATGGTTCTCTAGGAGAAATACTTGACTGTGAAAAGCAGACAGTTGTCTCCCACTCCTGAGCGTGATGCCTAGTACCCCGTAAATACTCAGAGTCAGCTGTGGCATTCACAAATGCAACAGGGAAGCAGCTCGGTGGGTTGGATACCTGTTGCTGGCGATCTGTGTGCATACTGCAGGTTGCCCGTGATAGGTGAATACAAATATATATACAGCAACAGACAATTCAGTGGTCACGTGCGTTCTCTGGGTCTTTAATGACGCTTTGGTTTTTGGGAGGCGGGAGCGCACCTTGTGCAGCGTTTTGCATACAGGGACAGAGGAGGTGGACTGTGCCCTAAAACGTTAACAAGTGTGTGTTTGAACATAAAGTGCACACACATATATGTGTATGCATTATTATTGCTATTCATATGATTGTTTCTGCCATCATTATTTGTTGGTACTAATAATTATTAATATCATTTGTATCATGGTTTTTGTATCAGTATTAATACAATGACAATAGTATTTAATGCTTTCAGAGTGAGTACCAATGCATTTTTTGTGTCTTACTCTTCTCTCCCAATGAGTGTTTTGTCAGCTGAGTGTGATGTTACATGAGTTTTGACAATGTTTCTATTTTTACTCCAGAACCTGCACATCCCCCAGCAGGAAAGATGCAGCTCCCCCACAAGTGTTTGTCTAAACTAGGCTTGCACAGAGTCTGGTTGCACATTCTGGGTAGCTTCGGGTTAAGAGAGGTAACTGAATGGCGCAGTGGCGGCAACGCGCATTTACTGTCAGTTTATCTGACTGTAATGCACACTGGGTTCGACATGGAATTGTGCTCCAGGAGAAAGTGGCATATGGACTCGCGGCACATGAGTGCTGTCAGAGTGAACACAAGTTCTTAGCATGTTGCAATCCGGTGCCTCACTTCCTATCAGGGCCGCCCATGGCAGCCGGAAGGATGGCACTTTAGTAGTTCAGCCGTGTGATCTTGGTAAAACAATGAACCCTGGTGCTCTATATTCATGAATGTATTTATTTATTTAGCAATGTATATAGCGCACCAAGCCCGAGGGCATCAGGCGCTGTTCTTGACAGTGAGTAAAAGGTGGTATTACAAGTTCTAGACTGGAGTATAATTAATTACTTTCAATATTAAAGCGTTAGTGTTTGATATGCGAAACTACTCCAAGAAACCATAACACAAATAATATTGTGCACCCCTTCTCCTCCCCACCCCTATTCCTCCATTGGGCTTTGCCCTCGGCAGTAACTCTCGTGTGCGGGAGTCACTACCGAGAGCACCCCTCCCCCCCCCAAACCAGAGCAGGTTCCATTAGAGTACCTGCTGGGGTGTTGTTGCCAACTCTTACCGATAGATTGGGCTTTAATCAGAGCACTGCGCCCCTCCAAATGAAGGCACGTATGTATACTAATTGAGGCTGGCCGTGGTGGGACTTGCTCTTCAGGGTGTGATGGAGGATCGTGCACAAGGGCACTAATTGAGGCTGGCCGTGGTGGGACTTGCTCTTCAGGGTGTGATGGAGGATCGTGCACAAGGGCACTGGCACGCGCCGCAGTGTATGCAGTGTATAGGCACCTGGACGAGGCGCTGCCGGCAAGAACAGGTGACCTACGGGGTTGGAACAGGGTCAGTAACTGGACCTTTGGCAGGAGAATGAGCTGGGGGGAAATGGGGAAACACAGCCAAACAATAGAGCAATCGCACTTCAGAGCACGGAGACAGGGTGCATGGCACGGTCAGCAGACCCGAAAGAGGCGTGTGTTCAACTCTCCTACTGTATTCACCCTGGGACTACACTACCAAACATGAGCCATGGAACCGGGATTTAATCTGGGAGCGAAGGTTTTGGGGGTTAGGCGGAAGTGGTTATGCAGAATCGCGCGGACAAACTAATGCACACTAAGCTGTTGGGGATGCCAACACACGTCGGCCAACGTGATCCAGGATCCATTGACAAAATATGGGTGGGGCGTGCCTATACGGACCCTGAAACATTGAATTCCGGGATCGTCCTCCTAAGCAATGGCACCGGAACCACAGTGTCTTCATGCTGTGGAGATCACTGCGCGGCTCGCGTTCAGCGCACTCATTACAGCACAAATGGCGGAAGCACATGGATAAAAAACAAAGCCAAGCAAATGGAAAAAAAAACAAGGCCCAGCTGGTTCTTCGGCCATTTCATCGCCAAGCGTTGCCAAGTTATCATGCCATTCACTACTCCTGAACTCCTCTTTACAGTCATTTTTTACAGTGGCAATGTTTTGGCAATATTTTGGTAGTTACACCACCAAAAAGCGCCAAAAAACAAAAAGGATTCTGTGTGGCAAACCAGAAATTGGAAAGCTGGCTCCTAAATCTGGCTTTAGCACTTTAGCACTTAACAAAAAATGTTCATGTGATTCTTGGCAGATCATGTTATTCCCATCTGCCCACAACTTTATTACTTGCAATATAAAATCCCCTCTGCAGAGTGTGATTTCTAGAACTGATGCAAGGACATTTTCCATTGCAAGCAGTTTCCTGTAATATGGCCTCAACTGGAGTACATGTTCCATTGATGGGTGCATTTTCAGTGAAAATTCAGCATTTCTTCCTCAGACAGCAATGTGATGGGCTCTTCCAATCTGCACTTGGATTACATTTTTGTTTTGGCTTTCTCTGGATTTCCACTGCAGAATGACACCCATATAGTCTGTCTCAGGCCTACAGGAACTTTTCATGGAAACAAAGTGGGCTTTTCTTTTCAAATGTTTTGCGGTATTATGCATGTAAAGAATAATATACACTACTTTTTGTCAACACACACTATGGGCCTAATTAGGAGTTTGCTGTTCCGGAAACAAGGGTGCCAGTAAGCTCACCGGCACCCTTGTTTCCGGCTCGGCAAACTCAGAGTCTGCCTGCTATGGTCACTGTGCCTGACAGGTCTGACCCTGCCAGGCGCTGCCGCAACGGTAGGCACACTGTTCACGGAAGCACTGGCACCGTTGCACATCAATTACACATCTAAACCACCTCCAAGTTTCTGATCGTTACGTAGTGTTTCGCCCTACAACATCCGATGAACTTTACTTGGCGCAGACTTGCATACTACTGACCCTATGTTATCATTCACTTGCTATACATTAATCTGATACCTCACGCATTGTGCCACAGGGACCCTCCAAAAGTCATACTATGCTCAGCCCACTCAGACGAATTGCATGTTGGTCAGGTCCATGCACCTAGAACTTTGAATGCTATATCAAGTTGTCTACTGCCTCTCCTGACAAGTATGAGATTATCTTCGAATTATTCAGCACAGGCTGCAGAATTAGTGGCGCTCATCGAAGTGCTACCGAGATTTGAGGATGAGGAAGTGACGGTGTACTCTGACTCAGCCTATGTGATTTCAACTATCCACCCAGGTTTGTCACGTTGGAAAAGGAGGGGCTTCCTCCATGCAGACTGCACTCCAATGCAACATGAAGACCTATTGGATAGGCTTATAGAAGCATTACGTTTCCCATTGAACCTAGCAGTCGTAAAATGCACAACAAATTTCTAAAGAACTGATTTAATCTCTCTCTGAAACGAAAGCTGCACATTTAGAGGCTAAAAAAGCAGCCTATTATCCACCCATATCTAGTTTTGAAGTAGCAGATAGTAAACAGATGACAGGATGATGCATGTTGGTAAAGGATGGCTTCAACATGCTTTCTATTGTCCAGTTAATTGAGATACAAGGTCGAGCCAGACAAGAAGAACAGTATTCATGGAGAAAGCGGGGGTGTTCTTTATCCCCCACTGGGCCAATTTGGAGACAGGATAGCACTGGAAAGACAGTTATGCCTCTAGCATTATTGAAAGTAGCGCTGGAGCAGCTTCACTACCCAGCACACACGACTCAAGAGTCCTGCTGCTACAATTGCAGAAGAATGAGTCTCACTCAATCTGTTAGAACATGTGAGACAGTTCATTGGAAATTAAATTGTGTGCCACAAATGTACAGCAGGACACACTTTACTAACAGTAATAGGAGCATTCCTAGACCCAATCGCCCATTTCAGCAAATAGATATGATATGATATGGCATTTATAACACGCCTGTATACAGGTTTATGTGGGTATGTTACAGACATGCAATGGCTACCGATATATGCTGGTTGAGTATGTCCTTTTTCTAGATGGTTTGAGGCAGGTCCATGCACACACTCTGATGCCTTGTGTGCCACCAAGTTCATTGTACGTGAGGTGTTCCCCAGGTGTGGTGTGTGCTAGGTTTTGCGGTCTGACAATGGACCACATTTTGTAAACTAGTTCTTTGAGCAGTGTGAGATACCGAAGGTGTCTCACTTACTAGTCCCCGGGATCTATCGTCTAGGTGGCCAGGACACGGCCATCACTATTGGATCTAGTTCCTGGGGGTTGTCCAGTGAAGGAGGATCACCTGGTCGAGGGGTCTTCAGGGAGTGCAAGTGGGACACTGAGGTTTGAGACATGGTATCCCCTTCCCTGTAGCACCTTCTCCCCATCCTACCCTGTAGAATACTTAGAAGCTCTACCATCCTCTTTTCCCACATAAACACATTCCTACACGGTAACAGGGAATGGACTAACATCAGAGCCGTTTACCTGACATTTCCCAACACTCGGGTCAGGCAGAGTCAGGTAATTGACAATAACCACACACCCCTGACAACCCTTTCCTTTCCCCACAGGGATAAAAGGCAGACCACAAAACTACATTTCGAGCAAGGTCGAACGCACAAGGTGACTGCTACACCAAACCGTCAGTTCAAACGGAGGAGAAAGGCAGTGAGACCTGGAAGAACGACAAAGGGGAAATTGTCATTGCCCTTTTCAAGTCAGACCCGCAAAGTCTCCGAAAGGGAAATCATAAGACCAGGAGTTACAACTGGCATGCGGAGAAGCAGAGGTCAATGGTACATGGGGGCCTCCCACATTGATAACACCGGTGGAGAGGCAAGCTGGCTACCATGGTACCATTCTTGACTCCAGAGAACAAAGAAGCCAATGGGTTCAGCACAGCCGTTGAGTTGGAGGAAACTGATAGAAAACTGAACTGCGTTGAGCCCAAGGTTGCAATTAGCAACATTTTGAACACAAGGAAAAGTAGAGATACAATAATTTGCAAGAGAAAGAACTTATGTGTTTTTGAACTTTAAAGAAAACCCATTTGAGGTCCAGGTGCAGAGGGGTCCAGCGCCACATGGGCGCTCATTCGAAAGACTCTGACTGGAACCTGTTTTGAAACTAGAAGAACCAGAAGGCCCTAGGAAAGGGTGGTGTGAGGCACCAGAGTGGTCGTAGAAGGTTTACGTAAAATCACTTGTACAATCGAAAGTCTGTGACCTGTTGCCAAAGGAAAGCTAGGGGAAAGGAACCCTGCTTTCCGATAAGATTGTGAACTGTGAAAAAAGTGTGAACCCGAAAGAGGGATGCCGAAAGAAAGCTACAACAGAGAAAACCCTTCTTTCTGATGAGAATGAGCAATACATGAACTGTATTAGAAATACATGAACTGTGTTAAGGAAAGGGCGTAGTAAACCTGATGGAAGGAGGCATGTTTTTGCAAGGAGGATGCGAGCCCGCAGAGGGAGGTCCTAGGGGCAAAGAGCAAACACCCAAGCGGAAAGACCACTGAGAGAACTTGTGTTTGTTGTTTGTGAATCAATACTAATTCACCCGTGAATATTGTGTCGACAAGAGTGAACTGGGTCAAGGGTCGTCCACAGTGGGAAGGTGTTTAAAAAGGGCATTTGAATATTGAAAGCAATATCAGAAAGGCTGTAGTGAACCCGACAGAGGGAGGCCCAAGTTGCAAGAGGGATCTGAGCCTGGAGGAGGGAGATCCAAGAGGCGAAGAGCAATCGGCCAAGGTACAAGAGTACCGAAGGAACCTTTTTGTTTGTTTGTTTGTTAATTTGAATCAGCAAACCTTCTAAGGAAAGAGACTTTGTCTTTGAAGGGGTTTTGAATAACGTCAAGATGAACTATGAAACTCGTGCTGTCAAGGCCCAGGAGTGTGCTGTGCTCAAGAGTACCTCCTTCAAACATGGGGAAGGGAGACCCAGCCTTACCATCCTGACTTATAATTTTGTCAACACGTCTTTCTTTTCTGGTGAACATTATCCCACACTCTTTTTGTAATTTAGTAGTAAGGATTGACAAGATGCCACTAGAACTGCCTTATTATTATTTGATGGTCGTAGCTTGCTCCCATCTTAGATTTAGGTTTGGATTAGGCATTTACCTCACCCTTTATAATGTTCAATAAACACCCTTGAACTTTGAATCCTTGCGTCCGTCTTTACTGTTGCCACCATGAGTTCTTTACAGCAGATAGTTCTCCTATAGGTATTAAACATAGGTTTTCTTCCACTTATCACCCACAAGCAAATGGCGTCTGTGAGAGTTTAAATGGATTATTAAAAGGAAAGAGTAGCAATGTTCAAAATAACCTTAAAAAAGGGATGGCTGCATTGCCTGCCCCCTTCCCTGTATGCCCTGAAAAAGAGACAATGAGAAGAAAATCCGAGTTTGAAGAGAAATAAAAGAGTATCATTCATTGTTTATGCTACCTATTATAGTGGCAATACACACACTCTTGTATGCTATTTTTTCCTACATATTACAATCTTATCCAGCCTTCATATGAAGAGAAGTAAACATTATAACGTTTCTCAGATATCCCAAGAATAATTGTATTGTTTGGAGAGTGATAATCACAATTATATTGCTGTTCTGATATAAAAGTGATCCAAAAAGAGATAACAGGTTTGCATATTGATACAAAATGGAGAAGTTTCAAAATTTCAGCAATTCACTACCATCTAGAAAGTCAATAGGTTTTCATGGAATATTGATGGTTATCTCATTTGGTATTATGATTTGTGTTGTTCTTATTATTATGGCATTCAGAAATGTTATAAATGATAAAGTAGACATGGTAAATGTCAATGAGACAGATACAGATATGGAGGTTGTCAATGGGACATCTATTATTGTTCTGGATAGAGCTGGAGATAGCCTGTTGTATAATATAACTAGGGCTCTATTTCGATTTAAAAGGGATGTTGAGGAGAACCATGAAAATATAAATACATAACTTAACAATTTGGTTCATTCAAAGAATAATCTATGTTATCAGCACATGAATAAGGTGGGGAGAAGAACGTCATATGAACGATGTTTTGTGTGTTCCCTTATACCTTATGCTCTGGGAACATCTAAAATATTCATAGCAACAGAAGTATCCATAAAAAGGCACATTGCCTGAGGCACCTTGCACTTTGCCGTATCAGAGGACACTTCCAAGGCAGAATAGCATCCATAGTATGTGTGGATAAAAAGATGTCTCAAAGAGAGGACAATTATGTACAAGATATACAGTCACGAGAAAACCAATTGACAAAGCACTGAATAATCAAATACGAACAGCCTTGAATAAATGGTCAGTAATCAAGATAGAATAAAATAAGATGCTCCAATGTGAAGACATAATTGGGAGGAAAGACAAGAATGATGTGAAAGAGGCCAGCTACGAATGAAAGGAGCAGTGCTTACTCCTGAAGGATGGGTTCAAGGAGTGTTTGTGTGTAAAACATTGTCATTTGCGGGACAATGGGAAGAAGATGTAATGAACACAGAGAAAGAATGCAAGGACCAATGGCCTAAGACTACATGGTTGTTAATATGGGTCAACAATGAGGGGGGACCCTTGCAAATACTACCCATGAAGAATGTGTCCTTATGTTTCAGAAATAATGGCACAATAAAAGTTGGAGAAAATCTCAAATGTGTCTGAGTTTTGGACAGGCATGAAGGAAGGAACAGCAGTTGTGATGGATCACTATTGGGCCTGTGGATCAAGAGAATATATGAAATTACTGCCAAAATGGGGAGGAGTGTGTTCATTGGTACTGATAAGTATACTAGCCTTGGTAGTACCTCAAAGTGACTTGCAGATCATTTATTTTCCAAAGATGGATGCACACCTGAGTAAGAGAAGGTCGTCCAGCAGACACTGACAAAAGACACAGAATTAGTTCTCAGCAAAATCAGTAGAAGCATATCATGATATTCCAGATGAGCATAGGCTGTTCAGCCAATCAACAGTGATATTTACAGTCGTCTTCATGCCAGGAATTCAGACTGCAGTGAGTACCAAGTGGTTGCAGATCACTGGTTGGGAGCTGCTGGAGATGGTAAACAACAATAAAATTATTTAATGCAATCTGACAAGAAATTATGGCAATCAGGCGTGTGGCCCTACAGATCATGTATGTCTTGGACTTAATCCCAGTAGTTGGGTAGGACTCCCAGGTATACCAGAGGATGGATGGGGGTCCACCTGGCATCGAGCACTCAACACTCTCCCCAGAATAAATGGAGGACTCAGCCAACAGCAAGTTAGAACTGAGGTTTAATGCAAATAAAACCAACAGGGATCAATACAAGACAATGAGAATTCTCTATTATGTCTCAACTCTCCATTGTGTGCCGTCCAGTTTTGTACATGTGTGGCATCATTGCCTGGGCCCTTCTCCGAAAAACCTATCATTGGTGGGTATTGCATATTGGGTATTGAGAGCACTAGTACCTATTGCAGATCTCTATAGAGCTTATTCTACTGGTCCTTGCATGTCAGGTGGCTGGCCTGTCCCATCCCCAAAAATGATCTATTACATTGTTGCAGAGTAATGGGCTTACAAATGGTTTGTACCCTTTGCCATCCACCGTGACTTTCTAAGCTGTGATTGGTTAGGGTTGATCTCCCCAGGCCTACGGCTCGATTTGGTTCTCAGCCCGCTGTGCCCCTCTTCAAGGTGATGTGAACGATTATGTGTCTGTATTGTAACCTGTGTGTACCACCTTTGCCTATGAGAAGGCACTCCTTGCGTTGCAACACTTGTTGCCATCTGCATCTGACTTGCTGGGATCGGCTCTGCTTTTCCAACATAGGTGAATGTCCATTTTCTTGTCTGGCTGTACCACGTGCTTAGGGACCACAAATCCAAGCTCTTTAGCTTGCATTTATGAGGATTTATTTTATTTCTCTTCAGCTGGTCCCCTTGTCGTCTGACGATTGTAATGTGTCCGCATATCCCTGACCTTGGCTGTGAGCCTGCTTCGTGCTCTTTGCAGCCTGAATCAGCTCTCCTCATCTCAGGCTCTGTGGGTTTTGGGGCTTCTGTAATTTTTCTTAGACGTATAATATGATTTCTACATGTTCATGTTATTCTAAGTACTCTATATGTTAGTCATACATGGTCCTATCAGGTTCTATATGTATCCCTGTAGTCCCATAGGGCTATTCATGTTTAAGCATCTGCAAGCTTGCTCACGATCTCTTGTGCCTTGCGGTTCTGTGTTACTGCATTTGGCTAATGAGAAAGTAATAAAAGCATTGATAGTATGTATATATATCTGTCCTCTAGCTATAGAAATGTGTAAGCAAGTTCTTCGTGTAAGCGAGTGCATGTCTGTTTAATGCGGTGCAGGACTGCAAGTGCACTTTGTGACTAACGCTGCTAAATCGTGGTGTCACTAGTGATTTCAGCATCATTGCTTCTTTGTACTTAGTCGAGACTGTCCATATAGGTGTTTCCATCCACGATCTCTGGTTCTTCTCCTATGCCTGTGAAGACATGTATTGGATTCGGTCTGTATGGCTGACTGAGAGGATACCTTTCAGTGTACTTGTCAATCATTGGTGCAGTCGGGATTCACCAAAAGTAAGATGGCTGGCTGCAAGTGTTTCTGGCTCTTTGTTTTGTCATGAATCTGGTGGTGAGGAGGGGAATTCTTGAGACCCTCTCTTCAGTCCACCCTCTGGTCGACTTGTCAACCACATCCTCATATTTCACACCTTTAGCTCTTGGTTTCCATATTTTCGTAATCCCTCTGAGGTGTCCATAATAATTTACATGATCGTCAAAAGTCCAGCACATATAACTGGATCATACTCCTTCTGGGTTGCACCATACCCATTTCCCTTCGTAAATCTTAGCGTTGAATGGATTATCTAGCTTCATCGCCTCAAGTGGGAATAGTGGACAGTCTGCTATTCCCGCTCTCAGCTTGTCTCTTTCCTCCACTATTTTGTCCTTCGCTCCTCCTATGTTCACAGCCATCAACACCTTAATTCCAATAGATTTTTCTGCTGTCTTTCGACACTGGGCGATACAGATCTTTACCACACATAGGGCCTCATCACGAGTTGGGCAGTAACACAGGCGCTAATAGCGCTGGCGCTATCTGCCCTACCGCCAAACCCACCAGCGCTATTTGTTTGTTTGTTTATTTATTTATATGGCGCACCGGACCAGAAGGTATGAGGGCGCAAGCATTACAGGTATATTCTCAACTTAGTTGCAGTGCTGTACATTATTTACTTTATTATGCAAGGGCGCAGTGAGCAAATGCAGTTACAAGGAGACAGTAGAGTAAAATTACGACAATATTACAGGTTGAAAAAATGTGTAGTAGTTACAGGGTGTCGGTTATTGGTCTTTGTTCTTAAGCCACTGGATGTAGTTACACCTAAATTGGTGGTAGGTTTGTGGTGCTCTAACGGAGGGTGGTACTGTGTTCCAGTGTTGAGCTGCTTTCACATGGAAGCTATTGCCGCCCATTTTCATTCGCTTGAATCTGGGAACAGTGAGTAGGTTAGCATTGCTATTTCTGGTGTGTCTGTTGGGCGTGTATCTAGTTATTCTGTCGGTTAGATAACGGGGAGCTGCATTGTTAAGGCATTTGTGAGTGAGGGAGGCTACCTTAAGCAGGATTTTGTCCGAGGTAGTGAGCCAGTTGTGAGTTCTCCTATTGTTCGAGATGTGTTCTCTTTTAGGGAAGCTAAGCGCTGCTCTGAGAGAATTGTTCTGTAGGATCTGGATTTTATTGGTAACCTGTTTGTTAGCACCTACATAGAGGGAGTTACAATAGTCCAGTTTTGATAGTATGAGAGCTCTGGCTAGAGTAATGCAGCTTTGGGTGGAGTGGAAGGGTTTGGCCCGAGCGTATAAGCTTGCATGTGTAGGCTGTGGTGTATGCCATGGAGCTAACCTGTTTATGGAAGGAGAGGGTGGAATCGAGTTAGATGCCGAGGGTTTTCACTTCCTTAGCTACCTTTATAGAGTTGCCGTCTATGGTGAAGCTGGAGTAGTTGAGGTCCAGTTTGTTTAGGTTCATGGCTGATCCCAGGATGATGAGTTCGGTCTTGTCATCATTCAGGATTAGACTATGGGAGGCCATCCATGCCTGGATGATGAGGTACACCTTGTTCACCAAGGCTAAATCCATGTTGTAATCTCCCGTCAATGGGATGAGGATTTGGGTATCATCAGCATATTTAGTGTAGGTGATACCCAAACCGTTGAGATCATCAAACAGGGGCTTAGTGAACACGTTGTACAGTGTGGGGGTGACACATGACCCCTGAGGGACCCCACATGTGATGGGAATGGGGTCAGTGGAGGCCGTGGTGGAGAAGACGCGCATGGATCTGTTGCTCAGGAATGATGTGATCCAGCCAATAGCTTCTTGGGAAAAGTGGGCAGCCGAGTCTAAGTGGCTACATAGGATTTTATGCTCAACAAGATCAAAAGCTGCCGAGAGGTCTAAAAGGAGCAATAAGGCAGTTTTCCCATTATCTCTCAGAGTGTCAGTTTGGGCCTTGAGGTCGATGAGTGCGGTTTCTGTGCTGTGTTGGGGTCTAAATCCTGATTGCCGGACTCCTAGGAGGTGGTTTTGTTCAAGGAATTTTTGAATTTGTAGGTAGGCTGTCTTGTCGAGGATTTTTAGTAGGACTGGGACGGTGGTGATGGGTCTGTAGTAAGTGGGTACGGCTGGGTCGAGTGTGGTTTTTTTAGTAGGGGGATGACCCAGGATTCTTTGAGGTTGTTGGGGATAGTACCTGAAGAGAAGGAGGCGTTGATGAGTTTGGTAATGAATGGAGATAGGTCTCTGGCTGCGTCTTTGATGATTTGAGGTGGGCATAGGTCGCCTTGGCAGTTAGATGGTTTGAGGCTGAGTATGATTTTTTCCACTTCTAGCGTGGAAAATTTGGAAAAGCTAAAGCCAGTGAGGGGGTTGGGGGGGGGGGGAGGGTGTTGAGGGCCAATGCGTGGGGGGGGGTTGTGTTAGGTTTGGAGTTGGATAAAGTCTCTTTCTTGTTGTTAATTTTGATTTGGAGGCCTGCAACTTTGTTGGATAGGGCATTATGGATGCTGGTGCACCATTGTTTGTCTTTCTTACAGGTGTCTGTGGCCGGGATGGGTGTCTCTAGCTCTTTTAATATGGTGAACAATTCTTTAGTGCTGGATTTGGCAAGCAGTATTCTCAGGTTGTAAGATTCTTGTTTGGCGAGGAGGATTTCTTTTTTATAGGTAGAAACTATTTTGTTGAGGATCAGCTTGTTGCTGTCTGTGGGAGCTTGTCTCCAAATGTGTTCCTTTTGCGTTTCTCTAATCTGAGGGCTTTTAGGTGGGCCGTGAACCAGATATTCAAGTGTTTTATCGGCTTGGGTTTTCTCAGCTTTAGTGGTGCGATGGCATCTTGGGCTAGGCGCATGCTGGTGTTGTAACTTTCAACCAGATGGTGGGGGTTGGAGTTGGCTGGGAGTTGGTTCAGTGTAGGTAAAATGAGAGGGAGGAGAGTTTTTCCACAGTTATATTTTTCTTGCTTCTAGTCGGGATGGCTGTGGCTAGGGAGATGTTAGCGATTGGGATGGGCGCTTCAAGTGTGAAGGAGAGGAGGTGGTGGTCTGACCAAGGTTGCGGGGTGATGGCAGTGATGGAAATCACGCAGTTGTGGTCTGCTATCCAATCAAGAGTTCTCCCTTTGTTAGGAGTGGGGGTAGACACTCTTTGGGTGAAGCCTAGTTCTGACAGTGAGTTATTAATGGTGGACGCTTGGGTGTCTTTAGAGTCATTGTAGCCAAGGTTAAAGTCTCCTAAGAGAAGGCGTTGGGAGGTAATTTTTAAGTTGTTAGAGAGGATGGAGATAAGGTCTTCCTCGAAGGAGCCTAGGGGTTCTGGGGGTCTGTATAGTAGGTAGATGGTGATGGTTTCGGAGTTAGTGGTGGGGAGTTTGGCTGTGAGCAATTTACATGATGAGTAGTGATCGGTAGTGTCAGGTTTAAGGTTGAGGTGGGTTTTGGCGATTATAACAAGGCCACCGCCTCTGGAATCAGTTCTGTCTGCTCGGAGGATGGAGACATTCTCAGGGATGGCTAGCGCAAGGGCTGGGCCAGCTGCTGCATGAAGCCAGGTCTCAGAGATGGCTAAGAAGTCTAGTTCTTCCTTTAGGGTGAGGTCTGCTATGTCTGTCGCGTGGGCTACTACAGATCTCGCATTGATTAAAGCACCTCTTATGGGTGTAGTGGCAAGTTTACTAGTAGTAGGTGTAGAGGTTGATGATCGAGTCTTATGTTTAGGAGTAGCATTGGTTTGGATGGGATTGGGTAGGTTTGTGCATTTGTTGGAGGGGATAGCCATGATGTAAGGCTGGGGCCAATTTGTTGGTTTGGTATCGGTAGTATTCCTAGCTCTGGGCTCATATATTTTGGGGAGTCTGGCGCGTAGTTTGGAATTTCTAGCAGAGAGGTTGCACGGTGTAGAGAGGTACATGGTGAGTGGTGAGGTGGTAACCATGCTCGTCGGGCCCGGGGGGGGCTGAGATGACTAGATGCGTGGATAAGGTGGAGGATGACTCTCAGCAGTACTGAATATATACCCGGTAGGTACATTTTGGTGGGAGGAGGTGCGAACAGTGGGCATGTGTCGAGTATCAGCTGGTTCCTGAGTTGTTAGGTTCCTAGGGGCTGGGCAGTAGACTTCCGAATCACAAGGGCATCAGGAATCACCTTGGATTGCATATATTAGGTGTGGCGGGGCTTCAGATGAGTATGAGAGTCATAAAGTATCTAATGTAGCACTGGCTTGTGTTGACTAAGTGGGGCCAGGGTTCACCTAAGTTCAGAAATCAAGTAGGCAGTTGAAACACACTAAATTACATTGACTAAGTGGGGCAGAGATTCACCTGAATTCCAAATCAAGTAGACAGCTGAGAGATTTTTCGCACTAAATTGCATTGACTATCAGATTGTCAAAATATAGCCTCCACCTAGGTTCAGAAATCAGGTAGACAGCTAAACACACTAAATTGCAATGACTAAATGGGCCAAGGATTCACCTAGATTCCAAAAATCAAGTAGACAGCTGACACACACTAAATTGCATTGACTAAGTAGGGCAAAGATTCACCTAGATTCAAAAATCAAGTAGGCAGCTGAAACACATTGAATTGCATTGACTAAGTGGGGCAGAAATTCACCTGAATTCAAATTCAAGTAGACAGCTGAGAGATTTTTCGCACTAAATTGACTATCAGATTGTCAAAACTTAGCAGCGACTAAAATGGATACAGCAGAGAGTACCTAGATCTGGCAAGCTAAGTCTGGGATACTCTACGTGCAAGTTGGTAGCAATCTGAATGCAGTTCCTTGGCAGGCACTCTAGGTGCTATAGTGAGAGCAGTCAGGCAAAATCAAAGGTACTTTGAATACAAATCACTAAAGTGACCATTAATCAGGACATTTTCAAACAATCTGAATACAGTTTGGTCGGTAGGCATTCTAATGGCAGCTTTTAGATAAACAGTCCAATGGTGATCAAAGTTTTTGCACTCTATATGCCGTTTTCTGCTGTACCACAGGCAGCCTGGTAGTAGAAGACAATGAGGACCTGTAGCTAAGAGTTGCGCCGCAATGTTAGTGCATTGAAGTTCAAAAGTTACCTGGTGTATGACAGGCAGGGGGTGTGGCACACGGCAGACACAGAAACAAACAGGTGTTGGCCTTGCTGCAGTGGGCCTTGGACAATATGGGCCGGCTTCGCCTGCCGGCGACCAATAGGGGAGCAAATAGGCATGGCAGCCTATCAATGTTGGAGGCTGGAGCCTCGGTAGATGTTGATGCAGGCAGTAAAAAAACAGACGGACATTTTGAAAGGGTGAAAGCCTCGTGTGCTTCAATGGCGTTTTCAGTGCTGCAGCAGTTATACAAATTCGGTTCTGTGGATTGGGCTGCATGGAAGCCTATCCTTCCTCTAGTGTTGCGCAGATCGCAGATGCACTTATTAGGAAGGCAATTTCGGGGAATGCGCTCCCAGTTAAACGCGCTTACCTTGATAATGGCATGGATTTAGGGGCCATAGTGCAAAGTGCCCGCCGGGTGCACGTTGCTCCTGGAGGGTCGGGGGACAGGTCCTGGGAGCTCCTGCTCCTACGCTGGCGGTGAGTGAGGCCAGGCACCTAATTAGCGCCAGATCACGGGTTTGGCGGAATTGGAATTCCCCATTCCCCATTGAGCCCATTCGGGAATCCCCCATTCCCCATTGAGCTCAATGGGGAAATTTCGCGCTCATACCACCGGCGGATTTCCCGCCGGCGGTATGAGTGCACATTTTCGCCGCATTTCACACCAGCTCAGAGCTGGGGAGAAATCTGCCAAAGCCCTGATTTGGTGGACCCTTAAATCCGGCGGTAACAGTGATACCGCCGGATTTAATGGTTACCACCAAACTTGTGATGAGGCCCATAGTGTCAAAGTTCTAATATTAGTGCCCCAATATTACTTTCAGCTGTCTGACAGCCAAGGAGGCATCCAGGACCACAGTTTGCACAAACTCCTCCTTCTATCGCTGTGAGCAGATCCAGGACATATCTATTATGGAGAGCCATCAACCTTACGGCTCAGAGCTCTTCCTTTATTGCATTGAACCCATTCACTGTAGAGTTTATCATCATCATCAGCTCCCACCTAGTAAACTGCAAACATTTTGCATTTGTATATGTCTGTATAGCTGAAACAACTGATGCAAAAAACATTTGCGTTCTGCTGAATAACCCATGTTCTGGTGGTATATCATCTAGAGCTGTTTCTGACGTATCTGAGGAATAGTTGCTTCTTTTCACTCTACTCATTTCCTCCTGCCTCTTTTCTTTTCCTATTTGTTTTTCTTCTATGGACCTTTTCTTCTTTTTGTTAATGTCCATCTTCGGGAAGTCATCAAACTTTATATCCTTCTGTGGCACAACCAAGGATGGCATGTAGATATGTACCAACAAGAGAACTCCTCCCCAGTTGGGTGTTAGCTTCTCGTATGCCTTGGATCCGCATGCCCTGTAGTGATCCATCAGTACTGCAGTGTCTATCTTCATCGCTACATGTTTTTCGATTCTAAGGGATCCTGTGTTCTCTCCAACCTTCTCTTCACTGTCGTTCTGGTAACAGAGTGCTGGCTTTTTCAGGGGTATTATATGCATTGGTCCTGCTTTATTCTCCACCCAAGTGAGCAACTTCGCACTTGGATCCCACTCCTTCAAGTACTTGTCATTTACTTCTTCTATTTTATTCACTGGTGTTTATGCTAGGGTATGTGCCTTGCGTCCGACGACTCCATCTATCTATCGATTCTCTGTGTACACTTAACCATACACAAGCATCTGTGGTCTTTCCCAGCATCGAGGTTCTCCTCCTATCTCCTTCACTCTTTTCCATGTGCAGGACAGTTGATTAAAAGTTATATGGCATGGCCTCATTATGAGTCCGGCAGTAGCCGTGCCGGAAAAACCGGCAGGCTGCCGCTGGACCTGTAATACCATTCTGCCTCTGTGATTGCCAGAATCACCGGGGCATTACAACCCCAGTGACCCAGTAATTCAGGAGGCGGAATTCTGTAAATCCCCATTCCCACAATGGAAACACTGGCTCCGTCTACGACGGAGCCAGTGTTTCCATTTCCACCTGCAGGCAGGTGGCATTACTCCTGCCAGGTCAGATCTGGAGGGAGTGACACCTCCTGCCTGCAGAACTCAGAATCAGCTGGTCTGGAAACAACAGTGGCGGTGGATTTACCACCACCGTAGTTTCCAGACCGGCAGGGTCATGATGAGGCCCTATAGTCTTTCTGTCTCCTTTCTGTGGCCTGTCAGTAATATATTGTATTGCTTCGTCTAACTGCCAATAATTGTTCATCATGTCGAGAGTCTTTATGTAACTGTCTTCATACGGGAACGTCACCTGAGACATCAATCTCAATGTTTTCCCTTGAAATCTTGTATTTGTACTTATTTGTATTTGTATTTATTTTATTTGTATTGCGCGCCTTGCCCCGGGGCTTCTGGGCGCATGTTTTGCGGACAGTTACAAGTTGCAGCGATATATACATTATACATTTTACAAATTACATTATACAGTTTCAATATACACATTTTACATTTTACACATATTTACAAGACGTTAAGAACAGTGCATAGAGGAGAGTGTACAGTATAGACTGTATAGAGTATAAACAGTCTAAACCGTGTAGAGGCAGATCTCGGGTGAGAGGGATAGAAGCTGTATAGATTTGAGTGAGGAGGTGGCTTGGGCATCCTGTTCATGTAGCCACTCTTTGGTTTTGTGTTTGAAGGAGTGGAGGTGTTGGACATTTCTGAGAGTATTGGGTAAGGAGTTCCAGAGCTTAGCCGCAAGTACTGGGAAGCTCGAGCCTCCTGCAGTCTGTAGCTTGAAGCTAGGAATGGCCAGTGTGTGGGCCTGAGCTGATCTCAGGGGTCTGGATGCTGTATGTTGTGTAAAGCGCGTGGTAACCTCGAGTTGTTACCATAGACAGGTACATCAGGCATTGGGCTCTTGCTGCTGGTATTTCGGCTTCTACAAATGTTCTGGAGGCACTCATGGCATAGGGGATTAATGAGCAGACATAACAGCTCTCCCCAGTGGTTTCTTTACCTACTTTCATCATATGCTTGTACGCTATTAGACACTTGAGCCGTGTCGGTGAGATAGAGATGCACCCCCTTCATGCCTGTGTTAAAACTGCCCTTATCTGTCCTTAACATGCTTACAGTGCTTTCCTGTCCACGTGACATGGTTGTTACACCTGCTGAGGTTGGGGTAATGTTAGTAGAGGATACAGTGGATTCGCTAGCAACAAGAAACATTCTCCAAAATATAAATACAAAGGCTACACTTGGAAATAAGAGACACAACAAAAGAAGCACATTTTTTATTATTTCACCCATATTTACCTGTGCTGCTGGGTCCTTGTGCAGCAGACAATATAGTTGCCCGCCTGAAATGCGCAAAAGTGAGCGTTATTGTGTTAGTCTCTGGTTAATCGTTAAGTCCTGTAAATCCCAAAACCATTGATTGCAAAAATGATTAGCTGCTCCCACAAATTTCTAATTCCAGGGTCCCTCAGAATAGAAAGAATAGAAGGGTTTCCCAGTCCAGTTACATTCCCTCTTGAGCCAAATATCCTATGAAAGCAAGATACTATACTTTAGGTGAACTTGCCTGAAATCTACTAGGTCTTCTCACATTGTGGACACATTGGTTCAAAAATGTATCAGGGTGGAAATCAGTGGGAAACATCAAATATCACAGTCGGCTTTCTTGAAGAATGTATGTAGAGAATAAAAGAACAAACAGACAGTGTATCCTTCCTCTAGGTGTTCCATAAATTCTTGCCCTAAATCTGCTGCCCTTGAGCGAGTAACCATTTGGTGTACTCCACTCGGCAGTGTAAGTTTAAAATTATTGGGTTGCTCCTCTTGCTGCTGATCGTTGGCCCTGTCGATCTCATTGCCAGGTGAGGCTGCTGCTTGGTAGGGCTTGACGTCCAAGAGATGATTCCAGACTGCCTTCCCTTCAAGCTTCAACGCTCGGTCTGCTACTCCCTCAACTATGTAGGGACCAGTGAATCTATGTGCGTCCCTCCTCCTGATAAAATTCCTCAACAGTACGGTGTCATCAACGCTAACAAACCTTTCAGTCCCAGAGTCCTTTGGTTTATTGTCACTGTTGCTTTCTCCGTTGTCTTCTGGGCCTCCCCGGTGTTGTATCTGGTGAGAGATAAAAGAGGCACTAGCAATGAAGGAAGTAAAGTACTCAAACATTTCCCGACATAACACTGCAACACTACTCTCAGCATCCTACAGTGGTCAAGAGGGAGGAGTCAGGGGAAGTTGTATGCACAGTCCTGTCAACACCTCATGGGGCGTTAAATGGTGGTTGTACCCAGGCTTATTGTGCAATGCAAAGAGTGCAAGGGGTAAGCAATGGAGCTAGTTTTTTCCATTCTCTTCTTAGTGTTGGCTATGCTCTCCTTTAATAGGACATTTAGTCATTCACACATCCCATTTGCTTGCGGGTGATACACACAGGAGAATTTATGTCAGATGCCCAGCAACGTGGTAATGTCCTTGAACATCTCATTGGCGAAGTGAGGGCCATTGTCAGACCGCAGGACCTCACACACACCCAATCACGGGAATACTTGCCGAACAAAGAACATTGCTGCCCTGAGGGCATCAGGATGAGAACAGGGACCTGCTTCAGTCCAGCGAGAGAAGGGGCACACAACTACTATTGTGTAGCATTATCCTTGGCAAACTTGGATCATGTCAACCTGGAGCTGATGGAATGGGCCTGTTGGGCGAGGTATGGCTCCTCCTACACCTCAACGTATGTCCTGCAATAAACTGTTTTCATGTCAAGCAGTTGCTTACAAATTCAACCACATGTTCTGCCAAATTAGGACAGAACCATGTTTTTCCAATATGGGCGGCAATGATCGCCTTCCCTGTGTGTGTTGGATAATGTAACTGTGTCAGTGCCATGTTCAATAGTGCTAGTGCCATCACCACTTTCTGTGTGTTATTCTGTCGCCATAGGGCATCTGCCTGGGGTAACTGTACATCCCCTTTTAGTCCACAAGTCTTTCTCCTCTCTGGGTGCAGCTCCCTGCAACTCCATTATCTGCGTTTCTGGTGATACATTGTACTCTTCCGTTAGTACCATTGTGCTTGCATAGTCTCGGGCATGTGATGAGGCTTCCATTTCTAGAGGCCATCCAAATTATGCTGGGTATTTTGCTTCTGAGCCTGCTGCTTCGTTTCCCCTTGAGATAGGGCCTTCCCCTCGGTTGTGTGCCATTTCACTATGGCTATCTGTGCTGGATACTGTATAACTTAAGTTAATCTGCCCAATAAAAGTGCATACTGTGCTGGTGACCCGTCTGCTCTTCTGAAGCCCCTCCTCATCCATTGTGACAATCCTGAGTGTCCTGTTGATGTCACATACGCAGAGTCTGAGTACACTGTCACCGCCTTCCCTGTGCTGTGCTCCAATGCTAATATTAAGGCCACCAGTTCCACTGCCTGTGCTGAGTAATGTTATGGCAATCGCGCACTGACCACTACCTCACTTCTTCCATCCTCTCTCAACCTTACCACTGCAGTTCGTGTATGCCTGACCCATCCGCCTGATCAATTGTAGAAGAACCGTCAATGTAGAGCATGTCTCCCGCTGAAGTGCGCCCTCATGTCCTTTGCGGGTTTCACTGAATTCCTGTATGTTTTCTGTGCAGTAGTGTGAATAGTTTCCTTCCTGTAAAATGTCTGCTCGGAAAATCACTGGGTTAACAACTCTGCAACTCAGCACCTTAATGGATGAGTTGGATAGTAACAACTCATACCCTGATGCTCACTGTGTTGTTAGTGTGCTCTTTGGTTTATCCAGTATCGCAAAGAGGGCATTCTCCACGTAGAGAGTGGTTCTGCACCCCATCGTAGTAGCTGCTAATTTCTCTACTGCAAATGTGGCAGCAGCCAAAGCTTGTTCGCAAGAATAGTGTCCTCTCATAACTGAGTCGAGTTTCCCACTGTAGCATGCTATTGGTTTGGGCCCTAGGCTTGTCTTCTTTGTCAGTTCTGCCTTCATCCCCACCCCATCGGTGTGTGAGAACAAGAAATCGCTGCATCTCTCTCTCAATGTTGTGGGCTTTGCTGTCTTGCGTACTGTCTCTGCCCTTTCTGAAGTCACCTGTCAGCCATTTTGTGATATCATCTGTCCAATGTATTACACTTCCTTCTGACAGTACTGTGGTTTGGCTTTGTCCACCTTGTATCCCTTGGAAGCTAAAACTGTCTGTATGTGTACTGAGTCTTTTCTATACTGGTCGTCTGTCGTGCTGCAAATCAAAAGTTCGTCCACGTACTGTAGAACCATGCTCTCCATCTGTAGATTACATAGGTCCATCTGGAAGACCCTGTTAAATATGGGGGGTGACTCGCAGTACCCTTGAGAAAGTCTTGTATATTTCCACTTCTGGTTTCTATACTTAAAGGAAGTCAAGTCTTGTGAGTCTGGGTGTAGTGGTACAGAGAAGAAGGCGTTCTGACCATGAACCAGACAGCTTCTGCTGGAATGCTGCACAAAATTGTTGCTCGATTTGGAACCAGCGGATACTCTGCTTCTACAATGTAATTAAGGGGGCGGAAGTGCTGGAGAAAATGCCATGACCCCCCCTTTTTCTTTCTTAACTGGGTACACAGCCGTGTTGCATGGGGATTCTGATGGTACTAGAATGCCTCCCTCCACTAGTGCTGAAATCGTCTCATAGATGCCCTCATCTGCCTCTTTTGAAAGTGGATACTGTGACTCGGGGAAGAATTGCTCCTGGTTTCAGCTCTATCTTTACCCCCTCTATTCTTTTCAAACGTCCCACCTCATAGGGACTCTTTGTTCATAGGATGCTAGGCACCTTGGCCAAATCCTCCTCGCTGAAGGATGGTGGTGCTTCCAGCGGTATTGCCATCCTTTGTGGTACCTCTCTGTAGTGTATCTTGACCCAATATGTCACACTCATATTGAACACTATTTGGTGCTCTGACCTTTCAACTCGAAATAGTTCTTGGTCTGTCACTGTGGTCAACCTGTACCCTTCTGCTACGGCGAACACTGCTTGCCATGATCGTCCCATGTACTGCTTTCCATTCGTCCCTCACAACCAGTGCCTCGATCTCTATTGGTATTATTGTCCCTTCTGCCTCATCCAATGGTATCTCTGAACAAATACTTGTTTGGGACTTGCCACATCTTCCCTTGAATCCCTGGGAGCCATCTGCTTGCAATCTCAGTCCCATTCTGGAACAGCTCCTTGTCTACTGGCATCCCCTTCTGTACCTTCCACCCACAATAAGCTTGGATGATCTCTCTTACATTGAGAAAGTGTATCCCTGGCGTAGAGCACACTATCCCCTGGTCTGCAAACAAAATTGTCATGTTTAGTCTGCTCATAATGTCTCTCACCAGTATGTTTTCAGGTGTCTGTTGAGAGTAAAGTAAAAGCAAGGATATGTCATGTTCCCCTATAGAAAGGGAGATATTGGGCCTCATTACAATAGAAGCAGTCTGGAAACATGGGTGCCGGTAAGCCTACCAACACTCTTGTTTCCCAACTGCCAAATTCCGAGTCTGCCTGCTCGAGCTGCTGTGCCCGACAGGTCTGACCCTACCCGGGCACAGTGGCCATGGGTAACAGTGGCCATTAACAACGTTGCCAGTGCTTCTGTGTCCCCACTCCCATAGAGTCCTATCAGATCCTATGGGAATAGGAATTAGCAAAATTACCAGCGTGTGACTTCCAGGCCACTGGCAGGGTTACCGCCAGACCCATAATGAGGCCCATTGTCTCTAAAAGGAACCACTTCCCAAACCCCAGAGAATCCATGGGTATTCATGGCATCGCCAGAAAACCTAAATGCTCCCTCTCGAAAGCAGGACCTAGTCACCCCTGTTTCTACAAGATAGGAAAACGTTTTGTCACCTATTGCCACCCCTACGCGAGGTTCCTCCACTGGGTTGGGTGTGAACGATAGGATGGAAGTCCGTCTGTGGGCTGTCCTATTGTGGGAATAAGGACATCCCATTCCCTGAAAATTGATTGTTGCCCACCATGGTGACTCCTCCCAGTTTCCTAGTGGGGACCGCTGCCATGGAGTCCATGTGTGACAGTGTGCTGTCATGTGGCTGCACACTGTTCTCTATCTGTGGCACCTGCTGTGTGCTACCTCAAATCTGTGGTGTTTGCAAATACTGCCATACGAGTGCTTGCATCCGTGGTATCTGGGTCATGGGCTGGTGTAACTGTGAGAGTGCACTCTGTGTCTGTCCTTGTTGTTGCTGTGGTTGGTCCTGTGTGTAATAGTCACCTTGGTCGCTGAGATATGCTTGCTGGTACTGCGCTCTCCAATTCTGCTGCATCCCTCTGCTCCTACAAACTCTCTAAATGGGCCCCATCTGCATGCACGTCCAACACTGTGGCGGCTCTCTCCCTTGACCCTGGAAACCCCCTGCATAATCCCCTGGGACTTGCTGCACCTGTGGCCCATATCTTAGAAACCCCCTGGGACACCCCCTTGGTTTTGATGCATCTGTGGCCCATACCCGTGTTCTCTGGGTGGTCCCCCTCTTCCTCTGAACCCTTGCTGGAGGTTTCCCAGCCCCATGTATCCTCCCCCGTGGGCGGAGGTGTGTACTGCTGCTGCTGTGTCCCCTGTGCACTTGTGCTTGTCAGTACCGCACCTCCCATGGTGTACTTTGACAGTTGTTTCTGCACTCGTTTTTCTTCCTCTAGTTTTCTTTCCTCTGCTTTCCTCTTTATTTTCTCCTGAAATAGCCTACAATGATGTACGATCGTAAGCTGTATTTCTGGCCAGTATTCTGCTCCCATGCCTACCAACTTCCTTAGCTGCTTCTGAACAGGTTCTGGTAAACTTTGGCATAATATGAGGTAAAATATGTTTACTGTTTTGTTCCACCGTTCTTGAGTTTCAAGGCGGCAAAGCTCTTGAATCACCTGAATGTAGTGTAAGGGGTCTTCGTCTATCTCCATTTTGCGAGACATACTAGCACCAATGTCTGATGTGTCAGGGAATTGTTTCCTTAAGGCTTGCCATATGGCAGCTCTGCAATTTGCGAATGGTGAACTATTGTGTGTGTGTTCTGGGTGGTCGCTCTGGGAAACCCTGCCCTTTTCCATACATCATCAGCTGCTTTTCCGAGGATCACCACTAATAGTTATTTTATGTCCCCTACTGCTAACCTCTGGCCCACTGTCTTCCTTTCCATCTCATATATCCATTTCCCAGCACCCGCTGACAACTATGGTAACCCACATCTCACATTTTCCTTGTCAATGTGTTTCCATGGTATTTATTGAGGTCGCCCCCTCCCTTTTCCAGTAGGGGCATTTGTGTGAGCCCTACCTCCCCATTCACACTTCTAGTCAGTCTGACTTGCCTGTTGGCGTTTATAATATTGGAGTACACATCGATTGGCTCTATTATGGGTATTCGAACCCAGTCATCAGGCTCCCCCATTAGCCTTTCTCTAGAGCATACTATAGCTGTCTTCCCCTTTCTTCATCCTGGGAGGTCTCTGAGTCTGTCTACGTATGGTGCTAGGTCATCGATGTTAAATAACACGTACAGCGACTGTGGTGTTTGCTCGCCCTTGCCTCCTCCTGCTGCCCCTGTATTGATATGAGATGATAAGTAATTTATAACGTGCTTAATACCCAGAGGTTTCTAAGCGCAGACCCGGGAATTGAACCTGTGTTGCTCCGTGTCGTTTTGCTTCCAAGGTGAGAATGTTTCCCCTGAGCTTTCCTCCCGAGACTGGTATCTCTCTCTCCCATGTCACCCATTTGTCCGCACCTGTCCCCATGGATTGAGGCCTACGTCACTCTCCTCCCTCATCCCCACTGTTTCATCCTTTGTTGTCTGACCCCGAGACAATATTACTGCAAAAGTCATCCACAAAGCTCAGTTTCCTAGTGGTTGTATCTCTGTTTGGCTTCATGGACATGTCGATGTCATGCAAGTCATACCTGCTTCATCCCCCGAGGCCTGTAGGCCTGCTCTATCTGATACCGTGGTAGTCTTACTCCGTGTGGTTGTGCTGTCTGGCTCTGCTCGTCTGCCCCCTCCACCTCTGTCATTTCCCTTGTCCACTGTCCATCGTGTCTGTATGTCCCCGATCGCATGCTCCTCTTCTTCCTTTCACGCACGCTCTTTCGCTAGTTAGTTTCTCTACCTGCAACTTTCTTTCTTCCCACTTTATCAGCTTGAGTTTTTCCTGCTCCTCTGCCTCTCTCCATCTCTCGATCTCTTCTTGTTACCTTCTCATCCTTTCTCGCTGTTCCCTCTCCTCTCTCTTCCTGTATCTGCACTCCCCCTCTAGCCTTGCATCCCTCTCCTTCTTCCCCTGCTCTCTCTCTTCTCCTTTCCCTGTCCTCTCTCTCTCTAACCTCTCTCTCTCCTCTCTCTCTTTCCTTCTCCTTCCTGTCCGTTTCCTCCATTATTTCAACCCAATCCACAGCTTTGCTGCTCTCCTTAACACCTTCTATTGCTTTGGTTGCTCCCTCTGCCTCCCTGTTCGTCTTCCCTTCCAGTTTCAGGAGGATTTGTCCCCCTATACAGTTGTTTGTAGCTATGCCATCTAGTCCCTCCTTCATGCCCTTCTGTGCCTCACTGCTTGATCCTCTCTCAGTGGTCTGCTGCCCTGTACCTTTCTGTCTGTCTTCCCTAGTATATGATGTCGGTTTATACGTCGGGTTTGAATACCCTTCTGCTGCCCTTAGCTCTCGTAATGGGTACATCCCCATGTCATTATCTGTGTTGTCAGAAACCTCGCTGGGAGGGACTTGTGCGGAAGCAGAGGTTGGGACCGTGGGCCCCTACACCTCCTGCTAGCTCAGCATCCACCGACGCTTTGCTGCGTCCCCCTTGCCCTCCTGAAACTTTCTCCACAATTTGAAAATTACCATGCGGCTTACTAGCTTCTTCCCCTTGTAGGTGCCCCGTATGTGTGCCAGTAGTGATTGCTGCACATCTTTGGAGAAACTTCTGCAAGCTGGCCATGGTTTAGTAAATTTGTCGTCATTGTTTTTAGTCAATTCTATGCTATATTTGCAAATCTTGTCTTTATAAGGTGTGAGGGTCTTGCAAGGGGCTGTATGGGCTTGTCACCCCCGCACTTCCCTTGACACATTGCTCTTGTCTTTACCTGACCTCAAATTGAGGGTTTCAATAGTCCGCTGGTAAGGAAAAAACACAATGTAATCACAATGCTTTAATTCACTACGAGCCTCTCTGGCTCCACAACCTTTCAGGCATGCTCTGTGCACCACCCCTTAGCTTCTCACCGTCTCGTGTTCTCTGTGTCCTGTGTACAAACCTACAGGTGACTACACCAATTTACTAGACAAGGTAGCACTAAGAAGTCAAATACTGCACACACTACCATAACCTGTTACCCCAAAATACACACAACCCCAAACACAAACCCCACAGCTGTCTTCCTGCCTCCTAGCAGAGTATGCCAATATTCTCGTGTGTATGAGCTCTACCTGCTGTGTCGCCTAGCAAATAGTACGCCTCCTCGAGACTTAACCAGTCAAATCACCTTCCCAATCTCGGTCAGCTCCCTCGATAAACCTTACGGGAATACGGTCATCTATGACCCGAGCTAAACCGCCCAACCCACAGGAAAACCACTATTTACACAGCTGTTATCCGTGCCCGTGAGTCAATATTCTAAGTTGTTCACCAGAACCTTTTACCTCTAAACCCAAATGTGCCCTAACCACAGATAATTACATATACCTCTGCTCCTGTCCCAGCTTGTCATCAGTTTGACAATGCTAAACAATACTTTGACAATACTCGACAATACTCAACAATACTCCCCAATATGCCACAATACTCAATACCCTCCCCCACAACTCCAGTTGTCGTGTAGCTGGGTCAATACTTACACTCCGTGGTTTGCTGATGCTGCTCGGCTGCCATGTCCCCGAAAGCTGCCACTTGCCTTTACTGGTCTGGGCACCTCACGGACCTCCGGCAGGATATTCCCCAAGCTGGCTCTGGACGGCCTTTCCACGGGTACGCATTCCACGTCTTTCTCGAAAAACTCGAGGTTCCTGAAGCCTCTCAGGTTCTGTGGTGAGAGAGTCGGCTTTGTGCTGGGCTAGCGTAGCCAACCATCAACTCTGTTACCAACTTGTTGGGTAGGACTCCCAGGTATACCATAGGATGGCTAGGAGTCCCCCTGACCTCGAGGGCCCAACACCCTCCCAGAAAAAACAGAAGGCTCCACCAACAGCAAGTTAAAACTGTGGTTTATTGCAAATAAAACCAACAAGGATCAATACAGGACAATGAGAAATCTCTGGTACGTCTCGACTCTCCATGGTGTGCGGTTCAGTTTTGTACATGTGTGGAGGAATTGCCTGGGCCCTTCCCCAAAAAACCTATCATTCCTGGGGATTGGGAAGTGAGAGCACTAATACCAATAGAGGATCCCTATAGTTGTTATTCTATTGGTCCTTGCATGTCAGGTGGCTGGTCTGTCCCGTCCCCAAAAACGATCTATTACTTTGTTGCAGAGTAATGGGCTTACCAGTGGTCCGTACACTTTGCCATCCACCCCTGACTTTCTAAGCTGTGATTGGTTAGGGCTGATCTCTGCAGGCCTACAACTCGATTCGGTTCTCAGCCCGCTGTGCACCTCTTCAAGGTGATGTGAACGATTATGTCTCTGTATTGTAAATTGTATACATCACCTTTGCCTATGAGAATGTGCTAATTACGTTGCAACACTTGTTGCCGTCTGTGTCTGACTTGCTGGGATCTGATCTGCTTTTCCAACCACGGGTGAATGTCCATTGTCTCGTCTGGCTGTACCACGTGCTTAGGATCCACCAAACCGAGCTCTTCAGCTTGCATTAATGAGGATTTATTTGTTTCTTTGCAGCTGGTCCCCTTGTCTGATAATTGGAATGTGTCCGTGTATCTCTTACCTTGGCTGTGAGCCTGCTTTGTGCTCTGTGCAGCCTGAATCAGCTCTCCTCATCTCAGGCTCTGCAGCTTTTGGGTCTTCTGTAATTTTCCTTAGACATATTATATGATTTCTACCTGTTCATGTTATTCTAAGTACTCTATATGTTAGTCACACATGGTCCTATCAGGTTCTATATGTATCCCGGTAGTCTCATAGGGTTGTTTGCGTTTAAGCATCTGCAAGCTTGCTCAGGATCTCTTGTGCCTTGCAGTTCTGCGCAACTGCATTTGACTAATGCAAAAGTAATAAAAGCATTGACAGTATGTATAGCTATCTGTCCTCTAGCTATAGAAATGTGTAAGCATGTTCTTTGTGTATGAGAGTTCACGTATGTGTAATGCGGTGCAGGACTGCGAGTGTACATTGTGGTGTCACTAGTGACGTCAGCATTGTGGATTCTTGGTGCTTGGTCGAGACTGTCCATATAGGTGTTTCCATCCACGATCTATGGTTCTTCTCCTAAACCTGTGAAGACGTGTATTGATTCGGTCTGTATGGCTGACTGAGAGGATACCTTCCTGTGTACTTGTCAATCATTGGTGCACTTGGGATTCGCCCAAAGTAAGATGGGTGGCTGTGAGCGTTTCTGGCTCTTCGTTTCGTCATGAATCTGGGGGTGAGGAGGGACATTCTTGGGACCCTCTCTTCACAGCTCGTTGTACATTTATAACTGCCCGTTATGAAGAAAATGGGACCCTGACAGAAGCAATAACGATGTTGTCAACTTTCCACACGAAGATGATGGAGGAAGTAGACAAAATCAACGATGACAATTGGTATACAACTTTGTTTTCGTGGGCTCCAACCAGGCTAGCAAATTTCTTCAAGCTACTTGGAGCAATCTTAGTGTTTGTATTGCTACGATTTTGTCTTATAAGAATCATCTTAGGACAATGTCAGAAGACAGCCAAGAAAGCAATTGGGATGAAGATAATGATTGATATAGACACTGGAACTGGTGAGCAGATACAAAATGAAGCCATTTCCCCATGAGAATATAGAGAAATGTCCTCTTGCACCTCCAGGAACAAGGTTCTACTATCCCAAGGATCATACAAAATATGTAGGACATTGGATATTCTGTCCACCATCAGGAGATTGTTGCCACATGATCTGGAGTGTGGATGAACATATAAAGAATACAGATCACCTGAGGGGGGTGACAAATATATGAATTCCTGAGAAAGAAAAATATGAAGAAATGATAAAGGAGAATAAAAAGGAGAATGAAGAGAGGAATGTGGTTGAGGATTCAACCAGAGGGGGAATATAGAGGAGTAGGTGGATGCATTTTCCCTAGCTCCCGCACCCTCACTGCCTTCATACTGGAACAGCAGGAGAAAGGACACATGTCGGACACCATGGGTTATGCCTATACCACATCGAGTATATGAGAGATGTTATGCACTCAGACAGCCATGTAGAATGTACCCTCACACTGAAAGTGTGGAAGGATGCTGCCTGGAAGTATGTCAGCACTGACCTATGGTACATCAAGGAATGTTAAGTGAAATCTGACGAGGACAGACTGATGTCATGAGGAAGATATATGAACCTATGGTGAAACAATTTGAAAATACCTAACAGTGACAACGTAACTGAAGCACCAAGAGAAATATGTATCTAAAACTAAAGTAATCATGAACAGAAAGAAGATGAAGTAACTTAATGGCTAATAACTGTAACTACGCAGCGACTCAGGATAGAAGAGACATACAGAGGCTTGCTATAGAGGTATATTTTACATGGCAAGGACGGCCATGATAGGAAAATGGACGCTGGCTCCTGTCGAATTCAACCAAGCTACCTCAGAGACAGACCAAGGCTGCAGAATCATGAGATGCTGTAAAGCCCAGTCTGCAGAACAACATGAAGACTATGTTGGATTAGGATCAAGGATGCAATTTTAAGGAATAATTGCAAGACACAAAGGGCCGTTAACCAGGATAATCTATGAATGAAGTGCACTTTTCTCTTATATTAAAGAAGAACACATCTGCAACAGCCAAAATATTGGACAATTAAAAGTGTATGAAGTCTGAGAAAGGTAGAGTGAGCAAGTCTCTAGAGGGCAAGCGGAGCAACAGCAACCTGCATAATTGAATCAAATGACAGTAAATAAGAGGCTAAAATTGACTAATTGGTGGTCTCTTCACATGTGACTCAGAAGTCGAAGACAAGGGCTATTCATTAGAGCCTCAGATGAAGATAGTGGTGTGCTCACACTCCCTCAAATGTTCCAGGACAGTGAGCAGGCTGCAAGGTCAACTATAGATGGCAGAATTTGGTTTATGGCCGACCGATGAAGGAACATGCTGCTAAAGAGCCGAAAGTTCAAGGTTGGGATAGCATGCCAACCAATCAGTGGGTCTATGGGGCAACCAAACATACAATGCTACAGCGACCAATCTTCTGTTATTTTGTCTACTATAATCTGTACTATACGTATTTAGAGGTAGTTCAAGGCATGTCCTACAGACAAGGGGCAGCCAATGATGTATTCATTCTTATATGCTCTATATGTAGATATGTTCCCTTACCCAATCCCTTCCTTTGATAGGTTTATGATTTGCCATGTAAGATGACATCATAGGTGATGTATATTAATGTATAAGACCTCTGTGTAATCAAGTTAAGGTGCGAGTGTGCATGCATCAGTCCAATGCCTGTCAGTTGCCCCTGCTTTATTAAATGAAAATAAAGTACTACTTCGCCACATTCTTCGAGTCTGTCCGGTATTTGGTCCAAGATCTGTATTTGGAATTCCATCTAGCACAAAAGACGCTTCAGGTGCTAGAGCACACTGGCATCAACTACCGGCCCATCTTTGATCATAGAATGTGATAGACCATGTTTATTCGCTCATCATATCATCCTCAAACATTTCCACTAAACACTATCAAATAATTTATGTGACACGATCTGTCAAGTTAGGCAATTGATCATGAATTCGTTTGTGTGAGAGGAGTGTAATGTATTACGTTAGCAGAGTTCTACTAGATGGGCAGGTATTTTTAGACCCCGCCCATCACCTTCATGTTTCCAATATGTTTCAAAACAGAACGATTTGAACATTTGGCCTCCCTGAACTGATTGGTAATAAGTAGGTATTCATGCAGGACTGCTTCCACTTCCAAGCACTGTAATCATAGCTAATTGTATTAGAAACATTAATGGTAATCTATTAAGATTTGTATTTATTTTATTGGTGATTTATAAGGCACCTAATGCCAGACCCGTGCGGGATCAAACCATTCTGCACCAAAAGCAAGCACATTGCCCCTGAGCTATCCTCCAGGCTTAGGCTGAGCTGACCCTGACGGGCTTCAAACTTGTGAAGTGCAGTTTTGCCCCATGTCAGAGCTCCGTGCTAAACTCAGATAAAGAATGGATAAAGAATTTTCCTAATTGTATGTGTGTCTGATCAGTGGCAGAGCCAGGTTTTGATGCCGGGGTGGCGGGGGCGAGGTGCTCATCTGGGGGCACTGCACTGATCGTGTCAGAGAGGGGTTGGGTCACTACCATTTCTTACTTTTTGCAGGTAGAACTAGAAACTGTTGATAGGGAGACATACGTGTTCATGCACTACGTCTGTATGTTGCAGTATTTCTTTGGTGTTCAAAACAATGACTATACATTGTATGTTTCAGCATTATTTTTCTCCTCCAGTGTCTGCAAACTGGTAAGTGGGATGCTTAATATTCAAGGTAAAACTTGCTCTTGGACCACAGTATTCAAATTCTGCTGAAGTTTATGGAGAAACCCTGTCCTAGTGTGGTAGTCATATAGACCCTCCTGGCAGCACAGGCATGGATTATTTCTGTCTCAGTGTAATAAAGACCCACAGACAATATTGCCAAGACTCTTGAAACAGTGTGCGCATGAGCCATGTGGTCCATCACAAGATGATGTGTTATTCATATTGCGCTTTTGACAATGTGCTGTACATATAACATGCACATACACTTTTATCGCCACAACAGATGTTGGTGCCCATTTATCGACCCCAGAAGTATGAAAGGATGAGTTTTTTCTTGTGCGGGTTTTAACCTGCCACCTACAGATGGAAGCAGCGGGTGCACAACCCACTCAGCTATCTTACTGGCATACTAAGCCTGACACTGGATTGACTCTGCCACAGTGTGCAAGGCTCCCAGCAGAGCTCCTGCAGCAAGTTTGTGCCACACAAGACTCGACGCAGGATTTTCTGCTGCAGCCATGCAAAGCTCCAAGCAGAACTCCTGCACCATTGCAGCAAGCATTATCTCCGAGGCTCTGCCAGGCATTGCTTGGCATGAGACTGGCTCTGCCCAGCCATGGCTAGGACCACAACGGAGCTCCTGCAATAAACTGCAACCAAGCTATCGCTCTATCAGCCAGGCACTGTCTGGTACAGTACGGAGTTGGTTCTGCCCAGCACCACCATGGCTAGGGCCCCGACCAGCCCAGCAAAGCTCCTGCAACTACAAGCTACACTCTGCCGGGCGCTGCCCTGACTGGCATGGACAACTGATTCTTTCCTCCCCAGGCAGCCATGGCTAGGAATCGGATTCCAGAAGAGCTCCTGCAGGAAACCATCTCATCCCCTGCCAGGCGACGGCAGACACAGCCCTTGCTCTCCGTCCCACTGCCCCAGCCATGGCACGACTCCCAGAGTCCTGCTACAAGCTGTCCTTCTGCCATCCACTGCCTGGTCGGGTACCGACTAACAGGGCTATTGCTAACTCTACCCCAGTCCCCAGCCGCAACGTGAAGCACAGCAGCACCTGCAGAGAGATGACCCTCTCTGCCAGCCAGGCGCTGCGTTACAACCAACTCCAACACGCACCTTGTCATCCCCGCTTCAAAAACTGCAGAACAGGTAGCACCAGCTTCCCTCTAGCAGCTCCTAGAATATGAAACACACTGCCTTCCACCATTTGTAATGAGCCCTCCCACCCACAGTTCAAGAAACTTCTCAAAACCTGGCTCTTTAACAAATTCTAACCTTACGGCAGTCACGGTATTGATCCACTGCCTGGCCACTAGGCCCTCGGCCCGAACCATTGTATATTACTTCATCATTGGTGTATAATTGTCTAATGCCTACATCATCTATGCCCTGTCTAGCATGCAATTCTGAACCTTACACTCAATCACAATGAACCTCTTCTTGTAAGCAGGCCGAAGCACTTCTCCCATGCAACCTGTTAAGGAGGATAGCTCAGCTCAGCATCCCGGGAGGATAGCCCAGCGGCAACGTGCTCGAGGGTCACGTTATAATTAGCCCGTTATGAATACGCAACTAAGAGACATATACCTGTAACAGCGGCTCAATGCCCCCGGGCTGTGTCAGCGCTTTAAAAATGTGAAAAACAAACAAACAAACAAGATTGTAAAGTATTCTTGTACCAATAAGTTTGAAAGTACTCTTGTAACCTACGACGTTATACCCTAGGGTTTGGACGTATAATCAAATGCAATAAATAAATAAAAATAAATAAACCAAACGACTGACTCTGCTCCAGCCCCCTCCCTACATGTCGTTTTCCATCCAGTGGGGAATGGATATATCTCGAGTCAAAATGTCGCCACTGCTCCGTACCCCAAGATTCTTAATTCCAAAACATGAAGTTCTCCTTCCAAATACACTCAAACTGCTTCTTAGATCACCTTAGGTAAGGAATGAACTGCAAGCAGAATCGAAATGTGCATGGATGAAAGAGATCACATGCCCACATACACCCACGCTACCAGGGGCACCGAGTACGCGGGTGCTCCGGGGCCGGGCACCCGCCGACAGAATGAAGTCGGGGTCAGCCCCCCTGGGACGGAGAGAAGAGACACAGTATAAATGTCCCTTTGTTCCATCCATACTGTGTGTCTCTCTGGCGGCACGGGTGAAAGCCGGGTAAAAAACGATGTTTAAGAATTGAGGGACGGATGCAAAGCAAGAGGCTCTTGTTTTGCATCTGTCCCTCAATTTGTAAAAATCGTTTTGGGTTGGGTATACTTCTACATCTCTGCACGCCGGTGCACGGATGTAGAGGTACACCAAATCCAAACTGATTATTAGCAATTGAGGCACAGATGCAAATCAAGTCTGTGCCTCAATTTCCAAAATTCTTTTTGGGTTGAGTGTATTTGTACATCTGTGCACCCCTCTTGCATTGCATCTGCGGAGGGAGGGGGCAGGGAGAGAGCAAATGAGACTATTTGCATGTCTCTGAGTGTGTACCTGGTGAGGGTGAATGCTATGCTATGTGCGGGGAACAGAGGCGTTGAGGGAGGTAAATCCCCTGAATTCTAAGGACGGTAACAGTGTGGGAGAGGGTGGGAGTGTGGGGTGAGGTGGAATCACCTTCTTGGGGGGTTTAGCGGGGTGGGTGGGGCAGTAGAATGTGATAATTCGGCCTTTTGAAGACCACACAAATCAGCCATAATAAATCGATCTTTTTTGTATTTGTTCTTCAAAATACAGAATTATCACATAGAACCCAGTATGGACCTTGCCATACTGTTGACCTTGTTCAGTGTAATAGCATTCAATGCGACAGTACTTGCAGGGCCTAATGGTGCAGAGCTAATGGGCTTCTATATTTTTAAAGAGACAGTAACAGCACTTCTCAGCAGGGCTGTGTAATCTATTTTCTACTAGATCTGCCATATTTGAAATGGGGCAGTGCTGGTACTCCTCAGTTAGCTTGCTAAACAGAGCTTCTATAATTGTAATACTATGCTTTTGTTGAGGCAATGCTAGTTCATCTTAGTGGGCTGCTATACTTTTGATGGGACAACATAAGCACTTCTCAGTTGAGCTGCGACACTCTTATTGACTAGGCCCCAGCACTTCTCAGCAGATTTATTTATTTTTATTTTTATTGGTTATTTATAATGCGCGTGATACCCAGATGTTTCTAAGCGCGGACTGAGGGATCGAACCTGTGTTGCTCCATGCTGTCTTGCTTCCAAGGTGAGCACATTGCCCTGAGCTATCCTCCCAAGACTCTGAAGATCTGAAGTACATTTAGTGATACAGAACCAGAACTATTGAGCAAGTCTAACATCATCTTCATGATCATCAGAATAACTCAGCACTGTTGTGGTTATACAAGAGCTAATATATTTAAAGGGATGGAATTACTCAGAATGTAGCAGCACTATTCAATAACCCAAAGTGCTTAAGCATAGTTAATGTGGAAATACTACACTTATCACCAATGTGACAGTACTGCCACTTCTCAGAGACTTCTACACCTTTTATGGGGCAGTACTGATCCAGCCTACTGGACAGCTTCACTTTTAATGGCACTTCTCAATAGGGCTGCTATACTTCAATAGGAAATGACCAACACTACCCTGCAGGAAATTGCATACTCTTGATGCCACCAAAGCAGCACTTCCACCCACCACAGCTGCTTTATTTTTAATGGCACAGCGCGGGTACTTTTCAGCCACTCTTCTTTACATTTAAAAAGACCAAATTGTCATTTCTCAGCAGGACTGCAACAGTATACCATTGTGTTCTGTATGTTGAGTGCTTCTTCACCACCAATGTGGGTTCATGGCACTCTCCCAGCGTCTAAATAGTAGATCTAGCTACATTCAGTTGGCAACAGACATGTCCCGAGCTGCCTGCTGTACATAAACTGCCACTCAGGATGTTAGGAGCCGTGATGGGGCAAGGGATAAAAGGCTTGAGCCTGTAGGATAGCAGAATCAGCAGGGTCTTAAAACCTGCTCCCTCATTCTGGAGTGAAGGGCCATGGGTCAAAATGAGCCTGATCCCACATACATGGGGTTCTTACCCCTTTATTTCTACTTAATGAAAGAATGAGCTCTCTCAGACACAAGTGATCGCCCCTGCACACACAACGAAGGTGAATAAGGTATGGATCTACAGATCGAGAAAACTGGAGTGACAATTCAAAGTCTTTTAACAGAAATAAAATTGTATTCCCAGATGGGAGACTGACTCCATTGATATACAGGGGGTCACTGAGATGACCAAGAGTGAAAATGTACATTCAGTTGTGAGATTACCAGCAACGGGTGATACTATGCTCCAAGGAGTGCGGTGCCCACTCAATATATCACACTGTTTAAAGGTGCGAGACCCATCCTGAATGCTTGCCCAAAG
Organism: Ambystoma mexicanum; assembly: GCF_040938575.1. Taxonomy (NCBI): domain Eukaryota; kingdom Metazoa; phylum Chordata; class Amphibia; order Caudata; family Ambystomatidae; genus Ambystoma; species Ambystoma mexicanum. The sequence goes on from NC_090930.1 coordinate 130,592,743, forward strand.
AGTCTTGGCCAGAGTTTCACACTGAAGAAGTGAGCATGTGATCCGGGGTCTGCAGCCCACACACACACATGGGATTCCCATGCACCCACTTGCGAGGTTTGCACCAAATTAGTGAGATTGTGCTACAAGGTAGGAGTCACACGCACAGTCTTTGCTCTGAGGTTTGACACACTCACAGGATGGGCTGGCATTTCGTTCTCCCATCCTAGTTGTGTTGCTCTGCCTTTTCAGGGCTACTACAACCTGGATGATTATAGAGGGGTGGATTAGGGGCAGTGTTGGCCTACTGGAATGCAACAGGGAGGCTTAAACCTCCTTCGTACTTGACTTCAGTATATTCAGTACATGATAGCCATTGTTTCCACTGCTCAGCGACCTCCCCTGCCCCCTTCACACCAAGTTGGCGAGTACGTGCAAATGCAGTCATATAACTGCTGGTGATGTCACTTCCTATATTTGGGCACCCCCCGGGAAATTCATAAGCCGGCTCCCCTGCATGCTGCAGCATCTATCACGCGCATAATTCAGCAGTGTGCTATGACGCAAGCGAGCCTGCCCTCAGCAGCAACAGGCACTATGAGAAACAAATACATTAAAAACAAACTTTAAGCAAAGGCCACATCAGAAGCACGTGGGTCGGCAAAGAATTTCACAAGTAAATAAATACAAAATTAGCATGTATTAGAGGCTTGTGTCTTGGCAGTGCACGTAAATAACATTCAGTCCTCAGTCAGCTCAGAGTGTGCGGCCCTTTCTCTGTGGACGTCAGCGATTCATTTCAGACTAGGCCAATGGAATTCTTTGCTTAATGGAAAGTCGTTAAACTGTGAAAACATGGCACATAATGCACAATTCGGGCACTACTTTCTCCCCAGTGGCAGAGCCATCCTCTGATTGCAAATGAGGTATGATGTGCTTACAGACGTGAAGCTTTCTGTATCTGGACACACGCACAGTTGCTCTTCGATCAGGGGTTCATTTAATCAAAATGGCTGAGGCAGTAAAACAATACAAACATACGTGGTGCGTTCCATCGAGTTAAATATGAATGTGCATGTTTAATATTTAAATGTAGCTGTAACTCTTCTGTAGGTCAGCTGCTTGTCCCGTTCTCTCTGGCCAGGCCTTACCCTCCCCCCACCTCCTCGGGCACCGCCAAGATATTCTGGGTTGCTGTTGGCACGGTTTGGGTGTGTTTGACCACATTTTTTTTTATCGCTACAAAATGACCACTATATATCTGCCTGGGGCCCAATTTAAACGCACATTCATATTTTTTATTTTTGTCCCCGCCTCCAATTTTAAAGAGGTGGGGAACACCCCAGCTCCCTCAAAATTGGAAAATATCAAACATGGGAAGCGGGTGACATCCACGCAACCCCTGCTCTCCAGGGTTGGTACTTTTCGATATATGCAACCAAATTGCCCCAAAGGCCAAATCACCCATGCAAAATTCAATCAAATTGGTCATTAGTTCAATTGTTTTAGGTCAAATAGGCTAGTTGGTAATGTATAAAACTATGTAACTGGAGGGTCAGCTCATAAACAAGTGGAAGGATTTAAGAGCTAATGCTACTTGAAACAAGAGGGATGGCGTCCTGCCACTTACTTTTAGTCTCTTTACATATATATTTTAGTAAAGGCTATGTTATTCAACATGCATAATATGGCAAAAGCTATTTCATTAAGCTAACTGTCATACGTGTCACTAGTATAGCATTCCTAGTGATTTAATGACACAAAAGAATTTAATTTCTCTTAAGCATTTGCTATTCTTTCTTTGTTGCATTTGTTTAATAAGATGAATGTGATTTGATCCATATGTACACCAGAAAACGAAAAAGTTTCATGTTAAACCTAAATGCAGAAAATTCTCTGTGCATTTACTAACACTGGCTAAATAAAAAGCTACAGTGCACCCTTGAAGGGCCCAATTGCTCGTCTTTTTGAACACGTATGACAGTTAGCTTAATGAAATAGCTTTTGCCATATTAGGCATGCTGAATAACCTAGCCTTTACTAAAATATATATGTAAAGAGACTAAAAGTAAGTGGCAGGACGCCATCCCTCTTGTTTCAGTTAGTGTATAAAACATCAATAATTAAGAATAAAATACACTGACTGCATATCAGTCTTGTGGTGCATCAGTTTTCATTGCAGACTGATAACGCTGTTGCACCACATGCGTATGTGCCCATGCAGACGCTGATGGATGCCGCAGTGGGGGAATCAGCCCACTTCGGCCACCAGCCGGGAAGAGCAGAGCAGAAAGGTCCTTACCAACAGTGGGGTTTTTTTGGAGGCATACAAAGCCAAGCAAGCGGCCAATACATAATCGATGGGGCATCCATTGCCACAGTACCAAACTTTACCTCAAGAAATTCTTGCCAGGGCCCGGCCGGCGGCTTAGCTCACGAGACGCAAGAGTTTACTTCTCCGAATCTGATGCAGGGCAGCAGGCAAAGGCATGTATGGTGACGGCACGAGAGTGTGGCTGGCTGTCTCATGTCAAGACTCTGGAGGGCACAACAGTTCAGTGGCACGCACGACCAGGTAGGCAGGCTGGCTGCGGGCAGTGCACAGGCAGGGCAGGCAGCAAAGTCTTTGCATTCTGTGGGCCAGCAGGGCTGCTGTCTGTTGCCTGCGGGGAGGGAGGTGGGAGTCAAGTGTGGTTGGTGGCGTGACTATCAGGCTTTTCAGTACATAGTGACTTGACTCTTACTGAAATAGTGCGTGTCCACTGCATTCAGGACTGGTTGCTACATTATAGCGAATGTGCCCGACTGCCTGGTGGTGCTTGCCTACCCGTATGTGTCACTGCTCCAGATAGTCTGGGCCGGGCCCGGCTAGGCCCAACAGGAGCTAAGAGGGTACGAGGGCGCACGGGGCACCAGTGGGGCAAGCACACCTCCTTACCCCACTCTGGCTCTGCCACTGTGTCTGATGCATTAGTCACCATGTCTGATGCATTATTCGCCATGAACATTTGTAAATATCACAACGTTTTCTAAGTGGCCCTAATGTCAAGCATCTGAGGCTATATGGTATTTGCTGAAAACCATCAACTGGTAGTCACCGACATAGTCACGCGCCGTTTAAGATCATTTGCCTAGTGAGCGCGGTTTCGCTTTTCAAATGAATGCAGAACCATATTTATTTCTAGAACCTGTACTCTACTGCACTTGTAACGACTTCTAACTGCATGTTATTGCCGTAGCCCCCTTGTAACATGAGGTGAGGCTTTCCAATCTGTGCACCTGGAATTTTACCGCACTTCCCACCACTAATGGAACTTATGTACCCACTTTCCTAAGAAAAAACGCCCAGATGCCTACGGGTTCGGTGCACATATACATGCCAAATAAATAAATAAAATACATAGAAAGCACTAAATTGCAGCAGCCATCTTTCTTATGGGCAAGCCTACATGCACGTAGTCTTCTTTGTTAGCCATTTTGCTTTTGTTCTCTCTACACCTTTTGTACTGCTTACCTCGGCCAAAAGAACGCCTCATATTTATTAAAGTCACTAGTATAGCATTCCTAGTGATTTAATTAAACAAAAGAAACAACTCAATGTATAAACGCGAGACCCACCATTGGTTGATGGGGTTGCGTAACAGCGCGGCAATGCTTCTCTGCTTTTCTGCTGCTATACAACCGGAAGTTAGCACCGATTGGTTGATGGGGTTGCGTAACAGCGCGTCGGTGCTTCTCGCCTTTTCTGCTGCTATAGAACCGGAAGTTAGTATGGGCCTGCGAAGCAATTGGCTGCCTGCAGTGCACTTAATTAACTTTACCTTAATGAACGAACCTTTAGAGGAGCATTACTTTCAATATGCTTTCATCCAAAAACGTTTCTTTTGTGCTCATTTTTAAAATGGACGCACCTTATAGTCAAAGGAAAGTTTTGACCCTTTCTATCTTTGAGCCTCGAACGTAGGATGACCAATCGGACGGCTGAAGCAGATCAAAAGCCATGACTCTTCATTAGCAACTAGTACAACTCGCCCGCCGCCGCCGCCGACTCCTCGTTCAAGGTCTGACTATTGATTCCAGCTGAGGAGCGATGAGGACACTCGTGTTGCTATTGTGCGCCCCAATTGTTTTGCAGTCAGTCAATGAATCGATTGAATGACACAGCACACAATGCGAGCGTGTGACGCAGATGCCCATTAGATTTCCTTCAGCAGGGTTAAAATGACATGTCCCTCGCCGCCTATTGTGATTTCACACAAACGTTATCGGGTTGTGGCTTATAGCATCAACTTCCTAGGTCAAGGGCGAGAATCACTATCGCGGACAGTCCTCACTTTAGCGTTGATGATAAGCACATCTTGCCCGCAGCTCAGTGTTAGAAGTATACCAAAGAAAGTGGAACTGTGACCCTGGCCAGGGACATATATACCTGCCTAGTCTCCGGATTTACCCCGATACTCAGAGTTTTTACGCACTTCTCCGGATATCCGGGGAAGAGAGTGGAGTCTCCGGGGTTTCACGCAATCTAAGGAAATCCACCCACTCCTCGATGTGATTTACTACAAACACACCACCTGTGGCCAATTACATCGAGGTGTCGGCGGAAACTAAGGTCCTTCAACAGATCTGAAAGCCAGCGCCCGTTTAGCAGCATCTCCTGCACTGATGTGAAGAAAGTGACAACCGAGCACACGGGAAAAAAAAGACTGCTCTTTTTCTTTTGTTTGCGTGTCTCTCAGCTGTTTTTTTTTTAAGTAACCGAGTTGGGTGGGCGGGTGCTTGGGGAAAGAGGCGGGCATCGGTGAGGTCATTCCCTGGGTTTTGCTTTTGGGAATGTAGGCAGGTATGGGGACATAGTAGGCAGGAAGTGAGCACCGTGCAACACATTTTTCAAGGGTTGCAGCCAGGGTGTCGGACTGGGGCATAAAATGTACCCGGGCACCAATGAAAAAGTGGCTCATAGTTGCAAATGGCTATTCATTTCTTTTGTGACACAGTTTGAATAGTAACCAAAGTTTTTGATTAAGTGCGATGCAAGCTGTGCATTTTAAAGAATATTCATTCAGCAACACTGGTCAAAACTGCTAGCCACAGAGTGAATTAACTCATCAAACTGGCCCACATTGGGCAAAAAAAGTGGCCCACTTTGACCCAAAAAACTGGCCCACACCAGCATTTTGGGGTTTTGGATTGGCCATGGGCCTAATGTCCTATAGGCCAGTCCACGCCTGTTTGCAGCCATGCTGATTGACAGCCAATTGAGTCACTGCCATTGAGTAACAAAGTGGAGAAGTGTGCTTTAACTTCACAAAGAACATTTCCGGAATGGTGAAATGGTTGCAAAAAGTAGTGTAATTGTTGACGTTAAAAAAATGAAAGTAGTGGAACAACGCTCCCGATCATTCCAGCTCACTTCGACCACTACAGCAGCTCCATGAGAAAGATATTTACTGCAACCATTTTCTATTGGGCTTTGTCAAGCTACGTACAATATCTTCACAAAGCCCCTCTTCGATGATCTCGATGGTCTAGGTATCACCTACACAAACTATGCAGATGATACGTAGATCCTCATCCCGCTGATGGGAGATTATGATAAGGATTTGGCCTTTGTGAACAGAGTGTACCTCATCATCCAGGCATGGATGGCCGCCCACAGTCTATGCCTGAATGATGACAAAACTGAACTCCTCATTCTAGGTACTCCCGCCAATATTAAAAAACTGGGTCCCAATTATGCCTCCCTCATAATTGATAATAACCTCATTACCGTTGCCAAAATAGTCAAAACTCTTGGCTTCTACATAGACTCCACGCTCACCTTCGGTAAACAAGTAAACACATTGGCATCTGCCACATCCTACACTTGCAAACTCATAATAGGAGCCAAGCCATTCCTATCACCTAACAACTGCATCACTTTAGAGAGAGCATTAATCTTATCCAAGCTGGATTATTGCAACGCTTTATACTTAGGCAGTAATAAATTCATTACTTCCAAAATTCAAACCTTCCAAAATAAAGCCCTGAAAGCAGCTCTAAATCTCCCTAAAAACTCCCACATATCTGATCTCAGAAGATCCGTCAACTGGCTCTCTACAAAAGACAAAATCCTCCTTAAAACTGCATCCTTAACACACAAATGCCATAACCATGCAGCCCCACAAAACCTCACAGACAGACTCATCAGACAAACATCCTCCCGCCCACTAAGAAAAGCTAACTCCAACATGCTACTAGTACCTAGATTTAAGCTCACTAAATCCGGAGGGAGCAGCTTCCCTGTTAAAGCAGCTCAATACTGGAACTCCCTTCCTCCTGCTCTTAGAGAAGAATTACCCTACCTACAATTCAGATCTAGTCTCATTCACTGGATAAAGGAACATGATGTCTGACCTACCTGACAGGCACAATCACCTGCATCCCATCTGCAATCTTTTTGTATATACGTGACTTCACTGTGTTATATCCATGTGCATCCCTCCTAGGATCTTTTTGTATATACGTGACTTCACTAACTGTGTTATGTCCATGTGCAACCCTCCTAGGATCTTTTTGTATAGACCCGACTTCACTAACTGTGTTATGTCCATGTGCATCCCTCCTAGGATCTTTTTGTATAGACGCGACTTCACTAACTGTGTTATATCCATGTGCATCCCTCCTAGGATCTTTTTGTATATACGCAACTTCACTAACTGTGTTATATCCATGTGCATCCCTCCTAGGATCTTTTTGTATAGACGCGACTTCACTAACTGTGTTATATCCATGTGCATCCCTCCTAGGATCTTTTTGTATATACGCAACTTCACTAACTGTGTTATATCCATGTGCATCCCTCCTAGGATCTTTTTGTATATACGTGACTTCACTGTGTTATATCCATGTGCATCCCTCCTAGGATCTTATTGTATATATACGGGACTTCACTATTTGTGTTATATCCATATGCATCCCTCCTAGGATCTTTTTGTATAGACGCGACTTCACTATGTGTGTTATATCCATGTGCCTCATACTTACTTGTTTCATTTACTGTATATACCTGCTTTACCCCTTGCCTTAGCATACAGCACTGTAACCTTAGCTGTACTATTCCTGTATGTAACCATGTAACCTAAGCTTAACAACCCTCTTTATGCTCTCGTGCCCGAATACCTCCGGGTCTGGTGCGCAATATAAATAATAAAACAAACAAACAAATACAGTGATTCGTGTTTATGAGACTCTGAAAATCCTAATGGATTTTTGCAGTCGGTCAGAGGTCTTGCTCCATTTTCTTCCAATACCACTTCTTAAGGGGGAACGGGTCGTGTTCCCACAAGCACGATACTCTGCGTAAATGTTCCAATGCTATGCAATGGGAGCAGGGATGCTCATCTGGCAGGTGGTGCGGGGGGGCAGAAAGATTTTTCAGGTCACTGAAAGGGACCTAAATCAGGGAGAGGACAAAGGTAAAACAGAGCCGTGATCACAGGGGTATCCACCATGAAAGGCCACCCGGATGGGATACACACCCGAGCCAAACTGTTAATGGCTTGGCTCAGGGGCTACGCAGAATGGGAGAGCTACAAGGGGAAGGTGAAGAGAGTGTGCGTGAGGACTGAGAGAGGGGTACAGACAACAGGGGCCAGGTCCTAAAAATTTAAGTGGGGGGACTTATCAACAAATGCAATAGGATGTGACGTCGCCAAAAATTAGCATACCAAGGTGAAATAAGCACATTTCCTTAAATTTGCTTTGCATAACCATCCAAATTGCACTGGACGAATGGCATTTTCTCTTCTTAAAATGAACACACACAAAAAACCAAGAGGATATTTTCTTCTAATAGTGTTTTTGAAAACGTTAAAAGGTTTGCATGTTTTAAGCTCCAAGAACCTTTGCAGTACCGAAATGGACCATTTCTCCTTTAGTTGTTGTTTGTTTTTCATCAGGTTGTATAGTGCAGTGGTGAAGTGTCCGGCCCGCAAACCTGACGACTGCAGTTCGGTTCGATTCCCCAGGTCTTTCATTCATAAATTCTAAGGGGACATTCAATGTTTCTCATTTTAGCTGGGGGGAAAGAGTCCACCCTCTGAAAAAAGTGTGTGGACTTCGTCCACCCGCATGTACCCTCGACTTACGCCCCGTCCTCCTCGGGAAGGGGAATTGCTGGGAGTTGGAAAATTGTGTTCAGGGTCCTGTACCGCGGAAACAAAACCTCCAGCACACGACTCCAACCCTTTAAGGATGTTATTGACAATGCCAATGGTACAGTAAGTATAAAATGGATAACCACCACACTAATGTGCAGGAGAAAATCAATATTCCCCGTTAGCATCTAAACACCACCACGCTTCTCTGGTGTCAACCGTGTGACCAAGGCACAACCAGAAGTGGTGACTGTCTATGCAAATTCTCACTGATCAAATATAGCTTCTCAGGTCCAGAGACTACTAGCAGGTGGGGACCCACATGTGGTTTGAAAATCCCTGAGGATCTTCCAATGCTACATGAAGGGTGCATCCCTACACTATGAAGCCGGGGATCTTCAGAGTCCGGCTACCAGAAGGACGGAGTAGTGCCTCTGGGCTACTGTGGGCTTATACTCAAGCTTGCACATGCGATTCCCTTGCTTGTTCAATTTGGAGTGAAGACAGATGAGAGGCTGTGAGTTTGTTCACCGGCCTCAGAATGGGAAAAGAGAAATGATGCTGGAGTTGTTCCACTTGCCGTAGAAGTGGTAATGTGGAAGGCAACGTAAAAGCCCCATTGATTCCTCTTCCAGCTGTGGGTGTGCCTTTTTTTAGTTTTGGCTATTAGGTGGCGTAGTAAGCTATACATAAAATCTATTGGACAATCTATTGGTATTAGAAGTAAAGATACAATGTGTGGAGTGATACAACACATGTGGGTGCTTAGTTTTTTACCCACCCATTGACTGCAGATGCCCATGCTTGTCCATATGGCCAATCCCCGCCTATTGCCTGGCCTTGGTGAATAGTGTGTATATCATCATTCAGGCATGGATGGCAACCCACGGTCTATGCTTGAATGATGACAAAACAGAGCTCATCATCCTAGGAACCCACACTAACCTAAATAAACTAAGCCAAGACTACAGTTCGTTCGAGATTGACGGTAATATCATCAGGGTATCCAAGGAGGTGAAGACACTGGGCTTTTACCTGGACTCCACCCTCTCCTTTGACAAACAGGTGAAATCTATGGCATCTGCCACAGCCTACACCTGTAAGCTCATAAGAGCTGGCAAACACTTCCTCTCAGACAGCAACTGCATTATTTTAGCCAGAGCCTTGATATTATGTAGGCTCAACTACTGTAATGTCCTCTACATTGGTGTGAATAAATCCATCATCCAAAGAATTCAAATCCTACAAAATAACGCCCTGCGAGCAGCTCTTGGTGTGTTCAAAAGAGTGCATATATCCAGAATCATACGCCATCACAACTGGCTATCCACCCAAAACAAAATCCACTTAATAATAATAAATACTTTACTGTGATATAATCCACATTGTTAGGATTTTACACAATTTAAAAGACATACACACAACAACAACTAAGAGTACAAGATCGTATCAAATATCAGCATTCATAATGCATTTGCATACTAAAAAATAAATAAAATAACATAAGTAAGTAGATGTAAACACAGCTTCTAGGAAGTGTAGGTATGCTGTACTAATTCAACCAATTCAGCCGATGGGCCACTAAATATGCATAAACAGCACTATGTAATGTCGTTGAGTACATCAAAAAAGAATCGACAATAGGGTCGTAATTCATTTAAATCAAGTTACAATTCTATTAATTCTGCAGGTAATAGGGTCTTAACCTTAGTCCATATTCTAAAGAGGGCAAGTTGAAGTCCCAGAGCCCCCGACTTCAAGCAGAAAAACCAGAAATCTTCTTCTCTGATAGTCTCCGGATTGTGGACCCATTTTGAAAGCATACACTTGTAAAAGGAGCCAAGTTTAAAACACGAGGTTAGGACATGTCTAGCAGTTTCTGATACTCCCGGAGCCTGGCAGATACGACAGAATCTTCAACCGGCCTCCCATGATGGCTAATAACAGTAACTGGTTAGTCCTGAGGCTCAGCAATAATTGTCTCACCTCAGGCGCTGGGCACAGGAGCAAGTAGGGCTGAGGTTTACGGTGTTTGTGTATAACAGGTGATGTTGCCTCGTATCCTCTTAGCCAGATGAAGTGAGTTCCTGCTCCAATCCCACCTATTTAGTTTTTCTTCAAAGTATCTTTTTAGGTGGATATAAGGCAAGAGTTGCTTGCTCTCATATGACCAATCGATCTCCTTAAAGAGATCCTCATTTAGCTCTTTAAAATCACGGCCCCTAAAATGGCTCTCAGATCCATAGCTGTTCCCAGCCAACCTCAAGAGCCTGCAGGAGGGCTTAGAACACGCTTTAAGTTAAAAATCTCCTCTGGCACGTAGGGTCATACCTCTTAGGGATACAAGGCCCATCTCTAAACAAAGATATTGAACAAGAGGGGTCCAGCCCCAGGACTGAGTGCCAATAGTGGCCCTTAAGTATATTCAACCACCCTAGATCCTGCATGGCCAGAGCCTCCAGGCCATAGATAATGGCAGGGGCAAAGCACTGTTGGTATAATTTTAATGCGCCTGCTATACTAAAGCCTACCGTGCCCCTACCAAATTTACGGACCTGAGAGTGAATAGTTTAGCTCTGCATTTTTTGGATGTGATTATTTCTGCGTAGGTGGCCGGTGCTCTAAAGTCCAAGCCCAAGTAGGGATAGGAGTCAACCACCGCAATAGGCCCCAATTGGGTGTCAATACCAGTGCGAGTAGTACCTTTGCGAGCTATGACTATTACTTTGGTCTTAGCCAAGTTACTGGTCAGCCCCAGCTGGGTGGCATATTCTGCCAGCTCGTCTAACATATTCTTTATACCGGAAAATGTCCAATCGAACAGGACTAGGTCATCTGCAAATCCACTTAAAATCCACCTAACTGATTTAGGAGTGAACTAAAGCCTAAAGGGAGTGGTTGCCTGAACGTAGATATGATGCTTTGTTCTTCTTTATCTGGTTATCAATTTCTCTACTACAAGGACACCTGTCTTCGGCACTTCCTGATTTTCTGGAGGGTGGGGAAGGAGGGTGGGGGGGGCTGGGAGTTTTCTTCTTTGTTGTGTTTCCCGGTTCTGGTGAATGGCTACTGACTGTTTTCCGAGTTGTGTTTGATCTTTATCTCTTGTTAAATTTCAATAAAAAGTAATTGCAAAAAAAACCAAAAAAAGTAGTATCGCTGGTCCACAAAGCTTTGAGCAATACTGCTCCAAGCTACCTCACAGACAAATTCCAAAAGAGAAGCTCCACCCGCCAGGCAAGAACCACTAATGCCAAATGCCTCATCATACCAAGATTCAGGCTAGCCAAGGCTGGGGGAGGTAGCTCCCAGGTACGAGCAGCCCAATTATGGAACTCACTGCCCCACCCTTTTCGGGAGGAGCAGCCATTCCTCAAATTTAGATCCAATTACATCAACCTGTTGACATCTGTGCATTTCTAGCCTTCCAGCTCCCATACTATCTAATCCCTAGACGGCCCAGAGCTGATTTGTCATATATCCTATGTGTATATCTTCATTCCTTTCCCGCCAGACAGGGTATTGCATTGTCCCTCTCAGTGCATGCTCTTTCTGTCCGCCTTGTAATTTGTATATATCTTGTATATATTCTGTGGCCTACCCTCATATAATCTGCAATTGTCTGTTTATATTGTAATTATCTGCTTATACTTTACTCTGTATGTATCTCGTAACTGTACTTAAGCCTCGCATATCCTGTACTGCTGCACCCAGCTACACTCGGGTTTGGTGCGCATTATAAGTGAATAAAACAAACAAACATTGCCTTTGTACTAGCTCTAGGAATGCCAATGTTATTTCGAAGAAGTCATCTGGAAGGTGGGAAATGAACTGTAGCAGTAAATCAGCTCCTGTTGTGATGAACATGTCTTAACCAATGGAGCCTGGAGTTACTTGATTTGTATGTGTGCATCGGTGCAGGTGTTTCTTGCACTGAATTCCTGTTAAAAACATTGGAAAAGCCAACATTCTTGGATCTTGAGCATGCATTAGCTGGGCAGTTGTTAAAAAAAAAAAAAGAAAAAAAAACAATCTAACTTATTGCAATTGCCTTGTGAATCTTTGAAAACCCAAGTGTGCATGGGGAACAATGTGTGCAGGGGCAGTGTTTGTATGTGTGTGTGTGTGTGTATAGGGGCAGTATGCATGTGGGGGGTGTAGTTGAGCATAAAGTTTGTACAGTATGTTTGTGTGTGATTCTGTCCAAAGTGTTGAAGGGATGTGTGTGTGTGTGGGAGGGGGAGGGCATTGTGTGTGGTCGGGCAGTTTGGGGGATATGTTTGGTGTTTGATGGTTAGTATATTAGGGTATTGTGTGTGGGCAGTGGGTGTGCATGGGGTGTGTGTGCCTGGACAAGGATTGGATGACCAATGTCTGGGGCTCATTGTGAGTATGAGAGAGAGAGTGCACGTGTCACATGTGAGGGTGAAGTTGGGGAAGATGAAGGCGAGGGAAGGGGTCAAGTATGGACCTCCTGAAAGGGTGAGAGATAGGCTAGGTGTTGCAGTAAGATTGGAGGATGAACAGGTGTGGAACTGTGAAAGGGTGCCATGATCAGCTTGGGGTAAATGTAAGAAATGGGCAATGATTTCTATGTATGTATCCTAGTAGAATGTAAGGCTGCAAACCTTATACAACAAGTGTGTGTATATAGTTTACTTAGTATGTGAAGAAAGCTACGTGTTGATCTGTACAGTATAAGGAAAGGAAATATGTTGTATCTTGCAATTGTCATGCTTTTGCGTTATTGTGTTTCCTCTTGCTCCATGGTTACTAGAATGTTAGGAAAGCACATTTGAGAGGAGCCTGAAGAGTATGCAGAGTATGTAGAGTGTACAGTGACCTGGAGCAGGGGCCTGCAGAGTATGCAGAGTGCACAGTGGAGAAAAGAGCGAGGGATGACCTGGAGCAGGGGCTTGCAGAGTATGCAGAGTGCACAGTGGAGAGAAGAGCAAGGGATGACCTGGAGCAGGGGCCTGCAGAGTATGCAGAGTGCACAGTGGAGAGAACAACAAGGGATGACCTGGAGCAGGGGCCTGCAGAGTATGCAGAGTGTACAGTGGAGAGAAGAGCAAGGGATGCCCTGTAGCAGGTGCCTGCAGAGTATGCAGAGTGCACAGTGGAGAGAAGAGCCATGGGTGTAGGAAATGGGGGAGAGAGGGGGGACAAATCCCCCACAGAATTGTAGGATATAATGCCATTTATCCCCACTCCCACAATCAGAAGCAAGGTGAAGGAAAGCAGGGGTTTTACTTTCCCAAGTGAAGTGATGAAGCAGCAGGGTAGCGTTACGTAAAATAAGGGCTGGACTGTATGCGAAACTCCAGGCCAGCCTGGATGGTTCGCTCATTGTCCTACTGGCTGCAGCTGTCTGCCCGAAACACAGCCCATAAGGCATCTGCATAGCTAGAGAGGTAGTTCTGATGCATAATGGAGAGAAGAGCGAGGGATGACCTGGAGCAGGGGCCCGCAGAGTATGCCGAGTGCACAGTGGAGAGTTGCAGAGTATGCAGAGTGCACAGTGGAGAGAAGAGCCATGGGTGTAGGAAATGGGGGAGAAAAGGGGGGGGGGACAAATCCCCCACAGAATTGTAGGATATAATGCCATTTATCCCCACTCCCACAATCAGAAGCAAGGTGAAGGAAAGCAGGGGTTTTACTTTCCCAAGTGAAGTGATGAAGCAGCAGGGTAGCGTTACGTAAAATAAGGGCTGGACTGTATGCGAAACTCCAGGCCAGCCTGGATGGTTCGCTCATTGTCCTACTGGCTGCAGCTGTCTGCCCGAAACACAGCCTATAAGGCATCTGCATAGCTAGAGAGGTAGTTCTGATGCATAATGTCTGTATAGAATGGTAGGTAAGGTGCAGGTATTGTATATATTTGGTGTCCGCATAAATGTAGGTATATGGCCGATAAGAAAGCTCATCGGGTTGCACACTTGCTGCTGAAGTCTGTGTGGGATCTGCAGGTCGTGGGCTGGAATCCCTGCAAGGCCAACTCAGTCTTTCATTCTTCCCAAATGGATCGATGAGCACCAACTTTGGTTGGTATACAGTAAACATCTAAATGATCTATGTGCAGCGCTTTGGCAAAAGCGCTATATAAATAAAAACAATTATCTTTGTATTGTGCACAAAGTAGGGATGAGCATTTGATTTGTGCATCGTGGTAGGTGTGATGCACACATGTCGAGTATACAAATATGAATATTGTGCACTTTGTGTGCACAGAGTGGTAGATAGGTATTAGGCACATTAGGTATACACAAGGGGGTAGACATGGTTCACACTTTGAGTGCAGAGCTGCTGATGTGCTGCACATAATGTGTGCAGAGAGCTGGGTATGTTGCATTCACGCTGCTTGCAGAGCAGTTGGTGTGCTCCCCACATAGTGTATGCACAGACTGGTTGGTGTGGTGCAAAAAAATTTGCCAAATATGTTCCCAAAATTCTCTGTGCTTTTATGCAAATCCCCAGGATTAGGTGCACACTGTGTGTGGTGTGGGGAATCGTTGGGATGGTGCACATGATAATTGTTCAGAGATCTCTATGTACCAATCACATAGGATCTGGCAGAGGTGAGCACTGTTCACAATAAGGAGTAGGAATCATGCACAAAGTTTGTGTAGAGCAGTGGGTATAATGCATACATGGTTTGTGCTGTGAAATAGGGATGTGCACCCAATGTAGATATCGGAGCTGACACAGTGGGCTTCATTACAAGTTTGCCGGTCCAGAAACAAGGGTGCAGGTAAGCTCACCGGCACTCTTTTTTACGCACCGGCAAACTATGGGTTTGCCTGCCAGAGCTGCTGTGCCTGACAGGTCTGACCCTGCCGGGCACAGCAGTCACGGTAGGCAAAGCTGTCACAGAAGCTAACGGTGCCAGTGCTTTGGTGTCCCCACTCCCATAGAATCCGAATGGGGATTTTAAAAAATGACCAGCCCCTGACTTTCCGGCTGCCGGACTTGTAATAGCCCGGTGGCACTGAGAAATCAGGTGCCTGTAAGTTTTTATGGGTCCGGTGGGAACCCAGCGGTAGCACTGGCAGGGTTACCGCCGGACCCATGATGAGGCCCAGTGTGTGTTGAACTGTAGTTGTGGTGCAAACAGGGGGGTGTAAATCAGTTGATATGTTGTACCAGTGAGTGTAGAGCGATAACATTTATGAACACGCGTGTGAAAAGCAGTTGGTATGGTGCACACAGTGTGTGTGCAGACATTTGGAATAGTGCACGCACAATGTGTGAAGAGCCGTAAATATGGCATACATATGGTGCATGCAGATTGTATGGTTGTGTAGTGCCCACACGGTGTGTGTACATGGAAAAGAATATTGAACAAGTGCCAGAACTAAGTACCAGTGTATTAGGCAACAGTAACTCCTGTTTTTTGTAGAGCTACGAAGGCTTCAGGACTCGGCTGGCCTTGTCTTATGTTGGTTTGAGTATGGGTCGATTTGCATCAGTGGCAAAGTCCCCAAGGTGTCCCCTGTCCACCCCAGATTTTATGTGTCTCCTACGCCCCTGCCTGGAGCAGGGGCTTGCAGAGTGCACAGTGGAGAGTTGCAGAGTATGCAGAGTGCACAGTGGAGAGAAGAGCAAGGGATGACCTGGCTGGAGCAGGGGCTTGCAGAGTATACATGATAAACAGGTTGGAGGTTACCTGCTGGGCTAAGAGTCATTGTAACAGGCTTATTGATGAATCACTGTCACAGACATTTCAAATGTAGCATTATGTTGTTATTCTTATGTTCCCAAAATTCTCTGTGCTTTTATGCAAATCCCCAGGATTAGGTTCCCTGAAGATATGGGGTGCTTCTCGACCTGTGCTGTGCCCTCATAATGCCCTCCACCCCTGCATGGTGGGGAGGTGGCAGGGGGCGGGGGTTCCCAATATCAATTATTTACATTTCTAGCACTGATTTGGGGATATATTGCTCCCACAACCACTTAACATGCAAGGACGACTTACTGGGCACCTCTGTCGCTGTGATGCCCTCCTTTCCCCCATTACTGTTGATCCGTTTTCAGTCCATGACGTTCTAATAATCGCCCTCATCTCGTGCCTTAGGTCCTCCCATTCTCTGCTCACCAGCTCACTCTCTGCCATTGCACCAGGGCGGGTAGGAGAAGCATGCGACGCCCATAAGAAAGAAGGAGGCATGCAATCAAAGGGATTCCTTTTAGAAATGGAGCAAGGCTTGGCACTCGTTTATTTACACACCTGACTGGCATCGGTCTGCCATGTAGAACATTGCGCGTGTATGATTTATCTCTAGACAACGAGCAACAGCCTGACCTTTTCTTTTGAGGACACGTCGGCTCAGAAGGCCCCTTCCTCCGCCAACTTCGCCCACGCATAGAAGCGGGAGGATGGGCGGCGGGGAGGGGCGTGCACGCGGAGAATCAAACGCTCCGCTTGCTGCTAAGAGAAGCGGCGCCTTGAGGACGCCGGGAGCCGTGCTCACTGAGCTAGACCATGGCCAAGGGCCGGAAACCTCATGCAGTATTTAGGACCCCGGCTTTCACGGAGATTGCTTTGCCATGGCAGTCTAGAAGTTTCCATGCAGTGGCTGATCGCATCTCTTAAGGGCAAGTCCCGGGAGACGGCTTCTCATCGGCAAGACCTGGCTTCATTCTGATCCCACAGGAAGTGGAGGCGCTTATCGTGTTTTAGCGCAGTTATTTTGGGAATTGCAACTTTTCACCCAACATACCAAGGAGTTCAATCTTCTCTTTTTGTTGTCTAAAGAATGCTACTTTTTCAGCATGTATTTATAAACTCTAATTGGAATGCAATGGACGTCAGATTCTAGATTTGGGATATTGGTTCCAAGTATAGGGTGCTAATGCGTGCCCCATGCATGTGAAGGTCAGGGCGCAGTGACTGCAATGTGCATGTGCTGCGTTCTGAACAGTAGGATGCAGCACACATGAATGCACTGTTTTAACGTATTTATTGCATATAATTATTAGGCACAAGCAGAAGACAAGTATATCATCTTAAGCACGTTTGGGGTCTGTGATACGAGCACCTTTGGGGGACCTCTGACCCGAACCAAAGTAATTTATTTATTTATTTATTGTTTGCTTGTTAGGTGCTTATAAAGGAAATGCATTCTGTTTCAGAGCACCCACAGGGCAGCAAGGAGGGAACATGGGATAGCAGTACAATTAAATACAAAAGGATACAGAGGGTCAAGAGACGGCCAAGCCTACTATGCCTTCCTTGTATTCAGAACGTGCAAGTGCAGCAGGAAGAGGGCAGTGGGGTAGGCGCTTTGGGGTCCATGCTCGAGGGTGAGCCGCAGATGAAGTGCAGGGTATGGTAAGTGCTATGCAGCCTTGGGCAGCGTTGGGTGGAAAGTTTGAATCTGCATTGCGGAGGGTGTGCCGAGGCAAGTGCTGAAGGAAAACAGATGCTGGGGAGATTGGGTGTGAATGGTCAGAGGCCACGAGGATGCATAAGGGTCCAAGACACCAATCACAGCAGCTGTGAGATTACCAGAGGAAGGAAAGAGGGAAGGAGGAGGAAAGGAGGAGAGTCTTGAGTTGCTTGCGGAACTTGAGAAGGTCCGGCCCAAGAAGCAGAGGGAGGGGGAGGCTGTTCCAGAGGAGGGAGCCAGATAAGGAAAGCAATCAACCTCCTGCACTCTGTTTAGCGAAATGCTTCACACACAAAGAGTTGGTGCCAGAGGAGTGCAGGGGTCTAGAGGGGGGGTATTTGGTAAGAGAGAATTGCAGATAGAGTGGTCCCCGTCCCCAGACAGCCTTGTGGATGATGCAGAGGGATTTGAATATAATTTGTGCAGCAACCCGGAGCCAGTGGAGGATTTCTAGGGCAGGAGAGATGCAGTCCCTGGGCTTAAGGCCAAGGATACATTTTGATGCTCTATTCTGGATTAGCTGAAGGGGTCGCAGAGTGAAAGAAGGTAGAGTGAGGAGGACGCTGTTGCAACAGTCAAGGCTAGAGAGAACCAGGGCTCGTGAAATACAGTGCTTCTGGGGGAAAGTGAGAAATGGGAGAATTCCTTTGAGAAGGAAGAGTTGAAAGTGAGACTTCTTGGCAATGTCCTGTGTGTAAAGGAGGAAGGATTAAGAGGAGTCAAAGACTCCAAGATTTCTGGCTTCAGAAGAAGGAGCAGGAGGTGAGCCCAAGGTGGTAGGCCAGAGAGAAGGGAAGAAGGAAGGAGCAGGGATCCCAATGGGAAGGATCTTAGTTTTGCTGCCATTGAGGCAGAGATCATTGGAAGAGCACCAGGCCTTGATGGCACTCAGTCAGGGATGAAGGAATGTGCGAGTGAGTCCGCAGGAAGTCTGAGAAAGAGTTGAGTGTTGTCTGCATAACTCTGGAAGTTGGGGGAGAAGGAGGAGATGAGGCATGCCAGCTGAGAAGGTAGATGTTAAAGAGCCATAGGGAGAGGATACATTCCTGGAGGACACCACAGGTGGAGAAGGAAGGAGGAGAGGAGAAGGTGTCCACAATGACATAGGAAAAGTGGTCAGTTAGGAAAGAGGTCATCCACTCCAGTGCCCGTTCCGAGATACCAAGGCTATTGTGGAGCCTTTGTATGAGGATGAAATGGTTGACGGTGTCAAAGGCAGAAGAGAGATCAAGTAGAATGAGGACAGCTGGGGAGAAGGAGTCCAGGGATGCCAGCTGTTCTTCACGGGTGTTCAGAAGAGCAGTTTCTGTGGCTCTGCATGCCCGGAATTCCGATTGATGATTGTAGAGACCACTGACAAGTGCAGTGTGCGAGTTGAGTTGGGGCAAGGCCAGCCTCTCCAACACTTTCCCCAGAAAGGGGGGTGATTGAAATAGGGTGCTATCTGTAAGGACAGGTAGGGTCTACTGAAGGCTTTTTCAATAGTGGGTACACAAGGACGTGTTTCAGGGAGGAGGAGAAACAGCCAGTGGTGAAAGACTGGTTGCAGAAATCAGCAAGTGCGGGGGCAAGAATGCCAATGTTGTCCGTGAAGGTTCTGGACTAGCAGGGGGGAACCTGTTTCAAAGAAGCCTTCATAGAGTGGGCAACTTTGGTAACTTCTTCAGGTGTGACCGGGGTGAAGGAGGAAAAGGCAGAGTGAGGAGGGGGAGTAGCCAAGGGTGGCAAGGCAGTGTGGGATGGGTTCGGTGGGTGAGTTACAAGGGTGTTCAGTATGTCCTGAGTTTTGGTGGCAAAGTGTGCGGCCATTGCATTGCAGAGGGTCTGGGAGGGAAGAGGGGAGGACGAGACTGCGGAAGGGTTGGATAGTTCCCTGCAGATTTTGAAAAGTTCAACCATGTTATTGGATGCACCCAATACCCATGCCTAATGTGGGCCTTTTTCATGGCATGGATGGCAAGCCTTTATTGCCTTTGGAGCAGGTGACAGGCCAGTTTGTCAGAGGGTGAGCCTGAGGTTTGCCACTTCAGTTCCGCTGCTCTGCACTTTCGTTTCAGGGCGGCAAGTTCGGAGTGTTACCAGGTGTTACGCTTGGAGGCATGTTTCAGGTGGATCCTCATGACTGGGATACGAGGGGGTTGAGTCAAAGGCTTCCCAAGCCAATAGCTAGATAGGAGGTTGCTGAAGCCTTGCAGGAAGAGCTAGATTGTTACTAGCTCAGAACAAAAAATCACCGTAGAGGAACAATACAATATAAATTTATTTAACAGGAAGACATTTTTGAGTTTTTTTGTGCCATTATGTGGCATATATGCATACAATAGATCTGCATTATAGTGGATTAGTATACAATAGTGACAATCTATTTTCTGTGTTGTTTACTTTCACAACACATTAACTAGACAAAGTTAATGTGTTGTGAAAGTAAACAACACAGAAAATAGACTGTCACTATTGTATACTAATCCATTATAATGCAGATCTATTGTATGCATATATGCCACATAATGGCACAAAAAAACTCAAAAATGTCTTCCTGTTAAATAAATTTATATTGTATTGTTCCTCTACGGTGATTTTTTGTTCTGAGCTAGTAACAATCTAGCTCTTCCTGCAAGGCTTCAGCAACCTCCTATCTAGCTATTGGCTTGGGAAGCCTTTGACTCAACCCCCTCGTATCTCTGTACTTCTCTACCCTCTTGAGTCAGGCCCCCTAAAAAAGAGGGTCCGCCCATTCTTTTTTCTTCCTCATGACTGGGGCAAGGATGTCAAGGGTATTGGTGATTTCTGAGAGAGGATTGCTGAGAACAGAGTCTGTGGTAGAATCTGAGATAGGGGATAGGGGCAATAAAGGTAGAAGTAAAGGCAGAGACTGACACTCGTTTCATTGGGCGGATGTTCGAGAACGAGGTTGGCAGGGCTTTTGTGGGTGAGGTAGGAGGGCCGAAGGGACCCAGCTGGGAGGAAAGGAGAGCATGGTCTTACCAGAAGAGAGGGGTGACCAGAAGGGGAGTGAGTGAGAGGTCGGAGTGGATGATTGCATCCAGGGTGTGTCCAGCTGAGTGTGTTGTACCGGAGGGGAGGATGGAGAGGGGGTGAGAGAGGCAAAGGGAGAACATAAATGCAGTCGAATTATGGTGCAAGATGTAAGTACACACAGCAAAATTTGATTTTCAATCAAAGGCCTCAAATGCATTCACATTAGGGTGCAAGATGTAAGTACACACAGGTAAAAGAAAATGATGTTATGCAGAGGACACACCAGAGAGAGAAGAGGAAGGTGAAGAGGATAGGCAAAGCGAGATTGGGAGAGGAGGATGTACCCAGCAGACTAGACCATAGTTTGTGGTGGGGGAGAGTGTGTGAGGACCCTCCCAGCCCTCCTATGCACAGACAGGCTCAGGCGGGGCCTTAGATGTGTTCCTTCGGTGACAGGGCCGACTTCTGCCTGCCGGTGCCCCTGATTGGCTTAAGTGAGATTGATGTAGCCAATTGAAGAGGAGGCCGGCTGAAAGCAGTGGATGGCTCCTCAGCCTTAGGCAGGGGTGGCCATCATGTAGAGTGCACACCAGCACATCAAGAATATCTTGTTGTTATGCCCCCCCATTGCAATCACAACCATGAACTTGCTATGCTGCCTTGCTCCCTTCCAGTCCCCTTACCCTCTTCATTCTTGCTGTAATCAGAATGATAAGCAAGTAGCATTTCAAGGCTCGTATTAGCAGTCCACGGCAAGGGTAGTTGTGTTCTAGGATAGGTACAGGATAGTCTTCATCAATAGCAGCCATGGGGAAGGTAAACTAGCCATAGCATAAATGTAGGATACATAGCATATCAAAAAGGTGCAGATAATCAAGAATAGACAGGCGACCCATGTTAGCTGCCGCACCAAATGCAAACATGCTCAAGCATGGATAGATACAGGAGACCAAATGGAAGCAATGAGAGAGCACACATAGCACAGCATAGATAGTGAATGAATATTAGAAGCTACCTAGAAGGTTCCCATATCCAGACAGACTAACATTAGAAGAGGCACGTGGTTTTCAAGTGGCTGTTGTGTGCAACATATCAATTCTCTCTATTATTATAAAGGAAGCAAAGCTAAAGCCAGTGAGAACATGAGTGAGGCTTTTTTGCAGATCCTACCATGAGAACTAATCACTGTGAATAGTGACAATTTTGAAAGGTTTAGGAACTGGTCATTTTGACACATTATACAAAACAGAATTATATGAGATGCTCAGGATCACACATTGGTTAAGAAGCAATGCTGGGATTTGCACCAGCTTGGCTATTTCTGCACTTTACCACTTTCATTTCCAGTTCTGATCCTGAGCTAAAATAATCCCATTTTATAGAATGGGCTTGGAAAGTACACAAATCACATAGCCCAACATGATCGTTTTTAAAGACAAAATGTTATAGAAACCTATTATTCAAAATGAGAATGATTTTAGCTTAATTGTCCCCATCAGCAAGGGAAATATATAATTGATGCAATCTTAAAAGATTTTATCTGGATTTCTGTTTTCTATTTCAAAGCTTTAAATACGCCCAAAACACAGGATTGTGAAATTGTAATTATTAATGTGCAAACCTTTGAATTGTACAAAAAAGAAACCCATTTTTCTGTCAAATGAGCAGAACGTAAAATATGCTTACCAGAGGCCTGCGATAACTGGTCCACATTTTCCTCTGTCTAGAACTCCCTCCATTCAACTTGCCAATATAAAAAAAAAGATCAGGTAAGGGGCTAAACAATGGCACCAGCATGTGAGAAGGCAAACCATTTTTTACAGAAGAGCATGGTACTGTCAGTGATATAAGATGATTTGTGCAGGATCACTGTAACGTCTGCTGGCAAAGCTAGGATACAAGAATCTAAAACAAAGGGGGGTATGGGAGTCTCTCTAACAGCACAAACACAGCCCATTGACCTGTGCTTGTCTACATGGGCCCTGGAAGAGTCTCAACCAAGGCTTTACCTCACTGTCCCTTTCACAGAGAAGAAATATCCCTGTATATCAGTCTTTGTCCTGTCCAGGGGCAGTCCAGCACCGAAATGCTAGGCAATTCTCCTCTGAAAAGGAGTACAAACAGCAACCCCATACACATGTTTCAGGCTTGTTGGGCATCATCAGTAGGGTGGAGCTGTGCCTCTCTGAGAACAGTGAGCAAGGGATCCACGTCTGGATTCCCCTGGTAACTTAGGGTAAGACCCAAAGTTATTTAATATGCAAAACAAAGGGAGTCTGCCAGCACGAACACAGCCCATTGACCAGTTCTTGGGTGGATGGCCCCCGGGAGAGTCTCAACCAAGTCTTTATCTCACTGTCCCTTTCACAGAGAAGAAATATCCCTGCATATCAGTCTTGGTCCTGCCCAGGGGCAGTCCAGCAATGAAATGCTAGGCAATTATCCTCTGAACTAGAGTACCAACAGCAACCCCATACATGTGTTTCAGCCTTGTTGGGCATCATCTAGCTTTTCAGCGATGGACTGCTCCTGGGCAGGACAAAGACTGATATGAAGGGATATTTCTCCTCTGTGAAAGGGACAGTGAGCTAAAGACTTGGTTGAGACTCTCCCAGGGGCCATCCACCCAAGCACAGGTCAATGGGCTGTGTACGTACTGGTAGGGAGACTCCCAGACCCCCCTTTGTTTTACAAGAATGAACGCTTTGGTTCCAAAGTCTTGAATTTGACTATCAAATCCTCTCTCCAGGTTAAAACTTTATGCTTGTCATTGGCGGTGGTTGCCTAGGTTTTACAACCACTGCTGTGAAGAAACAGATTTCGAGAGCTTCACCATAACGATGCTGTTTGTTTTCATAGCCTCCGTTATCTGGAGCAGGTACATTGCTGATAATGGCACCTATTGTGCTACAAACAAAATACATAAATACATGCAGGATTTTCACCTTCAGACACAGGACATGCTGAGTTGACTTTGCTGGAAATTGGTTTTGTAATATTGCATGTGATCACAGATCTCTTCAATGAGTGCTTAATACACTGAGCTTTCTTCTGAAGAATTGCAGCACTCAAATTCATCAATATGGATTTCATCGCTGCCTATTGCACATGATCAATATAATCACCCCAGAAAGGTGGGAATTCTACAGGAGTTGTGCCGTACTGAATGCACAAACAATGTATACCAGAGTAAACACAGAAAGCATTTCAGGATGAATTTATCAGAGCAGAATGTACTTGTCAACAACATTCACAAAGTTTGGTGAACAGTTTAAACAGACTTTTTGAGATCAGGCTGCCTTATGCCCCCCACCCCCCAAGGTGGTGGCCTGGGGAAAATGCCCCTTTTACCCTCCCATAAAGAAGTCTCTGTCCGCACGGTACAAAAAGTAGTATACGAATTACTATTACAACAAGCATTTAAAACAATAAAAATTCAAGAATATCAAAATTGAAAGACAAAAAAATCAGGAAAATAAAATTGAAATTGGCCCGCCTTCCTCAACCCCTGCCCCACCCCCAAACACCCAATTAACTCCCTGGCAGATTAAGGCAAAAACCTGAAAACGAACTCTCTAGGCCAATCCTTTCCTAAAATATGAGTCCAGAGCCAGGGCCAGGTTTTCCTCTCCTTGCAGAAGGCCAGAAAGTTGGCAATTGTGATTAGGTCGACAGGGAGGGCAATCCAGAAAGAACAAGGAAGATGAAAAAGCCCTATTGCTAAAAATAGGGTTTTCTATTTTGGGATCTCTAGATGAAGTAAGCCCCTGCTCTGTAACACCCTGCTACCAGCAGATAGGTGGTTGATTGGCTAGGGTTCTAGCCAAGCTAAAATGGATATCGTTGTGAGGCAAGCCTCAACATCATGTGCTTACACGAAGGACCGGCATCAATGTGGGTAGTGTGGAGGCAGGAAATGTGCCCTCCGATTTGATGCAGGACACTGCAAGCTCCTGATCGACATACCGCTCTGTATAGAGCAGACCATGTTGAAAGGGATGCCTCTGGCTTGCTTCCAAGGTGTATGGACATACAAGTCTCTCAATTTCCAATAGCTCTTTCCTGCTGATGGTGCAACTTCCTGCACGGTCCGCACTCTGACAAAGAATTACAAGACTAGTTATTGTCGAAAGACACAGTCAGGTGTTATTTTACCCGTGCTCCCCTTGTCAGCAGACTAAGGTCTTGATAGCCTGGAAGTGGTACAATATCCTAAATTACAGAGACAACTATGCACTTCGAGGATACTATGGCAGTGATTTGGTGCAGCATAAATAACTATTAACAAAACAACAAACAATGCAGACATTTTGGGATAGGACTGCCCTTTCAGCTGATTGAGCAGAGCTTTCCGACTGAAATGAACATGTATTAAACAGCACAAACACACAAAGTTACAAAATATCTCCCTTCATCTGCCTTCTTTCCAGGCAGCCATCCCGTGCCCTGGCCTTGGCCCCCAGTCTCAGATTCCTGCCCTAGTTTCCCTATCTCTGTTGGCAGGATCTAATATGTAATGGATAGAGAACATGTTGCTCTTCAGATCTTGGGCACACCACACCCATCGGCTCTAGCCACTAAAGCTAGTAGTGAGGGAGAGTTGCTGGCCAAAACATCTGGAGAGAAAAAGATTCAATACCCCTGTCCGACAGTTTGTACAGACAGATGTCTACTGGAGTTTCGCAAACTGTTCTCAAGGAATGGTCAAGCTTAGAGAATGACCTGTTTCTCATAGACTCAGTATGAACACAATCAGCTCATAAATCTAAATATTTTTAAATTGGATGCCCTATATATCCAAGTCCTTCATCCTTTGGATCACCTGAGGTTTTGGATTACAATTTCTATCAGCCTTCGCCAGAATAGTCAATGGCGAGAGATTATGGGAGTCATCAAAAACATCTGGAGAACTGTAAGTTTCAGAACCCTGCAATATAGCAATATTGAGAGAGATTAACATTCTATAAGAAAGGCTTACTACTACTGAAACCTTCAAACCCCTCTGATTACCAATGTCTAAATAATTTTGCGATCACAAGTCATTGCCTATAATTAGTAGATAATCCATGCTTTCATTCAAATCTCCCCTATCGGATCCACAGTGTGGCAATACAAGACTACGAAGGAATTGATGACTTCAGCTAGAGCCATTGAAGAACCTATTTGCCATTTGTGAGTATCTATGTGTTGCAGTGTCCCTATGATGTACTTGCAATGAGTGGTGGGCTGGTCTTTTTAAAAAAATGTAAATGTGAGTGACTGAGCATAGCAAGAGTCCCTTAACCAACCAAGGGGCAATGGGTTCAAATGGTGCATTTGAAAGAACACATCCTGTGAAAAAAGAATTACACAGTTTACAATCGGTAGATTTCAAGTCACCAATATTGCAAAGTAACATTTTCTAGAGCATTGTCCAATGCATTTTCATATGCATTTCAGCACAGTATATATATATATATATATATATATATATATATATATATATATATATATATATATGAAAAAGAAAGCAAACACAGACCGCATGGTCCTGTCTCTTAGGAAGCTGCACTCCCATCACCAACGAAATCCAAAAAATATCCTGCAGCAATAGCTTGTCCAAAGATCCAACCAGGGAAGGCCAACAACGAACGACTGCACTGCAACAGTTTGCTTTTTTTTAAAAATTCAAATTTTAATTCAATAACTTTTACAATAAAAAATGGCTTCCCAGTAGCAGGGAGGCTAGCTAACGCGTTTCGCCACATGCCTATGGCTTGTTCACTGATATACTGATATATATATATATATATATATATATCAGTATTCTGTGCTATGGCAAAAAAAAACATGTTTTGTTTATGTTGGCTGTACCAGTATATGCCAGTATTCCCACATAAGAACATACTCATATTTGCTTTGTACATAATGCCAGTAATACTACAAGAAATCATGTCTTTGCTGACTCTGCCAATAGATGCAACTGTAAGAATGCTCGTAAAAACATATTCCAGTTGGATTTGCTCATAATGTTAGCAGAAAATGTCATGTCACAGAGAGAAAGCATGACCAGACTTGCAGCCCAAATGTAGGCCTGTATGGCCATGTAAGAACACTCATCATGCTGGCTTTGGCCCTAATGTCAGTAAAAGAAATGGCATGAAACTGTAAGAAAACATGTGCATACTGTCTGCACCAATTACCCACTCCATTACATAAGAACACTCATCATCATATTCGCTTTGCTCAGAATGCCAGTACACATGCTACACCCACTGTAAGAAAACATGTGCATCCTGCTTGAACCAATGAACTCCCACACCACCACATAAGAACACATAATCATGTGGGCCTGGCCAATAACATCAGTAAAAATATCATTCCAGCATGTCAAACATGTGCCTGCTGCCTCCTCCAATGACCACCCTCACATAGAAACAATTATCTTCATGCTAGCTTTGCCCATAGTACCAGTAATAAGGCTATGCCCACTGTAAGAAAAGATGCGGACTGCATCAATGATACCCTCCCTTCTCCCCAGTACACGTAATATTCATCATGTTAGCTTTTCCCATAAACCAGTAAAAATACTTTGCCCATTGTAAGAAAACATGTACATGCTGCCTGCACTAATCAATCCCTCTCCCTCGCTCCACATAAGAAAGCGCTCCATGTTGGCCTAAACCTGCCACAAAAATGCTTTGCACACTAAGAAAATATGCTGCCTGCACCAATGAACCTCTGCCCCACACATAAAAACACTCATGTTGGCTTCTGATAATGCCAGTAAAAAATGCCATGCCACTGTCAACAAACACAGAAATGCTTCCTGCACTGATGTGCCCTCCTTCAATAAGAGGTCTGCTACTGGCTGGCATGCTCTCATACACATTCATGTACAACATACATACTATATCACATGCACACGCGCTCACACAACATTTTTTTTTTTTTTTTTTTGAAAAATTTTTATTGGTTTTTCAAAACATATAACAAACAGTGCGTGGTATGGCGGTGTAATATGTGTAACACCCACACAAAAAAAAAAAAAAAAAAAAAAAAAAAAACCCCCAACAACCTCAACAATCCCTCCCCACCCGTTCCGCCCCCCTCCCCCCGAGACCACAGGTCAGTCCCCAATCATTCAATATGCTCATGTGTCGAGCAGGGACTACCAGGACTGTTTGGAGTGCTGGCCGATGTCGCTGAACGGAGGAGCGGCTCAGTCAGTTCTACCCAGCGGAGAAGATCTGCACTGGAGTCAAGTTTTTGTACCTGGATGGCCATTTCCCAAGCCGCCGTCTCCGCGGCGACCCATCTCTTGAGATCGTACCACCAAAGGGCCTCACCAGGTCCTCGTGCGCTCTTCCAGCTCATGGCTATGCGCCTTTTCGCCGTTATGTAAATCAAGTCCAGGAGTCTATTTAGGGGCTTGTTCTTGGTGCTTCGCTTGTAAGCCCCCAGTATGCAAGCTGCTGGTTCGTGAATTTCGACTTCTATCCCGGCCAGCGCCACCCTATCTCGTACCTGGGTCCAGAACCTCAGGACCATGGGGCAGCTCCAGAACATATGGGTCATTCCTGCTTGTGGCGCATGGCACTTGGGGCATGATTGTGGCGAGGCCCCCTTGAACTTAGATATGGCGTCAGGTGTGAGGTAGGCTCGGTTCGTGATGTATAGCTGTATTAATTGGAGGCGTGCATTTCTGGAGGTCTTTTTGTGGTAGTGGGTAATCTTTTCCCATGCGTTGTCCTCGAATACAAGGCCCATTTCGCTCTCCCATCTCTTTTTGCATTTCAGTTCATTCGTTGTTGTTGCCTGTAACAGGGCCTCGTATATTCTGGAGGTTTCGTGGCCTCCCTCGGCTGTGTCCAGCAAGGTTTCGATGGTTTCATTCTCTGTAAATCGATTGTCTGCCTCAGGCCATCTCTTCCTTAAGGCCCGAGTTATTGCCCCGTGGAGCAAGAACTGCCCGATGGGCAGGCCCGTCGACTCGCAGAGGTCGGAGAATGTAGAAAGTTCGTGTTCGTGCATGAGGTCGCCCAGCGTCGCTACTCCGTGGGGCTCCCATACCGAGCGAGCCTCGGTGTGCCCCCATGAGGGTGTCGCCATGACTGCAGCGATGGGGATCTGTGGGGAGTACGGATCTCGCAGCCCCACAGCCTTACAGGCCCTCTTCCAGAGCTGGGTTCCCAACATGGCCAGGTATGGGTGACGTTGTGGAGCCCCCTTCCCGACCCACAACAAGTCTCTAAGTAGCAGTAGTGGCAGGGCCGGCTGGAGAAGTCTGGTGTCAGTGGTGGTTTCATCCGCCATCCAGTGCGTTACGTGTTTCAATTGGCTGGCCAGATAATATAGTTCGAAATTAGGGACTTTCAGTCCGCCCCTCTCGTAGGGTCTCTGGAGGATGTCAAGCCCCACCCTGTGCCTGCCTCCCTGCCACAGGAATTCTCTGCAGAGTTTGTTCAATTCTCTGAAAAAGGCTGAGGGGATGTTGTAGGGGACATTGGTGAAGCAATGCAGTAGGCGTGGGAGCGCTACCATTTTGAGGAGACCCGCCCTCCCCGCCACAGAAAGGGGAAGTTTGCCCCAGAAGGCCATGGAGTTGGTGAGTGCGTCCTTTGATCTGGCTGTGTTGAGGATGTGTTCTGTGTACGGGCTACGGTGTATGACAATGCCCAAGTATTTAAAGGACGTTACCTGCCACTGGAGAGCCAGTGGGGGCAGGGGTCCGCCCTCATTGCTGTGTAGCGCTGCGAGGGGGTAGAGACACGACTTGTCTTTGTTTATCTGGATGCCTGTGTGTTTTTGGAAGCAGTCCAGAGTCTCCAAGATGTAGGGCAGGAGATGCTCAGGGTTATTGAGGTAGAGGAGGGTGTCGTCCGCGTACATGGAGATGATGTGAGTCACTCCATCAAGTATAATGCCTCCCCCACCGTATTCCTGCCGGATGTACGCGGCCACTGGCTCAGCAGCAATGATATAGAGCATGGGAGATAAGGGACATCCCTGTCGTGTGCCTCTGTGGAGGGGCCATTTGTCAGAGTACGTCTTGTTGGTACGCACTCTAGCCTCGGGGTGTGTGTAAAGCAAATGGGTCCATTTAAGAAAGGCGGGTCCAATGCCCATCCTGGCCATGGTGGCGTACAACCATTCCCAATTAACCGAATCAAAGGCCTTGGTGGCGTCTAGTGATGCCACCGCGTATTTCTGGGTGTCATGCTCAGTGCGGTATATGATGTGGTGCAACCTGCGTAAATTTTCAGTGATAGAGCGCCCAGGTACATAGCCAGTTTGGTCGTGGTGAATCAACAGGGGGATCACCTTGCGTAGCCTGTTGGCGAGGAGTGCCGAAAGTATTTTGCAGTCGACATTGAGCATGGAGAGAGGTCTATAGGAACCGCAATCTGTTCCATCTTTGCCGGGCTTCAGCAAGGGGATGATTACAGCTTCCCTCATGGAGTCAGGGAGTATGCCGCGTTCGAAAGCCTCATTGTACACTTGTGCCAGCAGCGGGGCGAGGGTCTCCTCATATGTCTTATAGAATTCCCCCGGGAGACCATCCATACCTGGGGCTTTCCCAGAGGGTAAAGATCTAATGGTTGCCTTGACCTCGTCTGGGGTGATTGGGTCTTCCAGGGTTGCGGCCAACTGTGGGTCTAGTTTGGGTAACTCTATGCAGTCTAGGGCGTCCTCGATCCCGGTGTCTAACGGGGGCGGGGCTTGAGAATATAAGTCCTGGTAGTATTCGGAGAAGACCATATTAATATCAGCCTGGGTGTGCACCGCAGTGCCATCTGGTCTGAGGATGTGGCAGATGGGGGTCCTAGGGGATTCCCTTTTGTACAGCCAGGCCAGGAGTTTGCCGGGCTTGTCTCCCAGGGCGTGTGTCCTTTCCGTGTGCTTGGCGTAGCTTAGTTTCCCCAGGGACTCCCAGTGTGACAGACAGGCTTGTCTCTGCGCTATTATTTCCCGTACCTGCTCGGGGGTCGGGTTCGCTCTATTCTCCAGCTCCCCCAGCTTACTTTCTGCTTTTGCCAGGGCGTTCGTGATGGCCTTTTGGGTTCCCCCTACCGCTGCCAGCATGTCCCCTCTCATGACCACCTTATACGCCTCCCAAGCGGTGCTGATGCGATCTACGCTGCCTAGATTGTGTAGCCAATATTCGTCTGTGCTGTCTTGTACGTGGTCCCTGAAGGCCGCGTCAAGCAATGCTTCTGCTCGCAGTCTCCATGTAGGGATAGGGGGTCTGGGCGGGTGTACCTCCCAAGTGACCGACAGGGGTGAGTGGTCTGATAATACTCTGGGTAAGTATTGTGCCTCGCTGAAAGTGGCTTGCTGCTCCAGGCTGACTAGCATGTAGTCCAGCCTAGTGTGGACGTTATGTGGCGGGGAGAAGAAGGAGTATTCCCGTCTCTCCGGGTTCAGTTCCCTCCACAGGTCGCTAAGGGACAGATTGGAAATCAGTTTGGATAGTATCTTGGCGGGGGGGGACGGGCGGGAGTGTTTGGTGTCTGACCTATCTTTGAGGGGGTCTAAAGTGCAGTTGTGGTCCCCGCCCCAGATCATGGTGCTGTTTGCGTGGGGGCATAGTCTAGGGCTCAAGGAGCGGAAAAAAGCTGTGGCGTCATGGTTGGGTGCGTATGTGCTAATCAGGCATAGGTCTCTTCCCTCCATGGTACCCTGCACCAGCGCCATCCTACCCTCGTTATCCGTTTTTGTGTCCGTGACTTTAAAAGGGACTGACGGGTTAATCCACACCAGGACCCCCCTAGCATATGAGGAGTAGGAGGATCCCACCAAGGTCCCCCGCCAGGTTTTGGCTAGCGCAGTCAGTTTAGCCTCCGTTAGGTGTGTCTCCTGAAGCATGGCGATCCCTACCTTGCATCGTCGCAGGTATGCTTGAATTCTTCGCTGTTTCACGTAGCTATTCATGCCTCTGACGTTCCATGTCATCACTTTCACTCTCTCAGCCATAGTCAAGGTGGTGTACTCTCACTAGTCCAGGTCCCGGTCGAGGCCTCATTGGAGGTGCTGTGGTATTGGAGGAGTCCTGTGGTCTCGGTGTGTCAACTTTAGGGATCCCAACTAGGGTGCGGATATCCGGCACCCCTTTCCCTAAGAAAGAACTTCCCCAACAAATAACTGGTCTAACAAGGTGCTCCTCGTCGTGACTGTCCCGTTTCCGCTCCCTAGGACCTGGCATGGTCTTCGGGTGCCCTACGGGTGGGTAAACGTACCCTGAAAAAACAGAAAAACACAAGCTCCTGGGGGGTTGAGGGAGCTAAAACCTCGGTGTTCCGCGTGGTAGGATCCCTTCAGCTGCTCCTGGGGTTGGATTGCAGTGTTCTTATGGTGCGGTATAATACAGTAGTCTTAGGTAGGTGTATCAGCGCGGCCTGCGCCTCTTGTCGTCTATGTCTGGTAGTTGCTGCTCGTCCATCCAGTCCCGGGCTTGTTCCGGTGTGTCGAATAGGTGGGCTCTGTTCTTGTGTATTACTTTCAACCTAGCAGGGTAAAGGAGCATGTATTTCAAACCAGCGGCCTTCAACCTGGCTTTGGTGTAGATGAACTGGGCCCTGCTCATCTGCACTTGAAAAGTGTAGTCGGGGTAGATGGCGATCCTGGCCGAATTTCTCAATATCTGGCCCCCTGACCGAGAGTACGCCAGGACGACCTCGCGGTCTCTGTAGTTTAACACTTTAGCAATCATGGGCCTGGGTGGGCCACCTGGCGGGGGCCTCTTGGCAAGCGACCTATGGGCCCTTTCGATGGAGAACCCCTGCGATAGTTTCTCTGCGCCGATTTCCTGCAGCAGGAGGTTTTCCACGTAGTTGGTGGGGTCTGGGCCTTCGATGCCCTCAGGCAGTCCGAGCAGCCGGATGTTATTCCGGCGGGCCCTCCCTTCGGCCTCTTCCACCTTGTTCTCGAGGTTTTTGACCGTTTGCTGGAGGCCTTCCATGTCATGGAGAAGTTGGGTGTTCGCTTCGGAATTCTCGCGTACTTGAGTCTCGAGTGCCTCCGTTCGATTAGCCAGGGAGCGGACGTCTTGGCGGAGGAGTCCCAGATCTATGGCCACTGCGTCGATTTTATTCACCATAGTCGTTTGGATTAGCTTGATGGCCTCCAAGAGTTGCAAGTTAGTGGGTTCAGGCGTCGCTGGAGTAGCGCTCGTGTCCCCTGCGGCAGTCGCCATGGTCGGGCACTCAGGGCTGGGGGGTTCGGGGGCTGTGTAGGCATCCAGGGTGGTCTGCCGCTGTTTAGACCTGGTCCCCCTCCCCGCTGACTTATCCGGGCAGGACATCCCCTCACCTCGCTGTGGAAGTTGCCCGCTTGATGTCCTCCGGCGCTCGGAGGGTTATGGTCCACGCTTCGGGCCCTCCCGCGGGGCGTCAAGCGCTCCGGCGCCGGTTCTCAAGGGCCTCCAGGCACCGCGGGGTGCGATACGGCCTGGCTAGGCCTGATATGGTAGTTCGTGGAAAGTCTTCGCGTTTCGGCCCGCGCTGCTTTTCTCGGTGCCCGGTGGGGGGGGGGAACTCCTTTCTGTAGCTGCCCATTCCGAATGCCGCGGTTCCAGCACTCCGCCCCCCGTGGCGCAATTCGGGCAGGGGTGCGCAGCTCCGGTGGTATCGCCAACCGGGGCAGCGCGAGGTGGCCGGTGCACTCGCACTCGGTGTAGTGCGCGATCTCTGGGCCTCGGTTCCAGCCGGGCCTCCGTCCCCTGCGGTTCCGACAGCGGGGCCAGCAGGCGCCCTCGTCCGCCTCAGTCGATCACTCGTTTTCGGGCTTGGGGCTCCCGAGCCTACCGCAGGGGTGGCCACCGGGGGGTCAGCAGGGGCACCCCCTCGCCGTTCCGCTCGGCGGCGCAGGGCGGCCCTCTCTCGGATGGCTCAGCAGATGTGAGCCGCCATCTTGGCTGTCCGCGTCGTGGGGTGTGCGATCCTCTCAGCTCGGCTCCCGGGCTTCCACCCTCGCGTGTGAAGGGTCCAGGAGGTTCTCGTCGCCGCCGGCGGCTCTCGGGATGATTTGTAGGCGCTGAGGCCGGCTTAAATACAGGAAAAACAGCTTATCGATGGCTCATCTTGCGGAGCTTGCCGAAGTCGCGTCCGCTCTACATGGCGGTTGGCCACGCCCCCCCGCTCACACAACATACACACTATTTAATTCACAGACACCCATACAACATGCTCCTAGCTCATTCCCGCATTCACACATCCCAAGCAGGGAGCATACAGACTTGTATCCATACTTGCAGCCCCTGTCTGCACCCCAGATGCTGCCTCAGCCTTCAATGATGGCCCTCTGGCTCTCACACAGCACGCAAACAGGAACAAGAACCAATGGCGAGTTTTCTATTTCCTGCACATCCGAAGTGGATCTGGTGAGCCACCATCTCACCATCCCAGGCCATGATAAAGTGCTAGAAGGCACAGGAGCGCAATCTTGGCAGATTTGGTCCTGCAGTTCTCAAGTCTTCTTCACCAAAGGATCATGCAACGAAAAGGGGAAGCAAAACATTCCCGTCATTAATTTAGTGCATTGGGCATGCACGGTTTGTAATTTGTGAAAGGGAAGCAATGTTTCCTTGCAGACAAAAGCCATCCCAGGAGCACATCCTCCACTGTAGCAAGCATTAGGTATAGGCCCTGAGTGAAGCGAGGGCCTTACCGAAGGCCCCGGGGCATTACCTGAGTCAGACATGCCCCCGCCGCGAGGGTCATATTGCTATTAGTACCCCGGCCACCATTATGTGCGCGACTGGGGCACTACAAGCATTTTTTTCTGTCCCGAAACGCTGCAGCGTTTCGAGACAGAAAAAATAGAAAGAACCAAGAAAATGGCCGCCACCATGGAAAGGGAAAATGGAGTCCGTTTTCCCTTTCCATGGCGGCCATCGGGAGCGGACGCGCTGGGAACACGCGCTGGGAACACATGTGTTCCCAGCGCGTCCACTCCCGAAAATGGATCAAAAAGAAGGTAAGTGGGGTTGGGAGGGCGGGAGTGGGACAGGGGAAGGGGGATGGCCCCGCTCCGAGTCTCCACACAGCTGGAGGCTCCCCTCTTCGACCGCCGGGGACGCAGGAACAACAAGGTAAGTTGGTGGGCGGGTGGTATGGAGGCAAGAGAATTAAAAAAAAAAATTAAAAAGGTCTTATCTGAGTCCCCGGCAGGGGGCGAAGGCAGCCTCTCAGCCGCGAGGAGGTTCAGAGCGGGGATGGCCCCGCTTCGAGCCTCCTCATTGGCTGAGAGGCTGCCACGCCCCCCGCCGGGGACAAAGGCCGTCGAATCCCGAAGGAGGGATTCCCGGCCTGGTAATGACTCGGCGAGGGCCAATCAGAATGGCTCTTTCATTCTGATTGCACCCTCGCCAGGTACTAATTAAGCAATAGAACCCGAGCGGCGGGGGCATTACCGAAGGCCCCGGGGCATTACCAGAGTCGGTAATGCCCCGCCGTGAGGGTTCTATTGCTATTAGTATCCCGGCCCGCAAAATTTGCGTGACCGGGGAACTAAAAGCAATTTTTTTCTGTCCCGAAATGCTGCGGCGTTTCAATGCTGCAGCGATTTGGGACAGAAAAAAAAAACAACCAAGAAAATGGCCGCCACCATGGAAAGGGAAAATGGAGTCCGTTTTCCCTTTCCATGGCGGCCATCGGGAGTGGACGCGCTGGGAACACAAATGTTCCCAGCGCTTCCGCGCCTGAAAAAGGATTAAAAAAAGGTAAGTGGGGTTGGGTGGGCGGGAGTGGGACGGGGAAAAAAAAAAAGTTCCTGTGTCCCCGGCGGGGGACGAGGGAAGCCCCCAGCCATGTGGAGGCGCAGAGCGGGGATGGCCCCGCTCCTAACCTCCACACGGCTGGAGGCTTCCCTCGTCCCCCGCCGGGGACGCAGGATCAAGAAGGTAAGTTGGGGGGTGGGTCGGATGAAGGGAAGGGAAGGGAAAATTTTTTTAAAAAAAAAGACTTACCCGAGTCCCCAGCGGGGGGCGAAGGCAGCTTCTCAGCCGCGGAGAGGCTCAAAGTGGGGTTGGCCCCGCTTCGAGCCTCCTCATTGGCTGAGGGGCTGCCACGCCCCCCGCCGGGGACAAAGGCTGTGGAGTCCTGACGGAGGGATTCCCAACGGGGTAGGGACCTGGCGAGAGCCAACCAGAATGCTTGTTGCATTCTGATTGTCTCTCGCCGGGGTACTAATACTAAATACTAATCCGACTAATAACTAACCTTAACAAGACTAATACTAATAATTATTAGAAATTGGGTACTTAGGCCATGGTCCACAATGCAGGCTGTGATTACAAGGGGCATTCGCACTACGATGTTGACTGCAAAAAATATTGAAATCTGAACTGCAGTGTACATGGCAGAGCACAATGAGAAAGCAGAATGTATTTGTGGAAAGACAGCTTCTTTGTTTGAACAGAAAGAAACACAGAGGATGTCAGGATGCTATATAGCACATTCATCTGGGCTGGAGAAGAGTGCTGTATTAAGGTCAATGTGGAGAAACAGGAAGGGTTTTGGAAAATTACTTGGGGTTGTCTGAAAGGGGAGGTGATTGAATGATTGATGACCTCATGACAAAATGTATGAAGATGGGTGGTGAGACAATGCGGATTCTCCGGAAGATAATGGAACTGGGGAGCGAGGCAGAGAGAAACACGTATAAACCCGACAAGGATGGTAGAATGGGTTTGGCCACAAAAAGAGTCAGAGTGAGGAGAAGGGTAGAGAGAGAAAAACAGAAAAAAATGAAATTGGACTGCTGGCAGCACTGCATGTGAGATGGCAGGCTTGCTGAGCTGGGCTGTGCAGAGAGGAAGGAAGGAGACGGGCCAGGATTTCTCTGGGCTTTGGGCAGGCAGAGAGATCTGCACATGAGACTGCTTGCTTCGTAGAAAACATCTCTTGTGTAGGCTGAACCCTATCTCTATCTCACGGGGCTCTTGGTGAGTATGGAGTTTAAAAGAAGAAGAATAAATTAAACAATTAATTAGAATAACTCTGGCTTGATTTGGGAAGTGCCAGATCGGAAATAAAACGAATACAACAAGAGAATAGATTTGTTCTTAGTTACTGAAGAGCAGCTGTGTTCTCCTGGCCAAACATATAGAATCATGAAAAAGGGGTTTTCTGCAGAGGCTGTCAGCTTACATTCAAGGGTACAGATAAAACAGATGCATGTCTTTTGCCATGTGCTGATACATAAATAGTTTTCTCTTGAAGAAAAGAGAAATCAGTGCCCGGGTGAGGGTTGCTAAGCGGGCTTATATAAATGCATTGCACTGACAGATTGTGAAAGCTGTATATCATTCTTACTGTATTTTACATGTATCCAATGAGTGTACATTGTGATGTTTTTCAGTGTGTGTTTTTGCTCCAGTCTGCAGAAAGATTATAAAGTGCCTTGGGGGAGAATAGTGGAAACCGTGTGTGTCTTATTATTACGCAAGTTGTTTATTTGTTGATCAGAATTACTAATGTGAAAGTAGCTTCCCTGGCACAGCACTAGGTCTGGCATTGACTTAGCCAAGCATCCCATATAAAAGGGTATAGCAGTAAGCTATTTTACCATGCTTTAGCATATGAACACCAAAGAAACGCATCTTTGCACATAGTGGAAGGGGCTTATATATTTCCTTACAGGACTCAGGGAGAGATGTAGACTGATGTAAAGGGCAGAGCTTGGACTCTGCCCAGGTAGAGGTGGAGACAGGCTGATAAGAGTAGGGGAGTCAATTGGCAAGGTCAGGCCCATATTTACAAAGGAG
The DNA here is from genome assembly GCF_040938575.1 of Ambystoma mexicanum. Taxonomy (NCBI): domain Eukaryota; kingdom Metazoa; phylum Chordata; class Amphibia; order Caudata; family Ambystomatidae; genus Ambystoma; species Ambystoma mexicanum. The sequence continues at coordinate 130,629,975 of NC_090930.1, forward strand.
CAGCTGGAAGAAAGGTACTGAGGAAGGAACACACAAACACTGTGTCTTTATGCTGGTGTCAGTAGCAAAGAACAGACAAAACTAGAACACATGACGTCTTTTCACTCGAGTACTAGCTGTATTAACTGAGGTCAGGTAGTTTGCAGGTAGGGAACATTTCACTCCCACCTACCTCTTGTTTTTAAAGTACTAAACTATCAAGGATGGAATTTGTGTAAGGGCACCAAAAGGTGAGCAGAGTTAAAATAGAGGGGGATTATGGTGGGGTGCAGGGAGTTATTTACTACTAAAAAATGTACCAATTAAGACCCCCTTTTTTTGAAAAAAAGTGCATGTATATGCCAGTAATTTCCTTTTTTTTTTAGATACAAACAAGTAGAATAATATTTCTTTTTATCTTTACATTGTTCAAGTCTATTGGAACTTTAAGTAGTTATGTTACATTTACTGTATACGCATATTTGCACTGTTTCCTTTTCATCAGTTTGGGCTATTTTTGCATAGACCCATGTGAACCCCAGGCTATGGGACTATAAAAGATGCTGGCATCTGAGATATGTCCTTAATGGACTGGCCTCCGCCACCCTTCTGGTAAGATTGGGGCCATCAATAGAGCACACTGCAAGATTCCCCCTGTATGCCTTCACTTAACACCAATAGTGTTACCAACGCATCTATCAAGCAAATTATATCACAATAAAACGGTATATTCAACGAGAGAACATCAGACAAAGGGAGAGGCTGGGATCCTTAATTTTGGAAATTGTGGCCAGTACCACATCATTTGTTTATTTATTGTATATTTGGATTCCAAAACCTTTATACATTTACACACAAACAATATATAAAATATAAAATGTCATCACAATACAAATCACACTACATTTAATTTACTTTCCCCCTGCTTTCTTATCTAATACATTTCACTGTAGCTAAGATCATTAGCGTGGTATCGTCGTTCAAGACACGAGAACATAGATTTTCAGGGAACACATGGCCTATATTATATTCTGGGGCCAGATTACAGAAACGTTGCACCGGTGCAAGTGCAAAGTTTGCACAGTATTAGCACTAGGGCAAAGTTTGCCCTATTTTTAAAAACACTGGGACACATTAAAAAAACCATTGCACCTCGACAAGTGCAGTTTGGCATATCAAAAGCACCAGGGCAAGAATTGCCCTAGTGCAAAAAAGATGCATTTTCACTACATGTTTTCACCGGAGCAAAGTTTGCCCTAATGCTAATACGGAATGGTATTAGCACTAGGGTAAACTTTGCCCTTATGCAAAAATGCTTCCAAAATGTATCTTTTTAACACTAGGGCAATTTTAGCCCTGGTGCTTATAATATGCCAAACTGCACTTGTCGAGGTGCTATGGTTTTTTAATGTGTCCCAGTGTTTTTACAAATAGGGCAAACTTTGCCCCAGTGCTAATACTGTGCAAACGTTGCACTTGCACCGGTGCAAAGTTTCTGTAATCGGGCCCCTGCTGGCATCCTATCCACTGAGGGAGTGTCCAATAGGAGTTATGAACATTGGAGTTGTCATCTGCAGATTAACGGTCCTCTGTTAATAAGCCATCAGAAGCTTCATCTGCCACTGTGGACCCTTTGTAGATCATTAACTTCACAAAAATAGTTTGTTTGACAACACTGCCATACGCTGTGGCTGCAGGCATTCCCAGGAAGTTGTTGGTGTGCAAAGGCGCAGGAAACAGAGTTGCAACAACGTGTCAGTTCTGCTGTAATGCACTTTTTCCAATTGCCCAACAGCTTGAAAAGAAGACCCAGTACTGTTACCATGCTTGTACCATGTCAACCTGCGATTGGAGTACAGAATCGACGCCTTGTTTGTACTCTAGTGACTCAAAGCCTGTCAAGCATCAGACAAGACAAATATTCATAAAGGCTTGGGCGCATGCTGTCCCAGCTCCAGAGAGATAAGCCTAACTAATGATAGCAGTAACTGGGAGTCCAGCCAGGCATGTACCGATGCTCTACCGGACAACGCTGTAGAGCGAAGCGTGTGGGTGGGGATTCTCACTTATAGAATGCATTGTCAGGTGGAGGTCTAAATCCAATCCAGAAATTTGGCCAATAACAGATATTTTTTGATGTAGTAAAATTAAAAAATAAATAAATAAATAAAAACGTCTGCTGAAATTTGGACAAACATGCATCTATAAATGAGTAATTCGGTAAAAAAAAATAAAAAATAAACATATCGCAGTCTTTTAACAAATACCTGGGAAGCAGCACTAGCATGAAATTTCTGTATCAGAGCCTAAAATAACCTATTTAATCCCCTTCACACTCCATCTTTCCCTCCTGTTGTTTAGCGCCCAGAAGCAGCCAAGCACCGATCTGACCCTAGAATAAAACACACTGAAATAAAAATATAGAATTAATCTGTTATAAGGGTAACTAGACTAAACAAGAAAGATGATAGACTAGAAGAGAAAGTTCAAAAGATGCACACAAAATTACAAGAGTTGACTGATGCTCATCCAACATAGTGCCATCATTCATTGAAATGATAGTGCAGTTGTTACCGTCTGACTCAGTGGATGGCCTTAGTCGTAATAACGGCCTGGGATTTTCAATCTCCCCCACTGTCTGTTGATCTTCTCTGATCTTTGGGGATAGGATCTGCACATCTCTTGCTTCTACCCCCGACATAAGGGACAGAACTGAATGCACAACCTCCTCTGTCAGTCTCAGTGAATGTTCATCGTTGTGGTGCAACCCCTGTGCATTTAGTGAGTTGTGGCCAGTGGTGTGCAACGTGAGTTCTATGATCCCTTCAATTGACCTTGTGCAACTCTGGCCTCCTCAGTGCATTGTGCTGCCAGAGTCCAATATCTCTTACACAAGGACGTCTGTCTCATGGCTTTGAGAGTGCAGCACCACTGTATCGGTCCAGCAAGCAGTCCATCGCGCAAGTGTCACTTGTGCAAGTTGCTGTAGAATTGCTCATCTGCCCCAAGCAAGGTGAAGTCAGAGTTTTTAATGCTGTCGGGGCTATTGTCCCTAACTGCAGGAGAAGACTCACAGGGCTGCATGTTGAGCAATTCACTTTTATAAAAATGAACAAGCACTTCATTGGGAAGACTATGGAATGGCACCTACCTATACACCAGCTGGGATATTGATGATGTTTTACTAACGGGTACATGTCAGACACTGCAAGGTGGAATGGGGCTATCTCATTGTGCTTGCAGTTGAAAAACAGATATTTGTATTACCGTGTGTGACTGAAAGGCCTTGCCCAGTTTCTGTCTTACACGTACCGTTACATTTACAATATTGAGAGTAATGTTTTTAAATCCGGATTGCACGCATGTTAAGTGTTTTCATGTTCTCCCAAAGGGCGAAGCCACTGACTAAGGCTCTCTCAGGCTCTTTCACAGGATACAGCCACTCACTAATGTTCTCTGATTGTCTCACAGGGCGTAGCCAAGCCTAAAAGTTATCAGGTTTATTCACAGGGAACGCATGATGGCAATAGTAAGACAGACACATGTGCCCACAGTTCAAGGGTGTTTATTGAACTTACACAAGGGGTTGATAAACTCCAATCTAAACCTAAATCTATGGATGGGAGCAAGCTACGACCATCAAATAATCAAAACACAGTCCTAGTGGAGTCTTGTCAAATAAAAAGGGCCTATAATATATATATATATATATATATATGTATATATATATATATATATAATTTATTTATTTACACATCACTTGGTTTAAATTAAACCTTAGATGCAAAATTATATTCATACATACATGAATTTCTTCCAAACACAAGAGGAAGAAAAAAAAACAAAAAGAAAAAAACAAAGTGAAAAAGAAGTAAAAAAAGAAGAAGAGAAGTGAAAACAAAAAAAAACATTTCCTCCAAGGCCCAGACTTAATAAGTTCTATTTCACCTGACAGATGAGTTTCCATTTTCCTCCAGGATAGTGAAAATTGTCCTCACGAACTGGAGCAAAGCTAGCGTCAAAGAAAGCCTCCCACCCCATCTTATGGTGGCCCACCAGTCCTCTTGCTTTGTATAGTCGAATCCCCAAGGAATCTTCCCAGGAGTTTATCTCTTATAGAGGGTTCCATGTAATAATGTTGCCACAAAAATACCGCCATGCAAAAATATTGCCGAAAAATGGTCGTTTATTTTATTTTATTTTTTTTAATTCTTTTTTTTTTGCCCCTGTCGCCATATATATGGTCACCCAAATGATATTGCCACAACATTTTCCTGGCGATATTATTTACGGCGACCATATATGTGGCGATATTAATACCTGATACCTTATAGAGGTTAGAGGCTCACACACTAATACTAGATGTTTCAAAGTCTCAATACTGTTGCTACAAATCCGGCAGTTTAAGGTTCTCTCTTCCTGGGCCTTTATTCTCCTTTCTGTTACCTCCCGTGTTGGATAAAGGTTTAAGCGAAGTATTAGAAAGTTTTGCCGCTCCCACTGTGAAGGAAACCTATCAGGATAGGACAAAACTGTTCCTCTTCTATAATGTTTGTTCGGTTCATCTACGAACAATTGGTAAGGTTTCACTTTCTGATTGGTCAGGATCCAGTCCATGTCTAGTAGTTTTGACTTCACCCTCATCGGGTTTTCAATTAATGTTTTTTCCGAGAGAGCGAGATTGGACAATATGAAGGAGCAAGACTCGAAAACCCACCGACACCTGGGGTTTGAAGGCATTTCCTAGTGAGAGGTAGTGATTTCCATTCCATTTGGAAATATAAAGATGTCAAACCCAATTCTCTCCGAACCCGTTCTATTGGCATTGAGTTTGGCAGTGTCAAGACCCTCTTTCAAAAGAGGCCTTCCAGACGGTTCCAGTTTTTAGGATCAATGAAGAGATTGGCTTCTGCAACGTACATAAGTATTGGTACAACTTTCATCTTATAGAAATCCAGGACTGGTACCATGGAAAATGTACAATAACGCCTTTTAATGAGCAGGGTTTGGGACACCACATTTTTGGCTTTACTTCTCAAATGGACATCACCTGGAGCGTCGCTCAAGTTGTTCTTTAAGGTAATCCCCAGGTACCCCATTGATGCGACAACTGGTATTTGTTCTCCATTTAATGTCCAGTTGAGTTTTTTCCGCTTCTTAGCCCAGCCATTGTCTCCCAAGATTAGATTTCTTTGCATTTATCTTTAGGGCGTTTTTGTGGATGTAGAGAGACCAAGAATATATATATATTGCAAATCTTTACCACTAATTTACAAATAATGTGAGGTAATGTTCATGAAAAAGAAAGAAGCGTTCACAAAATGATATGTCAGGATGCTCGGGCCGTTGGCCTCCCTTGCCAACGTTATCAGCACGGGGCAAGGAAGGTCACTCGAGCAAAGCACACACTCTGGCTTCTGGGGCACGAGGATGCAGTTCAATTTCCACAGTTGAAGACCTTCAGTATTCAAGTCTCTTTATTTCTTGCAAGGCTGCTGACTAATAGTGCAGCAGGATTTAGCTTGACCCACTGCATGACCACTTCAATCTCAATCTTCCTTTTAAATCATTAAGCATCAGCTGGATACCAAACAGAGACTTTCGAATGAGCCTCAATGTGACACTGGATCACTCTGAATCTGGTATCTTGACTTGACCTCCCAAAGTGCAATTACTCTTGTTAGTTTCCAATTTAATTCTTGTCGCTCATCACCAATGCCTCACACACTGTTCTCTTTATACAAAGTTGCTGCTTGCAACCTTGGTTCAAAACACAAACTAGTTTGGTATCAGTCTCTCCGACTCACCAGCTGTGCTGTCATTTTGGACGCCGCTTTGTTGTAGGAGCCAAGGACAGTAGCACGGCTGCAATTGCCCCCACCCCACCTGGGTTATCGATACCTGAGTTATCGGGTACCTCTGACACACCGTACAGGTTTGATTAGCCTTCGTTCCTGGTCTTATGTTTCTTACGTTCAAAGGTTCACTAAAGTAACGGTCTGTAGAGTTGCAGGGTACTTCCCTCCTTTTGACCCTCTGTGGTCTCACCGGGTTTCTCCTTGTATTAAACTGCCATCTCAGAACTGCTGTTTCCTTGTGTGTTTTGCCTCGCTCAGAGTGTTCTTGTGTGCTCCTTCTTTTATCTGTGTGGGGAAGTGTGATGAAGTCAGGTGTGTGTAATGATCCGTAATTGCCTGACCTTGCCTGACCATGGTGTTAGAACATGTCAGGTATACGGCTCGGGTGTTAGTCAGTTTTCTTCCACAGTGGGCTGTCTGTGGGAAAATGTTTGTCTTGAGAAAGGGGGGTGATGAGTTCCCAGGTATCCTACCTGGTAGGATGGGGAAAAGGTATCATAAGGAAGGGGATACCGCATCTCACCCTTTCAGTGTCCCACTTTCACTCCCGAAGACCCCTCATCCAGGTGATCCTCCCGCACTGGTCCACTGCCAGGAACTGGATCCAAAAGCAATGGCTGTGTCCTGGCCACCTGGATGACAAATCCCCAGAGACTAGCGGGTGAGACACTTTCAGGTTTCTCACACGACTCACCAAGGTTCTTGGGATCCCTTTCAGGGCATAGCCACCCCTCAAAGTTTACAAAGTGGAGACATCCAGTAACGTTATCTAACTCCTCTATAGATAATTCTGTAATGTTTTGCAGCTCTACCACATGCTGCTGCTACTATAGTGGGTGGGATAGTCTCCCTGTGAGGCCAGTACCTCCCTCATTCCATACACCTGCACAACACCCTATAAGAGGGTACAGGGTGGCACTCTATATGTCTTCTCAGGTTATCTACCACAACTAAACAGTCCAGCTTCCCTCACTAATGGTCTCCCCACAATAAAGGCAGTGGGTCCTGCAATACTGCAGAATGTAGTCCAGCAGGTCCTTCCAAAAATGTTTGCTACCGGTGGTGCATCACCAGCAACTACATTTGTGAATGTCACAGATGTAAATGGCCTGATGCTGGCCAAAGTGGCTATCACAACCTGGGCAGACTGGACAGCTGCGGAGGTTAGGGCACAGTGTGCCTGATGTTATTATCATGCTGTACCCCTGTCATGTGATGTGCTAGGAGCCTCCTTAACACCACCACTCAGGGTGTGGTGGATGTATGGCAGTTTAGGGGGATGTATGCACCTGGTACACCTTCCTGTGCCACCAGCACAGGTGCTTCCTCATAACCGTCATCGCCAGGATATGTCCCTTGCCCCTTGCCCCTTGTCTTCTGTCCCTGCTCGGTCCTCTCCCCACAGCCCTCCACCATGCAGAAGACCTCAGACATCTCCTCCTGATGGTCTTGCCTAGTGGGAGGGCAAAATAGTCCCACACCAGGAACCTGTGCATTGCGTAGATGGGGTTGAGGTTTCTGCTCCCAGTTTCTCCTCCTGTGCATGGCTTTTCCGATACACCTCAGCAGGAGTATGAAGGCTGCTCTACCAGCACCATCTCTTACTCTACCTGTCCCTTCTCATACCCATTAGCTGGGCCGATAACCTTTTGCAGCACCTTCACTGGATGGTCCTCCCGCTGAGACTCCTCCAAACAGATCTCTTCCTCCACAGCAGTGCCCTCACCCTACTGGTTGGAGACCACTTCCTCTTCTATACCCTTCACACAGACAGGGGCTGTCCAAAACTCTTCCTCTAGGATGTTGGTTGCATCCACCCCCACCCCCCACATGCAGAACATGCCTTCTTCTCCTCCTATGTTGGGGCATCCTATGTCTCTGTGTGTGCATACTGTAAGGAACTCATGGTGGCAACAGTAAAGACAGACACAAGTGATCACAGTTCAAGGGTGTTTTTTGAACTTTATAATGGGTGAGATGAATGCCTAATCTAAAGCTAAATCTAAGATGGGAGCAAGCTACAACCATCAAATAATAGTAAGGTAGTCCCAGTGGCGTCTTGACAAAATAAAAAGGGCTTATACCAAAAAAAACTATTGCCAATCCTTACCGCTAAATTACAAAAAGAGTGTGGGATACTGTTCATGAGAAAAGAAAGAAGTGTTCACAAAATGAAAAGTCAGGATGCCTTGGCTGGGTGTCCCTTCCCCACGTATGAAGCACGGGACAAGGCGGGACTCTCGAGCACTGCACATTCCTGGGCCTCGTCCGCAAGAGGTTCACAGTTCTGTTTCAATGATATCAAAACCTTCAGAGTCTCTTTCCTTATAAAGTCTCTTGTTTTAGAAGGCCTGCTGATTCACAATGATAAACAAACAAACAAAAGTTCCTTCAGTGCTTTTTTACCTGGCTGATTGCTCTTCACCCCTATGATCTCCCTTCGCCGGGCTCAGATCCACTTTGGAAATCGGGCCTCCCTCCGTCGGGTTCACCATGGCCTTTCTTTAACACAGTTCATGTATTTCGATCATAGTTCAAGTGTTGCTCATTTTCATCAGAAAGCAGGGTTTTCCTTCTCCTAGCTTTCTTTTGCCACCCCTCTGTCGGGTTCACACTTGCCACAATCTTATTGGAAAGCAGTGTTCCCTTTCCCTAGCTTTACTCTGGCCATGGGTCAGAGACTTTTGATTGTATAAGAGATTTGAAATAACCCTTTTAGGACCACTGTGATGCCTCACGCCACGCTTTCCTAGGGCCTTCTGGTTCTTGTAGTTCATAAACAGGTCCTGGGCAGAGTCTTTTGAATAAGCACCCATGTGGCGCAGGAATCCTCTGCACATGGATCTCAATTGGGCTTTCTTTAAAGTTAAAACACATACACAAGTTCCTTCTCTTTCGCATTCCTTGCGTTCAAAATGTTGCTACTTGCAACCTTGGGCTCAACACAGTTAAGTTTGCTATCAGTTTTCTCTGACTCCCCGGCTGTGCTGAACCCATTGGCTTCTCTGTTCTCTCGAGTCAAGCATAGTATCACGGAAGCCAGCTTGCCTCTCCACCTGCGTTATCAAAGTGGAGGCCCCCGTGTAACATTGACATCTGCTGCTCCACACGCCAACTGCAGCTCCCGGTCTTATGCTTTTCCTTTCAGAGGCTTTGCGGCTCTGAGTTGAAAATGGCAAGGGCAATTCCCCCTTTGTTGTCCTTCCAGATCTCACTGCCTTTCTTCCCCGTTTGAACTGCCGTTTTGGTGTCAATGTCTCCTTGTGTGTTCAGCCTTGCTCGAAGTGCACTTTCGTGCTCCGCATTTTATCACTGTAGGGAAGGTAAAGGGGCATCAGGTGTGCATGGTTATTGTCAATTGCCTGACTCTGCCTGACCAGTGTGTTGGGACATGTCAGGTAAACAGATCTGGTCTTAGTCCGTTGTCTGTTACTGTGTAAGAAAGAGTTCATGTGGGAAAAGGGGCAGGAGACTAAGAGTTTCTAAATATCCAACAGGGTAGGATGGGAAAAAGGTGTTACTGGGAAGGGGAAACCGCGTCTCAACCCTTGGTGTCCCACTTCCACTCCCCGAAGACCCCTCTCCCAGGTGATCCTCCTTGACTGGTGCACCCCCAGGAACTGGATCCAATAGTGATGGCCGTGTCCTGGCCACCTGGACGACAGATCTCCAGGGACTAGTGGGTGATAGACCTTCAGGTTTCTCACAAACACATTAAGCCCTACCATTCTGTCACCACCAGTGCCTCCTCTTATCCATCTACCTCATCTCTCACTCTTGCGGCCTCGCCCAATGCATCAGCTTCCTCGCACTGACTCAGAGGATCGCAATGCTGTATAATCTGGGTCCGTGAGCCAGCACCCTCAAAGAGCATGAGGATCCTCCTCTATGCATCCTTCATGGGGAAATCCTCATCCTCCTTCTCCCCCGGTAAGGAGAAACTCAACTCCTCCTCCCCCAGCCTTCCTCTCCTTTCCCTCCCAGGATTATATGCATGACATTGCTGCCGCAAATGGCAATGCGGAAAACTGTGTTCATGTGCTCAACTCTATTGAGAGACAAAAAGTGTGTAGGCTTGTGAAAACCATAGTGAAGCAGAGCACAAAAAGTGAACAAGCGAAGGAACAACACCATCCTACTCCTAAAACATACAACTAAACTGAAACAGTATGATATGAGACAATATTACTAGTACAGTGGATTACAAAGCTGTACATGACAAACTCACAGACGAGAAGTCCAGATCACTTTTTGTGATTTTTATGGAATACAAATATGTAGCAACCTTTTTTGGGCTTGTTTGTAAACTTTATAAGGGGCCACAAAAGGGGAACGATACATCAGCAGCAGCCACATGATCCCATCACACAGTGTTATTTTCATATGTTTTTTTGTCTAATTCGACTGAGATTTGGGCATGCTTCATTGTAAAAGAGGATGCAAGCCCGAATTCCTTTAAGAAAAAGAACCAAAACATGTATAATCTCACAATGATTTGGAGAGGTTCACAATGATGCAGACACATGGACCATGGGTGTTCATGTTTCAATTGCAGTGTGTGTTTGTTTACGAGTACAAGTGTATGTGTGTCTGTTAGTATGTGGTTGGGGTGTACTGAAGTACATGATATTTATAGTGACAATGCTTTGTTCAAAATGATTACAGTACTGTATTGGGAAGTATTGAATAGATTGTGTCCCCAGCATCATGAAAGAAATATACAATGACTGTTACTGGGATCGATTGAGGCTGCAGCTTCATGCAAGTGATTTAAAGTGGGCATTACTGGAACAGATTGTGGTTGCAGTTTGATTTATAGTGGTCATACTGGCATAGATTGTAGCCACGGCTTCAGAAATGTTATTGACAGTGACCATTACTGCCATAGGTTGCGCCACATCTTAATGGAAGTGATTAACAGTGATCATACTAGCATAGATTGTGCCTATGGCTTTATGGAAGTGATTTACAGTGACGATACTGACATAGAAAGTGGACACAGCTGCTTGAAAGTGACACACAATTGGGCCTCATTACGAGTATGGTGGTAAGGCAACAACAGCGCCGGTATCGCTACCAGCACCGTGCTACCATACCACCATACTAGGACTTCTGCTTGCGGGTGCCCTAGCAGCCACCTGGTCTAACCAGGTGGCCATACCGGCACCCGCGAGCAGAACATGATGGTAGCAATGGTACCGTTATGAACGATACCGCTGCTACTATCCTCCCCATTCCCATTGAGCCCTATGGGGGCTCAAATGAGAATGGGGACGTACCGGCTCCGGCACCCGCACAAGGGGAATTACCGGGTCCACCGAGGTCAGAATGGCCCGGTGATTCCCCTTTAGGGGGTGCCGGAGCCGAGTTTGGGGGTAGCCATGCCGGCCGTGGTAGCCCTCTTAGTACTTCTTCCTTGTGTGCTGACTTACCTAATTTCCACAGCTTAAGGACTTGGGTGCACAGCTGTTATCGTATCCTTCAGTGCACAGCTGTTATTGTATTGAGACATAGCCTGTCTGTGTGAGTCAGATTCCAAGGGCATAAGGTTAACGCTTTAGAATAATTTAATGATTAATGGCACCATTTGTGGTTTGTTTCTGTTCCTAAGTGAGTTGGCTTAACCTAATTGCAACCTCTGTATTATACTAGCATTTATCATAAAGAACCTGTGGGATTCCTTACAGGCTAGTATGTTATGCATGGTTAGTGTGAACGGCCACATCTGTTGTGAACCTTTATCTTCTTGTTTTCTTGTGCATGTTCAAAGTGCTACCACTTTGTGCCGTGCCACAATTGTATGCGTGAAATAACACCTACTAAGTACACTAATGCTAAGCAGAAACTGAGCTAGAATAATACATTTCACTGTTATGAAGGCAATTAAAAGTTACAGCCTAGCCATCTTTTACTTTGCTTAAATCTGAGTGGCATTACTGACGTTGATTTGTCAAAATGCTGGGGTTAGTGGATATGACATCACACACCCGATGACGTCACACAAAGTGATGTCACATGATCTTTGTCCCAGATGGCATCAGTTCCTCTTTAACCCTGGGGACATCACTGGAAGTGACATCACCGGAAGTGGCTTGCTGGTGTACAAAAAGTAAATAAATGTAACATTTTTATAGACAAGAATATTTTAGATACCAACTACATTTTAACAAGGGTGTTTCCTTCATATGCCATGAATGGGGTCATGATATGACAGGGTTAGACAAAATAGAATCAACACAGGTCGAAGCACTGCCTTAGAAATGCACCGTCAGCATTGCATTTCCATTTATTTCCAAATTCTGTCAACTATAGTTTCATGTCAGGGATTGTAATGGTATGATAAGTAGACAAGGTGCTTCATAGGCAAGTACTGGAACGGGGAGGATTAGGTATAGGCGTAATGAAAAAAGTCCCTGTAAGTAATCCAGGCACTGAACACAAGCACCCACATTCAACCACAATTCACTTGCTCATTCACCCACACACGCACACCCAGTCCCCCAAACATCATGCACTCACTCATTCACACACATTACATAATATACATACATACATGTATATACACAGATGTGCACACACACCCACCATTGCATGCACAAAACCGCACGCATTTACAAAAAATTGATTGTCTTTCCTTTTACTGAATCTGTTGCTGGAGGCGCTCTTCTTCTGCAGGCAGGCCTCTAGCATCGATGCGCCACACGAGCAAGCAATTAGCTCTGGTTCCTGTAATGCACAGATCAGAAGGGTCAATTCTTTGTGACGTCACTCTGACTTCAAACAGAAATGATTTCCATTACGGAAAACCATACTTATTCTTTTGTGACCTCCAACGGACCTCCCAAGACATGAGGCAGCGAGGCAGAGGGTGGTGATGAAGGTAAAGAGGACCCTTGTCTCTTCTTTTGCAACCCTTAACCAGGGGTCTCAGAGGAAGTGCCAGAGGGTACAGTGGAGTTGCCAAGGGTTGCAGTTGCGACCTCTGGTGAGCCCCAAATGATGTCTATGCCATTTCACTTTGCTTATTCATGTTGTCATGCTATGTGTTCCAGTCCATACAGATAATCATCTTAGGGTTCAGTCTAGCTACGCATGCAGTGAACAAGGGGGAGGTCTTTTACAAGTGATTTAACAAGATATGGGCTATCTGTTTGCTTCATGTGTCGCAGTGTTCCGGACCAGGGGTTTTGGTAGACTTGCCTTTTCAATCTGCAAGTGGCAAGGGAGGTGAACCTTCTTGCTTTACTCTGAACTTTGTGCCATTGGCATGACTCGCACCATCACTAATCCAACGTTCTGTATGATTCTCAGCTTTTTCCTTCATCGCAAGCTGTGTCGGCTGAGGACTAAGGACGCCTCCCAAGGTGCCCATCATCAATGTTAAGGGGAACGTCCAGCCCATTGCAAAATTTGCAAATGTCATTGGTGGCTTGGATTGCACCCATTGGCCCTCTTTCAATCAAAGGACATGAGTTATATATAAACGAACCAATGGTGTGTTAAGCAGATTTATGTTGTAGAAACTGTTCTGCTGTGATAACTGGCTCCACCCACACCACCATAGTCCTATGCAACCGTAGCCTGCTACAGAACAGTAATCACCCAGAAGCTGGTTCCTATGTATTGGACCATGGTACATGCATCTGAGTGGATATATACACACATTAATTTGAAATATGCACAGACAGTGCACGGCACAATGAGACAAGTAAGCACAAAAAACATTGGCTACAGCTTAAGAAGTTCACCATGTGCATTAAATGTGAACATTTGTGATGGCTGTGTACCAATCTCCCCACCCCCATAGTAAAGTGGCACCATGGAATGACGATGCGAGCCACACATATGAGTATTGAGGAAATGACAAAGCAGAGCACTGGTATGCAAGGAAGTCACAAGAAATGTATCTTTACTTTGGACTCTAAATACTGTGGTGGGTCAGAAGAAGGACGGATACAAGTGCCTTCCATTTCAAGGGTGATATAAGTAAACTCCTAGATATCCCGAACCTATGGGGTTTCCTGCCTAACACAAACTAACTAGGGCACTCAGCTGTCGTTGTTGAGTCAAAATGAAGAACCATCGTCTGACCCAATTTAATCTACTTTGTCCCTACCTCTATTTAGAAAAGAACTAAGTCACAGGAGGATGACTCCCTTCTCATAAATTCTGCTTCTCAGCAAAGTAACTTTAGTAGTTGATTTGCAGTTAGTTCTTGGTAACTACTTTCACTAGTTCATACATTTCAGAAATAAGATTCTCCTGCTTTCCTATTGTGTCCTTGACATTATGGTTTTCCATTCTGGGGTTCCTTTTCTCTCTCTCTTGGGTTTCTATATGTTTTGCTCTTTCTTGAATTTATCTCAACTCTCCTTTGTCTCAGCCAGTTATCAACATTTCAAGCAAGTTTCTTACTTGGCTACCACTCTTCACTCTTACTGGGACGAGTATGATTGTGTCAGTAATAATTATTACTTCATTTCCGCTCTTCACTTTTACTGGAACAAGTATGATTCTTATACTCATTATATTTGCTATACATCCTGGGATTAAAACTTGAATTTCATTCTTCACTTTTGCTGCTACGAGTGTGATTTATATACTTCTTATATTTGTTATCCCTCCCGGGTCTCCCGCTTTCCCAGGTACCTCTGTTCCTTGGGGTTGGGGTTGGCGTCACCTGGCCTTTCGGTAGGACGGGAAACTCTTCTTGCGATGTCAGGTTGTCTTCGATTTTCTCTCCTTCTCACTTTCTCCTTCTGCAGCCTTTCTGCGATGTAGGAGGATTCGTAGTCTCTGCGTTGTTGCTGGACTCGACAATCCACCACATCATGGTCACACCACCATTCATAGTCTGGTTTCTGCTTTGGGGTTCTCTTTCCCCAGTTTCTCCAGCTTCTTGCTGCTCTCACATCACTCTCATCGCCAGCTGTCGTCCTGGTCTGCACGCTGCACTTCTTGACTTCTGTCAGCTTTCAAAGCACCAGGGATTTGAAACATCTGGGCTTCTCTCTCCTCTTGAGTTCCACCTTCTCATTTTATGACATGTAGCTGGGCCTTCCCTGGCAGAACTGTGTAGTCCATTCTCACTTTCCATTGAGTATTCTGTATTGCTCGATCACACCTCTTCTTCTCAATCATACCAGTCTCAAAAGGGTGAGGGTTCTGTATCACTCAATCACTCTTCTTCATCTCCTCAGTATGAATAACATATGTTTCCCCACATTGAAACATTGGTTTTATGGCATAGTAACAAACAGTAGCGTGTTCTTCTTGGTCTTTTTAAAGTTTAGTTGTTACTGGTGGGTTCGTAAGTGAGAACCTCAGGGAGTTTCTGGGCGGAATGGGAGTCTTTGTCCACAAAGGGGAAGTCTCTCCAGTGAGACCCCACTTGTCTCTACCCTTAGGGAGGGCACTGTTTAGCAGCCTCACCTCACTAGCCTCAGAGGGAAAGGCTCCTCAGGGAGAAGTGACTGAATCCCACGATTTGTCACAATACTCTCAAAATGCATGGCTGATGATCCCAGTTGCGCAACCTGCCAGGATGCCTTATGTGTGAGGGGAATTGGACACTTTCAATTGAAAACTTGGGTGTCTGTGCTCAAATGGGTGGCAGTCACTACGGAGCATGAAATACGCTGAGATAGAAACAGAAACTGCACTGCTCAAAAATTGCTGGTGTATTTTGCAATTGCCACACTGTTTGCAAGCCAGGAAACCATTGTAAAGCTTGGGGCAGAGTGAGGTAATATTGGAGACTACACCAGTTAAACCGTGAGAGGATGTTGTGTAGTGCCACACTGTATACCAGTCAGGAAACTTTAGCAGCTGCACTTGAATCAATGCAATGTCCTAGCACTACAAAGAGGCTACACAACACATTTTTAAACTATGTGACGAAAATGCAATGCTGACCCTGTTTCCCAATTATGTGTTTTAAACATCACTTTGAAACACCATCTAAAATAAAATCAGTCATTTTAGCAAACTAGCGGATCCCACCTTAAGACTACCTGGGCCTACTTCATCGGTTACATGTAAAAATGATCTTTTTCCCTTTTTCGTTAAATGCAATTCCCAAATCGTTTTGTGTTCCCTTATTCCAGGGGATTTATGGTCTTTTAGATAAGAAAGCAATTTCTTACCCACATTCCATGCCCACTGTTCCTTCAGCATTTAGGGAATGATCTGTCCTGTGTCTTACTTTTACTAATCATTTAAATCTGCAACATCTGGTGAAGAAGTTTGTGGGTCTTTGAAAGATAATGTTTTGTTCCATCTCTGCATTGTAGTTTCAGTTAGTCCAATGCAAGGCATCAACACCTGCATCTTGCGTGTAAGCATTCAGAAAAGGCAAAAACAACCAAGACAATGGACTTGCGCAACCACATGCTGGTGTGGCTCTTAGTGCAGTGGCATAGCACTCAAATCCTCTAGTGCTGCATTCGAACAGTTGTAAACTTTCCCATAGTCGGATGAAGCCACCTCTTTGAGAACCTTAGGATGTATGTAGACACCCTCACGTACCCCACTTGCACAGTGGTGCAACCCAAAATGTGGGGGCTCCTTGTGAGACTTGCTGAGGTAGCACCCCAAAGCTTGTCAACAAAGGCACTGGCCGACCCCCACCTTGACCACATGCATGCACAATGCACATGTTGGTCATGCCACAGCAGGGTCACGCTGTGCACTGGACTAGGTGAGAGATGTAAGTATGTGTTTTAATCAAACCTTAAATCATTTACCCAGCATAGAAACAAGTGGAATGTGCCTGGCTCCTGAGTCCTGACACCGAAATGTGCCAGCCAACTCTGTGTGTGGTCTCTAATATTACATGCAGTAATGAAATCACAAGAAAACATGTTAATGCTGGACATGCCAGTATATGCCAGTATCCCCATGTACAAACATTCTCTTGTATTTGCACTTGCAAGGCCAGTAAAAATCAACTGCCACAGGAAGAAAAACATGTTTAATGCTGCACAAATGCTTGCCCAACCCTGCACAACCATGTACGAATACTCATGCTGACGTTGGCCTCAATGCCACAAAAACATGCAATGCTACAATAAGGAACCATTCCCTTGTTTGGCTGCCCAAATGCTTCCACCCACCATGTAAGAACAGTCATCAGTTGACTTTGCCCTTACCACCAGTAAAACAGGCAATGCCACAGTCAGTAATCATTTACCTGCTCACTGTACAAGTATCCCCAACATCTCCATGTAAGAACACACATCTTATTGGCCTTGCCCCTGTCAAGGGTTTTGACCCATGTTGAATCCTTAGACTGGGTAGATGTGGGGATGAGCTGTCGCCGCCCATTATTCTATCCCAGAACAAACTAAATCAATAGACTGGGTGGATGTGGGGATGAGCTATCACCACCCACATTCACGCCAGAATCCAGGAGAACTGCGCAGTTGGCACAAGACCACTCCAAAGATACAACCTTCTTGAGGGGGGTTCCACATCACCTCTCTACTGTAAGGATGCCATCAAAACAATGTTAAGCAAGGGTCCTATACTATCAAGCAAAAGACCACTCTATTGAAATGCAGTAATTCAAGACAGATCCCAAAAATGGAGGCAATACCGGTACTCACCACTATCAGAAAGCCGGCGTTTTAAAACCACCAGACTTTTGTGTAAAACTGAACAGAGGAACCCAAACCAGGCCAAGGAAAGACTTGCTAAGAGGTGGACACAATGTAAAATTATATTCTGAAATGACTTGAAGGAAGTAATTATTTAATGTAAATGTAAAAATTGTAAGTTTGATTTAAACTGGGAACTAAAGTGACATTTAGCTGAATTCTGCCTGACAACTACCCCCGACAGGAGAAACCTGCTCAGCCACTCTTCCCAGGCCTAGCTGCATCCTGCTTCCCCACCAAAAGGAGTTGACACCTCTCTGATTAGATTAGGGGAGGGGCACCTACAGGAGGTTGAACAAAGCCTTGTCCTGGACTCAGGCAAATGTTATATTGGGTGGGCCGTAAAGTGGCTTCCTCTTGGGAGAAGTGGGAGGAGAAGTGCCTCTGGGAGCCACCCGAGCCGGAGGCGGAGGCAGACAGAAGCTTCCCCCATGTGTTTTGGGACCTAAACCACACCCATCTGGGCCAGAGCATAATTTTAAAAAAGATGGATAATTCATAGTACGGACTTTTCAGAATTATATAAGTAATATCATTATTCTTGTGATTTTTCTGTGCACCTTTTAAGAGGTGTTAGGACCCTGTGGTGTATGCTGGGGGGTTGCTAGCGGAAAATAGGGTCTTACTCCAAATGTCTGCATGTTAAAAATCTGACACTTCATCAATTAATGTCCATACTCCTTGCGCATATGTGTGTAAATTTTGGTAAATGTCCGATATTGGTTAACCAGTCAAAAAGCACAAAATGTTGTCATTTTTGAATGCAAGCCCCCAGGAAGATCAGAGGCGGACAAGCATGGACCATAAGGAATATATAATGTGTACATGTAATTTCAACAAATTGTGTATCTGGGAAATATGTATTTGAATCAAATGTAGATTTGTGGGCAAATTGACCAGGGGAGGATCCTCTGACCCATAAACAGACCTCATCATGATGACAATCCATTCCCTTCCCCCAATCATGGGAGAGGTGAGAATTGGGCCAATGACAAGTAGAGAGGGGCAGGCTCAGTTATGCCACGCACACACCCACTTCCAAAACACACAAAAAGGGACTGCTGGGACAGGTAGAGAGATTCAATTCCATTTGCTGCGGAGCATGCTGACCGACGACTTCACATCCAGAGATCCAACACTTAGACTTCCAAGCTAAACAGAGACTACAGAACTTTGAACCAAGAAGGCCCACTGCAAGCAAAAGTATTTCTCAGCAGGCCTCAAAATCTTTTGCAAACTATTCAACAGCCGGGCGAGCTGTTTGAATTCTTTGCCAAGAACTTTTGCCGGAACCGCAGACCAGACCCAGACCGCTGTGAGCAGAACCAGAGATCCGGATCGCTGTGAGCAGAACCGGTGCCTGATTGACCCGCCGAGCAGAGAGAACCGCCGCTGGACGTGTCGACCAGATCCGTGACGAGGCCCCTTCATTTCAAAATTAGAAGTGAGTATCCGCCAGAACTGTGCAGAACCCAATCTCTTAGTTAAAATAATCTAATCCAAACTATTTTAACCTAAGTAGAACTGCCTCCTAGTAATCCTGTCATCTGTCATTCTGCAGCTGCTAAAGCACCTGTCATTTTGAGTTTTACTTTAAATCCGAAAATCTACCTTTATTAAATCGTCCGTATCTCTTGAACCGTTTGGGCTAGGAACGAAATTTAACTTTCATTTTAAAGCTGGGATTCTAGGCTTTCCTACTCCTTTCTACTTTTACCGCAATTGCGATTTACGCACTCGCGAAATTTACCGCAATTTGCGATTTGGCTCAATTTCTCCACTTGTCAAAATAGCAGCTCCATTCTTTCCTTTGTTAAAATCCGTTTGCAACCTGGTAATAACTCATAAGGCATTGCTAAAGTGAGCCTGAACTAATACCAACAACCATCTCTCACTCACCCTGAATCTCTAGAGGGAATTAAAATCAGTTAGCACATCTTTCCATCCATAGCCATCACATTTAAAAGCATTTTGGGCCTGTGTTTCAAACTTCTGCCTGTTTCCTCTAAGCTTGCTGGGGGGAACTGAATTCTGTATTGTATTTGATTGTATTCCTGAAGACTGTGTGTGTTACTTCCATCTCCTTGCATTGCATATAGGGGGGGGGGGGCGAATTGCCACCAGGGGAAAAGTGAACATATTATCTCTTGTGAAACCATATGTTTATTTTCTGTACTGCTTTTATTCCACCTTGCATTTCCTTGAAACCATAAAGCATTTCAGCTACCTCATTCTCTATACTACTTCTAAGTACCCAAATCAGTTTACCAGTAGAACATTATCCATTGTTGATCACTGTCATATTCTAAGTGTGATATACAATATTAATTTATTATAAAAGTGTGATAGATATATATTGTTATATTTCTCAAATAAACCTTTTAAATTTGCAAAACAGACCTAGTTCTTGGCTCAGTGGGGTCAGGGGGATTGTAAGAGGGGGGTGTTATACAAGGGTTGTCATCCAGAGTACTGAACTGGACATAAAAATACATCAATAAGGGTTTCCCTCAGCATCCCAGACTAGGCATTGACTTAGCAGTAGTGTTGAAGTGAAGCCGCTTAACACCCCTTATGTGAGTAAAACATGAAATGCCTCAGAAAGATAATGTTTACACCATGGGCTACAAAACCCCACCCCAAACCCTCCTCCACGTAATAAAATTAATCAAGTTGGGTTTTCCCCCAGAAAACAGTAAAAGATATAGGAAAACGTCCAAGCACTGATGCCTCTTTCCTGGGCCCTAGGAACCCTCATTCATACCCATTCACCCACTGGCCACTCACCCATTTGAATAATGTGTTAAAATGGTGCATTGTAAAGCACACTTTCTGAGAAAATGTTGGTAAAAAGCAAGGCAGTTTGCAGTTGGTTCTGCAGGGAAACTACAATCTAAGAATCCAATAGACACAATTCACCAATAGTGCACAGGTGCATTTCCCAAAGCATTTTCATGATGCCTTTGCCCACATTATATACCAGTATAAAAACATTTACACGCTGGCTGTGCTCATATATGTCTTTGATTGCTGCACTAACAAACCAATTATTCCCGTATCAGACCATACTCACAGCTGCTTTGCGCATAATGGCAGTAATGATACTATATGAAAATATGTCCACGCTGGCGCATGGCAGTATCCCCATGTAAGTACATACTCCTATTGGCTCTTCCATTAAAAATGTCGTGCCACAATAGAAAAATGTATCCAAACTGGCAGCACAGTGTAGGGCACTCTAGAAATTATTATAAATGTAAAAACACTTGCCATGTCTGTTTTATCCTCGATGTACAGTAAAGAATGTCATGCCACAGTAAGAAATAGCTAGACTGGCTGCATTAAAATGCCACTCTAGCCACATATTAACAGTTATCATGCTTGCTTTAACATAGATGGCAGGTAAAAAATATCATGGCACAGTAAGAACTGGCTAAAGAGGCTGCACCAAATGATCAGTTCAGCCACATTATAACACTTAGCATGCTTGATTTATCATGGATGGATGCCAATTAGAAATGAGATGCCACAGTGAGAAATGGCTAGACTGGCTCCAACAATATCCAAGCCAAGTAATAACACTAATCATACATGTTTCATTATAAAGACTCGGTTAAAAATGACATGCCACAATAAGAAATGGCTAGACAGACTGCAACAAAAGTCTATTCTAGCCACGAAAATAAAACACATCATGCTTGCTTTATCATGGATGAATGGCCATTAAAAATACTCTAGTAATGCACCACCCTGAACATCATATGCCAAAATCAGTTCCTCTGCAGTCGTCCCAGCACAAACACACACACATTCAAACAACATTCACTCACTCATTTACACACACCATTTGCTTGCTCAGTCACACCTGGACTCATAAACTCACTCATTCACATGCGCACCCTGCCACCCATACATCATACACGCACACATTACATAACACATAACACGCCCTTACATGCACACATACCTACAAACATAATCTTATACTTGCAGTACCTTTGCATGCATACATGTATGTACACACGCACACTTACAAAAAAAAGTATTTTTTTCCGTATCTGCTTTTTCACGAATCTGTCACCCGTAGGTACTCCTCTCCAGGCAGGCCTCCTGCTCCCGTGCTCCTCTATGACAGGAACCAAGAAGCAGGGAGATCTTTCTGGCTCCTGACATGGGCAGTGGAGCCAGTGCTCCTCCATCCCGAGCCGCAACAACAAAATGTATCTAACCCCGAAGGACATAGTGCAGCAGGGTGCCCCAGCGCCAGGGCACTCGCTTCTGCAGATAGATTGGACCAGCCCCTTGTAAAGCTCAAAAAGCCATAATGGCCAGTTTGCACTTCACACAAAAACTACCAGCAGACAGGGCAAATCACGGCAGATGGGAGACAATATGCCCGAAGCATGCAAAGAGCAACATGCAAAGAGAAAAGAAGAGAAAGTGCAGAATATGGCATCCGATAAAAAAGTATGAAAAAGCCGCTAGGACAAGAGGAGCAGACCCCGTGCGTGACACTGCACATTATTCCCATTCACTTCATCAGAACAGGCGGGTCAACAGCCATGCAAGAGTGGATATTGAGAGCGTGACACTGCACATTATTCCCATTCACCCCATCAGAACAGGCGGCCCAGCCGCCATGCAAGAGTGGATATTCAGAGCGTGACACTGCACATTATTCCTATTCACCCCATCAGAACAGGCGGCCCAGCCGCCATGCAAGAGTGGATATTCAGAGCGTGACACTGCACATTATTCCCATTCACCCCATCAGCACAGGCGGCCAAGCCGCCATGCAAGAGTGGATATTCAGAGCGTGACACTGCACATTATTCCCATTCACCCCATCAGAACAGGCGGCCCAGCCGCCATGCAAGAGTGGATATTGAGAGCGTGACACTGCACATTATTCTCATTCACCTCATCAAAACAGGCGGCCCAGCCTCCATGCAAGAGTGGATACTCAGAGCGTGACACTGCACATTATTCCCATTCACCCCATCAGAACAGGCGGCCCAGCCGCCATGCAAGAGTGGATATTCAGAGCGTGACACTGCACATTATTCCCATTCACCCCATCAGAACAGGCGGCCCAGCCGCCATGCAAGAGTGGATATTCAGAGCGTGACACTGCACATTATTCCCATTCACCCCATCAGAACAGACGGCCCAGCCGTCATGCAAGAGTGGATATTCAGAGCGTGACACTGCACATTATTCCCATTCACCCCATCAGAACAGGCGGCCCAGCCGCCATGCAAGAGTGGATATTCAGAGCGTGACACTGCACATTATTCCCATTCACCCCATCAGAACAGGCGGCCCAGCCGCCATGCAAGAGTGGATATTCAGAGCGTGACACTGCACATTATTCCCATTCACTTCATCAGAACAGGCGGGTCAACAGCCATGCAAGAGTGGATATTCAGAGCGTGACGCTGCACATTATTCCCATTCATCCCATCAGAACAGGCGGCCCAGCCGCCATGCAAGAGTGGATATTGAGAGCGTGACACTGCACATTATTCCCATTCACCCCATCAGAACAGGCGGCCCAGCCGCCATGAAAGAGTGGATATTCAGAGCGTGACACTGCACATTATTCCCATTCACCCCATCAGAACAGGCGGCCCAGCCGCCATGCAAGAGTGGATATTCAGAGCGTGACACTGCAAATTATTCCCATTCACTTCATCAGAACATGCGGGCCAACAGCCATGCAAGAGTGGATATTCAGAGCGTGACACTGCACATTATTCCCATTCACCCCATCAGAACAGGCGGCCCAGCCGCCATGCAAGAGTGGATATTGAGAGCGTGACACTGCACATTATTCCCATTCACCCCATCAGAACAGGCGGCCCAGCCGCCATGCAAGAGTGGATATTCAGAGCGTGACACTGCACATTATTCCCATTCACTTCATCAGAACAGGCAGGTCAACAGCCATGCGCGAGTGGATATTCAGAGCGTGACACTACACATTATTCCCATTCACCCCATCAGAACAGGCGGCCCAGCCGCCATGCAAGAGTTGATATTCAGAGCGTGACACTGCACATTATTCCCATTCACCCCATCAGAACAGGCGGCCCAGCCGCCATGCAAGAGTGGATATTCAGAGCGTGACACTGCACATTATTCCAATTCACCCCATCAGAACAAGCGGCCCAGCCGCCATGCAAGAGTGGATATTCAGAGCGTGACACTGCACATTATTCCCATTCACCCCATCAGAACAGGCGGCCCAGCCGCCATGCAAGAGTGGATATTCAGAGCGTGACACTGCACATTATTCCCATTCACCCATCAGAACAGGCGGCCCAGCTGCCATGCAAGAGTGGATATTCAGAGCGTGACACTGCACATTATTCCCATTCACGCCATCAGAACGGATGGCTCAGTAGCCATGCAAGAGTGGATATTCAGAGCGTGACACTGCACATTATTCCCATTCACCCCATCAGAACAGGCGGCCCAGCCGCCATGCAAGAGTGGATATTCAGAGCGTGACACTGCACATTATTCCCATTCACCCCATCAGAACGGATGGCTCAGCAGCCATGCAAGAATGGATATTCAGAGCGTGACACTGCACATTATTCCCATTCACCCCATCAGAACGGATGGCTCAGCAGCCATGCAAGAGTGGATATTCAGAGCGTGACACTGCACATTATTCTCATTCACCTCATCAGAACAGGCGGTCCAGCAGCCATGCAAGAGTGGATATTCAGAGCATGACACTGCACATTATTCCCATTCACGCCATCAGAACGGATGACTCAGCAGCCATGCAAGAGTGGATATTGAGAGCGTGACACTGCACATTATTCCCATTCACCCCATCAGAACGAATGGCCCAGCAGCCATGCAAGAGTGGATATTCAGAGCGTGACACTGCACATTATTCCCATTCACCCCATCAGAACAGGCGGCCCAGCCGCCATGCAAGAGTGGATATTCAGAGCGTGACACTGCACATTATTCCCATTCACCCCATCAGAACGGATGGCTCAGCAGCCATGCAAGAGTGGATATTCAGAGCGTGACACTGCATATTATTCCCATCCACTCCATCAGAACAGGCGGCACAGCCGCCATGCAAGAGTGGATATTCAGAGCGTGACACTGCACATTATTCCCATTCACCCCATCAGAACAGGTAGCTGAGCAGCCATGCAAGAGTGGATATTCAGAGCGTGACACTGCACATTATTCCCATTCACCCCATCAGAACGGATGGCTCAGCAGCCATGCAAGAGTGGATATTGAGAGCGTGACACTGCACATTATTCCCATTCACCCCATCAGAACGAATGGCCCAGCAGCCATGCAAGAGTGGATATTCAGAGCGTGACACTGCACATTATTCCCATTCACCCCATCAGAACAGGCGGCCCAGCCGCCATGCAAGAGTGGATATTCAGAGCGTGACACTGCACATTATTCCCATTCACCCCATCAGAACGGATGGCTCAGCAGCCATGCAAGATTGGATATTCAGAGCGTGACACTGCATATTATTCCCATCCACTCCATCAGAACAGGCGGCACAGCCGCCATGCAAGAGTGGATATTCAGAGCGTGACACTGCACATTATTCCCATTAACCCCATCAGAACAGGTGGCTGAGCAGCCATGCAAGAGTGGATATTCAGAGCGTGACACTGCACATTATTCCCATTCACCCCATCAGAACGGATGGCTCAGCAGCCATGCAAGAGTGGATATTCAGAGCGTGACACTGCACATTATTCCCATTCACCCCATCAGAACAGGCGGCCCAGCCGCCATGCAAGAGTGGGTATTCAGAGCGTGACACTGCACATTATTCCCACTCACCCCATCAGAACAGGCGGCCCAGCCGCCATGCAAGAGTGGATATTCAGAGCGTGACACTGCACATTATTCCCATTCACCCCATCAGAACAGGCGGCCCAGCCGCCATGCAAGAGTGGATATTCAGAGCGTGACACTGCACATTATTCCCATTCACTTCATCAGAACAGGCGGGTCAACAGCCATGCAAGAGTGGATATTCAGAGCGTGACACTGCACATTATTCCCATTCACCCCATCAGAACAGGCGGCCCAGCCGCCATGCAAGAGTGGATATTGAGAGCGTGACACTGCACATTATTCCCATTCACCCCATCAGAACAGGCGGCCCAGCCGCCATGCAAGAGTGGATATTCAGAGCGTGACACTGCACATTATTCCCATTCACCCCATCAGAACAGGCGGCCCAGCCGCCATGCAAGAGAGGATATTCAGAGCGTGACACTGCACATTATTCCCATTCACCCAGTCAGAACAGGCGGCCCAGCCGCCATGCAAGAGTGGATATTCAGAGCGTGACACTGCACATTATTCCCATTCACTTCATCAGAACATGCGGGTCAACAGCCTTGCAAGAGTGGATATTCAGAGCGTGACACTGCACATTATTCCCATTCACCCCATCAGAACAGGCGGCCCAGCCGCCATGCAAGAGTGGATATTGAGAGCGTGACACTGCACATTATTCCCATTCACCCCATCAGAACAGGCGGCCCAGCCGCCATGCAAGAGTGGATATTCAGAGCGTGACACTGCATATTATTCCCATTCACCCCATCAGAACAGGCGGCCCAGCCGCCATGCAATAGTGGATATTGAGAGCGTGACACTGCACATTATTCCCATTCACCCCATCAGAACAGGCGGCCCAGCCGCCTGGCAAGAGTGGATATTCAGAGCGTGAGACTTCACATTATTCCCATTCATCCCATCAGAACAGGCGGCCCAGCCGCCATGCAAGAGTGGATATTCAGAGCGTGACATTGCACATTATTCCCATTCACCCCATCAGAACGGATGGCTCAGTAGCCATGCAAGAGTGGATATTCAGAGCGTGACACTGCACATTATTCTCATTCACCTCATCAGAACAGGCGGCCCAGCAGCCATGCAAAAGTGGATATTCAGAGCATGACACTGCACATTATTCCCATTCACGCCATCAGAACGGATGACTCAGCAGCCATGCAAGAGTGGATATTGAGAGCGTGACACTGCACATTATTCCCATTCACCCCATCAGAACGAATGGCCCAGCCGCCATGCAAGAGTGGATATTCAGAGCGTGACACTGCACATTATTCCCATTCACCCCATCAGAACGGATGGCTCAGCAGCCATGCAAGAGTGGATATTCAGACCGTGACACTGCATATTATTCCCATCCACTCCATCAGAACAGGCGGCTCAGCCGCCATGCAAGAGTGGATATTCAGAGCGTGACACTGCACATTATTCCCATTCACCCCATCAGAACAGGTGGCTGAGCAGCCATGCAAGAGTGGATATTCAGAGCGTGACACTGCACATTATTCCCATTCACCCCATCAGAACGGATGGCTCAGCAGCCATGCAAGAGTGGATATTCAGAGCGTGACACTGCACATTATTCTCATTCACCTCATCAGAACAGGCGGTCCAGCAGCCATGCAAGAGTGGATATTCAGAGCGTGACACTGCACATTATTCCCATTCACTCCATCAGAACAGGCGGCTCAGCCGCCGTGCAAGAGTTGATATTGAGAGCGTGACACTGCACATTATTCCTATTCACCGGATCAGAACAGGTGGCTCAGCAGCCATGCAAGAGTGGATATTCAGAGTGTGACACTGCACATTATTACCATTAACACGATCAGAACAAATGGCTCAGCAGGCATGCAAGAGTGGATATTCAGAGCCTGACACTGCACATTATTCCCATTCACTTCATCAGAACAGGCGGGTCAACAGCCATGCAAGAGTGGATATTCAGAGCGTGACACTGCACATTATTCCCATTCACCCCATCAGAACAGGCGGCCCAGCCGCCATGCAAGAGTGGATATTGAGAGCGTGACACTGCACATTATTCCCATTCACCCCATCAGAACAGGCGGCCCAGCCGCCATGCAAGAGTGGATATTCAGAGCGTGACACTGCACATTATTTCCATTCATCCCATCAGAACAGGCGGCCCAGCCGCCATGCAAGAGTGGATATTCAGAGCGTGACACTGCACATTATTCCCATTCACTTCATCAGAACATGCGGGTCAACAGCCATGCAAGAGTGGATATTCAGAGCATGACACTGCACATTATTCCCATTCATCCCATCAGAACAGGCGGCCCAGCCGCCATGCAAGAGTGGATATTGAGAGCGTGACACTGCACATTATTCCCATTCACCCCATCAGAACAGGCGGGTCAACAGCCATGCAAGAGTGGATATTCAGAGCGTGACACTGCACATTATTCCCATTCACCCCATCAGAACAGGCGGCCCAGCCGCCATGCAAGAGTGGATATTGAGAGCGTGACACTGCACATTATTCCCATTCACCCCATCAGAACAGGCGGCCCAGCCGCCATGCAAGAGTGGATATTCAGAGCGTGACACTGCACATTATTTCCATTCATCCCATCAGAACAGGCGGCCCAGCCGCCATGCAAGAGTGGATATTCAGAGCGTGACACTGCACATTATTCCCATTCACTTCATCAGAACATGCGGGTCAACAGCCATGCAAGAGTGGATATTCAGAGCATGACACTGCACATTATTCCCATTCATCCCATCAGAACAGGCGGCCCAGCCGCCATGCAAGAGTGGATATTGAGAGCGTGACACTGCACATTATTCCCATTCACCCCATCAGAACAGGCGGCCCAGCCGCCATGCAAGAGTGGATATTGAGAGCGTGACACTGCACATTATTCCCATTCACCCCATCAGAACAGGCGGCCCAGCCGCCATGCAAGAGTGGATATTCAGAGTGTGACACTGCACATTATTCCCATTCACTTCATCAGAACAGGCAGGTCAACAGCCATGCGCGAGTGGATATTCAGAGCGTGACACTGCACATTATTCCCATTCACCCCATCAGAACAGGCGGCCCAGCCGCCATGCAAGAGTGGATATTGAGAGCGTGACACTGCACATTATTCCCATTCACCCCATCAGAACAGGCGGCCCAGCCGCCATGCAAGAGTGGATATTCAGAGCGTGACACTGCACATTATTCCCATTCACCCCATCAGAACAGGCGGCCCAGCCGCCATGCAAGAGTGGATATTGAGAGCGTGACACTGCACATTATTCCCATTTACCCCATCAGAACAGGCGGCCCAGCCGCCTGGCAAGAGTGGATATTCAGAGCGTGACACTGCACATTATTCCCATTCATCCCATCAGAACAGGCGGCCCAGCCGCCATGCAAGAGTGGATATTCAGAGCGTGACACTGCACATTATTCCCATTCACGCCATCAGAACGGATGGCTCAGTAGACATGCAAGAGTGGATTTTCAGAGCGTGACACTGCACATTATTCCCATTCACCCCATCAGAACAGGCGGCCCAGCCGCCATGCAAGAGTGGATATTCAGAGCGTGACACTGCACATTATTCCCATTCACCCCATCAGAACGGATGGCTCAGTAGCCATGCAAGAGTGGATATTCAGAGCGTGACACTGCACATTATTCCCATCCACGCCATCAGAACGGATGACTAGCAGCCATGCAAGAGTGGATATTCAGAGCATGACACTGCACATTATTTCCATTCACGCCATCAGAACGGATGACTCAGCAGCCATGCAAGAGTGGATATTCAGAGCGTGACACTGCACATTATTCCCATTCACCCCATCAGAACGGATGGCTCAGCAGCCATGCAAGAGTGGATATTCAGAGCGAGACACTGCACATTATTCCCATTCACCCCATCAGAACGAATGGCTCAGCAGCCATGCAAGAGTGGATATTCAGAACGAATGGCTCAGCAGCCATGCAAGAGTGGATATTCAAAGCGAGACACTGCACATTAATCCCATTCACCCCATCAGAACAGGCGGCCCAGCCGCCATGCAAGAGTGGATATTCAGAGCGTGACACTGCACATTATTCCCATTCATCCCATCAGAACAGGCGGCCCAGCCGCCATGCAAGAGTGGATATTCAGAGCGTGACACTGCACATTATTCCCATTCACCCCATCAGAACGAATGGCCCAGCAGCCATGCAAGAGTGGATATTCAGAGCGAGACACTGCACATTATTCCCATTCACCCCATCAGAACGAATGGCCCAGCAGCCATGCAAGAGTGGATATTCAGAGCGTGACACTGCACATTATTCCCATTCACTCCATCAGAACGGATGACTCAGCAGCCATGCAAGAGTGGATATTCAGAGCGAGACACTGCACATTATTCCCATTTACCCCATCAGAACGGATGACTCAGCAGCCATGCAAGAGTGGATATTCAGAGCGTGACACTGCATATTATTCCCATCCACCCCATCAGAACGGATGATGCAAAAGTGGATATTCAGAGTGAGACACTGCACATTATTCCCATTCACCCCATCAG
This sequence comes from Ambystoma mexicanum, assembly GCF_040938575.1. NCBI lineage: Eukaryota > Metazoa > Chordata > Amphibia > Caudata > Ambystomatidae > Ambystoma > Ambystoma mexicanum. The sequence continues at coordinate 130,659,892 of NC_090930.1, forward strand.
AACGAATGGCTCAGCAGCTATGCAAGAGTGGATATTCAGAGCGTGACACTGCACATTATTCCCATTCACCCCATCAGAACGGATTGCTCAGCAGCCATACAAGAGTGGATATTCAGAGCGTGACACTGCATATTATTCCCATTCACTCCATCAGAACAGGCGGCTCAGCGCCATGCAAGAGTGGATATTCAGAGCGAGACACTGCACATTATTCCCATTCACCCCATCAGAACGGATGACTCAGCGCCATGCAAGAGTGGATATTCAGAGCGAGACACTGCACATTTTTCCCATTCACCCCATCAGAACAGGTGGCTCAGCAGCCATGCAAGAGTGGATATTCAGAGCATGACACTGCACATTATTCCCATTCACGCCATCAGAACGGATGACTCAGCAGCCATGCAAGAGTGGATATTGAGAGCGTGACACTGCATATTATTCCCATTCACGCCATCAGAACGGATGACTCAGCAGCCATGCAAAAGTGGATATTAGAGCGTGACACTGCATATTATTCCCATTCACGCCATCAGAACGGATGACTCAGCAGCCATGCAAGAGTGGATATTGAGAGCGTGACACTGCACATTATTCCCATTCACCCCATCAGAACAGGTGGCTCAGCAGCCATGCAAGAGTGGATATTCAGAACGTGACACTGCACATTATTCCCATTCACGCCATCAGAACGGATGACTCAGCAGCCATGCAAGAGTGGATATTGAGAGCGTGACACTGCATAGTATTGCCATTCACCCCATCAGAACAGGTGGCTCAGCAGCCATGCAAGAGTGGATATTCAGAGCGTGACACTGCACATTATTCCCATCCACGCCATCAGAACGGATGACTAGCAGCCATGCAAGAGTGGATATTCAGAGCATGGCACTGCACATTATTTCCATTCACGCCATCAGAACGGATGACTCAGCAGCCATGCAAGAGTGGATATTCAGAGCGTGACACTGCACATTATTCCCATTCACCCGATCAGAACGGATGGCTCAGCAGCCATGCAAGAGTGGATATTCAGAGCGAGACACTGCACATTATTCCCATTCACCCCATCAGAACGAAGGGCTCAGCAGCCATGCAAGAGTGGATATTCAGAACGAATGGCTCAGAAGCCATGCAAGAGTGGATATTCAGAGCGAGACACTGCACATTAATCCCATTCACCCCATCAGAACAGGCGGCCCAGCCGCCATGCAAGAGTGGATATTCAGAGCGTGACACTGCACATTATTCCCATTCATCCCATCAGAACAGGCGGCCCAGCCGCCATGCAAGAGTGGATATTCAGAGCGTGACACTGCACATTATTCCCATTCACCCCATCAGAACGAATGGCCCAGCAGCCATGCAAGAGTGGATATTCAGAGCGAGACACTGCACATTACTCCCATTCACCCCATCAGAACGAATGGCCCAGCAGCCATGCAAGAGTGGATATTCAGAACGTGACACTGCACATTATTCCCATTCACCCCATCAGAACGGATGACTCAGCAGCCATGCAAGAGTGGATATTCAGAGCGAGACACTGCACATTATTCCCATTTACCCCATCAGAACGGATGACTCAGCAGCCATGCAAGAGTGGATATTCAGAGCGTGACACTGCATATTATTCCCATCCACCCCATCAGAACGGATGATGCAAAAGTGGATATTCAGAGTGAGACACTGCACATTATTCCCATTCACCCCATCAGAACAGATGGCAGAAGAAAAAGTGCTTCATGGAGGGCAATGCATATTCAGGAATTTCTATGACACTAATGGAAGAAGATTCTTAGACTCCTTTCCATTGTTCCCAACACAAGTGTGCATGTGCGCCGGGTCCTGCAGGCTTCGAGAGGAGATTGAATTTACATGTCATGGCTGCTTTAAAAAAATGCATTTCCCACCTCACTGCGGGCTTGAGATCCGAGGAGACCTTTTGGGTCGTTTGAAAGTGGATTACTCTGTAGGTGTATTGACTGGCCATATCTAAGGGCATGCATTTAATTTAGGTTCTAGATAATGGCAGCAAAGCTGCACATCACCTGCCCTCCACAGTCTCAGGAGTGGCATTACATGACTGGTGCTGTCCCTGGATTCTTGTCAGAATACGGAGCCCAGCATCTAAAGATTCATAGTTGATTCACACTATAGCTATACCCACCCTCCCGCCTCAATACCTTTGCTACTTGACCCTCTGGCAGTCTGGCTCTTTGTTTTTCTTCCTGTTTTCTTACTGGTTCTCTTTCACTCTTTCCCTTGACCTCCTTTGTACTCATGCTCACCCCTACATTATGTCCCTCCCTTTTCTTTCCCATCACACAATCTTACTTTGTTTTTCTCTTTGCTCCTTCTCTCATTTCTCTCTCTCTGTGCTTGCAATTACCCCCTTGTCCACCTTCTTCCAGTTTATCCTCTTTCTCTCTCCCTTATCTTCTCTTCATCTCCCTCACACACTCTACTCTCTCTCCCTCTGTCCACTTTATCTCCCCCTTTATTTCCTCCTCCGCGCTACTCTTTCCCATCCGCTTTTACTTCTCTTCTCTCTTCTCCTCTCACTGTCTTCTCTTTATGTCCCTCCACTGCTTTCTTTATGTTTGTTTTGCTCTTTTTTCCTTTCCCACTCTTCTAAGTGATGACTTTCCTCTGTATTTCTGGCACAGGCAGAAGCTGACGATGGAGTCGTTGTTTGTGAATTGTAATCAAGTTTAAGAAGCAGATATTCTTTAAAGGGTTGGAACTGCTGAACGTTCATGAACATTCACCCCAACTACAACTCTGTTTAATTTAAATCATTGGGTGAAATGCCGACTGTCTTCTACCCATCTCTAATTTGCAGTGATGACATTATGAGTTATTCTTCGCGTGACAATTGCACACACTATCTGTGACATTGGAGACAGCAACAGGCTGGCGTGGCTGAAGATGTGTGGGGCCTTTTTCAACATGATGGTTACCCCCCCCCCCTTACTTAGAGTGAAAAACAGTATGAGCCACCCATGGGGTGCATACATTATAATGGAGACAATGAAAACACAGCTGGTTGTTAATAGCTGGCGATTATCAGTAGACAGCGAGCCACCAGGGAGCTGAAAGTCAAAATGCCCACTGAAAAGCTATACATCATTCTTTATCAGCAAGTGGCAACGAGGTGAAAACTCTTCTGTATGCCCCAAGGGAAGTGACTGCCGGAAGGGCTGCAGCCACCATAGCCCATAGCTTGCAAGGCGAGCACTGCAAAGCACACTTACAAAGCCCCAGAACAAAAGTGATATATTGCTGTGTTATGAGACCACTGACTGGCAGCATCGGGGCCGTTTCTGGGGTCCCTCCTGAGACTAGAGACCCCTTTCAACTGAAAAAAGGTGAAAGGCCCTGGTGCTGTCCCTGGCAACAGGCTTCAAAGGGAGCACATCTCTGGAACCTCCCTGACTGGTTAAACCTTTTCCTCCCTTGCTTGCAGTGCTGGCAGTATGTATTGACTGTGTACAACGTTGGCTCTGAACCAATGAAGACCCCACAGGCAGTAGCCATCCCCTAAACTCCCCGTTTGCCAATCACAGAAACACCCCGAGCTCCACCTACCTTCCAACCCACACCATCCCATTACACCACAACAGGGAGCATACCAGCAGGGCCATTTTAACAGTTTCTGGGGCCTGGGTCACAGACTGCCTTGGGGCTATCCCTGAAACCCATGACCCCCTTCCACCTCCACTGAAACCCTGTCACCCCCGCCCAAACCGTGTACCCTCCCAATGCACAAAAGGAAGGGATTACACACCTGGAGTCAAATTCAACAGAAACTCATCTAGGCTTTAAATGGATTATCTAGTTAAGAAAATATAAACATTACACACCTCTGTGACCTGTTTCTCCAAGAGAGTGCTATGCTGAAGACATTTTCACTTTGTTTTTTTTAATAATATATTAATATATTGTTTGAATGTGCCAGAAGTACATGTCCTTGGAAAGGCATTACATGACCAGGCAGCAGAGAAAAGAAATTCACTTAGCATTTCAATGCATGCCCACACAGCAGACAAATTCAAGTAATAATAGAAAGAATGAAATGAGAAGCACCCGGTGAGTTCATGCGTTCTACTGCCCAAGGCTAATGCGCCAGAAACACGGCCACGATTAAACTATATATTTCCATCTAGATTTGCACTTTGCAAAATCATTATGTCAGAATATTCTCTCTCTTGAACCATTACAGACTCAATGCTTAGAAGAGCCAAAGAATTTGGTCTGGCTTCAATCATAAATGTAAAAGAGGGAGAGTTAACCGAATGTACCTCCTTTGCCCTTTGTGGTAATGTGGACAGAGGGAAGACTATGCTCTTAAGAGGGGTGTGAAGGTGAACCAGCAGTGACACAAACACAGGATCACAGTCCTATAATCAGTGTTCTATAAAAAAATATATAATTTAATTAAACACACCACCTGTAATAAAACAAATCGCAAATACTTACATTGCGGCCATCCGTCATGAAACTCAATTGTTGTAAATGATGCAACCCCACATTCTACCTAATCAGGCTGGACAGGATACAATAGGAATTAAGGCTTGTAGCTTCGTGCCGTGCAACCTCTGCATACAAGGCCATCAAATTTAGAGCCCCCCTTGGGACTGTCATCTGCTCAGTAGATAGCGGTGGCTCCGCTTCTCCCTTCCTCTACTGCTGCCACTGCAACGTGGAGTATTTGCAACCACTCCCACTTCTCCTAATGGCCTGCACCTGAGGGGGTCTTATATACTCAAAGTCCCGCTCAGGTGTGGGTAATTAGAACCACTATACTCCAGTTTGCAGTCTAGTGCCGCTGAGTCATTATTCCTCGTCCCAGTACTTTGGGCATTGTGGGGCTTGAAGTCCCCAGTGTCAAGATTACTTCTTTTGTTCTGAATATTGTCTTCCTCTTTACTCACTTCTCTCTTATAATTAATTACGGTATTAGTACATTTATTAATTTGTATTTGTTCGAATGGTACATTTGACCGAATTTGGCCTGTACCATTTGACCGAATAAAAATGTACAAATTGGCTAAAACGTACTGAACTTGTGGAGCAGGGGTTGCAGGGATGTCCCCCGCTACCTTAATATTGGAGGCGGGAGACCAATAAAAAATAAAAAAAGAGAAAAAGGGACCCTGCAGCGTCAGATCTGACCCACATTTGAGGGAGTGATCTGACGATGCAGGGCTGCAGTCAACTAGGCGGCAAGTGAACAAGTAAGTAGGGAAGGGGGTTTAGAGGTTGGGGATTGGTGAGAGTGTGTATGATCGTCTGAGAACTAATCTAATGCAGGCTGTTTTTTTTTCAAACAGTTTGCCACGATCTGTTCTCAGGCGGTCAAATACACCTAAACCTCAATTACACCTTCAAAAGGAGCTTTAAACGGGTTCAATGATTGGTTCAAATTTAAAGGAGCGGTAACTCAGAATTTAAGATATTAATTGTTCTGATGTCCACATCTATCATTCTCCTGTTGATTACAAGAGTTTTCACTAATATAAATGTGGGCAACTTTGTGAAGGGAAGCCTTACTCTTGATAAATGATTGATTCATATTTAAGGGGTAATCGTATTCATAAGAAGCCAGAGTATGTATGTTCTGTTTCCTATGTTGCCTATGACAGTCTTCACAAACAACAAGATGGGGAACAGAATATCACTCTGACAACAAGCCATTACATTTTCTAGTATCACAGAAACTTCTCTCTCTGAGGAAGACAAATACAGCGTCCCTCCCAACAGAGTCCTCTTATTCCGCTGGGGCCCTTCTCGCCCGAGGTTATCGTCCCAGCTAATACCACCCCCAGGGTTAGGATCAAGTAGCTGCTGCCTACCCATGGCCACATGGGAGGAGACGTTAGTAGGGTCTCTGTGAGGACTCTACAGGATTCATCACAGGAGATTCTAAATTACGTTCTACAATGTGACACACGTCATGCTCAGGACTTGATAAAAAAAAAAAAACAGGACATTGATCAAGGGGGACCCATAACATGAAAGATACGTCTCAAAGGAAGCACACATTACAGTAAAGAGGAGTTGAAGAAGGCAATTATGGAGGGGCTTTGAGAAATGCTATCACCACCTCCCATTGCACATTTTGCATAAACCAGTAGATGGGTGACACTGCGAAATGTAGCAGCTATCCTTTATCTTGCAATACTCTCTTGCTATAATAAATATTGGTTTGAGGAAAGACACACATCAGCACCAGTGAGACTAGCACCGTAATGAAGCTATTTTAATTTACAGAACTAGGCTTTTTTATTGCAGGTATGTATGTTTGTTATTAGCACAGCAAGTGCTCCTATCAACAGCATGTATCTACACAAATGTGAACCCCATAAAACAAAAACAGATCTCTGCAACAAGTGTTTAACTCACTGAGCTATCTTCTTCACCATGGTGGAACTCTTATCAATATTAATTTCAACTTTAATTATTGCATTTTATTAAAATGTTTCCCAAAGAAAGATAGAATCAGCACAGAGGTTGTGCTGTGAAGAATGCACAAACTGGGCATTTAGAGGTTCAGTTGATCTGATCTAAAATTGGTTGCAATACCTCATCAGCACACTATGCATTATCGGGATGTATTTAAGTCTTTAAAAAAAAGTGTAATAACGTATTTTCTGGATAGCCAGGTGGAGGCCCCTCCCACAGTATAACATCTAAGCATAGGTAGACACATAGATCAGACTTGTCCTGCCTGTTATCACTCTCCTTTTGTTGTCAGCCATCACCTTAGCTAGGCTCAGATTGAGATTGACATGGCGCCAATGGCTAGGACGTGGAGGCCAGCCCTGTTCCAATGATGAACTGTAACAGGATTGCTGCAAAGCGCACACTCGCAGAGAAGTAAGCATGTCATTGTTCTTTGCCTTTCAACATGATTGCCAACATTGAGCGACAAGGACTAAGTTGATTGCAACCTATGTCTGTTAATTTTAATTTGTACAGCTCCTCCTACAACGAGTGGTCATGCACATAATTACCAGAGAAAATATTATCAATGAAAGCCTTCACACACCAAAGTATATTTATTGTGCATTCGGTCAACATAATTTCTATTAATATTTATTTCTTGTTACATCTAGGGACGCAGGTTGTCAACTGCTTTTGTTTTTTTCTTGACGACACAGGCACCTGGGAGGTTACACCAGCCAATAATGACTGCGAAGCAAATGAACCATGGCTTCAAAGTGCCCCAGTATCTGACTGAGATAGCATTTTCCTGGCCTATGTGTGGTACAAGGTACTTGACAAAAAATGTGAAGAAGATGTCATTTAGTACGTACAGCATGCTCTGCAAAAACTATATTCAATTGCTTTCAGTATTGTTGCCCCCTCGGCTATACATCCCTGCTTTCTGAAACACACAGACCCCATGGATGGAAGAGCGCCCTCACTGTGTGCATTGTAGAATCAAGAGTTTGGGAGGGCTGCCACACCAGAAATACTTTCCACTAAGGTGAGGGCTTGCTGCAATGTGACAACGCCACTTCTTTTTCCGACAAGCATTTATTAAAATCTATGAATCATGTTATTTTGGCACTTTAATCTAAGCTGGTGTTTAAGTAATCAGGGATTACAATGCTCAGCTAAACGGTACTCATTGTTTCTGCCTCTGAAAGGATTAAAGGCTGAGTGAGCACTGATAGCGTTCCGAAATGGTGTCCTACACGTTACAGAGCTCAGCACCCCATTTCCTTATCCCTTAACTTTGTGTATGTGTTTGCACTCCAAACAGGTTTTTATAAATTCAATGAAATGTAAAAGGTCAACACGGGTGTGGGAGCCCCTCTCCTGAGAACGAGCATGGGCCAAATACCCTGTTCTATGGAATTTCTCCCACTCAGGAAGGTCTACAACGACATTTTCGCTCACTGCACCCATCACAGAGTAGATGTAACCATTTTCATATTAGTCTGGTCCCATCCACAATGGCAGTCCTTCACCGAAATGCTAAACACGCTTTTGGTGTAATAAAACTGTCAACCAGGTCTTTCTTCAGCTACTTTATAACCACCATTCACGTCCTTCACGGCAGTCCTGCTAAAAACAAGCATTGGCAAAGCCAGCAGCTTTGGCTTGTGTAGAAGTGTTAGGCATTTGGCAGGCCCTGCTATTGGGTGCTCAGGTACTCGCACCGTTGTGCACCTGCCACCATCAGTGGTCAGTCAATAGCACTACACAGTGCCAGGCAAGTGCCTTTCCCATGCCTACACAAAAGTCCAAACTGTTGGCATTGCCTATGCTGGTTTTATTTGTGTCGAATAATTGTGCAGGCATGCACGTACAAAGCATATGTTAATTTCAGTATCTAAATGCTGATGTAAATGAGAGCAGAAAATAAATAATGTAAAATGTTTTCTGCCCTCGCAGCTTGGCAAAACACCATGACGTGCCGACCCCACACCAAGCAATGTCACCCCACACCCACCCCACTATGTTGGGCAGAAGGTGCCCCGTTTGCTGACCCATAGAAACCTCTCAGCATACCAGCTGGCCATGAGAGTGGAGTCTGCAGAAACTGCCTCCCACCGTTGCACCCTTCATGTTTCTGCTGCCAATGCAAGGATGTGTGGGCTCCCATGCCACCACAGCAAGCATATATAGACTACCAACACACACCAGAGGATGCTCGGAGAACTGTAAATGTATCACAGCTCTCCTCATGTGTGAGCTGTATACATGCCTTGGAAGGTGCCAAGAACTGAAGGGTGCGTTTGCCTCTGAAAGCCACACACACCTCCAGTTAGCTTCTCAAATCTGTGACTTCTCCCAAGGCAGTGAAACAGCCCAAACAAGCAAAACAGCTTCACTCTCTTAAATAAGAAGAAATGTTCACAATCCGATCCGGCTTTGCCGAAAACTAGCTTTAAATCCTGCGCAGGACGAAAATGAGTGGCCGTAGTAGGCAGAAGTGGTTCTGGGTGATGGGAGGCACAGGAGCAGTGGCATCGCCAGGAATCAAATTTAGGGGGGCACAGAAGGGCCCACAGGCAAAAGTAAGGGAGCCACCTGAAAATGGATGATGTGAATTTTTAATTGGCAAGGCAAAGTAGCCCAAAGTGACCCTGCGGGGGTACAAATGATGCATTTCTACAGCACAATGTTCAGTGAAAGTTGGATTACAAAAATATATGTGCAAGCAATTCTGTGGGAAAAAGAAAATCAATATCCTAATACGTCTGAGTCCAGGACGTCAGCTCTAAGCAGAATGCTAATTATTCATCACCAGCTTTAATGTTGTGCCAGGATCGTTGTGCCTTGTCTCGGGAGGATAGCTCAGGGGCAACACGCTCGCCTTGGAAGCTAGACGACATAGAGCACCACAGGTTTGATTAAGCCAAAATTGAAATTAGGCATACATTCTTGCAGGTATGCCTTCCTGCTGTCAGGAGTTCCAAAAATTAAGCCTGGGGCCGCTTATGAGCCGAAACCATAGCCTCGTGAAGTCCCACAGCTTGTTTGCCAAAATGGACGCCAGCCGCGTGGGTAACGCACTACCCGCGGCAAAGAAACGAAGTGTTGCATCCACCTCGTTTCGGTGAAAAAAATATGATTAATAGTCACCGCCGGGCCCGAGCATAGTTTCCCCCACTCGTCGCCACTGTTGAGGGTTCCTCCATGCCCCCATGCGGTCCTGTAGCCCCCATCTAGCAAGGACGACACTTCCACACGCGTCCTTACTGTTCGGGCTTCCCGGTCGCTCTGCGCAGCCGGGAAATGCCCCGTTTATTTATGTTGCACGCGGCGACGTGCAACGTCACGCCGCCGCGTGCGTGCCCATCATCGGGCAGCGCCACAGATGGGGTGTTCAGCATTGGGCTTGGAAGTGCCAGAATCTAATAGGGTTCACCACCAAAATGCCAGTTTATTCCAAAGTATACCTTAGAGTTGCCAAATGGCACAGAGTGATGTCATTTCAGGATGACCCACGTTTTCAAATTACAGGGAATTAGTAATTCAAGTGCCAACCTGCCCGTGTAATGTTTAATACGTCGTCATTCTCTTAAACCCTACAATGTGCACCAGAATGGGCCAGCCCGTCAGTTACGCAAAGCCTTGCCAGTTTCAAACAACTTAACGAAACCTGATCACAGGCAACATAAGGCCAGTTCCAAACAGTGCCATTCCAGCCTTGCCCAAACCTGCGCCCCTGTCGGACATCCTCTGATGTATATGCAGCCTCAAGCCTCAAGTCCAATAATGTCATTATATGCCTGGTGGGAAACGTCGAACATTCACATTTAAACATTCTATGTTACAGCCCAAAAGGCATGTGGCACAGCGAGTAGAGCGCCCGCTTTGATATCTGTGCAAAGCCTGCTAACGCAGGTTCGAATCCGGCAGGGCCAAACTCAGCCTTTCATCCTTCTGAGCTGCACCACACACCGTGGGTAATCATAAGCAGTGCTCAAATCCTGAGGGTTCGTAGCGCTATATCAATGCCAAATTATTATTATGTGCTAGTTTGCCTCGTAGTTCTCCATCGTCCCAAGTTGTAATTTGAGCCCTTGCATCGGGAAATGCTCGTGCAGGGTGGAAAGTTCCCACTGGGCTTAAAAGGACGGGAAGATTATTGTGGGGCTGCAGCAGGAATTCAGGAATTGCACAGGGTTCGGATGTTGCTCACATCATATGTCAATGCAACGGGCTCACAGACGCATTTCCCAAATGCAATAGCACCACTTTGGAATGTAACTGATTAACTCCCAGTTACTTGCGCACTGCATAACACGAGCTCTTTCTGATATGAAGAGCTTACAATGTGCTTTTTTTCTGTTGTGTATGGATGTATGTGGTGTATATTCTATTGTAAATAATACAATGCAGCCTTTTGGCAACATTTGTATGGAGGAGCGCTGATAGTGCATGTTACCCTCACCCACAAGAACATAGCATAGATCACCCTGCCAGCTTTGTACATGTTGGTGGGGCACGTGAGTGCAGACTAACATATATAGGTGACTGGCGTGACACAAAATGTGGGAGCACCCTGTGAGCCATGCTGAAAGCCCCCACCCCCTGTGTCATGCTTAGCAACAAAGCATGGGCCTCACTGCACTCTATGCCGGCCTGGATCACCGCTCATGCACAAAGTGCATGATGATCAACTTGCTGCAGGGCCATGCTGCACACTGCAATAGATGAACAAAATGTCACCTAGTGTAGAAGTAAGGGGGCTGTGCCTGGCTCCAGAGTACTGACACCCGAATGGCCGCCCAACCCCTCCACATGGCCAGTAATACTACGCTCAGTAATGATAATATAAGAACACATTCATGCTTGCTCGGACAGCATGTTCCAGTTTCTCCATGTATGAACATTTGCTTGTTGGTTTTGCCCTTCATGCCAGTTAAAATCTCCTGCCACAGGAAGACAATGGGTTATTGCTGCTGTACAAATGCTTGCTCAACCACCAGCACCTCGAGGCCAGTAAAACATTCAATGCTGCAGTAAGGAACCATTTCCGTGTTTGGATGCTTAAATGGCTCCACCCATGACCCATCATGGAAGAACATTCATCATGTTGACTTTGCCCTTAACACCTGTAAAACATGCAATGCCACAGCAAGGTAACTTGTACTTGCTGACTGCACACGTTCCCTCATCCCACCCATGT